>NC_138045.1:29512372-30112372 GCF_964106645.2 Podarcis pityusensis | reverse complement strand
AGGAGGATCTTCCCCCGCAGCAGGTGGTGCCGGCCGTCAGCGACCCAGCGCCGCGGAACGCCGGTTCACGTGGTGGTAAGCGGAAGTCTAAGAAGAAGCACAGGTCCAAGAAGAGCAGGAAGCAGGACACATCGGACTCCGACGAGGACACAGGTACTTCTTCTTCTTCCGAGGAGGATAGTGACGCGCCTTTGGGGACGTACTGGGGGGAGGGGGAAGACACAGGAGTTCCCCTGTGGATCCACGAAAGGAGGGCCAATTCACATCGGAAGGCCTTCAATGGCACCCTTGATTGGAAAGACGGGGCTCTAGTGGAAGACGTTAAAGTCTCCACTCACTTGGCCTCCGACTTTGTCCCGGGGAACCATCTTACTAAGAGAAAGAGGGACAAAATCCTGAACGGTGACTTCATTGATATGTTTTCCCTGCTACCCCCAGTGCAGGTTAAGGGAAAAGGGGAGAAAAGGAGGTACTATGGTAGGAAAAGATATAGGTCACCCAGAGTCGAACGCACATTTGAGAATTGGCTTAACGGATATCAGGTTTTTATGGCAGTAGTGACAGGTTGTTACCCAAAACGGGGCATGCATCTTGCCTCGTACTTGGCGCACGTCAGGAGGGCGCGGGAGCTGGCAGGAGATGAAGCCGCCATATCGTATGATGAGGACTTCCGGAGGAATGCCTCGCTACTGTCGTCCACACGCTGGGATCAAAGGGACAATAATTGCTGGTTGGAGCATGTTGGCCCCAATATCGAGAAGAAACCCCTTGATCAGTCAAAATCCGGTAAGGTGGAGGCGAAACGCCGGAGGCATTGCTGGGACTTCAACAAGGGGGCCTGTCAGCGCACCGCGTGTAAGTATTTGCATGAATGCGATAAGTGCTTGGGCAGCCACCCCGCCATTCACTGTTATAAAGGGAGACAGCAGCCCTTTCGGGGAGGCAGGGGGAACCTCAACCAGGGGAGTCGGGGTCCCCCAGCCGGACCTTCAGGAACCGCCCAAGGGCCTGCTGGGTCTCGATACTAATCAGTCCTTAGGTTTGGCACACTCTCCGATAAAGTTACAGCCGTTGAGAGTGTTGCTGGATCACTACCCAAATAGACAAGCTGCCCGCATGCTAGATGAAGGGTTTTCCCAGGGCTTTAGGATCCCAGTTAGTTGTACCCCCAATGCCGGATGCCCTCCAAACCAGAAATCGGTTCTAGAGAGACCTGACATCGCCCTCAAAAAAATCAGGAAAGAGATTGCCGCGGGGAGGGTCGCCGGCCCCTTTGAATCACCCCCTATCGTGGAGCTGCATATTTCACCGTTGGGCATCGTCCCAAAAAAGGCACCGGGGGAATTTTGTATGATTCATAATCTTTCTTACCCCAGGGGAGCCTCTGTTAATGACGCCATTCCCCACGAAATGTGCACGGTAAAATATGCATCATTCGATCAAGCGGTAAAGCTGGTTAGGGGATTTGGCAGGGGCGCCTTCATGGCAAAGTGCGACATCGAGTCCGCATTCCGCCTTCTTCCAGTTCACCCTAAGGACTATCGCTGGCTCGGTTTCAAATTCCAGGGCGCCTATTTCATTGACAAGGCGATGCCTATGGGGTGCTCGATCGCCTGTGCTGCTTTTGAGACCTTTAGCACCTTCCTAGAATGGGCCTTAAAATTTAGGACAGGCATGCAAGGGGTGGGGCATTACCTGGATGATTTTATTTTGGTGGCTGGTAGTGAGAGCGATTGTGGCACCTTGCTCCAGGCCTTTCAGTCCTTGGCAAACGAACTGGGGGTCCCTTTAGCAAACGAGAAGACTGAGGGCCCAGTGACCATCATGACCTATCTGGGTATCGAACTGGACACCTTTGCCCAAACCTTTCCTGCCTCCAGCTAAATCTTCACACCTCTGCCAAGTTTGTCCCTGGCATCGATAACAACATCGCGGACGCTCTATCTCGTTTCCAGATGGAGCGCTTTCGCTCATTGGCGCCGGATGCACAGCTGCGGCCGCAACCGTTTCCGGAACACCTTTGGAATATTGGCAGCGAGAAGCAATAAAGGGAGTATTGTCAGCCCTGGCACCCTCAACCCTAAGATCGTACAATAAGGCTTGGTTAGATTTCACAGCCTTTCGCAGAAAAAAGGAGCGGTTCAAGCCAGGCAGGGCCCCTTCTAAGTCTGAGGTCATAGAGTATATGGTACACCTTCGCGACCTGGGCCGGGCCCCCAAAACTCTTAATATCCATTCGGCGGCGATATCCTTCTTCTCGAAAGCCCTATTTTCCATTGATCCCTGTGCTCACTTCGTGGTGCGAAAAATGTTGGAGGGCTGGCGTAGGTCACGGCCGCCGGGCCCTGATGCGAGAAGGCCCATAACTCTCGATATTCTCACACAAATCCGCTTGAAGCTTAGGTCCATCTGTTGGTCAAAATACGAAGCCAGGTTATTCTCTGCGGCATTTTCCTTTGCATTTTATGGCGCCTTGCGCATCGGCGAAGTGGTCTGTGAGGACCGCCCAACCGGTTCAAACAGAGGGCTATTGATTGGGGACGTATCGGTGGCCAGCTCCCACGTGATTTTGAAAATCCGTAGCTCTAAGACCGACCAGCTCGGCAGGGGGGCTATGATTCGCCTCCAGGCAACTCAGAAGCCTGGTCCTTGCCCGGTAAAAGATGGCGCAAAATATCTGCGCTTGAGGCCCAATTCCGGTGGCCCCTTTTTCATTCATGCGGACGGTTCCCTCCTTTCAAAACACCAGTTCACGAGGGTCTTGCGCAAAGCGATCGCGGCCATCGGTCTTCCACAGGAGGAGTACGCAGCACACTCCTTTCGCATTGGGGCAGCGACCACGGCTGTCCACATGGGTTTGCCGGCCGAAAGGATAATGGATATGGGGCGGTGGAAATCTAACGCGTTCAAAGGTTACATCCGGTAGCTTCTCTAACCCCCCCCCGGCCTTCTCCCCCTTCTCCCCTAACCCTACGCCGTACTCCCCCCTGACTTGTCTCTAGTAATCTACATTCCCCTGATCTGGCCCTCTTATTCTCTCATTCCAGGTATCGGTGTGGTTCGGTTGTGGTTTATTGGCCACAGCATAGTTTACTGGGCCAAGCAGCGCGCAGAGATCAGGGACTGGGATGCTGAATTGCGGTTACCCAGCAACGTTGAAGTGTCATGGATCTCTAGGCGTGGCATGCGCTGGGAAGAATTCCTCCCGGCTGTTACGGGAAAAATCGCGGCAGAAGGTGCTCCCGATGCTATGGTCATTCAACTGGGAGAGAACAACCTTGCTTACAGGAAAGGGGTAGACCTAATGTGGAACATTATCAACGATCTTGAGGGGTTGAAGGCTTCCCACGATAACATCACAATACTTTGGTCATCCTTGCTGCAAAGGAGATGCTGGCGGGACGCGGTGAATCCTGTGGCCGTGAATAAAGCCAGGAGGATTGTCGAGCGCACGGTGGCGCGTAGAGTGGTTGCATTAGGTGGTCGGGTCATTGGGCACCCGGGCATCCAGTTTGACAACTTAACACTCTATCGCGGGGATGGCGTGCATCTATCTGATGCTGGCAATGATATCTGGTTAGCTGACATCTTTCAGGGCATTAGGGATTGGTTACAGGCTGAGGGTATTGGCGGCGAGCCGCTTTGAAGCGGCCCGTGTGGCGGTAGGCATTGGCAGGGGTATTGTCATGCAGATGAGATCGGGGGGGAGGAGCGCCATCACCTCCCCCAAGGCTTGGAGGGTAGTTCGTTAAAGGACTCCGGGGGGCGTCGCCTCGTCCGAAACCTACGGAGGCTAGGGCCTAAAGCGCGCCCCCGAGCGGTAACCCCTCGGGGAGCGCCTAGGGATATGCATCTCGGGTGGCTCCCCCTGTTGGTGCTTAACCCTCACCGGTTAGACCGGTTAGTCTGGTAGGGCCAATGCCTAAAGCCAATACCACTCTTGCCTGTAATCAATAAAGTTGTGGCCATTTTCGCCCATTAAACCTAAATTCTGGTGTCCTGTGTCTTCATTTACCATCTGTGGTGGGGAAGGGAATAGCCACGCAATGCCACTACCGAATATCAGGAGGGGGTGGGGTTGCGGGCTCACGACCCCGACCACACTCCCGCGGGGCTGGTCCCAGCCTCGCGGGAGCCGGGGATTCCCTTAATTAACATACCCTCGCGTCGCCAGCCAATCGGCTTGCGGCGGGGGCGGGCCTTCTATGGGCCATTTAAGGTCAGGGCAGCCCTCGGCTAGCCCCTTTTCCTCTTCGTTCCAACGCAGTTTCCCACCCACCCGCCCTTTAGGTTTGCCCTTGACTTTGCTATGGGTTTCGACTGGTCGCCGCAAGGGGCCTGGTAGGAGTTTTTCCATTTGGCTAATTGGCCGGATTTTGAAGCCACTTGGTTTTTTCGCCTACCTCGTAGCAAAACGTCACAACTCATGGGTTTTGGCGGTAGGCATTGGCAGGGGTATTGTCATGCAGATGAGATCGGGGGGGAGGAGCGCCATCACCTCCCCCAAGGCTTGGAGGGTAGTTCGTTAAAGGACTCCGGGGGGCGTCGCCTCGTCCGAAACCTACGGAGGCTAGGGCCTAAAGTGCGCCCCCGAGCGGTAACCCCTCGGGGAGCGCCTAGGGATATGCATCTCGGGTGGCTCCCCCTGTTGGTGCTTAACCCTCACCGGTTAGACCGGTTAGTCTGGTAGGGCCAATGCCTAAAGCCAATACCACTCTTGCCTGTAAGCAATAAAGTTGTGGCCATTTTCGCCCATTAAACCTAAATTCTGGTGTCCTGTGTCTTCATTTACCATCTGTGGTGGGGGAGGGAATAGCCACGCAACAATCCTACTGTTCAGGATTGGAAAGCTCTGAAGTGCATAGCCCGCTATCTGAAGGGGACTTTGCACTACAGACTGAGATTCACAGGTCAGAAGACTGGAGGTCTTGAAATGTTTTCAGATGCTAGTTTTGGAAGTGACACCACGGATGGTAACAGCACTTCTGGAGTATGCTACATGTACAACCACTGTCTGTTTGACTGGCTGTGCAAAAAGCAGACGACAGTAAGCCTAAGTTCCTGTGAAGCAGAACTCAATGCCCTGTCATTTTCACTCATGGATTGTGAATGGTTGATTCAACTGTTTCAGGACATCAGGGTTTCTGTGAAATGTCCTGTACAGGTGTATCAAGATAACAGATCCTGTTTGGCTTTGCTGAACTCAGAGAGTTGCAAGCAAAGAACCAAATACTTGCAGATTAAGCTACATCGTGCAAGGGAGTGTATTCAGAAAGGACTCATTCAAGCGTCCTACTTGCCAGGAAATGAAATTCCTGCGGATCTGTTGTCTAAGGTTGTTAACAGAGAACAACTTAAGGTTTATGTACAGTGGTTGCAGTTGGGTTAAAACACAGGTGATACAGGTTACACAGAAAAGGGGAGGATGTTACAATATTCCATTCCACCTTTACAGACGTGTGGAATTGTTGTATGTCATATGTCTGTTTACACTCCAGCACAGCTTGCTGGGAACTTCCATTTGTGTATAGCTTTTGCTTTTGCTTCATGCTTTGGACACGAAAGGGAGAGGACATGTTTTTCCTTTGTCCTGATGTATGCTCAATAAACTGCCTGTAAATACGCTCTCACAGCTGTCTCCTGCCACTTCTGTTGCGTGTTATTTACTCTGCTGATTAGAGTGTGCTCCAGCTTCTGAAGGCTTCTGAAGCTGTGGGTTGCTGTTTGATGCTGAGCCAAGGACCGTAGATCGCTCGGCTACCGGCCGGTGGGCTGGAGCCAGCTGGGGGCTTGCAAATTGCCCCCGTTCCCTTGGATGCATCCCAACATGCTCCACCGATAATGGTGGAAGAAGAAGAAGAGTTTGAGGTACAAGAGATACTGGACTCGCAGGTGCGCGGTGGGAGACTACAGTATCTAGTGGCATGGAAAGGTTTTGACGCCTCTGAAAACTCTTGGGAGCCGGCAGAGTGTGTTCACGCACTGGAGTTGTAAAGAGAGTTCCATAAAATATACCCCCTAAGACCTTATGGCTGGCAGCTCAGGGAGATCTACAATGAGAGTGAGGATGAGGAAGAGGAGTTTCTAGGTTTCAGTCCCTCGGAGGACGGGGGAGCGAAACAGAGGGAGAGGGGCTTTGAGAGGGGGGTGATGTCAGGGTCGAACCGGAGGCCTCAAGTTCCCCAGAGGGAGGGGAAGGTCGAGGAGCAGAAGACAGGGAAGAGGTACCTGAGAGAGGGGGAGGCAACGAGGAGCAAGCAGTTGGAATAAGCTCAGAAAGTTCACAGGCAACTCAAGGGTTACGCTCCGGGTCAGAAGAAGGGAGGGGATCAAGATTTACGACCGCCTTAGAGAGGCGGGTAATTGAGCCTCGGAGTGAGCGCCAGAGTGGGAGACTGCGCCATTTTATGAGCTGTTGGAGGGGGAAGCGCAGGTCTCAACGTAAATCGGATTTCAGTGACTCTGATGGGTGAAATTTCTGCTAATTGCTACTTGTAAATCTGTAAATAAAGATTATAAAAATGCCAAAGAGACTCTCGTGGCTTCTGTGTGAGAGGAGAGGCCATCAGCTCTGACAATGGGACTCTCAAGAGTCTCCTCCAGCACCATAATTCAAAAGCATCCATTCTTCGGTGATCAGCCTTCTTCTTCTTCTTCTTTTTATTGGGTTTTTCACACACAAACAACAAGAAAATAAAGCAATCTTTTACAATCAACATTTTAAGTCATCATATTTACACTGCGTGTCCTCACGCCTCGACTTCCTTCCTTCCCTGCTTCGGTTTTCTTGAGATATATCCCCTCCTGTAGATTCTTATTCCCCTTCTATGCACATCACAGGAATTATGTTAACCCTGCCATAGTTTTTAAGCTTCTACAGTTTGTTCTTATATATGTCATAAATTTACCCCATTCTTCATCAAACTTTGTCCCTTTTTGGTCTCTTATTCTATATGTCATTTTAGCTAATTCTGTATATTCAAAAAATTTAGCCTGCCATTTCCTTACCGTGGGAGTCTCCTGTAGTTTCCATTTTTGAGCCACGAGTATTCTCGCTGCTGCAGTAGCATATTGGAATAATTTATGATCTTCCTTTTTTACTTCCTTCCCTATTATCCCTAATAAAAAGATTTCGGGTTTTTGGGGGAACGTATACTTGAGAAGTTTTTTTAATTCAATATATTTTGACTCCCAATTTTTTTTTCATCTTTTCGCACTCCCACCACATATGATAGAGATCCCCCTCTTTGGATTTACATTTCCAGCAGGCTTTATTATTCAATTTTTACATTTTGGCCAATTTGACCGGGGTAATATACCACCGGTATACCATTTTTTCTAGATTTTCTCTTAAGGTGGAACATGCTGTAAATTTCATCCCATCGTTCCACAATTTAACCCATTTATCGTAATCGATATTGTAGCCAAAATTGATTGCCCACTTTATCATAACTTCTTTAACCATCTCATCCTTAGTGTCCCATTCCAACAAGAAATCGTACATTTTGGACAAAAGTTTTGATCTGCTTTCCAAAATATCTGTTTGAAATTTAGATTTTTCCTCGCTAAATCCCTTTTTTTGTCTTCTTTTAATAAACCGTTTATTTGATGGTACTGTAACCATCCTGTGAGCCCATCTTTTATTTCCTCATATGGTTTAATTTTCCACCCTTGTTCTGTTTTCACTAATATATCTTCATAGGTTATTCTCTTTCCCTCCATATTCAATTTTTCCTATTGTTAACACATCTATCGGGGATAGCCACCAGCGTGTGGTTCTTTCTAGCAGAGATTTGTTTTTGTCCCATACATCATATAAGGGACCCCTAAAGATGTGATTTGTAAAACCTTTATGTATTTTCACCTCGTTTTGCCACAGATAGGAATGCCAGCCATATCTATTATTGTACCCTTTGAGATCTAGCAAGTCAGTATTCTTTAAGATTATCCATTCTTTTATCCAGCACAGACAGGATGCCTCATAGTATAATCTCAAGTTTGGAACCGAAAAACCTCCTCTCTCCTTCCTGTCTGTCAATAATTTAAATTTAATCCTGGGTCTCTTTCCTTGCCAAATAAATCTTGATAAAGTTTTTTGCCAATCTTTAAACTGGGATGTTCCTTTAATCACTGGTATCGTTTGAAAAAGTGAAGGGAAGCTCTGCTTCTGCACATGACTGTGGCATGATGGGAAGTCTTGCTTCTAAGCTTTTCTCTGCTTCTGCACATGCTGCACAACCCGGTCTAAATACCAAGACATTCCCTCATCTCCCTAGGATGTTCAGTTCATATTAAGTTCATGAAAACATTATACTCTGACCTGTTCTTAATGCATAGTTGACCACATCTACGGAACGCAATTATTATATTCTTTCATGTTATGATCAATCATTAGTAATTGTTTTAGTCTTGCTATATCAATCACTAGTTATAATTTAATTAGGAGGTTTCATGCCTGTCTAGTTCTGTGCTCCCTTTCCCAGCCTTTAATCTATTGGTGATTAATGCCTATATGTAACCTTTGCTTTGTACTTGTGTTAACCAATCAGCAACAAGTTGCTTTGTGTTTGTGTCAACCAATCAGCAACGAGCGCACCTGTGGCAATGTTGTAATATTCAATAAAAGAGTCTCCTCGGGACTTGCTCGAGAGATGCCTCTCACATGACACTTGCTACTCGTCTGTCGTTATTTCAACCCAACGAAAAAGAAAGAGCATCTTCGGTAAAATGTTCATTTTAATCGCTGCTAGTCTTCCGCTCCAGGATAACTTTAATCTATTCCAGGTATCCAGGTCATTTTTAATTCCTTTCCAAACTAATGCATAATTGTCACTAAATAGATTGATATTTTTCATCGTTAACCAGATCCCCAAATACTTTACTTTTTTCACCACATTAATTCCACACTTTTGTTCCAATTGTTCTGTTGCATTCCTATCCAAATTTTTAACCATCCTTTTAGTCTTTGTTTTATTTAACTTGAATCCCGATAATTTGCCAAATTTCTCTAGTTCCTCCAATGCTTTCCCAGCACTTGTTTGTGGTTCCTCTAGAGATAAAACCAGATCATCTGCATAGGCCTTCAGTTTAAATTCTTTGATCCCAATTTTGACTCCTCGTATTTCTGTCAATTTTCTTAGCCTATCTGCAACAACCTCTAGAACCATTATAAACAACAACGGAGATAGAGGGCAACCTTGTCTCGTGCCTTTCATGATGTCAAAGGGCTCTGTCAATGTATTGTTTACAATTAATTTGGCTGTCTGAGTAGAATAAATTGCATCTATCCCTCTCATAAATGAGCCCTCTATGCCCATTGCTTCCATGGTCTTCAATAAAAACTGCCACGACACATTGTCGAATTCTTTTTCTGCGTCAATAAATATTAACGCTGCTGGTACATCGTTCCTGATTTCTAAATATTCAATAACGTTTATGTCCATTAAACTTTAATTAGTTTAATGTTAAGTAAATGTCCAGTGCGCTTCCAATGCCATAAGTCTTATCTCAGCAGAGAATTTCGTGCAGCGGTTGAAGAAGGCAGGAGAGTCAGTACCTTTCAATGAAGAATCCTGGAGCAAGCACTTTGGAACTCAGAAAAAAACTTTATTTACAAAAGAAAAACCCTGGCGATAAAGCACACATGCTTTTGTCTCCGGCATAAAGAAAACTTTACTCTAAACTTAACTCATATTAGCAAACACGCCCATGGCCACAAACTGAGTCTGCGAGTCAGGTCAAGGGGGGGGGGGGGAGAGAGAAAAAACACACGGGTGAACTATTTATACAAACTAACTCACATTCCTGGATGCTTAATGACTTCCAGCTGCTCAGTGATTAGAGCGACTTGTTACCTCTTAACCCTTTAGTACCAACAGTTTACAATGTGTCTTACGTTGTCTTTGAGTTGTCGACCGGGGAGAAAACCAACTTGATCCTTATGGATCAAGTCCTTCAGGAGCAATGGATCCAAACTACAAGAAAGAAGATTCCACCTAAACATTAGGAAGAACTTCCTGACAGTAAGAGCTGTTCGGCAGTGGAATTTGCTGCCAAGGAGTGTGGTGGAGTCTCCTTCTTTGGAGGTCTTTAAGCAGAGGCTTGACAACCATATGTCAGGAGTGCTCTGATGGTGTTTCCTGCTTGGCAGGCGGTTGGACTCGATGGCCCTTGTGGTCTCTTCCAACTCTATGATTCTATGATTCTATTTGCCAATATTTCTGTGAAGATCTTATAATCGTTATTTAACAACGAAATCGGCCTATAATTCTTGATGTTGAGCTTATCTGTATCTTGTTTAGGAATTAAAGTTATATGCGCTTCTTTCCATGTATTTGGAATATTCCCTCCTTGAAGAATATTATTCATAACTTCACATAGAGCTGGAATTAATTGTTCACTAAGAGTTTTATAGTATTTGGAAGAAAGGCCATCCGGACCTGAAGCTTTATCCAATTTCATCTTTTTTATTACCATTTGTATCTCTTCTGATGTTATTGGTTTATTTAGCTGTTCTCTTTCTTCCCCTGTTATTTGTTTTCCTTTATAGTCTTCTAAATATTTTTCTATTTTACCTACTTCCTTAGACTCTTTCTTATATAGGTCTTTATAAAATTTCTGAAAAGCCTTCTTTATTTCTCTCTGATCTTCTATTTGGAATTCTCCAATTTTAATTTTATTTATCACATTCTGATTTTGTCTTTTTCTCAATTGCCATGCAAGGAGCTTCCCTACTTTATTAGCCGATTCAAAAAATTTCTGCTTCATATATTTAATTTTCCATTCCACTTCTTGATTTACCAATATTGAAAATTGTGTTTGTAACATTTTAATTGCTTGTTTGGTCTGTTCATCTTTAGACTTTATTGTTAATTTCCTTTCACACTCTTCCAATTGAGCCAAGATTTCTTCTTTTTTCTTTTCTCTCAACTTTTTCCTATAAATATTTTGTTGAATCAAGAAGCCTCTCATGACGGCTTTACTTGCATCCCAAACAATGTCCAAACTAGTTTCTTTCTTTGAGTTCCACTTAAAATAATCTTTTATAGTCTCTTTAGCTTTTTCAATCACTTCTTGATTATCAAAAAGATTGTCATTCATCCTCCATCTGAATAACTTCTGTTCTTTATTTCTTAACTCTATTATTATAGGATTGTGATCTGATAATGTTTTTGGGAGTATCTCGCATTTCACTGTTCTTGGGGACAAATCCCTTGAAATCCAAATGTAATCTATTCTTCCCCAGCTTTGGTGAGGCTCAGAGAAGAAAATAAATTGTTTTGTGGTTGGGTGTTAAGTCTCCAGATGTCTATCAGTTCAAAGTTGTCCACAAGATCAAAAAGAGTTCTTGGTAATTTGCCTTGCTTGTACTTTTTCTTTTTTGTTGATCTATCTATTTCAGGTGTCACCACACCATTCCAATCTCCCATTAATATTATCTTTTGATCAACTGTTTCTGTCAGTCTTTCTTCCAACTTCTTATAAAATTCTGTCTTGTTTGTATTTGGCGCATAAATCCCAACCACATTAATCCCCCCCCCCCCGGTAGTTAATTTGAACAGCAATTATTCTCCCTTCTTCATCCTTAAAAATTAGTTTAGGCTCCCATTTCTCTTTAATATATAGCACTACACCTCTTTTCTTATTGACATTTGAGTTAATAAATTCCATACCCAACCTTTTATTTTTCAAAATATGTTTGTGTTTTTTAGCTACGTGGGTTTCTTGTAAACAGATTACATCAAGGTTTTTTTCTTCTTCGAAACATTTTCAACTTTATTTCTCTTAGATTTCTCATTCAGGCCATTCACATTCCACGTTAACAATTTCAAGGTCATTTTTACGTATTTAGTTCTCAGCTATATAACAAGTTCAGATTCGGGTGGTTTTGTCCCCAAAATCCGCTTCCTCTTCCTCTTCATCCTCTTCCTCCTCCTCTGCTTCTTCCTCTTTACCCTCTTTTGGCTCCTTCTCTCTCTCTTCTCTCCTCCTCCTACTTTCTTCCTCAGAGTCCTCCCTTACTCCAGGTCTGTGAACGACTCTATCCCCATCCAGCTTTCCCAACTCTCTTTCATACCTCCTTGAGAATTTCTTTACCTCTTGAATATCAGTAAGCCTAAATCTTTTATCTTTATAATAAAAAGAGATCCCCTCAGGAAATTCCCACCTATGTTGTATTCCATTTCTTTTCAGCAAACTCACTAGCTGTTTGTATCCGTCCCTCTTGCGTAAGAATCTGGTGGGAATTTCTTTAAAGATAATAATTGGCCTACCATCAATTGCCAGTTTATTTTGATAACTCATTCTCAAGATTGCGTTTCTCATATCTAATGAGTTAAAAATCATTAAACAGTCGCCTGGTAATTTTTTTGATTTGGCCTTCAGGGATCTTACTTTAATTCTAAATACATTATCCACAGTGTATTCAATTTCTTCTTCCTTCATATCCAGCCATCTTGCCAATTCCTTAATCATTTTTATCTTTATATTTTCATTCATTTCCTCATTTACGCCTCTGAATTTCAGGTTAAGCTGCTTTTGACGCATCTCCAATAAGGCTAAATTGTCCCAGACCTGCTCCTGTGTTTTGTTTGAATCTACCACTTCATCTTTAATTTTCTCCATCTCTTTCTTGTTTAACTTCCTTTTGAATCATTTTCGTTGATTCCTCAATCATCTTGGACCTAACAGTCAAGTCTTTAATTTTATTTGAGAGTTCTCCCACCACTCCCTCTATTTTTTTATCCAATGTTTCCTGTATTTCTCCTAATTTTTTTCTCCATATGCTGTTAATTTTGTTTAAATTCTTCCTTTATTTTTAACCACAAAATATCCAAATCTTTAATCTCTTCTTGTCTAGAAATTTTCCTTTCACCTGGTGTCCCCCCAATTCCCCCCCCCCGTTTTTCCCTGACATTTTCAGTCTGTTGTTATAATACTCAATTTTGTCCACTAGAGGGCAGGGAAAGTCTCCACAAAACAAAACAACCTTATAATTTCACACTGTACCTCTAGATGTCCCCCTCTCACTCCCCCTCACCCACAGTGACTTTCACTTTATCTCTTTGTTCCCAACTCCAATTAATACCAAATTAATTAAAAATCCTTAACAATTCCGCTTCAATCATTTGTTACAAAAATAAAGGAGCAAGAAAAAAACATAGAAAAAATACATAAAGACTCCTATTATTAGTCCAATTAAAAGTCCTCTTCTACGGTCCTCTTCTGTTCTTCTATTCTTCCATAAAATCTTAACTCAGTCTTTCAATAAAGTCTTCAGCCCCTTGATCAGCCTAATCCATGTAATGGAAACACAACAGGAGAAAAAACGCAACAGGAGAAAAAAAGAAAAATCCTTAACTCAGTCTTTCAATAATATCTTCAGCCCCTTAGTCGGCCTAATCCACCACGATGAAGGTACAGAGGGAGAAGAAGATGAAAAGAAACCTTTAAATTTTTATATCTCAGTATTTATCTCTGGCCTCTTGTTAATTTAATCCAATAGCCTCTTGCTGGTTTAATCCAATACAAAACTAAGGGTTGTAACAAAATCCCTCATTTTTCTTCTTAGCCTCTTGTTGGCTTAATCCACGTGAGCAGATAAAATGCAGGTGCAAAAAATTTTGGAGATGCAAAAAGTTTTAAAGTTGTCCATCCAGCCTTTCTTTATATAACTCAGTTCTTATTCCACAGGCTGTTTTTTGACTATTTTATTCCTCTTACACTCCCTCTTGTACTCTCAAATTCAGTCTTATCCTCCGCAAAAATATAATCCAAATAGTCCAGATAGTATTATTTATATTGATAATATTTGTGTTAATACTGTAATACAGAGGTTGGTATATTGGCTTATTATAAAGGCTTATTATTTTAGCAGTCTCATGGAGCATTACAGTCTTTTACATTAAAGCCCTTTCTAACCACCTTTTATTCTTTAAACTGCAATGTTCTCTCTTTACTTCTTTACTTCCCCTCCACCTCATAAGTACCCCAAAACAGCTACAAAGTCTCTATTATTTAACTCTTCTTTCAGTTGATTGCTTTTAAGTATCCTTTGCCTCAGGGCTCTGAGGACTTTCACTTTGTACTCACTCAGCAGGAACTTTCACTTCCTTCTTTGTTCCTGTGACTTTGATCTCCACGCCATTTTCTCACCGCTGCAGGGATGGACTCCCCTTTTACATCCTACAGCATCCAAATCTTCTCCAAATATTTTCAAAATTTTCCTGGATATACATATCCTGTAAGTACTGCAGATTCTAAATATTTCTCTTTTGGAAGCTTGCCGCTTTCATTTGAAGCTTGAGACAGTGCTGTTCGGGGGGGTGCCTTCCCTTTCGTGTCTGCAGCTCTATCCTGTTCTCGGGGTTTAATAAAAAAATCCAAGAGACAGGAGAGCCGCTCCGACGCCACTGGGTGCCCCTGTCCCTCAAGGATCACCCCCTTGAGGTTTGGGGGTGTGCAGTGCCCTTGCACCCCCTTAAACGCCCGGGGAGCTTGGAAAACCTCCAGAGAGGTTTTTCCACGCTTCAGACCATGTCCGCAGGGAGAACCGGAAGCCGCGATCAGCCTTCTTTATACATCACACTTCCATACATCACTACTGGGAAAACCATAGCTTGAACTAAACGAACCTTTGTTGGCAAGGTGATGTCTCTGCTTTTTCAGATGCTGTCTAGGTTTGTCATTGCTTTTCTCCCAAGAAGCAGGCGTCTTTTAATTTCATGACTGCTGTCACCATCTGCAGTGATAATGGAACCCAAGAAGGTAAAATCTCTCACTGCCTCCATTTCTTCCCCTTCTATTTGCCAGGAGGTGATGGGATCAGTGGCCATGATCTTCGTTTTTTTGATGTTGAGCTTCAGACCATATTTTGCGCTCTCCTCTTTCACCCTCATTAAAAGGTTCTTTAATTCCTCCTCACTTTCTGCCATCAAGGTTGTGTCATCTGCATATCTGAGGTTGTTGATATTTCTTCCGGCAATCTTAATTCCGGCTAGGGATTCATTCAGTCCAGCCTTTCGCATGATGAATTCTATATGGCTAACCTGATCCAAAACACCCACCCACCCCACTCACACATGAAAACAAAGATCACCACAGCCAATCACAAACAACCAACCACACCCTAGGCCAACCCCAACTTCTCTCACCACCAAAGAAACACAAACGAACAGCAGAGAACCTGCACGAGCAATGCTGACACCAAACCCTACATACATTAAGCAAAATAGAAATATTGCCACCCGACCCCACCCCCACCCATCTTCCCCCCTCCACCCCCTTTCCCCCCCTAATGTCTCAACAAATGAATCTGACTTGTAAAAATGTTACATGGAAAAAAATACGAGAGACATTACACATGCTTCTCTAAAACAAGAAAATCTTTAATTAAAAGAAATAAAAATAAATTCTGATTATACAGTAAGTTAAATAAGCAGGGAGACAATATACAGCCTTGTCGTACTCCTTTCCCAATTTTGAACCAATCAGTTGTTCCATATCCAGTTCTAACTGTAGCTTCTTGTCCCACATAGATATTTCTCAGGAGACAGATGAGGTGATCAGGCACTCCCATTTCTTTAAAAACTTGCCATAGTTTGCTGTGGTCGACACAGTCTAAGGCTTTTGCGTATTCAATGAAGCAAAAGTAGATGTTTTTCTGAAACTCTCTAGCTTTCTCCATAATCCAGCGCATATTTGCAATTTGGTCTCTGGTTCCTCTGCCCCTTCGAAATCCAGCTTGCACTCCTGGGAGTTCTCGGTTCACAAACTGCTTAAGCCTGCCTTGTAGAATTTTAAGCATAACCTTGCTAGCGTGTGAAATGAGTGCAATTGTGCAGTAGTTGGAGCATTCTTTGGCGCTGCCCTTCTTGGGGATTTGGATGTAGACTGATCTTCTCCAATCCTCTGGTCACTGATGAGTTTTCCAAACTTGCTGGCATATTGAGTGTAGCACCTTAACAGCATCATCATTTAAAAATTTAAATAGTTCAGCTGGAATACCATCACTTCCACTGGCCTTGTTACTGTCGGAGCCTCCACTACAACCGAGCTACTACTCCAGTCGAGCCTCCGGAATCTCCTCCGACAATAATTAACGACCTGAGCCTTTGATGAGGCTCCAGGCATGTTCCCCCATTACACAGAGTATCCAGCACGCAGGGAAGGATGAGAAATATGAGCTACATTGCAAAGGGTTTTATTTCTAACTATGCAGACAGAAAAGAAATATACATGCTCTCACTGTGAAAGCAGAGAGCAACTGAAACACAAAGGAACAGGAAACCAGTAACATCACATCCGTCTCCTGTCTTCCGTGAGACTTCCAATAGCCTGGAATGTCTGGAATGCAGAACAGAGTCTTGTGACTCCAAGCACTGCACAGTGGCATAAACAGAAATCTAACATCCTCCCCCTTTCTGTGAACACCACTGGACAGTGTGTCAGTACAATCTTAGTACAAACCCAGTTTCTGTACATAGGTACAGTGTTGATCCTTCGGAACAACCTTGGACAATAAATCAGCAGGAATTTCATTACCTGGCATGTTGGACACCATTACGAGTCCTTTCTGAACACATTCTCTAGCATGTTGCAGCTTCAATTGCAAGTGCTTCGTGCTTTGCTTACAACCTTCAGAAGTCAGCAAAGCTAAACATGCTTTGTTCTCCTGCTAAACCTGGATTGGATACTTTAGAGGAATTCTCATGTCTTTACACAATTGTAACAACCATTCACAATCCACAAGTGTAATGGTTCTAGGGGTTGCTCGTGCGTTAATCGGCGCCCCACCTGGCTGGGTTGCCTGAGTGAACCTTTTCTGTCCAGACAGCCACTCGCCCGTGGCTGTCTCAATCGCTGGCAGAATCCGTCAGTGGGCGTTTCTTGAACTTCTTCCAGCACAAAAGTTCTTTGACGCCTAGTCTCCGCCTAGTCTCCCTGCGCGGAAGCCTTCTGTGCAGGGAGGGTGTGGGCAGCAGAGGACCCGTGCTCTCCCCGCTGGTCCCCGGCGAAGGGTCATGGAGCCACCTCGCCGATTCCCCCATCTGCCCCCCTTCTCCACTGGTGCTACGCTGATTTCCTTCCCCAGAAGATGTGCTGCTTCTCTCCCTCCCGGGACGCTCTCTGGAATCCCTCTGGAGCCCTCCCTCTCCCCCTGGCTCTGATGGCAGTTCCCTGACAACAAGTGAATAAGACAGTGCATTTAGTTCCGCTTACTTAAGCTTACTGTTGTTTGCTTCTTGCACGACCAATCAAATAGACCCTGGTTGTACATGTAGCAAACTCCAGACGTGCTTTTCCTGTCTGTAGTGTCACTTCCAAAACTCGCATCAGCAAATATCTCAAGACCTCCAGACTTCTGATTGTTAAATCTCAGTCTGTAGTGCATAGTGCCTTTCAAATATCGTGCTATGCATTTCAGAGCTTTCCAATCCTTAACCGTAGGATTGTTGACTTGTCTGCTTAGCAAATTACAGCTAACTGCAATGTCAGGTCTTGAACATCTGGCAATGAAGTTTAGTTTGCCTAGCACACTTCTGTACAGTGTAGTGTCAGAAAACGCTCCTTCAGTGTCATCTACCTGATAACCTGTTGTCATTAGTGTGTCTACAGTGTTAGCACCAATCAGGTTCAGTTTGGTTCACACACCAGCAATTTTCTGTGACTTGTGTACTAAAATATAACCATCTTGGTCTCTCTCTATTTCCAGAGATAGGTAGTTGGTTACCTCACCAAGATCTTTCGTGTCAAAATGCTCTTTCAGGAGAGCTAGGGTGCTATTGTACATTTTGGCATCCTTCCAAAACAAAAGAATATCATCAACATAAAACAAGCAATACAGCTTCTTTTGCCCTTCCTCTTTGACAAATACACATGGATCAGCTTTACCTTGCTGAAAACCTAGAGAAAACAACACTTCGGTGAGTTTAGAGTGCCAGCATCGTGCACT
The DNA here is from genome assembly GCF_964106645.2 of Podarcis pityusensis. Taxonomy (NCBI): domain Eukaryota; kingdom Metazoa; phylum Chordata; class Lepidosauria; order Squamata; family Lacertidae; genus Podarcis; species Podarcis pityusensis. Next base: position 30,094,419 of record NC_138045.1, on the reverse strand, counting down.
TTGTTTGAGACCATATAGGGACTTCTTCAGAGAGCAAACAAATCCCTGTTTTACCTGTACGCCATCAGGTGGAAGCATGTAAAGTGATTCACCTAAGGTTCCATACAAAAATGCTGTATTCACGTCGTGATGAGAAACATGTAGATTCTCTTCTGCAGCAAGTTTGAGCATAAGCCTAATGCTCTCATATCTCACGGTGGGTGAGTAGGTCTCATGATAGTCTTCTCCTGGTACCTGTGAAAAATTTCTGGCAACCAACCTGGCTTTGTGTCTGACTACCTTGCCATTTTGGTCTACGTTCGCTTTGAAGACCCATTTGCTGTCAAGCAGTTTCATCCCTGGAACTGTCGGAACTAGCTCCCATGTTTTGTTCCTCTCTAAGGAATCAAGCTCAGCCTTCATGGCAGTTAACCATGGCTCAGCATCCTTCGAGTCCAAAGCCTGGATCTCTTGGAAACTTGAAGGTTCAAATACCTTCTTTGAGCTATTAACAGCAGTTACAGCTTTTGCTCCTTTATTTATTATTACTTTTTGTATAAGATATTTATTAAAGTTTCAGCATATTACAAAAATAAGAGAAAAAAGTAAAAGAAAAGAAAAAAAACGAAAATGAAAATACAAAGTAAAACAGTTAAAAACAAATCAATCTTTCCATATCTTATCATTCATTTGCTTGTTTCCCTGACCTCCTCACACCTCCCTTTTTTGTGTTCCAGTTCAATTAGTTAGTTCAGCAATTCCTTTCCCGCTTTGATTTTATCTTAATCTTTTATCTTAGTATATTATAACTTTAGATTATCACCTGTTAACAATCCATTTTTACATATTCCTTTATAACATTGCTGCTAAAAATCCCTTAACTTCAATCCAACATCATTCTAACATTCTTTAATTTTACAGTGTTTCTGTAAATAGTTTTTAAATTTCTTCCAATCTTCTTCCACCGACTCTTCTCCCTGGTCTCGGATTCTGCCAGTCATTTCCGCCAGTTCCATATAGTCCATCACCTTCATCTGCCATTCTTCCAGAGTGGGTAAATCTTGTGTCTTCCAATACTTTGCAATAAGTATTCTTGCTGCTGTTGTAGCATACATAAAGAAAGTTCTATCCTTCTTTAACACCAATTGGCCAACCATGCCCAGGAGAAAGGCCTCTGGTTTCTTCAGAAAGGTATATTTAAATACCTTTTTCATTTCATTATAAATCATCTCCCAGAAAGCCTTAATCCTTGGGCACGTCCACCAAAGGTGAAAGAATGTACCTTCAGTTTCTTTACATTTCCAACATTTATTATCAGGCAAATGATAGATTTTTGCAAGCTTGACTGGTGTCATGTACCACCTGTAAATCATTTTCATAATATTCTCTCTTAAGGCATTACATGCCGTAAACTTCATACCTGTGGTCCATAACTGTTCCCAGTCAGCCATCATTATGTTATGTCCAACATCTTGAGCCCATTTAGATAGATAATAGATAATACTTTATTCGGCATTTTACAATCTAAAATATCAACTAAAATATTTCAACGCATAATCTCTAAATGTACCGTGTTATGGCCTTGAAGATAAAGATGGTGCATAGAGTTTACTGAATTTTTAATAGTCATGCAGCATTCCATGAAGTCTTTTATATGACAGAACTGAGATCAGGAATCTAGCAACCTGTAAAGTTCTATAAGAGTCAATGTCCTGGAGTAGATAAGCTAGATGTAATTCAGGTGGTTTAGCAGCAATTTCCAGAATGATTGAACTCAGGATCCTTGATCGGGGAACATTGTATAAGGGGCAATTAAACAAGATATGATAAAGGGATTCTATCGATTTGTTGTCACATGCGCACAAAACAGAGATTTTACCGTTAGAAAATCTATTGCTCAGCACATTTGAGGGGAACACATTAAATCTGGCTCTAACAAATGCGAATCTATGTGACGCAGCCGATAAAGTAGACAGATATCGAGGTATCTGGGACATAGATGTAATGCCCTGATATATCGGGGAACATGTACCTCCACCTGTGGTAAGATTTTGTTGTAAATCTACCTCCTCCAGTCTTTGTTTGATGACCTTTTTAGCTGTAATTAGATCTAAATTAAGTATATCGGAAGGAGAGATTCCATAAGACAACAGTTTGGAATGGATTTTTGTTGCCCATGGGCTGGTGAATTCATCTCTCCAAAGGCACTGAATAAGATGGTAGTTTGGCAATTTATGCCAAAGGGACAGCCAATAATTAAAGGCATGTCTCCACATCAGAATCTCAAGGGAGGGGGTCTTAAGTTCTAAGCGAATGGCAGAGTTGCTTACACAGGAGGGTAGTTTCAAAAGGCGTCTTAGAAAAAGATTTTGCAATGTCACCAGAGGCAAGAGGTTTACAAAGGCGCCCCATAAAGGGACCGCATAGGCCATAGTTGCAACCACTTTTGCACTATAAACTTTTAAGGCGGATGGAACATGCATAGCCCCCTCAGTAAAGAAGAAGCGTAGTAGAGCGTAGATAAGGGCTTTCACCTTGTTTTGTAAATATGTGATATGCGCTTTCCATCCCATATTATACTGGAAGTAAATTCCTAGATATTGAAATTTGTAAACTTGTTCAATTGGCTTCCCCTCAAGTTCCCATCTATACAGTTTACGACTCCTGGAAAAAATTAGGACTTTAGATTTGGAATGGTTAATAGTAAGTAAATTTGTTTGGCAATATGATGCAAAAATCTTAAGGGCCCTCCTCAAACCGATTCGAGAATAAGAGAGGATCACCGCATCGTCAGCGTACAATAATAAGGGGCAGCGATAGTCTGCAAGCCTGGGTGCATGAATGGAGGTTTGGGCCTCAGCTAGGGGCGTCCTCATGTCACTAATATAAAGGTTAAAAAGATAGGGGGCAAGGATACACCCTTGTCGTACCCCCTTGTTTATTGGAACTGAGTTTGTGAGATCGCCCTCAGGTGTTAACCTCACCCTAGCGGCCGTCCCTTCATGTAATTTAATCAATAGCCACAACAGCCTTTTTTCTATGCCCCACTTTGCCAGTTTTTCCCATAACAGCTCTCTAGAAATACTGTCAAAAGCCGCCTTCAGGTCTATAAAAGCGGCACATAGAAGACCATGAGTAGGGGAAGAATACTTCCGCGCCAAATGATATAGAATTATAGCATGGTCAATAGAAGCGCGATTTGGTCTAAACCCGACCTGTTCGTGGCCTATCAGATTGGAATCTTCGGCCCATTGGGTTAGTCTGGTTAGCAAGAAGCGAGTGTAGATTTTTCCGATGATTGATAATAAACTGATATTACGATAGTTTCCTGGGTCCTCTGGTGGTCCTTTTTTATATATAGGAATTATGATGGACTCCTTCCATGATGTAGGTATCTGGCCCGTGGCATTGATTGCATCAAAGATTTTTGCAAGAATTTTAGCCCACCATATTGGGTGTTGTTTAATAGCTTCCGCCGGGATCAGATCGGGCCCTGGGGCTTTATCAGTTTTCAGTTTAGCAATTAAATCTACTATTTCCTCCGGGTCAGTATCTGGCCATATGGGCAAGTGACTTGAGAGAGTATCAGATTGGATGTTAGAGATGTCTGTCTGGGAGAAATATTTTCTTAGAAATTGTTCCCATGTCGGGGCTGGGATAACCGTCAATGGGTATTTCCTCGATCTTTTGTTGATTAAATTCCAAAAACCGCGAGAGCTGCGAAGCTTAGAGGCAGCAATCAGCGCTTGCCAACGTCTTAGCTGCCACTCGTGCTTGGCTGACTTCTGTGCCTGTTTGTAAGCAATTTTGGCCTGCAAGTACTCTGGGGGGAGAGTTTCAGCTCCAGAGGCTTTATATCTGTTGTAGATACAACAGAGAGAGAGTCTAGCTTGCTTACATTTGGCATCAAACCAAGGTGCACCGAACCTGGGTTGATCTCGGTTAGCCAGGTGAGCCGGCATCGTAAAGAAGCTAGTTAAATCTGCAGAGAAGTGGAAGAACCACTCCAGTATCCTATTTGGTTCAGACAGCTCCGCCAATGAAACAATAAGGGATTCGGAGCTATTCCTCTGGAAGAATTCTGCATATTTTTGGGCCTGTTTCATGGACCATTTAATGCCTCTTACTTGAGCTGTGGCATTTAAACCTACATGAATTGGGTGTGTTCCGCTAACCGGGTGCCAGTCAAGCGTTAGCTTGGCCGCTAGAGGTAGGTGATCACTGGATTGTACATTATCTACTTTGAGATAAAAGAAGTTTGAAAATAGGTCTTCTGAGACTAGAAGATAATCTAGGACACTATTTGATGTTGTGCCCAAATGAGTGAATTCACCTGGCACGTCCGGAGGGCAGTTGCCATTTAGAATGTTCAAATTCATACGAATGGCCAATTGATAAAGAAGGACTCCTGCCTCATTCACTCTGTTGTCCTTAGATCTTCTTGATGTGAAAGAGATTAAATCAGATTTTGGGTAGGGGGGAGATACCCACCACTTGGCCTTAATTATCCCATTCCAGTTGGCAGCTGTACGTGCATTGAAGTCACCACCCATTATCGATGGAATATTAGGGTACTTAACATAGCATGCCAATAAATGATCTTCCAGAGAATCCCATCTATAATGAAGGTCTGATATCAGACCACCTGGAGGAAGATAAACATTGGTGATTAATAGTGAGAATTTTTCACTTGAAATCAGACCAGTAAAAGCAAAAGGAGGAAAGGTATGAACTAGCGAGAGTTTGGCTCTCATTTTAAGCGATATGGCGATTGCAAGACCGCCTCTGGACCGGCCACCTTTCTGGGAGGGGATAGCTGGAAGTGATATCAGTTCAAAGCCATTTATATCTATTTTATCTTCTTCCCATGTTTCTTGCAAAAGGATTATCTGGAAAGAGTTTATATAGGACAGAAATTCGGGATCTAATCTTTTCCTTTTCCAGCCAGCAATGTTCCAACTTAGGACTGCTAGCTGGGGACTTCTATGTTGTTCTTTTAACAGTCAAAACGGAGGGGGGGCAGACTCTCTGTTAAAGACAGAAGATGTAACAAAAAAGTCAGTTATTTTACTTTGGGAAGATGGTAACTGTGAGGCGCCCTGCAAATTAAAGTTTTTAACAATTTGGTTCGACTGTTGGCACACCGTGGATGATCCACTGAAAGTAGATCTCTGAACAGGAAGTCTCTTCATTTCGAAATTCTTGGTACAACTTGACAGAGAAATACCCAGGTAGGGGGAAATTGAGTCCGTCGGGGTAAACCCTCTCGCAGATTTATCATCCGACATTCGGATTATTTTATTGATGCGTCCCGTCGGGTCTTCAATCGTTTCTGACGGCGGGTCCCGAGGTGTAACATTCGCAGTTTCCTTTGAAGGAGGTAATTGAGGGGGCATCACGGGGGTGGAAATTGCGGAAGACTCTCTCAGGGGCATCACTTGTGGACTACTTCTATATCTGGACGAAACTGGCGAAGATTCTAGCTCTGGCATAGATGAGTGAGTTAAAGAGGGATTTGAGTCAAGCAGGGAAATCAGAATTTCGTCCTTAGGTATGTTGGTTGATGAATATAGATGAAGGTTCAGTGAGGATGGCAGAGCCTGGTCGCCTCGTGATGTAGCGCACGCTGCAGAAGCAACTTGAAGATTTGAGTCTTGTCGGATGGTTTTTGAATTCAGAGTGGGGCTGAGCTGAAGAAGGTCAACCACTTCTGTCCGGTGAGCCCAAGTGGGATTATTTGAGACATCGTTAGTATCTTCCCCTCTATGTTGGACTTGCAAAAGCTGAGATTTAAGCGTGTCAAATCTTTGCATCATCACCGACTGTTCTTTCGGAGGGAGGGCTCTGAATGAATCAATAAGTTCCCTTTCGTCGAGGGCAGTCTGCAGATTATCATCCTCATATATAGCAGTTTGAGAGGGTATCGAGTTTGGTCGCGGATGGCACGCTGCAGAGTCATCGCGGTTGGGCCTGACAGTATTTTGAAGTAAGGCAGAGTCTCTTGTCCTAATGTCCTCACCGCCAGGGCACCTATTTAGAAGGGGTTTGATCTTGCTGTCTGTAAAAACCCTCGTTGCTACAATGTCGGCCATGGACAAAAGCGTTTTCCTCCTAACAATAATAGATGGTATCTTTTCAGAGTGGAACGCAAGTATCACCTTCAAGAAGTTGGTCTGCCGGGGAAGGGGCATCACAGCATATAGGTCAATCTGATGTTTCTTAATTTTTAAAAGTTTGCTTAAGCAGTCTTTAGCTCCTTCTAGCGTTGACCATCTTCCTATTTCCGACCTGACAGAAAGGCAACTTTTCTTGGGTTGCAAAGTTAATATCTGATTGTTCAATTGGGAATTTAAGACATATTTAGTTTTAGTCTCCAGTATTTTATCTGAATGGGGGTGAGGCAATAAGTTTTTGACCTCACAAACTGAAGATTGTGTTGTTGATTCAAGTTTTCCGATTTTCAGCAGGATATTGGATAATTGTGAAGATACCTCGTCCAGCCTTTTAAAAATACAGTGAAGGGTCTTAATTACTAAGTGTAACTGCTCACAACTGGGGAACTCCCCCATAACAGATGCCAAACCATCTTCCTGCGATGAGAGTTTTTCTTTCGTATTCTCCTTTACAGGCTTTACATTTGAAACATTTTGAGTCATCGGAATCGGAGTAGCTTCTAAATCAATTAGAGGTTGGAAGCGATTTTGGGTTTCCACTGCAAAGCATTGCTCGGCATGGTCACTCCCTCCTCCATTCCGGTGTGGCACCAACCTTGATAGTTTTGGTTTAGGGGATGATAGGGGCTCGTCAAAGTCTCTCAAGTGTTTTTTCTGACCCATGCTTTCCTCAGGCCAGAGATTATACGATTCTTAAAATAACATAACACTTGACACGCAATTAAGATAATGGCGTTCTCAACTCCTTTAGCAGCTAAAGCCAGCCCGCTGATATGAGAGAAACAAAGAGCAGCTTGCAGCAGTCTGGAGCAGGGCCAAATCTCTCAAAGAGTTTCCATAGTATGCGGCTGCAGCAATTATAAAATACTTCAAAAACTGACTGAGTCAGTTGAGATAAAAGTATAAAAGATTAAAAGAAGATTAAAAGAAGTCCGAAGAGCACCGGTAAGCGCGTCTTACCTCGGCGCCATGTTGGCTCCTCCCGCCCCCCCTTGTGCCCATTTAATCATAGCAGATTTCACCGTTTCATCCTGAGTATTCCATTTCAACAGCAAGTTATACATCTTTGACAAAATCTTGGTTTTGGGGTCTAACAGTTCTGTTTCCAATTTTGATTTTTCCACCTGGAAGCCAATTTTCTTATCCAAATTATATGCCTCCATTATCTGATATCTTGCTCCTTTAGCAAATCCATCAGCAAATCTCTTTGGAGGTCTACCTTTCCTGGCTCTTTCAGACCTGCAAATTAGACGTAAGTCTTCAAAACTAGCCTCTTCTTTCTTAGGAGAAAAGTGGCCTATAGTGAACAGTGGTTCCTCCAATTCTCGATCAGAACCTTCAGAGGGTCGCAGAGAGGCCTTAGCACTCTTGAAATCCTCTGAATCATCTGATTCAGTTTCAGATTCAGAATAAGAACCTTCATCAGTGGGTATGGGGTTTTGCTGCTGTTTATCCTCAGACTCTTCACTCTCATCAGGCTAACACTGGAAAATCCCCACATTCTCCCCCCACTTGGCATTGTACTCAACACTTCTAGTGACTCTAATTGTCTTAGAGTCAGTCATCATTACTCTGTAAGAACCTTTCTGATACCCTAGAAAGATACCATGCAAACCATGTTTGCCTAACTTGGAGCTTTGTGGTGTGTGAACCCACATGTCAGAACCAAACATTCTCATGTGTTTGATGTATGGTTTCTTGCCAAACATCTTTTCATAGGGGATACAACCAATCAGTGATGATAATCTGCGATTATAAGTGTAAACAAAACAGCTGAGCGCTTCTGCCCAATTACTCTCTGGAAGATTGGCATCATGCAGCAAGGTTTTCCAGCCTTGAATTAATGTTTGGCTTGCCCTTTCACAAAGTCCATTCATCCAAGGAGACCGTGGACTTGAAAGGTCATGTTGAATTCCTTTCTCAGTCAGAAAAGCTTCAAACTGCTGAGAAGTGAATTCTCCCCCTCGATCTGTAAATAAACACTTGACCACTCAGAAGCAAATCAGTCAATGTCAAGAATCTAACAGTTTTGGATTTCTAGTAAATTAACACCAAGAATTTCTAAAATTGAAATACAGGCAAAGGTACTTTCGGACCACAATGCAATTAAGTGTATATTAAAAGGATTTGAAGAAAAATCTTTACGATAGAGAATAAATGAAAATCTTTTTGATGACCAGAAAATAGTTGAGAGAGCTCAAAAACATTTGACAGACTATTTTGTAAATAATGTTAATAAAGAGACTAAAATGAGTATTGTTTGGGATGCTAGTAAAGCGGTGATGAGAGGTTTATTTATTCAACAGAATGCGATTAAAAATAAATTTAGAGAAAAAGGGAAAAAGAAATCTTAAAACATATAATGGAAAATGAGAAGAACTTGATTACTAGACACAATGATAAGAAATTGAAACAAAATATAAAAATTTTACAAACTCAATTCGCGATGATAATAAATAAAGAAGTAGAGTGGAACATCAAAAGAATGAAACAGAAGAATTTTGAGTTCGCAAATAAATCAGGGAAATGGCTGGCGTGGCAAATAAAAAAAAGGAAAGAACAGAACACAATTGATAAAATTATGGTAGAAGACAGAGAAGTGGATAATCCAAAAGGAATAAGAAAAGGATTTGTGGACTTTTATAGACATTTGTATAAAAGAAAAGAGAGGAGCAATCTTAAAAAAATAGAAGAATTCTTAAAAGAAAAAGAGGTGCAGAAAATTCCGACGGAAAAAACAGAGAAATTGAATGAACCAATTGAGATTGAAGAAATTAAAAGTGCAATAAAAGAATTGAAAAGCGGAAAGACACCAGGACCGGATGGATTCAGTGCAAGATACTATAAAGAATGAAATGAAAAAGGAAGTAAATGGAAAATGAAACCATATGAAGAAGTTAAAGAATACGTTAATGATTGGCTGCATTATTTTCAGTTTAACAAAATGTTTAAAAAAGATGTTGTAGAAAAAGGTTTTCCCGATAAAGAATCAAAGTTTCAACAGGAAATATTGAATAGTGATGTAAAATTTTTATCTAAAATGTATAAATTGTTGTTGGAATGGTATACAAAGGATGAGGAGGTTAAGTCAGTTATGATTCATTGGGCCAAGGATTTTGGATATAATATACCATTAAAAGATTGGATAAGATTGTGGAATGAAGGAATGAAATTTACTGCATGTACTACAATAAAAGAGAATGTGATGAAAATGATATATAGATGGTATATAACACCAGTAAAATTAGCAAAAATGTATAAAGTAAGTAATAAATGCTGGAAGTGTAAAGAAAAAGAGGGAACATTTTAACATATGTGGTGGGAGTGTAAAAAGGTGAAATACTTCTGGGAAATGATATATAATGAGTTAAAAAAAAATGTTGAAATATACATTTGTAAAGAGACCAGAAGCATTTTTACTAGGAATAGTAGGAAATGAAATTAATAAGAAAGAATGGAAGTTGTTTTTGTATGCAGTAACAGCAGCAAGAATATTAATGGCCCAGAAATGGAAACAAGAAGAGTTACCTACGACTGAAGAGTGGAGAATGAAATTAACGGAATACGCAGCACTTGATAAACTGACAGGAAGGATCCGGAACCGGCGAGACCAGAAATTCACTGAAGACTGGACTAAATTTACAGATGATATGAAAAGTGTATGTAATGATCAGACGTTTGTAAGTTTTCAGGAAGTTTTGTGAAAAATTAATAGTAGAAATATTGCATAAAAAATAAGGTAGACTAAGCTATTATTATTGTGCAATATTAATAAGGGAATGTGAAAGAGGTGAATAAGATGGAGAATTATCAGACGAGCTGATGGAAGTCCAAAATGATGATGTTGGTGATAAAGTGGATGTATTATTTGTATAACTTTATATTGCAAAATTAATATATATATATATAGAGAGAGAGAGAGAGAGAGTGTCTTTTGGATGATCAGAAAATAATAGAAAAGGCACGTAAGAACTTAACGGACTATTTTGTGAACAACTGTAATAAGGGTATGAAAATTAATACGGTATGGGATGCTAGCAAAGCAGTGATGCGGGGATTTTTTATTCAGCAAAATACGATTAAAACAAATTTAGAGAAAAAGGGAGGAAAGAAATTTTTTAACAAATAATGGAAAATGAGAAGAATTTAATCGAAAAACCAAACAATTCGAAAATAAAGCAAAATATTAAAATATTACAAACTCAATTTGCAATAATAAATAAAGAAGTAGAATGGAATATTAAAAGAATGAGACAGAAAAATTTTGAGTTTGCAAACAAGTCTGGAAAATGGCTGGCATGGCAAATTAAGTAAAGAAAGGAACAGAATACAATCAACAAAATTATTGTGGATGGGAAAGAAACAGATAATCCAAAAGAAATTAGAAAAGGGTTTGTAGATTTCTATAGACATTTATATAAAAGAACTGAGAAAAGTGAAATTAAAAAAAATAGAAGAATTCCTGAGGAAAAAGGAGGTGCAAAAAATCCCGACTGATAAAAAAGACAGACTGAACGACCCAATTGAAATAGAGGAGATCAAAGAAGCTATAAAAGAATTGAAAAGTGGAAAGACACCGGGACTGGATGGATTCACTGCAAGATACTATAAAGAAATGAAGCACATCCTTTCTGTGCCAATGAAAGAAGTTATGAATAATATATTAAAGAAGGGAGAATTACCTGAAACATGGAAGGAAGCATATATTACATTTATTCCAAAGCAAGATTCTGATTTAATGCAAGTAAAGAATTATCGGCCAATTTCGTTGTTGAATAATGATTAGAAATTATTTGCAAGCATATTAGCGAGCAGGATGAAAAAAATACTGAAAGAAATTATACATAAAGATCAGGCAGGTTTTCTTCCTGGCAGACAGATGAAATATAACATAAGGAACATAGTCAATATTATTGAATATCTGACAGCCAGGAATGAAAAGAAAGCAATGTTAATTTTTGTGAATGCAGAAAAGGCCTTTGATAATATATCCTGGGAATTTATGCTTAAAAATTTAGAATTGATGGACATGGGTCAATCCTTCCTAAATGGTTTAAGAGCTATATATTGTGGTTCGAGGACCCGATCCCCGCTTAGTGGAATGAACACACGGACACGTGATATAAGGTTAATGGGCAAGAAAAGGCCACAACTTTATTGATTACAGCAAGTGAAAAGGTATTGGCTTAGGCATTGGATCACATCAGTTGACTCCACCCACTCGGAGAGGGGTGAGTCTAAAAGGGGGGTTTATTCACCAGTAGGTGGAGCCTGTTGATGCTAATCCAACTATAAGCTCTCCCCTGATGTCACCGAAGGTCGTGCCATGGCCCCCCGCAACACAGGCATCGGAAACAATACACGACCGCCGGATTCCTTTAACGGAATACCCAAAAATTGAAGGCATAGGCGATGGCCACTGTTGGGATACTGCCAGAGAGACAAAGTCCATCATGGCCCCCAAGCCGGCTGCCGGACGATCCATCGATCTCCCGTAGATACAGTATCAGCAATTAGCTACACGAGTTTCCAGAAATAGCTTGCCACATTTCAGAGCTCATGCACACTCTATCAGCAGATAATGCACAGCAAAAGTCGCACTCAGGAGAGCATTATTTACAAGTTTTATTCAGCGTTGATCAGAACAAAGAAAAACATGACTCCCTGCTTCAGTGTCTCCAGACACAGAGAGAGAAACGAAAGCAATAGAAAACGTAAACTTCCTGTGAACAGGAAATGCGCAGACTCTGTGACTCACAAAGCCTGCTCCCTTTTAAGGTGGAACGGAAATATCCTAACAACCTAGCCCTTCCACACACCTCAAACACATTATTCCAATGCCTAACCTACCCACCAATACCACGAAAGTTGTGACGATTGCTACGAGGTAGGCGAAAAAACCACAAAGCTTAATGCCAAATGGAAAAATTCCTACCAGGCCCCCTGGACAACCAGGGCGACCAACCTAAGGTCCATAGCAAGGCCAAGAGAAAAACTGAAACCCTGAGCTCTAAGGGAGTGGAGGGTGGGTGACTCGCGACGGGTCGGCGAAAAGTGAGGCCACGTGGCTGGCGCAGCAGCAAGTTAAGCTGCCGTCCACGCCCCTTCCAAGGCACCTGGTTGGGCGCTTGCCCGTGGGCATGGTGCGCCAGCCAGGTGAGAGGGTGGCAGGGGGCTAACTGTTAGGATATTTCCGTTCCACCTTAAAAAGGGAGCAGGCTGTTGTGAGTCACAAAGTCTGCGTACTTCCGGCTCACAGGAAGTTTCTCTTTTGTATATAGCTGTTGTTCTCTCTCTGTGCCTCAACACGCAGGCAGGCAGTCATGTTTTCTCTTTGTTCTGACCAACGCTGAATAAATTTGTAAATAATGCTCTCCTGGGTGCATCTTTCGTTGTGCGAACTCTGCTGAAAGAGCGTGCACGAGCCCTGGAATGTGGCAAGCTATTTCTGAGGCTTGTGTCGCTAATTGACTGATACTGTATCTACGGGAGGTCGATGGATCGTCCGGAATCGACGTGGAGGCGTGATGGCCTTTGTCTCCCTGGCAGTATCACAACACTAACGCCCCCTGCTTGAGGCGGAGATCGGCTCCCGCCCACAACCCCTCCCCTCTTTGCAGGAGGAGAGTCTTTGTGGTTCGAGAACCTGATCCCCGCTTAGTGGAATGAAACACACGGACACGTGATATAAGGTTAATGGGCAAGAAAAGGCCACAACTTTATTGATTATAGCAAGTGAAAAGGTATTGGCTTAGGCATTGGATCACGTCAGTTGACTCCACCCACTCGGAGAGGGGTGAGTCTAAAAGGGGGGTTTATTCACCAGTAGGTGGAGCCTGTTGATGCTAATCCAACTATAAGCTCTCCCCTGATGTCACCAAGGGTCGTGCCATGGCCCCCCGCCACACAGGCATCGGAAACAATACACGACCGCCGGATTCCTTTAACGGAATACCCAAAAATTGAAGGCGATGGCCACACCTAGCCCTTCCACACACCTCAAACACATTATTCCAATGCCTAACAGCCACCCGAGCCCAAAAAGGCTCGCCGCCAATACCCTCACAGCTGTAACCAATCCCTGATGCTGCTGCTGATGCTACCTAACCAAATATCATTCCCTTTGTCTGAAAGATGAACCCCATCATTCCGGTACAAGGCCTGATCACCAATCCGGATACGGTCATGAGAAATGACTCGGCCATTCATAAAGCGTACCCAGCGGGCTATTGCACGAAAAGTAAGGCCGCGTGGCTGGCGCAGCAGCAAGTTAAGCTGCCATCCACGCCCCTTCCAAGGCACCTGGTTGGGCGCTTGCCCGTGGGCGTGGTGCGCCAGCCAGGTGAGAGGGTGGCAGGGGGCTAACGCCCCCTGCTTGATGCGGAGATCGGCTCCCGCCCACAACCCCTCCCCTCTTTGCAGGAGGAGAGTCTTACTGAGCAGAAAGCAAAATTGATTATAAATAATATAACAACAGACAATATTGTAATTACTAAAGGCACAAGACAAGGATGCCCCCTTTCTCCATTATTATTCATATCGGTACTGGAAGTACTTCTAAGGTCAATAAGGAAAAACAAGTTGATAAAGGGTGTTACAGTCGGTCGGAATGAATATAAGGTAAAAGCCTTTGCTGATGACTTGGTATTAACAATTGAAGAGCCATAAATAAGTATTAAGGAAGTAATAGAGGAGATAGAACAGTTCGGTCAAGTGGCAGGTTTTAAATTGAACAAAAGGAAGACTAAGATATTGGTTAAAAATATGGAACAGGAACTGGTTAAAACATTGCAACAACAGATAGGTATAGAAGTGGTTAAAAAAATAAAATATTTAGGAATTTGGTTAACTCCCAAAAATATTGATCTGTTTCAAAATAATTATACACCAATGTGGAATAGTGTGAAAAGAGACTTAGAGGTATGGGGAAGGTTGAAATTATCATTTTGGGGAAGGATATCAGCAATAAAGATGAACGTGCTACCAAACATGTTATTTCTGTTTCAGACAATTCCAATAATCAAAGGGGCAGCAATATTTAAAGCGTGGCAGAAGATAATTTCAAGATATATCTGGCAGGGTAAGAAGCCGAGAATACAATATAAGCTATTAACAGATGCTAAAGAAAGAGGAGGCTTCGCCCTGCCGGACTTGAAATCATATTATGAAGCATCGTGCCTCTGTTGGTTGAAGGAGTGGATGGAATTGGAAAATACAGAACTGTTGGACTTAGAAGGTCATGATAATAGATTTGGTTGGCACGCATATTTATGGTATGACAAGAAAAAGGTCCATAAAGGATTTGGAAATCACATATTTCGAAGATCTCTTATTGAAATCTGGGATAGGTATAAAAACCTATTGGAACAAAAAACACCGCATTGGTTGTCTCCATTAGAAATGATGTGTGTAAAAAAGGTCAATATGAGTGGGAAGTGGATAACATATGGGGAATTAGCAATTAAAGAAGGAGGAAAATGGAAATTGAAACCATATGAAGAAGTGAAAGAGTATGTTAATGATTGGTTACATTATTATCAGGTGAATGAAGTGTTTAAACAAGATATCAAAGAAAATGGTTTCTGTGAAAAAGAATCGAGGTTTCAACAAGAAATACTGAATAATGATTTTAAAATTCTGTCAAAAATGTATAAATTACTGCTTGAATGGCACTTGAAAGATGAGGAGGTAAAATTAGTTATGATTCATTGGGCAAAAGACTTAGGATATAATATTCAGTTAAGTGATTGGGTCAAACTATGGAAAGAAGGTTTGAGATTTACTGCATGTAATGCATTAAAAGAAAACGTGATGAAGATGATGTATAGATGGTACATCACACCAGTTAAGTTAGCAAAAATGTATAAAGTCAGTAATAAATGTTGAAATATACTTTTATTAAAAAACCAGAAGCATTTCTTTTAGGTATTGTTGGAAATGATATAAACAGGAAAGATTGTAAGTTGTTTTTATATGCAGTAACAGCAGCAAGAATATTATTGGCCCAAAAATGGAAACAAGAGGAACTACCAACATTAGAAGAATGGAGGGTGAAATTGATGGACTGTGCAGAATTAGACAAGCTAACAGGAAGGATCCGAGACCGGCGGGACCAGAGGTTTACCGAAGACTGGACTAAATTTACTGAGTATCTGAAAAGTATTTGTGATGATCAGATTACGTTTGTAGGACTACAAGAAGTTCTGTGAGGAGTAATTTAAGAAATATTGTAAAAATGGAAATGGAGAAATGATTTGCTAGAAAATGTAAAGGCAATATTAAGTTAAGAATTGCAGGAGAAATAATCAAGACGGAAGGCTATCAGAGATGGTGAAGGAAGTCCAAACAAGGACATATGTATAATAATTTGTGTGGTATGTCTTTAAAATTTTTGTATGCTAAAAATTAATAAAAAATATTATAAAAAAACAACAAAAATTCTCATGTGCTTGATGTATGGTTTCTTGCCAAACATCTTTTCATAGGGGGTACAACAAATGAATTCTCCCCCTCGATCTGTAAATAAACACTTGACTTGTTTATCATGCACATTTTTCAACCAAGCACAGAATTCCTTGAACCTAGGAAACACTTCTGATTTCTGCTTGAGATTGAACACATGAATATACCTGGAAAATGAATCAGTGAGAACCATGAAGTACCTGGCTCCACCCAAAGAGGGTGATAGTGGACCAACAAGATCAGCATGCAATACTTGATATGGTTCTGTAGCTTGTCTACTAGACACCTTACCTTTTGCAGCCATTTTAACCTTGTTTGCTGCGCATGCCTTACACTTCATGTGGTACCTGCAGGGTTTAATAGTCATACCTTCAACTAAGGCAGGCATTTTGGAAACTGCCTCGAAGTTTAAGTGAGCAAGTTTCTTGTGATAATTATGAATACATCCTGCATGCAAAACCTTGCTAGTGTCTGCAATACAACAAGTTTCATCCTGCACAACATCAACAGAATCTTCATAATGCAATACAAACAAATGATCAATATAATCAGCATGCAATACAAAGTCATCTTTCTTGGTGATGGTGGACTTCCTCTTCTTGAAAGAAACGTCTATGTCCTGTTCAGTCAGCTGCAAGGCGCTCAACAGGTTGTGTGCAGCATTTGGAACAAAAAGAACGTTGCGTATCGATGCATCCAAGCTGTGAAGAACAACCGTTCCATAGCCTTGACTGGAGATCGTGTGGTCATCCGCTTGGTGAATCGCACCTTCCTGAGGAGTAAAGGACACGAACAGGTGTTTGTCCCGACAGATGTGCCTAGTAGCTCCCGAGTTGACAATGAAGAAAGATCTAGACGTCTTCTGGACCTTTGGAGTGAAGTGTGAGACCATAGCCTTGTGTTGCGTTGTCTTGGACTTCTGACCTTTGCCTTTTTTGCGCGTTGAGCTTTCGCTGCGCTTCTCTGTTGCCTTGGCCTTGGGATATTTACATTCCCTCTTCAAGTGGCCTAGACATCCACACGAGTAGCATTTCACTGCCTTCAAAGCTTTGGCGCCATCTAGTGGTTGCACTGCATTCTGGGATGACGTCTGTGAGGACTCCCCCTTAGTGATGTAGCTAGCACTACGGCAATCCGCTTCATTTAACACCACAGCAGTAACATGTGCTACCGTCAGCTGAGCAGTAGGCAAAACAGCAAGCTGGCTGGCAATCGCTTCCCAACTTGAACCCAAAGAATGTAGAATCATGAAGGAATGCACAGCCTCTGGAAAGGTGATTCCACGCTGTTGCAACTCATGCCTGAGATTCTGCATTTCCATGAGATGAGCACGTACATCTGATCCTTCAACAAGTGCCATATCATGCAACTTGGCATAAAAGAACAAAGAAGCACCCGCTTTTGTTCTTAAATGTGACTCTTGGAGACTGTCCCACACCTCTTTGGCTGACCCTTTGTCGTGCAAAAGACATAGCTCTTCAGGGGACACAATAAGCATCAGAGTTCCTGTTGCTTTGGAATCCTTAGCCTCCCATTCTTTGGTTACTGGAGCTGGGGGTGCGTCTGATATCACATTAAACAGACCCTCTTTCCGTAGCAGAGCCTCTGCATACTGCACCCATTCCAAATAAATTTTTTTTTGGAGCTTTGGAAATCCAAACGCATTTTCAAGAGCCTCTGTTACTCTTGGACTGGCCATGTCTGTGCCTTTAAAGCAGACTGCGTCTATTTACCAGCTGCATTCCAAAAGCACACTACTTGAGACTTTTGCTTTCTTCTGCCACTGCTGGTAAGTGCTTTGGCTAGAAGTTCAAAGTCCACCCCTTAATGCCATTAATTAGTGACTGGCAGGCTTCCTGGGGCTAGAGCACATAACTCTCATCAATCTTGACACACAGAGAAGATAAGCTGCATTCTGTTCTTCTGCTGTTCGTCTGGGCGCATGACCAAAAATGTCGAGTCTTCTGCCGCCTCCCAACGTATAACGACCTGAGCCTTTGATGAGGCTCCAAGGCACATTCTTCAGCAGAGTTTCCAGCACAGGAAAGAGACAAGAGGTTTGGGCTACATTGTAAAGAGTTTTATTTCTAAGCTAAGCAGTCAGAAAAGACATCCTCTCTCTATGAAAGCAGAGAGCAACTGAACCAAAGGAACAAAGGAAACAGGAAACCAGTAAGGTCACATCCGTCTCTAGTCTCCCGTGAGACTTCCAATAGCCTGGACTGTCTCTGGAATGTAAACAGAGTCCTGTGACTCCCAGCAGCTGCTCAGTGGCAAAACAGAAACTAACAGAAACTATCCCATAAGGAGACAGTCTCCTTTTCCTCTCTTGGCTGGAAGCCAAGACAGCATCTTAGGCTAAGCAGATGTTGCTTCTTTGATGAATGTGGTCAGAGAGAGAGAGATGGCGGCCAGTCCTATGCTTTTGTTACCTGCACAGGTGAGGCCACACCCACCTCTAGTCACATGCAGAGGAAGTCTCTCCCAGCGTAGGAGAAACAGGAAGTTCTGACTGGCTGGTCCACACATCCCCTTTTATGTCCACTCTAGGGATATTGCATTTGACTGCTCTTGTGTTTCACATCCCACATACCCCTTCTCAGGCAATACAACATGCACAAAACATAAATAACTTTATTCAACCACCCAGAGTCCCAGCTTTACGCGTAGGTTCTGGAAACTATCTCTTGGCAGGGGCTTTGTCAGGATGTCAGCAGTCATCTCTTCGGTGCTGCAGTAAGACAGTTCCACAAGTCCATCCTGGATCATCTTGGGTATATAATGGTACTTCACCCCAATATGTTTTGTTCTCACGTGGAACTTCTCACTCTGTGTCAGCTTCAGGCAACTCTGATTGTCCTCTAGCAAGCTGACAGGTTCCTTCCTCACCAACCCAAAGTCCTTGAGTTGATCGAGCCACGCAACCTCTCTGCACGCTTCTGTCGCTGCAACGTATTCTGATTCTGTGGAAGACAATGCTACACAGCTCTGTTTATAACTACCCCACACAACAGATCCATCCCCAAACATAAAAACATGACCACTTTTTGATTTATAGTCAGCATTGTCCCCAGCCCAATCCTCATCAGTATACCCAACCAACCTAGGGTTTCTGACAGCTGGTAACCTTAATTTACAATTCATGGTACCCTTCAAATACCGCACCACCCTTTTTACACCTGCCCAATCATGCTCAGTGGGCGTATTCACCTTTCTGCTAAGAATTCCCACAGCATTTGCTAAGTCAGGTCTACATGTGGTAACTAAATACAAAAGTTTACCAATCACCAACCTGTATTCACTGTTGTCTGGCAACCGCTTCAAATCCTGCTGATTCTTCAAGAAGTCAGTAGCCATGGGTGTTGCAACTGGGTGTGCGTCTTGCATCTGCATGCATTCAATCAGTTTGTGGATCTTTTGTTTCTGGCTGAGAAGAAATGAGCCGTCCTCTTCTCTTTCCACTTGGATCCCGAGGTAGTATTGGACACCTCCCAGTTCCATGACCTCCACCTCTTTGCTAAGGTGTTTTACTATCTGTGCATAATCTCTTTCACTTGCTGTGGCAATAATCAGGTCATCAACAAATGCTAGAACATATGAGCATTGTCCATTATTTGACTTACTGTACAAGCACTTGTCAGCATTGCCTTGCCTTGCCCCTGTGTGAGTGCCTGAGGGCCCTGCTCCTGCCACTCACCACCTGGCCCGGGGCGGGGCCTGACAGGCCTCAAAAGGACGGTTGCTGTTAATGCTGCTGCTGCCCAGGAGGACTCGGAGGGGTGAAGTTCTTTTTAAAATGTTTGAAAATTTTCCTTTCCCTTTTGACTTTTTTTGTATATGGGGTGGGTGAGGGTGGGATGGATGTTTGGTTGGGCTAGGGAATTTGTTTGATTTTGATGGATTTGTAATTTGTACAGTTTTTTGTTTGTATTGTTTTATTGTTTTCTGGGTTTTTTTTTGTTTTTTATTGTTTTAAGGTTTTATTTTGTTCTTAAGGGGAGGGGTCAGGGCTGCCGGGGAGTGGGTCCCAGCCAACAAAATGGCTGGGGCATGTTCCACAGAGGGGGATGTGCTGGGACAACCGATCTCAGTGATCATGCGTAGGAGGAGGAGTTACACTAAGACCAGACCATGTCATTACAGACGAGGCAGGTTTAGTCGTTGTCTGAGGACTATCCCTGCCTCCGGGTCTGGTCCTGACCGGACGGATACTAGAATCAGCAAGGGATACCCACATGACCTGAAGGTGCTGCTGTGCAGTGCCAGGTCAATGATTCATAAGACCACTGCCATCCATGACTTGATCATGGATGGAGGACTTGACCTGGCATGTGTAACAGAGACTTGGTTGGATGAAGCAGATGGGCCTGTCCTTGCCGCTGCTTGTCCACCAGGTTTCTCTTACACACAGCAACCCAGGCCTTGTGGGCAGGGAGGGGGGGTTGCAATGATTTTTAGGAAGTCATTAGTTTGCACCAGGTGTCCTATTGGGAAGACCCAGTTCTCTGAGAGCATGTTCTGGAAGTTGGGCAATAAGGGCAGTACAGGATTCCTTTTGGTGTACCGACCTCCCCACTTCACCAAGGATTCCATGCCCGAGCTGCTTCAGATCGTGGCGGATGTTCTGCTGGAGACACCTAGTTTGGTTGTCCTAGGGGATTTTAACATCCATGCCGACACGACCTTACAAGGGGCCACTTGGGACTTCATGGAAAGCATGGCCTCCATGGGGCTGTCCCTGAATAAGTCTGGCCCAACCCATAGCCGCGGACATGCCTTGGACCTGGTGTTTACCTCTATGGATGTTGGTGATCTGACACTAAGTAAAAGCGAAACGAAAGAAGTGCCATGGTCAGATCACTTCCTGGTGCAACTGAACTTCTCCGCGACCCTTCCCCTCTGCAGGGAGGTGGGACCGATTCGGATAGTCCGCCCCCGCCACTTAATGGATCCAAATGGTTTTCAGAGAGTGGTAGGGGATGCTTTATCCCATGTTGATGGCCTTTCAGCTGATTCCCTGGTGGCCCACTGGAATGTGGAGGTTTTTTTAATAGTTTTTTTTATTTAAAAAAATTATTTATTTATTTATTAAAAAGAATTTTTAATACACATATATTACAAATATACAAACATACAAACATACATTTCATACAATCCTTAAAAGTGTTCAAACATACCTACACTCAATCCCACAAATAATTCATTTCCCCATCACCATCCACCACCCCTCACCCCACCTTTGTGTTTGACTTCCAATCTACTCAATTGCCATTTCTTTCCACTTCTATTACTTTCTTTCACACACCTTTAACCTAATTTCATACTTCTTTTTCTGTTACACTTTGTTATCCATCTTATTTAGTATTTCAGTATTTGAAACGGAACTTGTTCATTCTAATAGGAGTTCTGATTTTTCGATATGGTTTTGCAAGTATCTTTTAAACACCTTCCAGTCCCTGTCTATCTTCTCTTTTGAGATCCTTCCAATTTCTCCCATTGTTTTGGATATATTGTAGTACTCCAATAATATGGCAAGCCACTCTATTTTTGTCGGTACAATACCGCTTTTCCAATTTTTCGCAATCAATAGCCTTGCGGCTACTGTTGCTGTCAGGGGTTCAGGAGCAGAGGCAAGGGCAAGGGAGGAAACAGAGAGCGAGGGGGAGGAGGCAGAAGAAAAGATGAGTGATGACGACGACCCGAGATCTCCGAGTCTTTCCAGTGAATCAGAAGATTCACAGAAAGGAGCACCAGTGGCCAGGGCAAGGGGGGAGCCTAGGGGGACACCCCAGGAAGATAGAGCCAGAGGGGACTCAGAGGGGAGCAGTTGGAAATCGGGACCAGCGTCACCGCCAGAGAGCAGGGAAGAGGAAGGGCGCCAGGGATCAAGCGCTTGCAGCTCACAACAGGGGGGAGGGCACGAGTCAGGAGTGGCCACACCTCCATCGGGGAGCGAAGAAACGGTCAGACGGAAGGTGGAAGGTTGGGCGCGCGCGACAAGTTCAAATGCACAGGAAGGTGGCGCAGTAGGCAGCCCGGAAAGGGAGCCAGGTCCTAAAGCCCGCCGAAAGGAGGGAGAAGAGTCAGGGGGGTCAGCGTCAGCGTCAGAGGAATCCCGGAAGGAAGAGACCCCGGGGGGCAGAGGGACCCAGAGAAGAACAGTCAGGCGGAAAAGGTGGAGCAAGGCTAGGATATTAAGTTGGTGTACAAGGGGCGGAGACTCAGATGGAGCTTCGCCGATCTAACCATTAGACGTAGGGTTGCACGCAGCAGCTTGAGAATGGAAACTGTAACTCAATAAAGACTTTTATTTAATGATCGCTGGCTAGCGTGATCCTCTGTGAGCTAGGATCTGGAAGCAACTCTGACAGTAAGCTCCATCTCTTAAATTGTGGGCATCTACAGCCTCGCGGAGAGGAGAGAAAGCGGGTGCCTACTAGCGAGCTCACGAACGGCAGACAACATGACGGCCGAACAGCAGATAGTGGAACTCAGAGAAGCAGTGTCGCGCCTGAATGCCGAGGCTCTTGCATCCAGGAAGAGAGAGGAGGACGCAGCTGCCGCCTACAGGGATCTCCAGGTCAGGTTGGAAGTGCTTACGAAGCAAGGGCAACTGACACCCAAACCGGAGGGGATTGGGTTGGGGAGACAAACAGGCGGTTTGGTCTCTCACTTCGATGGGAATTTGCAACAGTACCCCAACTTTAGAGCAGATGTAATGTGTGCACTGCAACTGCTGAACAAAGACTTTAGAGATGAGCAAGAGAAGGTGGGATTCATCATGTCCCATTTGCATGGAGATGCTAAAGCATGGCTGCGCAATTTGTGGAGAGATAAGGATCCGGCGCTCCAAAATGCGGATGCCTTTATTAAAGCGATGGATGGGTGCTTTTTGTCAAGCATTGACGTGGATCTTGCTCGGCAGCAGATACATGGACTGAAGCAAGGGAGGGCCAGCGTAAGGCAGTACCATGCCCGCTTTTTCGCTTTGGTCAGTGCTCTGGAATGGGACAGAGATTCGGCTCCTGTAAGAGACCTGTTTTGGGAGGGATTGCACGGCTCGGTTAAAGATGAAATTGCGAGGGGGGAGAGACCCCGGACCACGCAGGAGATCGTTCAGAGGGCGCTGGCGGTGGGGGTGCGGCTGGAAGGACGTCCGTGGAGCAGTGGCGAAGGGCGTGGAGGGCGCGAACCAGCCAGGGGCTCCTCCTTCCTTCCCAGAGAAGCAGCGCGTGCGCAATCCACGCCTCCGCCAGGAGGAGGAGCGGAACCTATGGAGGTTGGAGGTGCAAGGGCTCAGTCAGCAGCCAGAGCCCTAGCACCGGCAGCAGTGAAAGCGAAGCCTCCTAGAGGGAACAGGAAGTGTTACATCTGCGATGATCCACAGCATATGGCGAAAGAGTGTCCCCAGAGGCTCCACAAGCACACTGCAGCCTCAGCAATGGTAACTGCAGCAACGCAGCAAGGACAACCACAGCAGGGAAACGACGGAGTCTGGTTGGAGGAAGAGGCACTGGGGCCCAGCCAGACGTGTCAGTGAAGCAGTCCCCAGAGATTTTACAGCCCATGGACCCCCTCCCGCCCAAACCGGTAGTGAGGCTCACCGCGTCGCTCCAGCTGCCCAATGGAATCACCATGGACGTGCCAATCACCATTGACTCCGGAAGCAATGCGGACTTTATAGGGCAGGACTTTGTCGACCGGCACGCTATACAGTTGCTGCCTGCCACGCTGCCCCTGCAGGTTGTCACGGTGGATGGCAGGGAGCTGCTAGGGGGGCAAGTGGTGAAGCAGACGCCACCAATGGTGATGCGACTTGGGAATCACAGGGAAATCATCAGCTTCAATGTCACTCAACTATCGGACACGCCCATTGTATTGGGCATGAGTTGGCTGGACAAGCACAGCCCGACGCTGGCTTGGTACCAGAGGCAGCTGACCTTCGGCTCTTCCTTTTGCGCTGAACACTGCATCGTGCCCAGGCAGGAAGGAGGGGAAGAGGAGTCACAGCTGCAGCTAGGCACGCTGCAAGCGGTTCCCCACAAGTACGCGGAATTTTTGGAGGTTTTCTGCGAGAAGGAGGCAGACAGGCTACCCCCCCACAGACCATATGACTGCAAAATTGACCTGCTGCCGGGGGCGGCGCTGCCCAAAGGGAAGCTGTATTCCATGTCTGAGGACGAACTGCAGGAACTCAAAGAGTTCATAGATCATAATTTGGAGCGCGGTTTCATCCGAGAGTCCAAGGCAGCGGGGGGCAGTCCGGTATTCTTTGTTAAGAAGAGGGACACGCCCCAAAAAAGACTTGTAGTGGACTTTCGCATCTTGAACAGTGTGACCAAGCCATCGGACTTCCCCATGCCCCGAATCGACGACCTCCTCGCAAAGGTACGGAAGGGCAGAGTGTTCACCAAGTTGGACCTGCGAGGGGCATACAACCTCATTCGCATGCGGGAAGGAGATGAGTGGAAGACAGCCATGTTCACGCCCCTGGGCACCTACGAATATAGAGTTATGCCTTTTGGATTGCAAAATGGCTCCCACGTTTTTCAAGCTTTCATGCATCACGTGTTGGCGGGGCTCCTCTACAAGACGTGCGTCTGTTTCTTGGATGACATCCTGATCTTTTCGGAATCGCAGCAGGAGCATGACAGACACGTCAAGGAAGTGCTGAGCAGGCTACAGCAACATAGGCTTTACGCCAAGCTGGAGAAGTGCCAATTCGACGTGACGGAGGTGGATTTCCTGGGCTACAAGTTGTCTGATAAAGGGCTCGCCATGGACAGCGCCAAGGTCCGAGCAGTGTTGGATTGGAAAAGCCCACGCAACCGGAAGGAGGTCCAACGGTTTGTCGGCTTCGCGAACTTCTATCGCAAGTTTATCAAAGGCTTTGCGATGCAGACAGCGGCCATCACGGACACGCTCAGCTCCAAGAAAAAGAAGTTCATCTGGACAGAGCAGGCGGAGCAGTCCTTTCAGGCACTCAAGCGTCTCTTCGCGTCGGAAGAGCAGCTGCTTCATGTCAACCCCAGCAGGCCGATGAGGGTGGAGACAGACGCTTCGGACAGAGCCGTGGGAGCAGTCCTGCTGCAGAAAGACCCGCAGGGGGTTTGGAGGCCGGGAGCGTTTTACTCAAGGAAGCTCAGCAAGTCCGAACAGAACTACACCATCTGGGACAGGGAGTTGCTGGCCATTCATGCAGCGTTCAAAGCGTGGAGGCACTTCCTGATCGGCGCCAAGCACACGGTGCAGGTCTGCACGGACCACAAGAATCTAGAGCACTGGCGCACGGCACAGTTCCTGAACCAGAGGCAGATACGTTGGGCTGAGTTCTTTGCGAATTTCGACTTCCGAATAGAGTATGTCCCGGGGGACACCAACATCATGGCGGATGCTCTCTCCCGTAAGCCACAGTATCTGGAGGAGGCAACGCCAGCGGCCGCCATGCACATCTTCGCACCGACAGTGTGGGCGTGCGCGGCGGCAACAGTTGACCTGGATGCGGTGCGACGAGCGTTGCAGGATGACTCCTTCGCGCAAGCAAAGATGGCAGAGGTGCACAGGGGCACGGCAGCGACCGACGAGTTCCAGCTGCGAGATGGTTTGCTCATCCATAAAGGGGCCATCTACGTGCCGGGAGACGAACTTCGCGCCAAGGTACTGCAGCAGCTGCACGACGCGCCCACTGCCGGGCACTTTGGCAAGGAGAAGACGGTGGAATTAGTAGCCAGAGACTTCTGGTGGCCCGGAATGAGAGGGGAAGTCGCGGACTACGTGGCGAGGTGTGACACCTGCCAGAGGGCCAAACCAGTGCACAGACCGCCGGCCGGACTGCTGGAACCGCTGCAAACTCCGTTCGAACCATGGGAGAGAGTGGCCCTGGACTTTGTCACGGATCTGCCCAGCTCGAGGGGCAAGACGGCTGTGCTGGTGGTGGTGGACTTGTTCTCCAAGATGGCACATTTCATTCCGTGTGCGAAGGTGGCCACGGCGGAACAAACCGCCAAACTGTTCATAGACCACGTGTTCAAGGTTCACGGTCTGCCGCGGTCTATTCTGTCCGACCGAGGGCGACAGTTCATCTCGAACTTCTGGCAGAGGCTGATGGGCTTCCTGAACGTCAAGATCAACCTGGCGTCGGCTAGACACCCGCAGACCAACGGGCAAGCGGAGCGGGTCAATGCCATCATGCAGCAGTACCTGAGATGTTATGCGAATCAACAGCCTGCGACGTGGGTGGATTACCTGCCTCTCGCCGAGTTCGCCTACAACAACACGAAGCACGTGTCCACGGGGGTCACGCCGTTCTTCGCCAACAACGGGAGGCACCCCAGAACCTTCCCGGGACTGGAAAGAATGGGGGAGGGGGAGCCGCAGACAGCAGATGCGTTCGCGTCGGAGTTGCAGGAGGTCCACGATCAGCTGCGGCGGCACCTGGAGCTGGCTAAACACGCATACAAGGTACAAGCGGACAAACACAGAAGGGTTGGCGAAGAGATCCATGTGGGAGACTGGGTCTGGTTAGCAGCCCACGCAGTGCCGGCCAGGTCGTTGGCGAAGAAGAAACTAGGGCATAAACAACTGGGGCCC
Source organism: Podarcis pityusensis (assembly GCF_964106645.2). Classification (NCBI taxonomy): domain Eukaryota; kingdom Metazoa; phylum Chordata; class Lepidosauria; order Squamata; family Lacertidae; genus Podarcis; species Podarcis pityusensis. The sequence continues at coordinate 30,068,215 of NC_138045.1, read as the reverse complement.
TACCAAGTCGAAGAACAGGTCAACCCGGTGGCTTTCAGGCTGGCTCTTCCGGAGGGTTCCAGAATGCATCCGGTGTTCCACAGATCGGTGCTCACTCCCTACAAGGCACCTCACAGGTTTCAGGAACCAGGAACGGCACCGGGTCCGCTCCGAGAGAGAACCGGGCAAGGGGGAGTGGCACAGGAGGAGCGCATCAACGAAGTCACGGAGATTTTGGACTCCAGATGGGGGGAAGAGGGGGTAGAATACCTTCTCGCCAAGGAGGGCACCCCGGCCAGTGCCAACAGCTGGGTGCCGGGCTACGCTTTAGACGAACCTCTGCTCAAAGAAGAGTTTCATGCCCTCTTCCCACACAGGCCAATGCCAGCAGACTTTTTCGACGACTGGCTTTTCACGCCCACGCTTTCAGCCAGCACGTTCCGGGGGTTCGACTCGGACGAGGAACCGACACGAGACGCCCGTTCCCCGGAGGGGTCACCCTCGGGATCTGCTTCAGAACCCTCGTATTGGTGGGATGATCGACCAGAGGAGCAGTTCCGCAGAAGGTGGCTGGAGGGTCCAGGACGAGCAACGTCTCCAGAAGGCAACGAGGGAGAGACGGACATGGACGTTTTCGGGGACGACCCGGGTTTCGAGCACGGCGGCACAGAGATGGAAGCGGAGGTGACCGTCGTCAACGAGAGCAGGGAGGAAGAACCGGAAGACTTCGGATGGCGGCCCGCCACGGGAAGCGAACTGTATCCGACATTCGTCCCCCTGACACAGCAGCACCCAGATCCCGCACCGGAAGGAGGGGAGGGGGGAAGAGGGGGCTTCGAGGGGGGGATGGATGTCAGGGGTTCAGGAGCAGAGGCAAGGGCAAGGGAGGAAACAGAGAGCGGGGGGGAGGAGGCAGAAGAAAAGATGAGTGATGACGACGACCCGAGATCTCCGAGTCTTTCCAGTGAATCAGAAGATTCACAGAAAGGAGCACCAGTGGCCAGGGCAAGGGGGGAGCCTAGGGGGACACCCCAGGAAGATAGAGCCAGAGGGGACTCAGAGGGGAGCAGTTGGAAATCGGGACCAGCGTCACCGCCAGAGAGCAGGGAAGAGGAAGGGCGCCAGGGATCAAGCGCTTGCAGCTCACAACAGGGGGGAGGGCGCGAGTCAGGAGTGGCCACACCTCCATCGGGGAGCGAAGAAACGGTCAGACGGAAGGTGGAAGGTTGGGCGCGCGCGACAAGTTCAAATGCACAGGAAGGTGGCGCAGTAGGCAGCCCGGAAAGGGAGCCAGGTCCTAAAGCCCGCCGAAAGGAGGGAGAAGAGTCAGGGGGGTCAGCGTCAGCGTCAGAGGAATCCCGGAAGGAAGAGACCCCGGGGGGCAGAGGGACCCAGAGAAGAACAGTCAGGCGGAAAAGGTGGAGCAAGGCTAGGATATTAAGTTGGTGTACAAGGGGCGGAGACTCAGATGGAGCTTCGCCGATCTAACCATTAGACGTAGGGTTGCACGCAGCAGCTTGAGAATGGAAACTGTAACTCAATAAAGACTTTTATTTAATGATCGCTGGCTAGCGTGATCCTCTGTGAGCTAGGATCTGGAAGCAACTCTGACAGTTGCGTATAAATATAAGGTCTTGTCTTCTTCCTTTAGGCTTCCTGGTACTATTCCCAATAGAAAACCTTCTGGTGTTTTCCTAAATGAATATCTGAACATTTTTTTCATTTTGTTATAAATTATTTCCCAAAATTGTTTGATGTTTAAACAATTCCACCAAATATGTATCATAGTCCCTTTTCCAGTGTTGCATCGCCAGCAGACATCGCTACAATTTTTATTCATTTTTGCTATTCTTTCAGGTGTTAAATACCATCTATGTTGCATTTTGAGGTAATTTTCTTTCAATATATAACACATAGTGAATTTCATATCTTCTTTCCACAATTTTTCCCATTGTTCAAACATAGTATTTTCCCCAATATCTTGCACCCATTTAATCATTGATGCTTTAACCAATTCATCCTTTGTTTCCCACTCTAAGATCAGATTGTACAATTTAGATTCCCCCCCTTGTATTATTTATCGAATTTTGATATTTCTTTTTCAAATCCGAACTTTTTGTCTTTCGCTAATCTATACTTAATTTGAATATATTGGAACCAATCACTAATATGAGCTTTAATTTCTGTATAACCCTTTAATTCCAATTCTCCGCTTTCTTCCTTTAATAGAATTTTATAGGTAGCCCAATTTTCTTTCATATTTAATTTTTTCACTGCGATAATTTCTGCAGGCGATGCCCACCAGGGAGTTTTCGATTCTAGGAGTCTTTATATTTCTCCCATATTTTATATATAGACTTTCTAACTATATGCCCTAGGAAGCCTTTATGTACTTTGACTTTTTCATCTATTAGATAGGCATGCCATCCAAATCTCGTCTCTACTCCCTCTAAGTCCAATACATCCGAGTCATCTAATTTGATCCATTCTTTTAGCCAGGTCAGACCCACCGCATCATGATATAACTCCATGTCTGGGAGACCAAATCCTCCTCTCTCCTTCTTATCTATCATTATTTTGTGTTTTATTCTTGGCTTTTCCCCTGACCATACGAATTTAGCTAAATCTCTTTTCTAATTATTAAAACATTTATCTCCTCCTAGTATTGGGCTACTTTGAAATAAAAACATCATCGTTGGTAATATGTTCATCTTTATTACCGATATTTTCCCTAGTAAGGAAAGATTTAATTTCCCCCATACTTGCAAATCATTTTTTATTTCATTCCATGCTTTCCCATAGTTCTCATTACTTAAATCTATAGTTTGTTGTTAAATTTATTCCAAGATACCTTATTTTCTTTTTAATTTCCAATCCTGTAATTTCTTGTAATTTCACTCTATCTTTTTCTTCCATATTTTTCACTAATATTTTAGTTTTCCCATAGTTTAATTTGAATCCTGCTAATCTGCCATATTCATTTATGCATTCCAATATTCTAGGTGTACATTGTAGGGGATTTTCTGTTGTGATCATAACATCGTCTGCAAAGGCTCTTAACTTGTATCTTTTTTCACCAACTGCTATTCCTCTTATTTGGTTGTCCTGCCTTATTTTCTTTAATAGAACCTCTAATACTATTATAAATAACATTGGGGATGGGGGCATCCTTGTCTTGTACCTTTAAAGATATTGATTTCTTCTCCAAACTCTCCATTAATAATAATTTTTGCTTTCTGTTGGTTATATATTGCATTTATACCTTTTTGGAATTTTTCACAATTCTTTTAATAGTTTTTTCATAAATTCCCATGAGATTTTATCGAAAGCCTTCTCTGCATCGATTGAAATCAGTGCTGCTTGTTTATCTCTTCTTACTTGTACGATTATGATATCTTTATTGTCATTGTCCCTTGCGGAACAATGAAATTGAAAAACTACATAAAACTACCACAAAACTACATAAAACTACATAAAACATTCGAAAACCCCTAAAAACTCTAAAACCCCATTTTAAAATACACTATACTACAAAGACCCCTTATGCTGCGTTTAGAACCAGAACTGCATTAGCGTAGAAACTGTTTCTCAGGCGGCTAGTCCTGGCCTTTATAACCCTATACCTTCTTCCAGAAGGCAGAAGCTGAAAGAGATCATTTCCGGGGTGCGTACTATCATGTGCTATCTCTGCCGCTTTCTTATGGCACCTGGCAGCATAGATTTGATCTAAGGTGGGAAGAGTGCACCCAATAATTCTCTCTGCAGTCTTTACAACCCTGGATAGCATTGTTTTTTCCCTGGCCATGCAGCTCCCAAACCACACACACAGACCGTAAGTTAGTACGCTCTCCACAGTACAATGGTAAAATGCCATCAACAGGTCCTTTGAGAGGTTGTTTTTCCGGAGGATTCTCAGAAAATATAACCTCTGCTGTGCTCTCTTCACCAGGTCTTTGCTGTTCTCTCCCCAGGTTAGGTCGGCTCTCAACTCCATTCCCAGAAATCGAAACACCGAGACCTGTTTCATTCACTTCCCCACAATAATAAGTGGCTGAATATTCAATTTACATTTCCTAAAGTCCACAATGATCTCTTTTGTTTTCTTTAAGTTAAGGAGTAAGTTGTTTTTCCTGCACCACTCCCCCAACTGCTCAACTTCCTTCCTATAGGCCGCCTCCCCGTCTCCAGCAGTAATTAAACCAACCACCGTTGTAGATATTCCATTATGTCTATTATATTTCTAATATTATCCTTTATTTGTCTACCTTCCACAAATCCAGCCTGATTTTTATGTACTATTTTTCCTATAATTTTTTCAACCTGTTAGCCAATAATCCTGCATAAATTTTATAATCCGAATTTAACAATGAAATGGGTCTATAATTTGAGACAGATTCCAAGTCCGTACCTTGTTTTGGAAGGAGCATTATATACGTTTGAGTCCAAGAGTCTGGAATATTCCCCTTCTCTACCGCTTCCTCTATTACTTCTTTTAGTGGGTTGATTAATTCATTTAACATTTCTTTGTAGTATTCTGCTGGTATGCCATCTGGACCTGGGGATTTCCCTATTTTTAATTTTTGAATTGATTCCTTAATTTCTACGGTTGATATTGGTTCATTTAATAATTTATGGTCTTCTTCTGCTATCTCTATTAATTTATTTTTCTTTATATATTCCTCTATTTCTTCTCTTGGCACTTCCTCTTTTTGAAATAATTTTTTGTAATATTTTCCAAATTCTTTTTAAATTTCTGTCATATCCCTTATTGTCCTCTCTTCTACTTTTATTTTATTTATTAATTTTTCATTTCTTTGTTTCTTTAATTGCCAGGCAAGGATCTTGCCTGGTTTGTTTGCCCATTCAAATTTTTTATATTTCCAAAATTTGATTTGTTGTTCTACCTCCTGTTCTATAATTTTATTATATTCTACTCTCAGTAATTTAATTTGTTGATTTAATCTCTCTCTATTTTTGCTTGCATAGGCCAATTTTTCCTTCCTTTTAATTTCTTCTAAAAGCTCCATTTTCTTTTTTTCTTTATTCTTATATGCTATTGAGTTTTGTTGTATGAAATATCCCCTAACAACTGCCTTCCCAGCATCCCACACTGTTTTAACATCTGTCCCTTTCCTCCAATTGTTTTCAAAATATTCCTTCATCAACTTTCTGGCTCCTTGTATTACTTTTTGGTTTTTTAATAAGAAAACATTCATTCTCCACCTTTTTTCCCTTTCTCCTCTTTTCCTTTGAGAGTTAATGATACTGGATTGTGATCTGTAAGTGTTTTTGGTAATATTTTAGCATTCTCTGCTTCAATTGTCATATCCTTAGTAATCCATATACTGTTGATTCGACTATACGAATTTTTTGGTTCTAAGAAATATGTGAACTCCTTTTCGACAGGATATTTATATCTCCATATATCCACTAAATCAAAAATCTTTACCATTTCCACAAAGCTTTTTGGTAGCTTCCTTTCATCCCCCCCCCCCCTTCTTCTATCCAATTCTGGTTCCATTACTCATTCAAATCGCCTAACAGAATAATTCTCATATCTATATATTCCATTAATAGTGATCTTACTTTAACATAGAATTCTGATTTTCTTTTATTTGATCCATAGATTCCCGCTACCACAATTGGTTCCCCCTCTAGTGATATCTTGACTATTACAATCCTCCCCTCTTTATCTTCATATAACAATTCTGGTTCATATTTGCTTTTAACATACATTACAACCCCCCTCTTTTTTCTTACATCAGATGCGATGAATTCTTCCCCTAACTTTGGTTTTACCAATAATCTTTTATGCTTAGTATTGATGTGGGTTTCTTGTAAACAAGCAAGGTCCCACTTCTGCCTCTCTAAGATACATTCTATTTTCTGCCTCTTCCTCCTATTGTTTGAACCATTTACGTTCCAAGATAACAATTTAAATTTCATTCTTTGTTAGTTAAAAAATTATAGAGTTAGTGGAAAGAGTTTAAATTATCTGCAGTGGTAAAGGAGAAGGGTTTTGTAATAGTTATTGGTCTGATTATTTACCACTGGCGTAGTTCTTTATCCTTCCACCCTTTGCTTAGCTCTTTCTTCTTCTTCCACCTCATCCGATAGCTCTCCCTTTCTTCCTTCCTCATTTCCTCCTTCGCTTTTCCCTCCTCCTAATTCTCCTCGATACTTCCTCCAAAACATATCTGCTTCCTCAAATGTCTCAAATTGTCTTCTTTTCCTTTGAAGTTGAAGGAAATCCCCACTGGGTATTCCCATCTGAAGGATATTGATTTGGCCTTTAGTGCTTTTGTTAGAAACTGAAATTGCATGTCTCTTTTTTATCAGCCTGGGTGGGACCTCCCATAGAATTATTATTTCCTTTCCATCTATGGTTAATTTGTTCTTACTCTTTGCTTGGAGGATCTTATCTTTCATCCAATTCGATGTGAATACAATGATGCAGTCTGCCGGCCATTTGTTCATTTTTGCTTTTCTTGAGTTCACTCTGAAGATTTTCTCTGTCTGTTCTATTATGTCTTTTTCCTGTAAATGTAGCCACTTTGCTAAAGTTTCAGTCATCTTCTTCCAAATATCCTCCTTCTCCTCTTCTGGAACATTTCTGAATCTCAAGGTCTTCTCTTTAATCTGCATCTGTATCATTGCTAGCACATCCCCAGTAGCTTCCTGGATTGCTTTTTGTTCCTCCATTTCCTTTTTTGATTTGTCCATTTCTTTTCTTTGTTCCCTTTGTTCTTTGCTAATTTTCTTCACCATCTCTTCCATTTGTTGATTTTTATTCTTAATTTCTTGTACTTTCTTATCTGTCTCCTTCATTCTTTCTAAGACGTCTGTTAATTTTTCCTTTATTTCTTCATTTTCTTTTTCATTTTTTTCCATTGTGATTTCTAATTTTTCTAATTTCCCATCAATTGTATTGATTTTTTCTTTCAGCTCTTTTCTCAATCCTCCCACGTCCAATTTCAGCTGATTCCCTGGTGGCCCGCTGGAATGTGGAGTTAACCAGGGCTATTGACTGTCTGGCTCCGAAGCGCCCTCTCCGATTGCATGGAGCCCGGACAGCCCCGTGGTTTTCCACGGATCTGAGGGCAATGAAACAATCGTTGAGACAGCTAGAGCGCCGGTGGTGGATGACCCATTCTGAAGCTGGCTGGACACGGGTTAGAGCTCAATGTCGAGCCTACCAAGTGGCGGTAGCGACGGCGAAGAAGGCTTTCTTCACCGCCTCTATTGCATCTGCAGAAAACAACAGCAGGAGACTTTTTCAGGTGGTTCACAATTTAGCAGAACCACCTGCTACATCGGGGCCCAGTATGGGCCACATGATCTCCTGCAATGATTTTGCAAAGTTTTTTTGCAGATAAAGTCGCTCAGATTCGGGAAGAGGTAGACGCCACCGTGGGAGCAGGGCTGGGGCAGGAGAGTGCTAGAGTCCTGTCTAGTCAAATTGTGTGGGGTCAATTCCAATCTGTTACCTCCGAGGATGTGGACAGGCTGCTTGGACGAGTGAAACCAACCCCCTGTCTCGTTGATCCTTGCCCATCCTGGCTTATAAAAGATAGCCGGGAAGGACTGGGCGATGGGCTCCGTGGGGTGGTGAATGCTTCCCTCCGTGAGGGAGCCTTCCCAGACCCGCTGAAAGAGGCGGTTATTAAACCGCTTCTTAAAAAACCATCTTTAGATGCGGCCACGATGGCCAACTATCGCCCAGTCTCAAATCTTCCATTCTTGGGCAAGGTGATTGAGCCAGTGGTTGCTGAACAACTCCAGGCACACCTGGAAGAAGCGGACCATTTGGATCCCTTCCAGTTGGGATTCAGGCCTCATCATGGGACTGAAACTGCCTTGGTCACACTGGTTGATGATCTCCGGCGGGCTAGGCACAAAGGTGAGAGCTGTTTCCTAGTTCTGCTGGATGTCTCAGCGGCGTTTGACACCATCAACCATAACATCCTTCTGGACCGTCTTGAGGGGCTGGGAGCTGGGGGCACTGTCATACAGTGGTTCCGCTCCTTCCTCCTGGGCCGTCTTCAGAAAGTGGTGGTGGGGGATGAGTGTTCAGACCCTTGGGCTCTCACTTGTGGGGTGCCTCAGGGTTCTGTCCTCTCCCCCATGCTTTTCAACATCTACATGTAGCCGCTGGGAGAGATCATCAGGGGGTTTGGGCTGGGTGTTCATCAGTATGCGGATGATACCCAGCTCTACCTCTCTTTCAATTCAGAACCAGTGAAGGCGGTGAAGGTCCTGTGTGAGTGCCTGGAGGCGGTTGGAGGATGGATGGCGGCTAACAGATTGAGGTTGAATCCTGGCAAGACAGAAGTACTGTTTTTGGGGGATAGGAGACGGGCAGGTGTGGAGAATTCCCTGGTCCTGAATGGGGTAACTGTGCCCCTGAAGGACCAGGTGCGCAGCCTGGGAGTCATTTTGGACTCACAGCTGTCCATGGAGGCACAGTTCAAATCCGTGTCCAGGGAAGCTGTTTACCAGCTCCATCTGGTACGCAGGCTGAGACCCCATCTGCCTGCAAACTGCCTCGTCAGAGTGGTGCATGCTCTGGTTATCTCCCGCTTGGACTACTGCAATGCGCTCTACGTGGGGCTACACTAAACTACAACTAATCCAGAAAGCGGCAGCCAGACTGGTGACTGTGAGCGGCCGCCGAGACCATATAACTCTGGTCTTGAAAGACCTACATTGGCTCACAGTATGTTTCCGAGCACAATTCAAAGTGTTTGTGCTGACCTTTAAAGCCCTAAACAACCCTAAACAGCCTTTAAAGCCCTGTTTAAAGCCCTAAACAGCCTTGGTCCAGTATATCTGAAGGAGTGTCTCCACCCCCATCGTTCTACCCGAACACTGAGGTCCAGCACCGAGGGCCTTCTGGTGGTTCCCTCACTGCAAGAAGCCATGTTACAGGGAACCAGGCAGAGTCCCTGTGGAACGCCCTCCCACCAGATGTCAAAGAGAACAACTACCACCAGACTTTTAGAAGACATCTTAAGGCAGCCCTGTTTAGGGAAGCTTTTAATGTTTGATGTATTACAGTATTTTAATATTTTTTTGGAAGCCGCCCAGAGTGGCTGGGGAAGCCCAGCCAGATGGGCGGGGTATAAATAATAAATTATTATTAATTATTATTATTATTATTATTATTGCTTGTACCCAAGCTGCGTCAGAATTTTATGCAACTTTTGGTTCCAGGCTCTAGCAGCCTGCTTAAGTCCATAAAGTCCCTTTTGCAGCTTGCACACTAAATGTGCCTCATGTGGTTTTACAAAACCTTTGGGCTATTTCATGTAAATTTCCTCAGAAATCTGCCCGTGAAGAAAAGCAGTGGCAATGTCAATGTGTTTCACCCTCATTTGCTTGGAGGCTGCAATGCTCAAAAGCATTCTTACGCTGCTGTACCTCACGGTTGGTACAAAATCCTCACCGTAGTCTACACCAAAATGTTGTGAAAATCCCTGTGCTACAAGTCTAACTTTGTAGCATTGCATTTCTCCTCCTGACCCCTTCTTAACCTTGAAAACCCACTTGCTGCCAATGGCCTGCTTACTGGGAGGTAGCTCTGTGAGTGTCCAGGTCTTGTTTTGATGCAGTACATCCATCTCCTCCTGTGCGGCCTTCCTCCAGAGACTGGCTTCAGCAGCTGGCATTGCCTGTATCTCTTCCCATGTGGAAGGTTCCTGTGGAAACGCCGACCCTGCAAAGTAGGACAGCCGTAATGGTGGGACACCTCTGTTGGTTCTGGATGAGCGTCTGACCTCTGGTTCTGTGACAGCATCAGCTTCCTCATCCTCCTCCAACACTAGCATGTCTCCATCCGAGTCCTCCTCTTCGTATCTGGTGCCACCAGGGGTCTGGTCCTCTGTGTCTTCCGTTGCGTCACCAGTAGGGGGGGGGGTGCTATAACACTGGAAGGCAGATTTTGACTTTATGAGGTTGTAGAAGGGAAGTATACAAGTTCTTGAGTCCTTTCTGACTCCTTGGAAAAATCCACAACACTATTCTTAGTGTCAGCTTTGCCATGTTCATCAAATAAACTGCATGGTGCGCACTTGTCTTACCAGTTTGTAAGTCCATGATTCTGTATCCCTTGCCTACAGAAGCGTACCCTACAAGGATACCTGCTTGTGCCCTGGAGTCAAGCTTGTGTCTGTTTTTTTGGGATGAGGTAGTAACACAGACTCCCAAACACACGTATGTGCGGCAAATTGGGAACTTTCCCATGCCAAAGTTCAAATGGTGTGCGCTCTGCCCCCTTCGTTGGCAATCTGTTCTGCAGAGAAACTGATGTGCTTGCTGCATCTGCCCACAGCTTCTGTGGCAGGGATCTTGTCTTAGCATGCATCTTGTCATATCCATAATGGATCTAAACTTTCTCTCTGCTATGGCATTCTGCTGTGGTGTGTAGGGAACTGTGGTTATGTGTACGATTCCCTCCTCGGCCAGGAGAGCCTGCATTTCACGTGAGCAGTACTCACTTCCATTGTCACTCATCAACATTGCTGGAGCTCTTTGGAACTTGTTATTGACCATGGCAACGTAGTCCTGGAACATGTCCACTGTCTCACTCTTTTCTTTGATGAAATGTGCAACACAATACCTTGAAAAATCATCCAGAAATATTAGTATGTACCTATTCTTTCCTTTTTAAAAAAAAAAAAAATTATTTATATGTCAACTTTGCCAGCTCTGCATAGCTCATCAATTTTTCTTGCCGTTGTTCTTTTGTTGGGATTTCCTCCTTCTTCCATCCTTGTGCTAACAAGACTCTTGCCGCTGTTGTACATAAATAGGTTCCTTGTTTTGTTTTGTTTTGCAGGTCTTGTCCTAAAATCCCTAACAAAAATGCTTCAGGTTTCTTTATAAATGTCATTTTAAACATTTTTTTCCCAATTCATTATATATCATTTCCCAATTTTTTAAAACTTCTCTACAGTCCCACCACATATGATACATAGTACCTTCTTTTTCTTTACATTTCCAACATGTATTTAACCCGGTTTTGTACATTTTTGCTACAATATTTGTACTGGTGTAATATACCCTCTATACATCATTTTCATATAATTTTCTTTCAAAAGAGAACAATCAGTAAATTTCAAATCCACTTTCCACAACTTTTCCCAATCCTCCAGTTGTATATTGTGTCCAATATCTTGTGCCCATTTGATCATCACTGATTTAACCTCCTCACCTTTTTTTTTTTTTAATGATATTTATTAAGGTTTCAGATACAAAAGATTACATAGATAAAAAGAAAAGAAACAAGAGGAAAAAAGAAAAAAATACAAAATACAAAATACAGAAAAAATAATAAAAAACACTTAAAAACAAATCAATCCTTCCATATCTTACATTTCATTTCCTTGCTTCCCTGACCTCCTCTCACCTCCCTTTTTTGGTTCAATTGGTTAATTCAGCAATTCCTTTCCCTCTTTGTTTTCATCTTAATCCTTTAACTTAATATATTATAACTTTGGATTTTCACCTGTTAACAATCCATTTTTACATACACCTTTATAATATTGCTGCTAAAACCACTTAACTTCATTCTGACATCATTCTAACATTCATTAATTTTGCAGTATTTCTGTAAATAGTCTTTAAATTTCTTCCAATCTTCTTCCACCGACTCTTCTCCCTGGTCTTGGATTCTGCCAGTCATTTCCGCCAGTTCCATGTAGTCCATCACCTTCATCTGCCATTCTTCCAGAGTGGGTAGATCTTGTGTCTTCCAATACTTTGCAATAAGTATTCTTGCTGCTGTTGTGGCATACATAAAGAAAGTTCTGTCCTTCTTTGGCACCAATTGGCCGACTATGGCCAGGAGGAAGGCCTCTGGTTTCTTCAAGAAGGTATATTTAAATACCTTTTTCATTTCATTATAAATAATCTCCCAGAAAGCCTTAATCCTTGGGCACGTCCACCAAAGGTGATAGAATGTACCTTCAGTTTCTCTACATTTCCAACATTTATTATCGGGCAAATGATAGATTTTTGCAAGCTTGACTGGTGTCATGTACCACCTGTAAATCATTTTTATAATATTCTCTCTTAAGGCATTACATGCCGTAAACTTCATACCAGTGGTCCATAACTGTTCCCAGTTAACCTCCTCACCTTTTGTTTCCCATTCTAGCAGAATACTATATGCCTTTTTGAGCAGCTTCACCTCTTCTTCCACAACCTCTTTTTGAAATCTAGAAGTTGTGTAACTAAACCCTTTTTTATTATCTTCTTTATACATCTCATATAGTTGTCTATAATGCAGCCAACTCTGAAAATGGTCTTTGATATCCTCATAATCTTTTAATTTCCATTTCCCTTCCTGATCTCTCAGTAACTCTCTGTATGTAGGCCACTTCCCCTTTTCCCCCAACGGTTTGAGTAACGAAGTAGGCTCAGCCCCGGGGGAGAAGATGGCAGATGGCCAGGAGTCATACTCAGTCCCTTTTGCAAAATTAGATGGAAGCAACTGGGAGGAGTGGTCCCGGAAGCTGAAGGCCTGGCTGGTAGCCAAGGGTCTGTGGGAGGCTACGCAAGGACCCCCACAGCATGCTCCAGCCTGCGCTGCAGCAGCGGTCGTTGCAGCTGCCCATGCCTCACAGAGGAGGGACCAGAAAGCCCTGGGAGCTATAGTGCTCAGTTTGGAGGGCTCACAGTTACCTTTGGTGGAGGGGCTTGAGACCGCCCAGGAGGCCTACCAAGCACTAGAGAGAGTGCACCACAGGACCACAGCTGGGGCAAAGATCCACACCACCAGAAGCTTGTTTGAGCTGATGCTGCGTCCTGGTGATAGCATCAGACAGCATGTGACTAACAAGCTGAGACTGTTGCAAGTTAACTTTACTGAGGAGTTGAAAGTTTATATTTTGCTCAGCTCTCTGGACAAAAGCTATGACAATTTGTGTCTAACTTTGGAATCTATGAATCCAGCGGACCTGACACTGCAGTATGTGACTGGTCGTTTGTGTGATGAGGAAGAACGCCGTCTCAGAGAGGGCCGAGCTGGCTCAGGGTGCCCTGCCGGTAGCGGGGGCGGGGGGGGCAAGCCAGAAGGCACAGTTCAGGCTTTTTCCACTCGTCGTTGCTTTGTCTGTGGGTCTGTTGAACACCTGTGTTGGTCCTGTCCGAGGAGAGCCAGAGAGGCTGAACAGGATGTCTCCAAGGTCGTTTCCCATGGCAGTCAGCCAAGTTCTCATGGCAGTCAGCCACGTCCTCATGGCAGCCAGCCAGGTTTCCATGGCAGCCAGTCTAGGAGAGGAGGCCAGCGTGGGAACGCGTAGGGAGGAAGTGTCAGAGGAAGTGAGAAGGACAGTTTTTCTTATCATCTTGCTGCCTCCATGGCAACCGTGAAGGACAACCCCAGTGGAGGCAGCATGCTGTGTTGGAGCATCGACTCAGGAGCCAGCCACCATCTGATGCCATCTAGTGGCGAAATGTGGAACCGCAGGGCTTTTTCAACTGGGAAAGCAGTCACTCTTGGGACACAGAGACAATTAACCACTGTTGGGAATGTGTTTGTTTCGTTTTTACAGGCAGAGCTGGAAGCCTACGTTGTGCCAGGAATGCAGTGTTGTCTTTTATCTGTATCTGCTCTTGTAAAGGAGAGCTATAAGGTTTGCTTTGAAAATGATGTCTGTTCTATTTCCAGGGGTGGGAAGCAACTGGTCAGTGTTGAATGTCAGAACAGGCTCTATGTTCTGGAGACACCTCTGGAAGGTAAGGGGGACGCTGAGACAGCACAGGCGCAATGTGCTAACGTTCCCACACACAATTCGTGTGCGCATTTGTGGCACAGGAGAATGTCTCACAGCTGCTGGAAATATATCCAGAAGCTGCCAGAGTGCACTGAGGGCTGCAAGATGAAGGCATGTGATATGTTCTTGGATTGCAGAGCATGCAAAAGAGCAAAGGAAAAAAGGTGCAGTTATCAGAGATCGGAGAGGGTAACCACAAGGCCTTTTGAGCTAGTGCATGCAGACCTATGTGGATCCATGACAGTAGCGAGTCTGGGCGGAGCTAAGTTTGCACTCACGCTGACAGACTATTTCTCTAGGAATGGGTGGGTCTTCTCGCTGAAACACAAGAGCGAGGCAGCGCCGCTGATCAAAGACTGGATTGCTGCAGTGGAACTACAGTTTTCCACTAAGGTGCAGAGCTTTCAGAGCAACCGAGGTGGAGAGTTCACCGGGTCTGCTTTGCAGAGTTTCTTCCGCCAGAAGGTGATACGTCACAGGTTGATGGTTGCTTTTTCTCCTCAGGAGAATGGCGTTGCAGAGCGTAGGAACAGAATGCTACAAGAGGCAGCTGAAGCGCTACTGTTTGACGCTGGCTTGCCTCAGCGCTTTTGGGCCGAAGCTTGGAAAGCTGCCAGCTTCACTTTAAACAGTTCCTAGAAAATAGGACACGCCCTATTTTCTGCTGCACGGTAAGAAGCCCAAGCTGCATTTCTTCTGTGTGTTTGGTTGCGAAGCTTGGGTTCTTGTGCCAAAGACCCAACGCAAGAAAGGTGACCCAAGGTCCCGGAAAATGATATTTTGTGGGTACGAGCCTGGGACAAAAGGGTGGAAGTTTGCCTATCCTGAAGGCGATCAGTCCAGGATTCTAGTCAGCAGGAGTGCTGAGTTCTGTGAGCAGAGTGGATGGACACGGATCCATGGGAATCCTAATGTTCTCTCAGAGTGTCTGTCTGATTCTGCTGAGGAGGGAGAGATAGATGCTGAACCTGTTGCTGAGGATCAGGTCTCTGACCAGGATCAGGAACAGGGAAGGGCATCTCCGCAGCCTGTTAAAAGAGAGCCCAAAATTGAGCCTTCGTCTCCCGTTAGTCAAGTGCAGAAGGCCAGAAGACGCAGTAAGTCAGAGGGGGCACCTGAGACAGTGCTCAGACATTCCACACGCACTACGAAGGGGGTCCCACCTGAAAGGTTTGAGGTCACCAGCGTGTGGGTTGGTTTAGTGCAGTGCAAACCTGAGAGTTTTGAGGAAGTTCAACAGTTGCCTGAGGCAGAAGCCAGGCAATGGCAAGAGGCAATGGGAAAGGAGTTGAACTCAATGAAGTCCTTAGGTGTGTTCTCCACCACGAAGCTGCCAGCGGGCAAGCAGGCTGTGAGCTGTCGTTGGGTGTACAGGATTAAGCCCACAGCGTCTGGAGAACCACAGTACAAGGCGAGGCTAGTAGCCAGAGGGTTCACACAGCGGAAAGGGCTGCATTACACAGAGGTGTATGCTCCCACTTCCCGGAGTGAAACTCTGTGCGTGCTTTTAGCAGTAGCTGCTCAAAGAGGGCACCAAGTGCACCACTTTGATGTGGATGTGGCTTATCTGAACTTGAACCTGAAGGAGGATCTATACATGCTACCTCCTCCAGAGTTTGAGGGCAATGAGCCAGGTGTTGTGTGGTAATTACACAAGTCTATTTATGGTTTGAAGCAGTCGGCCAGAAATTGGAACATGCGCCTGAATGAAGCTCTGGAAAGTTTGGGTTTCTGGAGGAGTCTTGCAGACAGTTGCCTGTACCTGAAGGGGTCAGGAGAGACACAGGAGGCAGTCCTGGTTTTTGTGGACGACCTCCTGTACTCAGCTCAGACAGGTAGACAGGTGCAAGATTTTGCCAAAGAGCTTGGTAAGCAGTTTAAGCTCAAAAACCTTGGTCCTGTTCAGGTTTATCTGGGAGTTAGGATAGACAGATCTGAGAACAGAAGTTTTTTGCTCAGTCAGAAAGGCAAGATTGAGCAGTCGCTTGAGAAGTTCAGGATGTCTGACTGTGCAGGGGTCAGAACGCCCATGGAGACAAGCTACGTGAAGGACAGTCAGCTTGGGGAGCGTTCTGATTTCCAAACCAAAACCCTGATGTGTTTCAGTCAGCGCTAGGGAGTCTGTTGTATCTCTCTCAGTGGAGCAGACCGAACATAGCGTTTGCTGTGAATCTGCTCAGCCGGGAGGCTACAAAGCCCAGTGTGAATGCCTGGCTAGGCATCAAGAGAGTGTTGAGGCATTTGCAGGATACCAAAGATTTTTGCCTCAAACTGTCAGCTGAAGGTGACGCACGGCTTACGTGCTGGAGTGACAGTGATTGGGCAAATATTGGAGACAGGAAGTCCGTGTCTGGGCTGGTAGTAAAGTTTGGGGAATCCCTGGTTGGGTGGAAGTCCTGGAAGCAAAGTCTTATTGCACTTTCCTCCACTGAAGCTGAGTTCAGTGCATTGTCGGATTTGTGCAGGGAGTTGGACTTCTACCGGTGCTTGATACAAGAGATCTGTGGGGACTGTTGCTTACCCATCACTGTTTGGGAAGACAATCAACCCTGTCTCAAGTTGGCAGAATCTGGACAGTTTAAGTCCAGAACCAAGCATTTGGACATACTTTCCAGAATGTTTTTTTTTTTTTTTAAATAATATTTTTTATTGCTTATTTTCCAAAGTCAAAATCCATCATCAATTTACACAACAAAAGCAGTTTTACAAAGAAAAGAAAAAGTTAGAAAAAAGAAAATTCACATTTCCACATCTTTTTTCATATTCAACTGGACTTCCCCAAATCTTCCATCCCTGCATTCTTTACAATAAAAGAGTATTATACAGCAAATTAATACCTTGTTTCGTATGTTTTTGTACTTTCATCTATTTATATATTCCAAATTAAAACTTTTCACCGTTATAACTTAGTTTCAATCATTTTCAATTCTCAATACTGAAGCATGTTTTCCTCAAAACTTAGCAAATTCTCAACTTTCATATAGCTTATAATGTTTTTGTAGATAGTCCTTAAATTTTTTCCAGTCCTCTTCCACTGCCTCTTCTCCCAGGTCTCGGATTCTGCCCGTCATTTCGGCTAGTTCCATGTAGTCCATCAGTTGCGTGTGCCACTCTTCCAGTGTGGGTAGCTCCTGTGTCTTCCAATATTT
This sequence comes from Podarcis pityusensis, assembly GCF_964106645.2. Lineage (NCBI taxonomy): Eukaryota > Metazoa > Chordata > Lepidosauria > Squamata > Lacertidae > Podarcis > Podarcis pityusensis. The sequence goes on along the minus strand of NC_138045.1, from coordinate 30,051,309 downwards.
AGCTATAAGAATTCTTGCTGCTGTAGTTGCATATAAAAAGAAAGTTCTATCTTTCTTTAACACTCTCTGGCCCACAATGCCCAGGAGGAAGGCTTCTGGTTTCTTATTAAAGGTATACCTAAATACCTTTTTCAACTCGTTATAAATCATTTCCCAAAAGGCCTTCACTCTCGGACATGTCCACCAGAGGTGAAAGAATGTTCCTTCAGCCTCCTTACATTTCCAACATTTATTGTCTGACAAATGGTATATCTTTGCAAGTTTGACTGGGGTCATGTACCACCTGTACATCATTTTCATAATGTTTTCTTTTAAGGCACTACATGCCGTAAATTTCATACCGGTGGTCCATAACCTTTCCCAGTCTTCAAACATAATGTTGTATCCAATGTCTTGTGCCCATTTAATCATGGCTGATTTAACCATCTCATCTTGAGTATTCCATTTAAGCAACAAGTTATACATTCTTGAAAGCACTTTCGTCTTAGGTTCAAGTAATTCCAACTCTAATTCTGATTTTTCCACCTGGAAGCCGATTTTTTTATCTTTTTTAAAGATCTCTAAAATTTGGGCATAATGCAACCAGTCTCGCACCTTTCCTTTCAATTTTTCAAAACTCTGCAACCTCCAAGTGTCACCTTCTCTTTCTATTATTTCACAATATTTTGCCCAGCCACCCCCCATATTAAGTATTTTTGTGGCCTTAGCCTCCATCGGTGATAACCACCTCGGAGTCTTATTTTCAATTAAGTCCTTGTATTTAGTCCAGACAATGAACAAAGATTTCCTGACAATATGGTTTTTAAACATCTTGTGAGACTTCACCTTGTCGTACCACAAATATGCATGCCATCCAAAAGCATTGTTAAACCCTTCCAGATCTAGGACATCAGTGTTTTCTAACAAAAACCAATCTTTCATCCAGCAGAAGGATGCAGCTTCATAATACAACCTTAAGTCCGGCAGGGCAAATCCCCCTCTTTCCTTTGCATCTGTTAATATTTTAAATTTTATTCTGGGCTTTTTGCCCTGCCAGACAAACTTCATAATGTCCCTCTGCCACTTTCCAAAACACTCTACTCTGTCCACGATCTGCAGGGCCTGAAACAGAAACAACATTCTTGGCAATACATTCATCTTAACGGCAGCAATTCTTCCCAACAAGGAAAGTTTCAATCTTGACCAAATTTCTAGGTCCTTTTTGATTTCGGTCCAACATTTTACATAGTTGTCTTTAAATAGATTCAAATTTTTCCCGGTCAAGTTAACTCCCAGGTATTTCACTTTTTTAACCACATTTAATTCTGTTTCCTTTTGAAACCCATCTATTTCTGAAGGTGTCAAGTTTTTTACCAAGACCTTGGTTTTTTGTTTGTTTAACCTAAATCCCGCCACCCGACCAAACTCAGAAATTAGTTCTAAAGCTCTTTTTGTGCTAGATTCTGGCTCCTGTAATGTCAAAACCAAATCGTCTGCAAAAGCCTTCAGTTTATATTGTTTTCCTCCGACCTGTATTCCTTGCACCTGCTGATCCTTCCTAATCAAGTTAAGCAACACCTCCAGGACAGAAATAAATAGCAAGGGTGATAAGGGGCACCCCTGTCGTGTTCCTTTTTCAATTTTAAACTCCTCTGTCACCACATTATTTACTATCAATTTAGCTTTTTGCTCTGAATAGATTGCTTCAATACCATTCTGGAACGCCCTTCCCACTCCCATCCCTTCCAAATTTTTCTTCATAAACTTCCAAGATATATTATCAAAGGCCTTCTCCGCATCTATAAAAATCAAAGCTGCTTTTGTATTCAAATTTGTCTGCAGTAACTCCAAAACATCAACAATATTCCTGGTGTTGTCAGACAAATGCCTGCCAGGGAGAAAGCCTGCTTGGTCTTTATGAATTACTTCTTTTAAAACTTTTTTCAGTCTATTTGCCAAGATATCAGCAAAAATTTTGTAATCCACGTTTAGGAGTGAGATGGGACGGTAATTCTTAAGTTGAGTCTTTTCAGATTCCAATTTTGGTATCAAGGTGATGAATGCCTCTTTCCACGATTCTGGTGCCCCCTTCCCTTCCATAATTTGGTTACATACCTCCATTAATGGTTGAACCAAATATTCCTTCAATGTCTTATAGTATTTGGAGGTAAGTCCATCTGGGCCTGGGGATTTGCCCAATTGCATGTTCTGAATGGCACTTTCAATTTCCTGTTGTGATACTTTGTAATTCAGGGCTGTTTGTTTATCTTGTGTAAGCTTTTGCAGGCCATGACTTTTTAAAAATTTATTTATCTCCATCTCCACTTGGGGTCCTTGGGTGAACAATTTTTTAAAGTATCTCTGGAAACACTTTCTAATTTCTTCTGGTTTCTGAATACATTCTCCTTCAACCTCTAGATTGGTAACAAAGTTCAGTCTTTGTCTCTTTTTCAGCTGCCATGCCAGCAGCTTCCCACATTTATTAGCCGACTCGAATGATCTTTGTTTCATCTGTTTAATTTTCCATTCAATTTCTTGATTTGTCAGTTTCACATATTGTGCTTGATGGAATTTTATTTCTCTTAAAACCTCTTTTGATTTTGGATTAAGTCTCAACTTTTTCTCTCCGTCTCTTATCTTCTCCAAAATCTTATCCTTTTTACCATTCCAAAGTTTTTTCTTTATGGTATTCTGTTGTATCAGAAACCCTCTCATAACAGCTTTACTCGCGTCCCAGATTGTTTTCTTTTCCACCGAAGTGTTCAAATTTATTTCAAAGTAATCTTTCATCGTTTTTTGGGCCTTCTTCACAATCTCCTGATCTCTAAACAAGGAGTCATTCATTCTCCATCTGAAGGATCCAGCTGGTGTGAGTCTTAAATCTATTTTCAAAGCATTATGGTCGGAGCAAGTTTTGGGGCAGATCTCTATTTTTTTAGTCTTAGGAGCCAGTCCTCTAGATATCCAAATTTGGTCGATTCTTGTCCAGGATAGGTGGGCTTCCATACTTTCCAGAATGTATGTCAGAGTGTCCAGGCAGGTTGGATACGGCTCAAGTATTGTTCGAGTCGGGAGACATGGGAGTTCTGTGAAGGGTTGTGTTTGGGGTAAGTTGTACTTACAGTTTCCCTCAGGATGCGAGATGAGAGGGTGTGTGAGGAGAATCAGAACTTACAGGGTTAAACAGTTCTGTGTGACGTCTCACATTCTGAGGCATGGTTTTGTTCACATACGGGAATCTTTCTTTGTGTGTGAGTTACTTTCGTTTTGGCTGTAGAGCTGTGAGGATGTCCGCTCGATCGCCGGGCTGATTTATGATGTTTTTTCTTCTCATTAAAGACTGTTAGAGATTAGCAAGAAGCCTGCGTACAGTCTCTGATTTATTACCCACACACAAGGCACCTTTTCTGCTGCTGCGAAACTCTGCTAAGAGCTGAGGAAGAGAGCTCAAGATTTTTATCGGCACAGGCGTCTATCGGCACAGGGAGAAGTGTGCAGGGCGCCATTATATTCCAGCACACCTCTCTACCAGCTCAGGCACAGAGGGAGAGGGAAGACCAGTTCCTTCTGCGCAGGAACGGAGAGGGTTAAAACGCCTGGAACAAAGAAGGCGCCTGGTACTGCCCAAGCTGCTTTGCTGGAGGAGGAGGAGCCAAAAGTCCCCACTTCCGGGATCTGCTACAAATGATTCGGACGCATGAAGCTATGTTCTATATCTTGTAAATAGGTGTAAAATAAAGACTGTAAATACATCTCTGATTGAACAGAGGTATTTATTGAGAAAGGCTTCCCAAACTCATCACAGTATCTCTCCCATACCCTCATTAGCGATCTCCTAATTATATGATTATAGAATCCTTTATGCACTTTTTCTTTCTCATACCATAAGTATGCATGCCATCCATATCTGTTATCATGACCCTCCAAATCTAATGCCTCTTCCTTTTCCAGTTTTATCTAGAATCATAGAATCATAGAGTTGGAAGAGACCACAAGGGCCATCGAGTCCAGCCCCCTGCCAAGCAGGAAACACCATCAGAGCACTCCTGACATATAGTTGTCAAGCCTCTGCTTAAAGACCTCCAAAGAAGGAGATTCCACCACACTCCTTGGCAGCAAATTCCACTGTCGAACAGCTCTTACTGTCAGGAAGTTCTTCCTAATGTTTAGGTGGAATCTTCTTTCTTGTAGTTTGGATCCATTGCTCCGTGTCCGCTTCTCTGGAGCAGCAGAAAACAACCTTTCTCCCTCCTCTATGTGACATCCTTTTATATATTTGAACATGGCTATCATATCCCCCCTTAACCTCCTCTTCTCCAGGCTAAACATGCCCAGCTCCCTTAGCCGTTCCTCATAAGGCATCGTTTCCAGGCCTTTGACCATTTTGGTTGCCCTCCTCTGGACACGTTCCAGTTTGTCAGTGTCCTTCTTGAACTGTGGTGCCCAGAACTGGACACAGTACTCCAGGTGAGGTCTGACCAGAGCAGAATACAGTGGCACTATTACTTCCCTTGATCTAGATGCTATACTCCTATTGATGCAGCCCAGAATTGCATTGGCTTTTTTAGCTGCCGCGTCACACTGTTGGCTCATGTCAAGTTTGTGGTCAACCAAGACTCCTAGATCCTTTTCACATGTACTGCTCTCAAGCCAGGTGTCCCCCATCTTGTATTTGTGCCTCTCATTTTTTTTGCCCAAGTGCAATACTTTACATTTCTCCCTGTTAAAATTCATCTTGTTTGTTTTGGCCCAGTTCTCTAATCTGTCAAGGTCGTTTTGAAGTGTGATCCTGTCCTCTGGGGTGTTAGCCACCCCTCCCAGTTTGGTGTCATCTGCAAATTTGATCAGGATGCCCTTGAGTCCATCATCCAAGTCGTTGATAAAGATGTTGAATAAGACCGGGCCCAAGACAGAACCCTGTGGCACCCCACTAGTCACTCTTCTCCAGGATGAAGAGGAACCATTGATGAGCACCCTTTGGGTTCGGTCAGTCAGCCAGTTACAAATCCACTGAGTGGTAGCATAGTCAAGACCGCATTTTACCAGCTTCTTTACAAGAATATCATGGGGCACCTTGTCAAATGCCTTGCTGAAATCAAGGTAGGCTACATCCACTGCGTTCCCTTCATCTACCAGGCTTGTAATTCTGTCAAAAAACGAGATCAGGTTAGTCTGACGTGACTTATTTTTCAGAAATCCATGCTGACTATTGGTGATCACAGCATTCCTTTCTAGGTGCTCACAGACTGTTTGCTTAATGATCTGCTCCAGAATCTTCCCTGGTATTGATGTCAGACTGACTGGGCGGTAATTATTTGGGTCCTCTCTTTTCCCCTTTTTGAAAATAGGGACAACATTTGCCCTCCTCCAGTCTGCCGGGACTTCGCCTGTTCTCCAGGAATTCTCAAAGATGACTGCCAGTGGTTCTGAGATCACATCTGCCAGTTCTTTTAATACTCTTGGATGCAGTTCATCTGGCCCTGGAGACTTGAATACATCTAAACTAGCCAAGTATTCTTGTACTATCTCCTTAGTTATTCTGGGCTGTTTCCTTTGCTGAATCATTTGCTCCAAATTCTTCAGGTCGGGCATTGTTTTCTTTATCGGAGAAGACTGAGGCAAAGAAGGCATTGAGGAGTTCAGCCCTTTCTGTGTCCCCTGTTTGCATTTCACCATCTTCTCCTCTGAGTGACCCCACTGTTTCTTTGTTCTTCCTTTTGCTACGGACATACCCATAAAAGCCTTTTTTGTTGCTTTTAACCTCTCTAGCAAGCCTGAGTTCATTCTGTGCTTTAGCTTTTCTGACTTTGTGTCTACACGTGCTGGCTATTTGTTTGAATTCCTCTTTGGTGGTTTCCCCCTTTTTCCATTTTTTGTACACATCCTTTTTTAATCTTAACTCAGTTAAAAGTTCTTTAGATAGCCACCCTGGCTTCTTTAGGCACCTTCCGTGTTTCTGTCTCATTGGTATTGCCTGACGTTGTGCTTTTAGTATCTCCCTCTTAACAAACTCCCAGCCATCATGAACTCCCTTTCCTTTTAGTCTTACTGTCCATGGGATCTCACCCAGCACTTCCCTAAGTTTTATGAAGTCAGCTTTCTGTCCCTAATCCAAACCAAACATGCAGCCTCATAGTACAATTTAAGGTCTGGGAGGGCAAACCCACCTCTTTCTTTTCTGTCTGTAAGTATCTTATGTTTAATCCTTGGTCTTCCCCCCCCCCCCCCAGACAAACTTAGAAATATCCTTTTGCCATCTTTTGAGGCAATCATCCTTTACCATTACTGGGACTGTCTGGAATAGAAAGAGCATTTTTGGCAGTACACTCATTTTTATCGCTGCTATTCTTCCTAGTAGAGAAAGGTTCATTCTACTCCATATTTCTAAATTCCTTTTTATCTCAGACCATACTTTTTCATAATTATCTTTATACACACTTATGTTTCTTGCTGTTAACCATATTCCTAAGTATTTTACTTTTTTACGGATTTCTATCTCAATGCTTTGCATCAACTCCTTTTTCTCTTCTTCCTTCAAATTTTTAACTAATAACTTAGTTTTATTTCTATATAATTTAAATCCTGCCACTTCCCAAAATTCTTGAATTTTCTCTATGACTCTAGGGAGAGTGTTTTTTGGATCCTCCACCGTAATTACTAAGTCATCAGCATAAGCTTTCAATTTGAATTCATTCCCCCCCCCCCCTGTTTTTATCCCTGTGATCTCTTTATCTGCTCTTATATTTATTGCAAGTACTTCCAGGACCAAAATAAACAACAGCAGTGATAACGGACACCCTTGCCTAGTTCTTTTTTGTATCTTACATTCATTTGTTATCACCTGATTTACAATTAGCTTAGCACTTTGTTCTGAATATATTGCTTGTATTCTTTTTATAAATTTGAATCCACAATTAATTTCTTCAAGCAATTTTTTCATGAAATCCCAAGAAACATTATCAAAAGCTTTTTCAGCATCTATAAACATCATTGCTGCCCCCCCCCCCCATTTTTTACCTCCAGGTATTCTATTACATTCAGAATATTTCTTATATTCTCATTCATTTGTCTACCTGGGAGAAATCCTACCTGATCTTGATGTATATATTCAATTTTTTCCCATTCTGGTAGCTAAAATATTTGCAAATAATTTATAATCATTGTTTAATAAAGAAATGGGCAAAACAACAACAAACCTCTGGTTACATGAAACATTCAATAAACACACAAGATGTAACTGGCTGTATGTTTGAAAAAAATAATATATACTATTCATTGTATTGAATTGTAGATTTCAACAGAAGTAGCTCATAAAGTTCAATGAAAAAAGTAGAAGACCCAGTGGATCAGTTCATTCTCTAATCAGTTTATGCATAAGGTCCATATATGTGAAAATGTCTATTCCACCTCTCTGCTCATAGAGTCCAACAATCCACATGAAAGGTTGTTGCAGTTCCACAGAGTCTAAGACAAGGATTTCCAGAATATTAGCCTTGTTTCGCCATCCTAGGCTTCATCAGTAGTACAAACTCTAGGTAATGCAAATAAATACAATATCGTAATCTCACACATTTTTACAGCAAAAATAATATAAAAACCGTCAACAACCATACATACCATATATGATATCACAGGACAGTGGATCTTATAACATAGTAGTAGCTGTTGTAAGCAGCAACTTTTACAGAGTGGAGTTATATGGAAGCACAATATTGATTCAAGTAACAGGTGTTGGCAATCAACAGATACAAAATTTCTTTCTTAAAGTGACCCGTATGGCACAGCAGAAGTAAAACAAACTTAATCCATACTCAGATGTTATACATATAAACAATAATGCAACTCATACAAAAATGTAATCAAATATCAGATCTAAAGTAATGGCAATTCACAGATACAAAATTTATTTATCACAGTAATCTATTCAGCCCACATAGGTGAAACAAACTTAGCCCATGCTCAGGTGTTCTACATATAAACCTTAGTACACATTTCACAAAAAGCAACTATGATCAATTTCAGTATTCAGACCTGAGGGATGTAAGGAATTTAATAAGAAAATAAACCTAGTTTCTTTCTGCATGAGGACTTTTTTAGCTCGTTCTACAGGACCTAAATACGTCCAAATTACAAAAAATTACAAGTCCTCATCGGAATGAGATGCTTCAATAAAATGTTGTACTAAAGGAGCATCTGTTACATTGTTCCTGATCCTAGATCGGTGCTCTGATATTCTTATTTTGATAGGTCTGAGAGTGTGACCCACATACAACAATCCACAGGGACATCTAATCACGTAAATAACACATGGAGTAGCACATGTGGCAAATGCCTGTACAACGAACTTAAAACCTTCTTTGTTATTAAACTCTTTTACCTGCAGAGCATATTTGCAGGAGGTACAATGGCCACACTTAAAAAAAACCACGTGGAGGACTGGACAATGTGCGTTGTATGGGTATGGATTTTAAATCCGTATGCACCAATATATCTCGTTGTAATAAGGTTGCAGAAAGCAAATTAGAATGGATTTTAAAGTCTTTTGAACTGCGTTTTAGTCTTAGAAACTGACCTAAGGGAAGGTTATCACAGAGATGTTTGGGGTGATTGGATCTATAATGTAACAAGGAATTTCCACCTGTGCTTTTCTTATAAGGACATAGTTTAATTCTTTTTTAAAAAATAATTTTATTAATTTATTTAACATAATTACAAAATATTAGCAAAATGTTGCAAATACATACATACATATATATTTCAGATAAGCACACATATATAAAGAAGAAAAGATAAAAAGGAAGAAAAGATAAAAGAAAAAAGAAAAAATAAAGAGAAGAAGAAGAAGAAGAAGAAGAAGAGTTGGAAGAATTTCTTCCAAATTTATCCTACAAATATCTCAATAATAAAATTTCATTGATTGACTTCCATCACTTACACTGCACTTCCTATATACATTTTAAGCAAGATTGTATCTGTTATTCCGTATTTCCCCCAATCTCATGCAAATATTCTCACCACTAAGTTTTCTAAATCTTTCATAAATCTATTCTAAACACAACCAATACCCTACATTTAAACTTTGTCTACTTAAATAATCATTTAAACATTTCCATTGTTTCTGGATTATATTTTTTGGTTTTTGTTTTATCAAATCAGTCAACTTTGCTAATGCCAAATATTCCATTAATTTATTCAACCATTCTTCTTTGGTTGGAACTTAATTTCCTTTCCAGTTATTGGCTATTAACATTCTCGCTGCTGTTGTCGCGTACAAGAAAATATTAATTTTGTCATTCGGGATGTCTCCATTCAAAATTCCTAATAAATATGATTCTGCTCTTTTATTATGTGATTTTTTTTATTAGCTTTTTAATTTCCTCATGTATCATATTCCAATATTTATTAATTTCTGGACATAACCACCACATATGGTATAAGGTTCCAATCATTCTATTACACCTCCAACACTTATTATCACCCAATTTTTTTCATTTTTGCCAACATATCTGATGACATATACCATCTATGATGCATCTTCATGAAATTTTCTTTCAATTGATAAGAAGCCGTAAAATTTATATTTTTTGTCCAAAATTTAACCCAATGTTTGTATTCAATTTCATAACCTAAATCTTGTTCCTACGTTAACATATTCTTACTTTTGATTTCCTGATCTATTTGTTTATTATTTAATAATTTATACATTTTTGTAAGTATTTTTTTGTTCACTCTTTAAGACTTCTTTATCTAACTTCGATATTTTATTTTCAAACCCTCTGCTTTTTCAAAAGTTGCTTTCAATTGAAAATATTCCAGCCAATTTATTCCCATCTTTTTTAATTCTTCATAATCTTTTAATTTTGGTTTTTCATTCATTTCTTCCACTAACTCTCTGTAGGTTGGCCACAGTTTTCTTGCATTAGTCTTGAGTGGGGAGGTCCACCATGGAGTTTTTTCTATGATTTTCTCCTTTGTTCTCTCCCAAACTTCAAATACAGTGGTACCTTGGGTTACATACGCTTCAGGTTACACACTCCGCTAACCTAGAAATAGTGCTTCAGGTTAAGAACTTTGCTTCAGGATAAGAACAGAAATCGGGCTCCGGCGGCGGGGCGGCAGCAGGAGGCCCCATTAGCTAAAGTGGTGCTTCAGGTTAAGAACAGTTTCAGGTTAAGTACAGACCTCCGGAACGAATTAAGTACTTAACCCGAGGTACCACTGTAGAGCCTTTCTCACTAAATGGTTCGTAAATCTTTTGTGTACCTGTATTTTCCCATACATTAGATAGCCATGCCATCCATAAATTCTGTCCCAACCTTCTAATTCCACAATCTCCATATTTTTAAGTAACATCCACTCTTTCAACCAGCTCCAACATGCAAAAATATACTTAAAAATATGGAGAGAACAAAGGAGAAGTTATGGGTCTCCTACCACCGCTGCTGGGAGGCTGTAGTCTGTGCCAACCTTCCAGTGCCTTTCGTACGAGGTTTGGGTTTTTTTGGTTAATGACGTCCGCACATCGGTCTGTTGAATATACAGCCTTGCAGAAAAAAAGAAATTGTAGGAGACTGAATGTTAAGAGTCTTTGGTGCCCGGCCCAACTGCCTTAAATGTATGAGGTATTGCAGCACCACGGCCTTTGTGGGGGGGTGTCCGGCCTAACATTCTTTATCTTATTTCGAAACTCCACAAAATCAGACCACGCCTTTTTATACGATCTAAGCGTGGAAGGGGCTACCGACGTCGATACTCCCTTCATGACGTCTCGTTCCCAAGGCTCCAAAGGTACTCTGGGAATGGCTGTGGCGAATGCTGTGCTTCTGGTGCTAACGAGCGGAAGCGATGCATCTGAAAACGAGATAGAGCATCCGCGATGTCATTGTTAACCCCAGGTACAAACTTAGCGGAGAAATAGATGTTTAGCTCTAGGCACAAAAGGACTAAGGACCGAAGCAAGTTTCCCACCCTAGGGGAGTGCAATGATTGTTTTGACAGGACATTGACAACTGCTTGGTTGTCTGTCCAAAAACATACCCGGTGATTCCTAAACTCCTTGGCCCGCAGCTACAATAGGAAAAATTCTAGGAAGGCGATATCACGCATAATGGGCTTTCCCTGCCAGGAGCTGGCCGCATCAGACTGCACCTGAAAGTCTGCACAAAGCGTCAGGTTATCCTGCCATAAGGGAATGCCATTGTATTTGTCCAAGAACCTTAAACCATACCTCCAGGTCAGACTTGACCGCTTTAGAAAGGCGCACTTTGTGTTGAGGAGCCCGCAATCCTGCTGACAACTTTGCCAAACGCCCAAAAAAGGGGCGGCCGGGAGATACCACTCAGCAAGCGAAGTTGAGGTGACCCAGTAGCGATTGAATCTGTCTAAGGGTGACCTTCCTGAGACGAAGAAGCTGTAGGATTAATTCCTTACGTGCAGTTAACTTTTCCTTGGGTAAGCGGGATGTCTGCGCAATTGTTTCCAATTCTATGCCCAAATAAGTCATGGTTGTGACTGGGCCCATGACGTAGCCAGGTAGTTACCCAGGCACTCCTCACATTTGAGAAGGTACTTACTGTTTGGCCTCATACAACCCCCCCCCCCCCCCCGTTATACTCCGAGCACTGCCTTCTGCGTTTTGACTCGACCTTTCCGAACTTATAGTGTTCATGTGGTTTCTTCTCCACGTAGGGACCCCCGTGTTCCATCCAGTAATTCTGGTCCCTCAAGTACCAGTGGGTGGTGAGCTGCAAGGAAGCATTTCTGAATCGTCCTTGGTATCAGAAGGCTTGCTTCTCTGCTTTTCTTCGATGAATGTTTCTTCTTTGCCTTCCTCTTCCCCCCTTGCCCATCACTGGTAACCGGGATTGGGGCGACAGCCGCGGGCATTTCCTGTTATACTTGCACCTCCCCTGTGGGTGTAGGTAGAGGTAGCGGCTCCTGAAATATACTAGGAACATCTGCAACCTGCTGTGAAGTGGAACGGTTAGTACTGCCCGAAGCCCTGCCACCCCCTGCACTGGGTATTGACTTTTGAGAACGCGTAGACTGTGAACGTGTGTGGGGGCTATTAGATGTGACGCTGCCAGGTTGTGCAGCATTGGAACAGGAGGCTGAAGTGCTGGGGCACTCCTGGTTGTTGGGGAGGGTGTCAGGAATGTAATCCTGGGTACCCGGATTTAGAGGACCCCTTGGCCATAGGCCTAAACTGTTGATAAAAGTTTCAAATGCAGAGAAAAAACGGAGCTAATGCTTGGAGGTTGCATGGCATAGCAGGCATTTGTGAACCGCCCTGTGCGCCAGACCCCCCACCATTAGGGAAGGGTGCCTGCTGATTTCCCCTGAAAGCCATAACACTCAATGAAAAGCCTTTTGGCCCAACCTTTTACACGTGTGCTGTATCCGAAACGCGATATACCTGGATGCAAAACATAGTTCAGTATTGTCCGCACTGAGAAATGACTACACTGCCCCTACACTAATATCCAATAGGCCAATTTAATCTCTTATACTAGCGCTTCCTGCCTTTTTGTATTTAAATGCACTCCCCAAAGTACTTTAGTTCTGGCCACCTAGTACTTTGAAATCCTGTCAAAGCACTTTAAGTTCTAGCCACCAGGCACTTAAATTCCTTCAAGGTCTAGCCACAATGCACTTAAATTCCTGCTACAAAGCCCTTAAAATTTTACGTTGCAATGCACCTTAAGTTTTAAACCCCTAGGCACTTTATAAACCTTATAACCTAAATTGGTGTACTAATTGCTGCAACTAATATTAACCTGGCCCAGTGCTTTTTGCCTCCAATGCACTTAAAACATCAGCCACAATGCACTACAAAGCACTTTTACTCCAATCACATGCACTATAAAATTCCACGACGTAGGCACAATATGTTCTTTATTAATTAACTTATTGTAACTTGCTGCCAATATTGTTAACTTAACCCCCGTGCTTCCTGCCTTTACGTACCACCAATTCAAGTCACATGCACTATAAAATTCCAACCTGTAGGCACAATATGTTTTTTATAATTTAAATTATTGTAAGTTGCTGCAAGTATTATTAACTTAACTCTGTGTTTCCTGCCTTTCCGTACTACCAATTCCCACCAAGCGCCTTTATAAATTGCAGCTCCAAAACAACCCCAAAGCAGTTTATAATCCCAATTACAGAACACTTAAACTTCTCACACCTGGGCAAGTTAAGTTCCTTTGCTTTCAAAACGTAATAAATTGCTGTGAATACTAATACTTAACCAAATTGCCAATTTGAACAGATGATCTTCGATTAATACCCAAATAACTTGCGCAACAGATAAATTATTGATTAACTTTGCAAACCCCCCCATTCAGGGAAGCTTGCCAGCAAAAGTGCCCACACCTAAAATGGCCGCCGCGGCTTCACCATGTGGTCCTAGCAAGATGGCGACGGCAGCTGTTTGCAAAGCTCCCGTTCAGGGAAACTTGCCAGCAAACGTGCCCACACCTAAAATGGCCGCCGTGGCTTCACCATGTGGTCCTAGCAAGATGGCGACGGCAGCCGTTTGCAAAGCCCCCGTTCAGGGAAGCTTGCCAGCAAACGTGCCCACACGTAAAATGGCCACCGCGGCTTCACCACGTGGTCCTAGCAAAATGGCGACAGCAGCCATAACCAGGGCAATGTACACTGTTTCCTTAATAAATGCAATGGGCCGTTGTGTGCAGCTGCGGAGGCAGGGAATAATGGGGGTGGGGGGTTAAAGATTGGACCATTAAAAGGAGCCTTAAAACCAAGAGCCCAAACGACTTATATACTTTTTAAAGCTCCAGGCACCTTGCCCAGCTAGCTGATGATGATAGGCTGATCCTGAAACAAGTCCTGCCCCCCCCCCCCCCAGCTTAAGCCTGGTACCGGAAAACAACAGCTACTGCCACGTGTATTCCCCTCCCACAACTGGTGAGCCCTAAAGAAGCCACTCTTTGGCTCAAGGCAGCCAGCGGCTTCCAGCGACACAGCTCTCGGCCACCCCGTGCTTCCAGTGGCTGTGGCTTGTTTTTTGAACGCAGCCTCTGCTAGCAGCCTGTCCATGCGCCGGAGGAGGGATCGCCCGAGCGGAGCCTTAAACACGCTCTCAGGCAAGGAAGGCGTGTCCCCAACGGCTCGCCCTGCAAAACAAGCTCCAAAAGGTGAATGAATCCCACAAAGTAAAGAAAGCACAAAACCCCCTTAAGCACAGCACAGAAAAACAGACGGAGAAAACAAGGCAGCTAAACCCGATGAGCTGAGGCGGCAAAAGAGTTAGATCCCTGGCCGCACCAGTGTGATATTGCACAAGCCACACACCCCGGGCCAGCTGGTTGGCTGGCCAGGGGATGATGCAGCCAGGGATCCCCTCAATCGTGCGGAGACTGAGAGCCAGCCCCTGTGCACGTGGAGAGGGCATGAAGCCTGCAACTCCACCTCCTCTCGAGTTCGGAAGTGGTTTTGTAGTACAGCAAGCCCCCTTTTTCTTCAAAGTCCTTTCCCCTGTTTCCCTCCTGTCTTAACTCGGCCAGTTTCCTGCCTGCAAATTCGTCAGCTCCAGTTAGGGCCTGCAGCTCTTGGTTGCTCACCAGTGTGGCTGCACATTCCCACTGCTCAGGCTTGAATACCTGCCTTGCAGCTGGGGGTGCCTCCTCCTCCATGTACTCAGGTTTCCTGGATAGCGCACCTGCTGTTACGTTTTGCGCTCCGGGGACATATTGTATCTTAAAACTGAATTCCAAAAAAACCACCTCCGTCCAATGGAGCTGTCTCTGGTTCAGATATCTAGCCGTACTCCAATATTCTAAATTTTTATGGTCAGTACACACCTTGACCTGCTGTCATGCCCCCACCAGAAAGTGCTTCTAGGCTTGGAAAGCAGCGAAAATTGCTAACAATTCCTTATCCCACACCGTGTAATTCTGCTCAGATCAATTCAGTTTCCGTGAATAGAAAGTGCAAGGTTTCCAAGCCCCCTCCCTATCCTGTTGCAGCAAGACTGCCCCTATCACCATATCCGAGGTGTTCGTCTCTACCTTCATAGGTTTCTGTGGGTCTATGTGCATTAGGTGCTCTTCTGAAGCAAAAACCTCCTTTAACCTTTCAAAGGCTGCTTGGGCTTCTGGGGTCCAGCAAAAACCTTTCTTTCCTCTTAAACAATCTGTTATGGGTGCGGTAATCTTCGAGTAGTTCTCTATAAATTTTCTGTAGAAATTACTGAAGCCTAGGAACCTTTGTACGTCCTTCTTAGTTTTGGGTTTCTGCCACTCCAGCACGCTCTGGACCTTCCTCTTGTCCATAGCAATACCGTGTGCTGAGAGGCAGTAGCCCAAGAACTCTACCTCCCTGACGTGAAACACACATTTCTCCCATTTGACAGACAGCTTGTGTTCCCTCAACTTCTCTAGGACCTGTTTTACATGCTTGACATGCTCCCTTTCGTTCTCTGAATAGGTTAGTATATCATCCAAAAAACTCACACAGTTCTTGTACAGTAGGGGTCCCAAGACGTGCTGCATGAAGGCTTGGAAATGGGCACTTCCCGATTGTAAGCCAAACGGCATAACAATGACCCAAAAAGAGTAAACGTGGTGGTCTTCCACTCATCCCCTGCCCAGATCCTGATCAAATTATAGGCCCTCTTCAAATCCAGTTTGGTGAAGACCTTACCCTTCTTCGCCCTTTCCACCAGATCGTCAATACGTAGTAAGGGGTAGGCCACGGGGACTGCGAGGGCGTTTAACCCCCTAAAGTCCACTACAAGTCTCTTTGGGTCTGTGTTTTTCTTGTCTACAAAGAAAACTGGGGAACCCCCCGCTGCAGTGGACTCCCTAATGAAACCCCTTCGTAAGTTCTTGTCTATGAACTCCTTCAGTGCTTGCGTCTCTGCCTCAGACATGGAATAGCGCTTCCCTACAGGTAATTTGGCCCCAGGGAGTAGGTCTATCTTACAGTAATTAAGCCTAAAGCTTTTCGAAATGAAATTTAAAAAGCCGTAGAAGAAGGTGCAAAGAACAGTATTACAAAGGCTATCACAAAAGTAGTAGAAAATAAGTTCTCTAAATTGGCAAAGACAGTAGAACTGATAGCAGAAAATGTAAATGCTGTTTGGGAATTGGCACAGGCCAATGAGGAAAAAGTTAAGGTATTGCAAGAGCAGACCAGGAAGCTGAAGACAAATAATGAGTATGTTAATGATAAATTAATGGACTTAGAAAATAGAGCCAGACCGTCGAATTTACATCTAAAAATGTCCCAGAGTCAGAAGACATGGAGAAAGTGGTTGAGTGGATGGCCAATTTGTTGCCAGAATTGGGAATTTCAAAAGACTCGCTCGACCGCATACATAGGTTGGGAAGCTGAGAAATGAGTCAAGTTGGCCGAGAGACATGATAATGTGCTTTGGGAGATACACACACAAAGAGCAGGTCTTCAAGGCATTGAAAAACTTGGATAGACTTGATAAACTGCTGTATAATGGCAAGAAAGTGATGGTCTTTGAGGACTTATCTCTGGAAACAATTAAAAGGAAAAAGAATTTATGGGCGTTTACCATGGTGCTGCAAGAAAAAGATATGAAATACAATTGGAGAATGGCACCATTTGCTTTGAGAATGCAGTATAAAGGAGAAACATTGTATGCAAGAGATCAACAGCAGATGGTGGCGTTATTTAAACATGTGGGATTGCAGTTGCCAAAGGACTTTAAAGGGACTCCAGACTTGGAAGAAAATGACTAAAGAGAACAAACTCAGGGGTGGCAGAAGAAGAAGGGAAAGAAGACTGAGAAAAAGTCATGGGACTTCAGAGACAGAGTGAAATATAAGAAGTGAAGAATTAATGAAGAAGGAAGGCAGGAAGAAAGAGTACCGGGGCGGCTCGAGGGGGCTGTTTTTTCTTTCTTTTTTTTATAATTTTTTTATTAAAGTTTTAAACAACAACAAAAAAGAAAAACAACACACACAAAAAACAATACAAAACTTAACAATATAAACACAAAACAATTAAAAACAAACTCTCTTTTCCATTTCCAATTTTAAGTTACTTATTTTCTGGACTTCCTCATACCTCCCTCTTTTGTATTCCAATCCACATTATTTGTCCAGCAGTTTCTTTTCCACTTTTTTAATCCCAATCTTTAATTTAATAAAATGTTAAAATATATAACTTCAACTTTTTTAAACCTAATCCTTTAATCTTAATATCATATAACTTTAAAGTTTCCCCTTTTAAAATCAAATTTCCATTTCTTTAAACTTCTTTAATCTTAATCTTTAATCTTAATCTATCCTTAACTTTAACCTGTGCAGCTGGAAACCACTTATTTTCAGTCCAACATCACTCTAGCATTCCTTAATTTTGCAGTGTTTCTGAAGATAGTCTTTGAATTTCTTCCAGTCTTCCTCCATCGACTCTTCTCCCTGGTCACGGATTCTACCAGTCATTTCCGCCAATTCCATATAGTCCATAAATTTCATCTGCCATTCCTCCAGCGTGGGAAGTTCTTGTGTCTTCCAATACTTTGCGATGAGTATTCTTGCTGCTGTTGTTGCATACATAAAGAAAGTTCTATCCTTTTTTAACACCATTTGGCCGACTATGCCCAGGAGAAAGCCCTCTGGTTTCTTAAGGAAGGTATACTTAAATACCTTTTTTAATTCATTATATATCATTTCCCAGAAAGCCTTAATCTTTGGGCACGTCCACCAAAGGTGAAAAAATGTACCTTCAGTTTCTTTACATTTCCAACATTTGTTATCGGGCAAGTGATAAACTTTTGCAAGCTTGACTGGGGTTATGTACCACCTGTATATCATTTTCATAATATTCTCTCTTAAGGCATTACATGCCGTAAATTTCATACCTGTGGTCCATAACTGTTCCCAGTCAGCAAACATAATGTTATGTCCAACGTCCTGTGCCCATTTAATCATAGCCGATTTTACCGTTTCATCTTGAGTATTCCATTTCAGCAGCAAGTTATACATTCTTGACAAGTTCTTAGTCTTGGGTTCTAACAATTCTGTTTCTAATTTGGATCTTTCCACCTGGAAGCCAATTTTCCTGTCCAATTTAAATACCTCCATTATTTGATAATAATGAAGCCAGTCTCGCACTTTGTTTTTTAGTTTTTCAAAACTCTGCAATTTCAGTCTATCTCCGTCTTGTTCCAAAATTTCCCAATATTTCGGCCATTTGACCTCCATATTGACCTTTTTCAAGGCTTTCGCTTCCATTGGTGACAGCCACCTTGGGGTTTTATTTTCTAACAAATCCTTATATCTTATCCAAACATTAAACAGCGCTTTCCTGACAATGTGGTTTTTAAATGCTTTATGTGCTTTGACCTTATCATACCATAAATATGCATGCCATCCAAATACATTATTAAAACCTTCTAGATCCAAAATGTCAGTGTTTTCAAGAAGTAGCCATTCTTTCAACCAGCAAAAGGCTGCTGATTCATAGTACAGTTTAAGGTCTGGCAGGGCAAATCCACCTCTTTCCTTTGCATCCGTTAGTATTTTAAATTTTATTCTGGGTTTCTTGCCCTGCCAGACAAATTTAGAAATATCTTTCTGCCACTTCTTGAAACAATCCATTTTGTCCACGATCTGCAAAGTTTGAAACAAAAACAACATTCTGGGCAATACATTCATCTTTATCGCAGCAATACGGCCTAGCAGTGAAAGCTTCAAATTTGACCAAATTTCTAAATCTTTTTTCACTTCTGACCAACATTTTTCATAATTATCTTTAAATAAATTCCCATTTTTTGCTGTCATGTTAATCCCCAGGTATTTAACTTTCTTAACCACTGTTAAACCTGTCTCATTCTGAAACCTCTCTTTTTCAAACGGTGTTAAATTTTTTTCTAGAACCTTGGTTTTTGACTTGTTCAATTTAAATCCTGCCACTTGACCAAATTCTTGAATCAGTTCTAAAACCCTTTTAGTACTAGATTCTGGCTCCTGTAACGTCAATACTAAGTCATCTGCAAATGCTCTCAATTTATAGTGTTTAGTTCCTACCTGTATACCTTTAACCATCTGGTCCCTTCTAATCATATTCAACAGAACCTCCAGGACAAAGATAAAATAAGAGATAAAAAGAAGCGGGGAAATTGGGCAACCTTGTCGTGTCCCTTTTTCAATTTTAAGTTCTTCCGTCACAACATTATTTACAATTAGTTTAGCCTTTTGTTCTGAATAAATTGCACTTATACCATTCTCAAAACCTTGGCCTACCCCCATACCCTGTAGATTCTTCTTCATAAAATTCCAAGAAATATTGTCAAAAGCTTTCTCCACGTCTACAAATATCAACACTGCTTTAGTGTTTATATTCACTTCTAATTTTTCCAAGATATCAATTATATTCCTCAAATTATCAGACAAATGTCTTCCTGGGAGAAAGCCCGCTTGGTCTTTATGAATCTCTTCCAACAGCACTTTTAAAAATCTCTTCGCCAAAATATCTGCAAAAATTTTGTAATCCACATTAAGTAATGATATAGGGCGGTAGTTCTTAAGTTGTGTCTTTTCAGTCTCTGTTTTTGGTACAAGTGTAATATATGCTTCTTTCCACGACTCTGGTGCCCTCTTCCCCTCCATTATTTCGTTGCAGACCTCTTTCAATGGTTGAATTAACCATTCTTTTAAAGATCTGTAGTATCTAGAGGTCAAGCCGTCTGGTCCTGGAGATTTACCCAATTGCATATTTTGAATGGCACCTTCTATTTCCTGTTCAGTTATTCTGTCATTCAAAATTAGTCTCTTTTCTTGAGATATTTTTTGTAGTCCATTTGTTTTCAAAAATTGGTCTAAATCTGTTTCTTTCACTGGCCCTTGAGTATATAGTCTTTTAAAATACTTCTGGAAACACCCTCTAATCTCCGCAGGGTTCTGTATATTCCTTCCTTCCACTTCTAAATTCGTAATCGTATTTAGTTTTTGTCTCTTTTTCATTTGCCATGCCAACAATTTACCACATTTATTGGCCGATTCAAAAGTCTTTTGTCTCATTTGTTTAATTTTCCATTCTATTTCCTGATTCATTATTTTCATATATTGTACTTGATATAACTTTAACTCTCTCAGAATCTCTTGAGATTTGGGATTTACTCTCAGTCTTTTTTCACATTCATTCATTTTATTCATAATTTTATCCTTCTTCTCATTTTGAGTTCTTTTCTTTATCGCATTCTGTTGTATTAAGAACCCTCTCATAACCGCTTTACTTGCATCCCAGATTACTCTTTTCTCCACGTTGGAACTAAGATTTATCTCGAAATAATCTCTTAGAGTTTTTTGGGCCTTCTTAAGAAATTCTTCGTCTCTAAATAAGGTGTCATTCATCTTCCATCTGAAGGAGCCAGTTGGTGTTAGTCTCATTTCCATCTTAACAGCATTATGGTCGGAGCAAATTTTCGGGCAGATTTCCACCTTTCTTGTCTTTGGTGCCATTCCTCTAGTTATCCAAATTTGGTCAATTCTTGTCCAAGTCATTTTGGCTTCAGAAAAGAAAGTTCCCTCTTTAGCCAAGGGGTTTCTAATTCTCCAAATATCCACTAAATCCAAGTTGTCTGTCATATCAAAAAAGGTTTTCGGTAGTCTACCATCTTTGGTGACTACCTGTCTTTGTGCCTTGTCCATGTAAGTAGATACCACTCCATTCATATCTCCCATCAAAATCATGTTGTAATCCATATGGTCCATCAAGGTCTCGTGCAACTTCTTAAAAAAATCAGATTTCCCGTCATTTGGTGCGTAAACTCCTACAATCAAAAATTTTTCTCCTTGTGTTTGAATTTCAATTGCCACAAATCTTCCTTGGTCATCTTTAAAAACAAATTTTGGTGATAAATTGTCTTTTGCGTAGATCACAACCCCTCTCTTTTTAACTTTATCTGACGAAATAAATTCCTGACCAAGTCTTTTATTTATCAACAATTTCCTGTGTAATCTTGTTATGTGTGTTTCTTGTAAACAAATTAGGTCCAATTGTTCCTTTTTTAATATATGAAATACTGACTTCCTTTTCTGAGGGGAATTCAAACCCCGACAGTTCCATGTTAAAAGTTGCAGGGCCATGATGTTATTGTTTTAGTTCTCCTCCTACTGCACCTAGTGCCTGTTCCTCATCCGTCGGTGGTATCCCTTCTTTCGAACGGTCTTTTGGTTCCGGAAATAGTTCTTTTTGTAGGTCTTCTCCGTGGTCTCTGCAAAATTTGTCTTTGTCGTCTTCCGATCTTATTTTCCTCTTCTTTCCTTTGTAGCTAAAAGACAGGCCTTGAGGGAGTTCCCACCTGAAGTTGATATTGTTCCTTCTCAGCAGGGTAACCAAGTCTTTATATTTTGATCTGAGATCCAGAAGATATTTCGGAATATCTTTGAATATTTCCACCCTTGTCCGATGGATTTCCAGTGTCTTCTTGAAATGTAGGCGCAAAATCTTATCCCTCTCTTCTTTTGTTTGAAAAGTAATCAGACAGTCTCTCACCTTCTTCTCTCCTCTTCTCCCAAGTCTGAAAGCATTTACTATTCTGAAACTGTCTTTTACCAATTCTGGATCCCAAAAGTCCAAAAATTCCTGCGTGAGAAATTCAGCTAGATTGTCCTTTTCCACCTCAGGTACCGATCTGATCCGCAAATTCACTTGCTTTTCCTTCAAATCTATCATAGACAGGGTTAGTTTATGGTCTTCCAATTGTTTGTGCAGTGTTGGTAATTCCTCTTGAACCTCTTTAACTTCAGTAGCAATTTCTTTAGCCTCTTCAGCAATCTGGCGTGTTGAGGCCGATTCCTCTAATAATTTCTGAATAGTCTCTGTGTTAGTATTTACTTTTTGGCCCAAATTATTTATACTTGCTGTGTTCTGGTTAATACTTATTGTGTTTTGATCAATCTTATCAGATGCCTCTGCTACTTGTTGACTTATTCTATTCAAAGATTCATTAACTTTGGCCAAAACTTGAGCAAAGGCATCCTCACTTGTCGTACTTTTTACCTTTAATTGTGCCGATGAGGTTGTTGTTGAGGTTCCAGAAGGGCCTGAGGCCGAAAATCTCCTTTGTAATCCTTCTTCTGTGCGAATAGTCCTCCCCGATCTTGTAGTCGAAGCATCTGCCTTCTCTTTACCATCTGCCATTCCTTAGATAATGCTCAAGGTCAGTCACGTATTTGAAATTAAACAGTGGAAATTTCCTGCCAAGCAGTGTGAGAACTCCTCAAGTCTGCTACAGTTTCAATTGTAACAAGTTGTAACAGTTCCAAGTTCCACTAGGGGGACACTGTAACAGTCATAAAAGTTCTTGGATACTTTAATTTCTTTTTTTTTAAGCCCCCCTAGTTTATTCAGGAAGAAAACAGTCTATTCACAATTTTTAACTTAGGACCAGGAGATATATATTCACATAATTTGTCCAAACTTTTATTTCCTGTGCAGGACTAGCTATCAAAATATATTACAAGACAGTACCTCTCTTTCTTTCCTGAGATCTGGAGATCCTTTCCCAGGGAATTGAGTGGTGGTTTAATCCCTTCTTTTCCACTCTTTATGAAGAAATCACATCCAGAATTCTCCCCCCTTTTCCCTCAATTTATAAAGGGAAAAGTCCAAGTTGGATGATTGGATTAAAGTCCGCTAAAACGTACTTTTCAATTGCTTCCGCTTTCAAGTTCAATGCTTTATTTTATCTACAAAGAAAGAGGCTGACTTCCTTTTTAAACCTCTTTCCGTTTTCGGCCAGATTCCAGTTTTGTACAGTTCCAATTTAGGTTATATCCTACTCACGGATCGTTGATTTTCAAGTCCGAATTTTAAGGAAGAAAGGCAGCTGTCAGGGGTTCAGGAGCAGAGGCAAGGGCAAGGGAGGAAACAGAGAGCGAGGGGGAGGAGGCAGAAGAAAAGATGAGTGATGACGACGACCCGAGATCTCCGAGTCTTTCCAGTGAATCAGAAGATTCACAGAAAGGAGCACCAGTGGCCAGGGCAAGGGGGGAGCCTAGGGGGACACCCCAGGAAGATAGAGCCAGAGGGGACTCAGAGGGGAGCAGTTGGAAATCGGGACCAGCGTCACCGCCAGAGAGCAGGGAAGAGGAAGGGCGCCAGGGATCAAGCGCTGGCAGCTCACAACAGGGGGGAGGGCACGAGTCAGGAGTGGCCACACCTCCATCGGGGAGCGAAGAAACGGTCAGACGGAAGGTGGAAGGTTGGGCGCGCGCGCCAAGTTAAAATGCACAGGAAAGTGGCGCAGTAGGCAGCCCGGAAAGGGAGCCAGGTCCTAAAGCCCGCCGAAAGGAGGGAGAAGAGTCAGGGGGGTCAGCGTCAGCGTCAGAGGAATCCCGGAAGGAAGAGACCCCGGGGGGCAGAGGGACCCAGAGAAGAACAGTCAGGCGGAAAAGGTGGAGCAAGGCTAGGATATTAAGTTGGTGTACAAGGGGCGGAGACTCAGATGGAGCTTCGCCGATCTAACCATTAGACGTAGGGTTGCACGCAGCAGCTTGAGAATGGAAACTGTAACTCAATAAAGACTTTTATTTAATGATCGCTGGCTAGCGTGATCCTCTGTGAGCTAGGATCTGGAAGCAACTCTGACAGCAGCGCTCTCCGGTCAACAGCTTGCGGCTTCACACCACGAACGAGCAGACAGCCCACAGCACAGCGCTCTCCCCCGCTCCGCTTCCAAGCCCATTGCCGGGCTTCTTACCGGGTTGGGGGGGGCGCCAAATGTGCCCGCTGGGTCCCAGGCTCACAGGCTTCCCCCGCCTGTGATTTTTAAGGGTCCCCCGCTGCGCCGAAGCGGGATCCGACCCTTTTTTTCGTAGCGCTAATTCCCTCTAACGGAGGAAATCCGCCATCGACCGCTGGCGCCGCCTCCGGAAGTCTGTTTTTTCTTTCTTCAGACTAGGGGACTTGCAAGTTCCCTTCCAACTTATTACCCCCCCCCCATATGGGAGTGAATGCTGGTTGGATGAGTGAGTGTGGAAAGGTGTTTGTGTGTTGTGTTGTGCTGTATGGGATGGGATGGGGAGTTATAATGTGTGGGAGGTGGGTGAAGATGGATGGTTTGGAAGTGAGGATAAATCAGAGAAGAGGAGTTATTGGAAAAATGAATGTAAGGATGTATGGAAGCATATTGGGCGGTACCCCAGGTGGAAGAGGTGTGCCGAGAATTGTGGCACACAGTTATTCTCTTGTTTTCCCCCCGGACTTTGTATGTGGGGGTGGAAGGGTAGGGCTCACAATAGGGTTAGCTGGGAGGGAGGGTGGGGTTGGGTTTATCTCCAGGCGGGAATGGTACAAAAGGAGGAAAAAGGAGAAATGAGATGGTTGGGAAAGACATTATAAAGAATGTGAATGTTATGTGTACAACTCTTAAAGTAAGAGGTTTAGGTAAACAGGTGAAACGAGTGAGGATTGGGAAGTATATTCAAGAACTGAAGGCTGGTTTTTTTTTGCAAGAAACATAATGGGGGGAGAGGGAGGTTAATTTTCCTGGTTTTGGGAAAGGGAAAAAATTGATGGCTTCTGGAACTTTGAAAAGTAGAGGGGTGGGAAGAGTAATTAAATCCAAGGTTGATTTTGTTGAGAATAAGGTGTTAAGAGATAATAATGCAAGGTTTGTTTTTGTCCAAGGTTGCGTGGAGGGAGTGCTGGTGGCATTAGTGTCAATTTATCTTCCTAACAAGCATCAGATGGATTTTCTTTATAAGTGTTTATAGAAGCTTGAGAAATTCTCACCTCATTCAAAAGTAGTGTCTCTGTGTGTGGGGGACTTTAATGTTGATTTGCAAGGGGGAAATAGTTCCAAAAAGGGAAAAGGTGTGAAGTTTAAAAAACTATGTGGAAAGTTTGGATTATTGGAACTATGGATGGAGTTGTTCCCCAAGGATCACTCATATTCATTTTATTCTAGCCCATATGGAACATTCTCAATACTGGATGTTATCTTAATATCGCAAGAGGCTAGGGAATGGGTGAAGGGAATGGATATCTAAATGATTAAGATCACTGACCATGCCCCCATATCTGCATTCCTTCAAATAGGTCATATTTAATAGGTCCTATTCTTGGAGGTTTAACCCTTGGTCGATAGCTGATGAGCGGAGTAAGGTTAAAATTAAAATAGCGTTAGAGAGGTATTTTGAGGAAAATAAAGACCCAGATACCCCATTAACAACAAAATGGGAAGCAATGAAGGCAGTCATTAGGGGAGAATGTATTCAGAAGTTGTCAATGTTAAAAAAAGGGAAAGATAGAAGGATTAGGCAAGTAGAAGAGGAGATCAGGATACTGGAGGAGAAATTTAGGATGTCTAAGCAAAAGGATAAGGAAAAATTAGACCAAAAGAGAGAAGAGTTGAAAGTTCTAGATATAAATAGAACTACATTAAAGATATGGTACAGCAAACAAAAATATTATGAATTTGAAGGGAAAGGAGGGAAAATATTGGCAAATAAAATTAAGAATTATCAGGTAAGGAAAAATATTAGCGCTATTAGAGCTAATAAAGGGGAATTGGAAACAGACCCTAAGAAGATATTGGAGACCTTTTTAGGTTTCTAGAATAGATTGTATGCAAATAAAGGAATTAAGGACGAAGAGGTGGATCAATTTTGTGAAGGATTGGAACTCCCAGAATTAAATGAAGAAAATAGAAGGGAATTGGATAAGGATATATCAGAGGAGGAAGTTAGATCAGCAATCGACTCTATGAATGTGCAATCGGCACCAGGACCGGATGGGTTCAATGTGGTGTTCTATAAGCATTATAAGGATATATTGGTGCCACATATGACTGTACTGTACCAAAGAATTTTGAATGGAGCTTCAACCCCACCAACCTGGTTGGAGTCAAGGTTGGTATTGATTCCCAAACCAGGGAAAGATCAAACCCTGCCGGATTTGTATAGGCCAATATCTATTACTAATATGGATTATAGAATATTTGCTAAAGTTATGGCAATAAGGCTAAAAAAATGTATCGTACAATTGGTGGGGAAAGAGCAATTTGGGTTTATGCCCCCAGAAGTATTTGGTGGAGGCAGTCAGGAAGGTGATGGGTATGGTGTATTTAGCGAAAAATGAAGATTTGCCTCTCACTCTCATGTCATTGGATATATATAAAGCCTTTGGTCTGGTGGTGTCAGGGAACTGCCATCGGCTCAGAGGTGAGAGGGGGAAGGGCAGATGGATTAGTGAGTGAACAAAACATGGGATAGAGGTGTTCTGCATTGTAAAGGTGTAGTAAAGCCGCTCGCCCCCAACTGCCCCTCCATCACCTGTCTTTGCTCTCCGGCCAGACCAGGTTTCTTGCGCAGGTTGGCGAGGGTTTACTTTTCACAAACACAGGCCGAAATAACACCGGTAGGGCTGCCACCACTCCCTTTGTTCCAGGGGAACCCAGAGTCACAACCCAGGGAGAAGGGTGTGTCTCATTTACCTGGCAATTCCCCCCCTCTACAAGCTGAATCCACAGGCTTGCAGACAGAAATTCTCCCGGTAGGGCGTAACTAAGCGGAAGGCTAGGATTTAGCTATTCCCTCGGAAAAGGCACAAATACCAAACAGGTTCTTCTTTAAAAGTTTATTTTAAAAGAATAACACAAAACATGTTGAAAATCAACAGGCACTTCTTTTGAATCTTACAAACAAGAAAATAAAAACGCTGTAGAATCTAACTAGCTTTACATACTCACAACAATACTCAGTTAGGGTAGTCAAAGTCTTATCAAGCATCTGCGAACTGAAGATGTGTGGAGATTTCCATCTCAAAAGACGAAACGACGGCTATAGATGGATGTTACAGCCGGGCATCTTTGCAAGTTGCAGAGCAATGGCAGAGAGCAATTCACAAACAATTCATTGATCCTTTTATTTACAATTCTTACTTTGCGTCGTAACTTGTTAGCCAATCAGAAAGTCCTAATTGATCAATTTACCCTTTTGCAGCTGGGTCAGTTTTAGGTTCGAGCCCTAATCAGAGAATCTTCCTCCCATCTGTGGAAACTAACCAGATCCCCAATTCTCAGCAGTTGGAAAACAAATAACCTCCGGGAGGGGGAAAGAGGTTCACACCCCCAACCCAGGTGTCAAGCCTTTCATTAAATCAAGGATTCCTTTCCTCCCATAAACCTCTCACACCAAAGAGACGGAAAGTCTGGAGTTTAAAGATACACAGCTCCCTTTCCCAGGGTCCTTACGGCTGATAAAATACCCACAAGGCCACATTCTTTCACTTGACCAAGGAATGATTTTCTAACAGTTATAACTTCACTACAAAAGGTTTTTGCACCAATAATAAAGCTTTTGAAAAGACCAGTGAGGGATCTTGCCTGACCGTCAGGAGCTACTGGTCGCGTTTCGCGATGCTAGTGCACAAGCTAGGCTGGGACCTAGACACTGAGCCCCTGCAAGCTCTGTTTGAGGCAAGTTTGAATCCCAAGGTAAAAGATGAATTATCCAGAGCCCCCCGCCTGCGTTCCATGGATGAGTTAACTAAAGCGGCATTGGCCATTGGGGTACGGCAGGAGGTGCACGCTCAGGAAAGGCAGGAAGCCAGAGGGGAGCGTTTCCATGGCGGCTGCACTCCTGAGATGCCAACAGGGACTTCCCACAGTCTGCCGCCAGCCGAGCCAATGGAAATCGATGGAGCCCGCGCGTGCAAGTT
The DNA here is from genome assembly GCF_964106645.2 of Podarcis pityusensis. Taxonomy (NCBI): domain Eukaryota; kingdom Metazoa; phylum Chordata; class Lepidosauria; order Squamata; family Lacertidae; genus Podarcis; species Podarcis pityusensis. Next base: position 30,023,658 of record NC_138045.1, on the reverse strand, counting down.
TTCAAACGCCGGTGAGCTCAGGAAGAAAGAGGGGAGGGACTGGAAAACTGCCAAAAAATGTTTCATCTGTCAGCGTCCTGGACATTTCGTGAAGGCCTGTCCCTAGAAAAAAGCCTGGCAAGGCATGATGGGGGCAGCAGGCAAAGAGGAGGAGGGAGAGAAGGCTCAGGTGCAGGTAAACGAAAGAGCCTGGTTGCAGACCAACAGGGGCAGCAGCCAGGCAGGCGACCAGTAGAAGAGCCCCCACCAGACCCTCCCAAGGCAGGCATAGCAGTTCAAGTGGTCCTGGAGCTTCCTAATGGGCACCCAGTAGAAATCCAAGCGTTGTTGGATTCGGGCGCGTCGTGTAATTTTTTCAGCAGAGACTTCGCTCTGTAGCACCAGCTACACCTGTTGCCACTAGATTTCCCCTTGCAAGTGACCACCATTGATGGCAGAGAGCTACTGGGGGGGGGGAGTGACACAGCAGACACCCCCAATGAGGATGAGGGTTTCTAGGCACATGGAAACCATTGCCTTTCACGTGGCCACACTGGCGGGACCCCCCATTATACTGGGAATGAGTTGGTTGGCACTCCATGACCCAGTGGTGTCGTGGCATCAATGATCCCTCACCTTTGGGTCGGCTCACTGCTTGGAACATGGCCTGGGGGGGGGAGGAACCAAGAATGACTATGGCCAGGGTTGCTGGGGTGACTCTGGAGGAGAAGGGGCACGTTCCATCACAATATGCGGATTTGAAGGAGGTGTTCAGCAAGAGAGAGGCTGACAAGCTGCCCCCCCCACAGGCCCTATGACTGCCAGAGTAACCTGGTCCCAAGGGCCAAGCTGCCGGTGGGTAAGCTGTATTCGATGTCCGACCAAGAGATGCAAGAGTTGAGGCAGTTTATTGACAAGAACTTAAAGAGGGGTTTTATAAGGGAATCCAAGGCCGTAGGGGGAAGCCCAGTATTCTTTGTGGACAAGAAGGGGACTAATCAACCCTGCTTGGTCGCAGATTATCAGATCATCAATTCCATGACGGAACCCATAGCCTTTCCCATGCCCAGAATTGACGATGTTCTGACGCTTGTTAGGCAGGGGAAATTTTTTACCAAGCTGGACCTCGGGGGGGGGGGGGCGTACAATCTGATTAGAGTGAAAGAGGGAGACAAATGGAAGACGACTATGTTTACCCCCCTGGGGGCATTTGAATATCTTGTCATGCCGTTTGGATTACAAGGGGGCAGCGCCTGCTTTAAAGCCTTTATGAACCACGTGTTGGGTCCCCTGTGTGAGGAGAACCTGAGCTTACAGGGTTAAACAGCTCAGAGTGTAGGGAGGGGGGAGATTCTGTGTCATATCCGAGAGTCTCAACCCTTTGTTCTGTCTCTCTACTTTCGCTTTTGAAGAGAGCGGACGTGTTTTTCACGATGTCCGCTGTGATAGATAATGGATAGTTTTCTGCTGTAAATAAACTGCTTTTAGCTGCTAAGATCCTGAGTGGACTTTATTTAAGCACACTGAAGAAAGCACTGGAGTTTGCAGCTTTCTCTTACCGCTGCTGAACTCTGTTTTGCTCAGAGCATTGGAATGCGGAGCTTGGAGAATGCCGAGGCCTGGCAGCAGAGCTGCGCAGAGGGAGCATGCCGGGCTCCAAGATTTATCTGAGCATTAAATCAACCTAAGAGGTTATGGGTGACAGATACGCAATTAGAGGAAGCCTGCTTTGAAGTGCTGTGTGCTTAAAAGGCTGGAAGAGCTGAAAAGCTGCTGTTTTGGCTGCCGGAAGAAAAGACCTGCGTTGAGGATCTGCCTGGGAGAAAGCAGGGAGTCTAGCTGCAAGCTGTGTGCTGGTGTGCTGTAAGCTGTGTGCTGCAAAGAGTCGCTGGAGGCCGCTCCTCGGAGCCGGTTGGTACGCGTGAGTACTTCAAAGCCCCATGGAAGCACCGGGAGGACTTTTATGATGTCTCGTTTGAAAAGCTCACACGCCAGACCTGGGAAATCTGGTCTAGAAGAGCGAAGGGGTGGTTTGTGGCCACAGGGCTCTGGAGTCCAGTCCAGAAGGAGCCGGCCCCACCCATGCAAGTTGCTGCTGAAGATGGCGCAGCAGACCTGGAGGCTGCTCTGCTGGAAGATAGAGAGCAGAGAAAGCAAAGAGAGCTCTGTATGTTGAAAGCTAGCGTGGACGCTTTGCTGTTGCCCCACTTGGAGGGCGTTAAGTCAGCTCAGGCCGCCTGGCAGGTGCTGAGGAGTCTGTGTGAAAGCTCAGCAGGAGCCCAGGGCCGGGAGAAAGCCGAGAGCAGGGAGGAAGCCAAGAGCCCAGTGGGGGCTGCTGGCCATGTTCCTGACGTTACAGCTGGGAGTAGCTGCTTTGTCTCCGAGGGGCCGTGTGATGTTGAGGCCTACAACCAGAGTGCTGGGGAGCGTGCAGGCCCAGGCTGTGCACCCAAAGGTGGGGGTGCAGGGAACAAAGGAATGGCTGAAGAGAGAGCTGTGAGAGCTGTTGCTACACGTTGCCACTGTTATCGCTGTGGCTCCCCCTCCCATCTTGTGAGAGAATGTCCAGTGGAGGCACCAGAACAGCCGAAGGCCGTCTCCCTTAGCAACCAGATAAAGGGCTCTTCTTCGAAGCGTGGGAAAGGCAAGCCGAAGGCAGCTGGCAGAGACACTGAACATAAACATTTAGCAGCCTCTATGGCAGCAGTCAAGAGTTGTCAGCAGGACGCTGTGCTGACTTTTGTCATAGACTCAGGAGCGTCGCATCATCTCGTGCCATCTAGTGGATTCCTGGAGAACTGCACCTCTGTAACTTCTGGAAGGACTGTCTGTTTAGCAGATGGGACTAAACATGCTCTCACGCAGACTGGCTCACTGTTTTGTTCTTTCTTACAGGATTCAATCCAGGCGTTTGTTGTTCCAGGACTGTCCTGCGCTTTGCTGTCTGTCAGCGCCCTTCTTGCTGAGAAGTACAGAGTCTGTTTTGAGGACGATATGTGTTATATTTCTAAGAATGGACAGCACCTAGTAGGTGTTGAATGTAAAGACAGGCTGTTTGTGATAGATGCTTCTTTTGCAGGTCCAGATGACACGGAGGTGGCTCAAGCACAGTGTGCCAACGTTCCAGTCCATGATGCGTGTGCCCACCTCTGGCACAGACGCATGGCTCACGTGTCGTGGGGGTCAGTGAAGAAGATCCCAGAATGCACTGAAGGGTGCAAAATGAAATCATGTGCTAAGTTTCTAGATTACAGAGCGTGCAAGTCCGCAAAGGTGAAAACGTGCACATACCCAAGGTCTGAGAGGGTGACCACTAAGGCTTTTCAGTTAATTTGTGCAGATTTGTGTGGTCCGATGTCTGTGACCAGTATGGGTGGAGCCAAATATGCGCTTGGTCTGATTGATGACCACACGCGCAACTCCTGGCTGTTCACCCTCCGACACAAAAATGAAGCTGCGCTGCTAATCAAAGACTGGATTGCGGCTGTGGAACTGCAGTTTTCCACACGGGTGCAAAACTTTCAGAGCGATCGCGGTGGGGAGTTCACCGGGTCTGCCCTGCAAAGTTTCTTCCGCAAGAAGGGGATTCAACACAGGTTGACTTCTCCACACAGTCCCCAACAGAACGGGATTGCGGAAAGGCGGAACAGGACGCTAGGGGAGATGTCCGCAGCGCTGTTGTTTGATGCCGGGCTCCCACAGCGCTTTTGGGGGGAGTCTTGGCGAACGGCCAACTTTATTCTGAACAGGTCGTTCAATTCAGTGGTAGGAGACACACCCTACTTTCTGCTGCACGGAAAGAAGCCGAAAGTGCATTACTTCCATGTTTTTGGCTGTGAGGCTTGGGTCCTCATACCAAAGGCCAAACGCAAGAAAGGTGAACCCAGGTCCCAAAAGATGATTTTCTGTGGGTATGAGCCAGGGACCAAGGGGTGGAGGTTTGCTTATCCGTCAGGGAATCAGTCCAGGATTCTGCTCAGCAACAGTGCTGAATTCTGTGAGCAGAGTGGCTGGACACGGGTACATGGGAACCCTGACATCCTGTCAGAGAGTCTGCTTGACTCTGCTGATGAAGGAGAGGAAGAGGTTGAACCTGCTACTGAGGCCCAGAGTCCAGACCCAGTGCAGGCAGAGGGGAGAACTTCTCCCAAGGCTGTGAAGCTGGAGCAATGCAGTGCTCCATCTTCTCCCACAGGTTTGGCTGAGAAGTCCAGAAGGTGCAGTAAGTCAGAGGGGGAACTCTCTGATGCCAAGGACGTTCTGGCTGGCCCTAGTGGGTCAGAGGGGGTTCCTGAAGTAGTGTTGCGCCGATCAGCTCGGACAACAAAGGGGAAACCTCCTGAAAGGTTTGCAGTCACTAGCGTGTGGGTCGGAATGGCACAGTGTGAACCCGAGAGTTTTGAGAATGTTCATAAACTGCCTCAGGAAGAAGCCAGGAAATGGCATGAGGCGATGCAGAAGGAGATGAACTCAATGGAGTCTCTAGGTGTGTTCTCCCTCACGAAGTTGCCGGTGGGCAAATAGGCCGTGGGTAGCCGCTGGGTTTACCGTCTTAAACCCACAGCGACTGGAGAACCACAGTATAAGGCCAGATTAGTAGCGAGAGGATTCACGCAGCACAGGGGGTTGCATTATACAGAAATTTATGCTCCCACCTGTAGGAGTGAATCTCTACGTTTGCTCTTGGCCGTTGCTGCACAAAGAGGTTTGCTGGTGCACCACTTTGATGTGGACGTTGCCTAACATCCATAACGGAGGAAGAGAAAACCCAATTGAACAAGTCCATAACAATGTATGAAGTCCGGGGGAGGAGCCAACATGGCGCCGAGGTAAGACGCGCTTACCGGTGCTCTTCGGACTTCTTTTAATCTTCTTTTAATCTTTTATACTTTTATCTCAACTGACTCAGTCAGTTTTTGAAGCATTTTATAATTGCTGCAGCCGCATACTATGGAAACTCTTTGAGAGATTTGGCCCTGCTCCAGACTGCTGCAAGCTGCTCTTTGTTTCTCTCGTATCAGCGGGCTGGCTTTAGCTGCTAAAGGAGTTGAGAACGCCATTATCTTAATTGCGTGTCAAGTGTTATGTTATTTTAAGAATCGTATAATCTCTGGCCTGAGGAAAGCATGGGTCAGAAAAAACGCTTGAGAGACTTTGACGAGCCCCTATCATCCCCTAAACCAAAACTATCAAGGTTGGTGCCACACCGGAATGGAGGAGGGAGTGACCATGCCGAGCAATGCTTTGCAGTGGAAACCCAAAATCGCTTCCAACCTCTAATTGATTTAGAAGCTACTCCGATTCCGATGACTCAAAATGTTTCAAATGTAAAGCCTGTAAAGGAGAATACGAAAGAAAAACTCTCATCGCAGGAAGATGGTTTGGCATCTGTTATGGGGGAGTTCCCCAGTTGTGAGCAGTTACACTTAGTAATTAAGACCCTTCACTGTATTTTTAAAAGGCTGGACGAGGTATCTTCACAATTATCCAATATCCTGCTGAAAATCGGAAAACTTGAATCAACAACACAATCTTCAGTTTGTGAGGTCAAAAACTTATTGCCTCACCCCCATTCAGATAAAATACTGGAGACTAAAACTAAATATGTCTTAAATTCCCAATTGAACAATCAGATATTAACTTTGCAACCCAAGAAAAGTTGCCTTTCTGTCAGGTCGGAAATAGGAAGATGGTCAACGCTAGAAGGAGCTAAAGACTGCTTAAGCAAACTTTTAAAAATTAAGAAACATCAGATTGACCTATATGCTGTGATGCCCCTTCCCCGGCAGACCAACTTCTTGAAGGTGATACTTGCGTTCCACTCTGAAAAGATACCATCTATTATTGTTAGGAGGAAAACGCTTTTGTCCATGGCCGACATTGTAGCAACGAGGGTTTTTACAGACAGCAAGATCAAACCCCTTCTAAATAGGTGCCCTGGCGGTGAGGACATTAGGACAAGAGACTCTGCCTTACTTCAAAATACTGTCAGGCCCAACCGCGATGACTCTGCAGCGTGCCATCCGCGACCAAACTCGATACCCTCTCAAACTGCTATATATGAGGATGATAATCTGCAGACTGCCCTCGACGAAAGGGAACTTATTGATTCATTCAGAGCCCTCCCTCCGAAAGAACAGTCGGTGATGATGCAAAGATTTGACACGCTTAAATCTCAGCTTTTGCAAGTCCAACATAGAGGGGAAGATACTAACGATGTCTCAAATAATCCCACTTGGGCTCACCGGACAGAAGTGGTTGACCTTCTTCAGCTCAGCCCCACTCTGAATTCAAAAACCATCCGACAAGACTCAAATCTTCAAGTTGCTTCTGCAGCGTGCGCTACATCACGAGACGACCAGGCTCTGCCATCCTCACTGAACCTTCATCTATATTCATCAACCAACATACCTAAGGACGAAATTCTGATTTCCCTGCTTGACTCAAATCCCTCTTTAACTCACTCATCTATGCCAGAGCTAGAATCTTCGCCAGTTTCGTCCAGATATAGAAGTAGTCCACAAGTGATGCCCCTGAGAGAGTCTTCCGCAATTTCCACCCCCGTGATGCCCCCTCAATTACCTCCTTCAAAGGAAACTGCGAATGTTACACCTCGGGACCCGCCGTCAGAAACGATTGAAGACCCGACGGGACGCATCAATAAAATAATCCGAATGTCGGATGATAAATCTGCGAGAGGGTTTACCCCGACGGACTCAATTTCCCCCTACCTGGGTATTTCTCTGTCAAGTTGTACCAAGAATTTCGAAATGAAGAGACTTCCTGTTCAGAGATCTACTTTCAGTGGATCATCCACGGTGTGCCAACAGTCGAACCAAATTGTTAAAAACTTTAATTTGCAGGGCGCCTCACAGTTACCATCTTCCCAAAGTAAAATAACTGACTTTTTTGTTACATCTTCTGTCTTTAACAGAGAGTCTGCCCCCCCTCCGTTTTGACTGTTAAAAGAACAACATAGAAGTCCCCAGCTAGCAGTCCTAAGTTGGAACATTGCTGGCTGGAAAAGGAAAAGATTAGATCCCGAATTTCTGTCCTATATAAACTCTTTCCAGATAATCCTTTTGCAAGAAACATGGGAAGAAGATAAAATAGATATAAATGGCTTTGAACTGATATCACTTCCAGCTATCCCCTCCCAGAAAGGTGGCCGGTCCAGAGGCGGTCTTGCAATCGCCATATCGCTTAAAATGAGAGCCAAACTCTCGCTAGTTCATACCTTTCCTCCTTTTGCTTTTACTGGTCTGATTTCAAGTGAAAAATTCTCACTATTAACCACCAATGTTTATCTTCCTCCAGGTGGTCTGATATCAGGCCTTCATTATAGATGGGATTCTCTGGAAGATCATTTATTGGCATGCTATGTTAAGTACCCTAATATTCCATCGATAATGGGTGGTGACTTCAATGCACGTACAGCTGCCAACTGGAATGGGATAATTAAGGCCAAGTGGTGGGTATCTCCCCCCTACCCAAAATCTGATTTAATCTCTTTCACATCAAGAAGATCTAAGGACAACAGAGTGAATGAGGCGGGAGTCCTTCTTTATCAATTGGCCATTCGTATGAATTTGAACATTCTAAATGGCAACTGCCCTCCGGACGTGCCAGGTGAATTCACTCATTTGGGCACAACATCAAATAGTGTCCTAGATTATCTTCTAGTCTCAGAAGACCTATTTTCAAACTTCTTTTATCTCAAAGTAGATAATGTACAATCCAGTGATCACCTACCTCTAGCGGCCAAGCTAACGCTTGACTGGCACCCGGTTAGCGGAACACACCCAATTCATGTAGGTTTAAATGCCACAGCTCAAGTAAGAGGCATTAAATGGTCCATGAAACAGGCCCAAAAATATGCAGAATTCTTCCAGAGGAATAGCTCCGAATCCCTTATTGTTTCATTGGCGGAGCTGTCTGAACCAAATAGGATACTGGAGTGGTTCTTCCACTTCTCTGCAGATTTAACTAGCTTCTTTACGATGCCGGCTCACCTGGCTAACCGAGATCAACCCAGGTTCGGTGCACCTTGGTTTGATGCCAAATGTAAGCAAGCTAGACTCTCTCTCTGTTGTATCTACAACAGATATAAAGCCTCTGGAGCTGAAACTCTCCCCCCAGAGTACTTGCAGGCCAAAATTGCTTACAAACAGGCACAGAAGTCAGCCAAGCACGAGTGGCAGCTAAGACGTTGGCAAGTGCTGATTGCTGCCTCTAAGCTTCGCAGCTCTCGCGGTTTTTGGAATTTAATCAACAAAAGATCGAGGAAATACCCATTGACGGTTATCCCAGCCCCGACATGGGAACAATTTCTAAGAAAATATTTCTCCCAGACAGACATCTCTAACATCCAATCTGATACTCTCTCAAGTCACTTGCCCATATGGCCAGATACTGACCCGGAGGAAATAGTAGATTTAATTGCTAAACTGAAAACTGATAAAGCCCCAGGGCCCGATCTGATCCCGGCGGAAGCTATTAAACAACACCCAATATGGTGGGCTAAAATTCTTGCAAAAATCTTTGATGCAATCAATGCCACGGGCCAGATACCTACATCATGGAAGGAGTCCATCATAATTCCTATATATAAAAAAGGACCACCAGAGGACCCAGGAAACTATCGTAATATCAGTTTATTATCAATCATCGGAAAAATCTACACTCGCTTCTTGCTAACCAGACTAACCCAATGGGCCGAAGATTCCAATCTGATAGGCCACGAACAGGTCGGGTTTAGACCAAATCGCGCTTCTATTGACCATGCTATAATTCTATATCATTTGGCGCGGAAGTATTCTTCCCCTACTCATGGTCTTCTATGTGCCGCTTTTATAGATCTGAAGGCGGCTTTTGACAGTATCTCTAGAGAGCTGTTATGGGAAAAACTGGCAAAGTGGGGCATAGAAAAAAGGCTGTTGTGGCTATTGATTAAATTACATGAAGGGACGGCCGCTAGGGTGAGGTTAACACCTGAGGGCGATCTCACAAACTCAGTTCCAATAAACAAGGGGGTACGACAAGGGTGTATCCTTGCCCCCTATCTTTTTAACCTTTATATTAGTGACATGAGGACGCCCCTAGCTGAGGCCCAAACCTCCATTCATGCACCCAGGCTTGCAGACTATCGCTGCCCCTTATTATTGTACGCTGACGATGCGGTGATCCTCTCTTATTCTCGAATCGGTTTGAGGAGGGCCCTTAAGATTTTTGCATCATATTGCCAAACAAATTTACTTACTATTAACCATTCCAAATCTAAAGTCCTAATTTTTTCCAGGAGTCGTAAACTGTATAGATGGGAACTTGAGGGGAAGCCAATTGAACAAGTTTACAAATTTCAATATCTAGGAATTTACTTCCAGTATAATATGGGATGGAAAGCGCATATCACATATTTACAAAACAAGGTGAAAGCCCTTATCTACGCTCTACTACGCTTCTTCTTTACTGAGGGGGCTATGCATGTTCCATCCGCCTTAAAAGTTTATAGTGCAAAAGTGGTTGCAACTATGGCCTATGCGGTCCCTTTATGGGGCGCCTTTGTAAACCTCTTGCCTCTGGTGACATTGCAAAATCTTTTTCTAAGACGCCTTTTGAAACTACCCTCCTGTGTAAGCAACTCTGCCATTCGCTTAGAACTTAAGACCCCCTCCCTTGAGATTCTGATGTGGAGACATGCCTTTAATTATTGGCTGTCCCTTTGGCATAAATTGCCAAACTACCATCTTATTCAGTGCCTTTGGAGAGATGAATTCACCAGCCCATGGGCAACAAAAATCCATTCCAAACTGTTGTCTTATGGAATCTCTCCTTCCGATATACTTAATTTAGATCTAATTACAGCTAAAAAGGTCATCAAACAAAGACTGGAGGAGGTAGATTTACAACAAAATCTTACCACAGGTGGAGGTACATGTTCCCCGATATATCAGGGCATTACATCTATGTCCCAGATACCTCGATATCTGTCTACTTTATCGGCTGCGTCGCATAGATTCTCATTTGTTAGAGCCAGATTTAATGTGTTCCCCTCAAATGTGCTGAGCAATAGATTTTCTAACGGTAAAATCTCTGTTTTGTGCGCATGTGACAACAAATCGATAGAATCCCTTTATCATATCTTGTTTAATTGCCCCTTATACAATGTTCCCCGATCAAGGATCCTGAGTTCAGTCATTCTGGAAATTGCTGCTAAACCACCTGAATTACATCTAGCTTAGCTACTCCAGGACATTGACTCTTATAGAACTTTACAGGTTGCTAGATTCCTGATCTCAGTTCTGTCATATAAAAGACTTCATGGAATGCTGCATGACTATTAAAAATTCAGTAAACTCTATGCACCATCTTTATCTTCAAGGCCATAACACGGTACATTTAGAGATTATGCGTTGAAATATTTTAGTTGATATTTTAGATTGTAAAATGCTATTGATTTTATCTATTGATTTTTAGCTATTGATTTGTTTTACCTTGTGGGCTTATAGCCGAATAAAGTATTATCTATCTATCTAATAGATGAAGTCCAGGAAGCAATAAAGAAAATGAAACTAGGGAAAGCTCCGGGCCCAGATGGCTTATCGGCCAAATATTATAAAGTTCTTGGAGAACATTTAGCCCCGGTGCTACGTGATGTAATGAATAACATCCTACAAGGAGGGTAGATACCAAACTCCTGGAAAGATGCCCACATAACGTTGATACCCAAAGCGGAGTCAGACAAACTGAGTATAAAAAACTACAGACCGATATCGCTTCTTAACAATGATTATAAAATATTTGCGGAAATTATGGCAAACAGACTTAAGCATTATCTAAAAAATGTAATACACACGGATCAAGCTGGATTCCTTCCTAATAGACAACTAAAAGATAACGTTAGGCATATAATAAATATCATCGAATACCTGGAAAGGAAGAATGAAATCCCTGCAGTATTAATTTTTATCGATGCAGAAAAAGCATTCGATAATGTATCATGGCAGTTCATATTAAAGTGTATGGAGACAGCAGGGATAGAAGGTGCCTTCATGGAGGGAATCAAAGCAATTTATTCTAGTCAAAGAGCCAAACTGATTATTAACAACAATTTAACTGATACATTCGAGATTTCCAAGGGTACGAGACAAGGTTGCCCCCTGTCACCGCTTCTTTTCATAATGGTATTGGAAGTAATTGCAAATAAGATAAAGAAAACACCAGAGATACGAGGAATTAGAATTGGGGTGAAATAATTCAAACTGAAAGCATACGCGGATGACTTGGTAATCTCACTGGAGGACCCAAAACAAAGTATGGACAAAGTCCTGGTACTTCTAGAGGAATTTGGGAGAGTAGCGGGCTTTAAGCTAAATAAAACTAAAACTAAAATGATGGTTAAGAACATGGGGGAAGACTTAAGGAGGCAGTTAGAACTCCAATCAGGAATTAAAGAAGTAAAAAAGGTAAAATACCTAGGAGTGTGGCTTACAATGAAAAACATAAATTTAATGGCTGATAACTACATAAATACCTGGAAGGATATCCAAAAGGAACTAGATATCTGGAACAGGATAAAACTCTCCTGGTCAGGTAGAATGGCAGCAATCAAGATGTGCATACTGCCGAAACTATTATTCCTATTCCAAAATGTCCCGGTGATTAGAGGAAGTGCAATATTCCAAAACTGGCAAAAAATTCTCTCTAAATTTATATGGCAAGGTAAAAGACCGAGAATCAGATTTAAATTGTTAACGGATAAAAAAGACAGGGGAGGATTCTCGGTCCCAAATCTGAGACTGTACTATGAAGCCTCATGCCTTTGCTGGCTTAGAGAATGGATTACTTTGAAAAATACAGATCTGCTAGACTTAGAAGGATTTGACTTAAGATTTGGTTGGCATGCTTATCTCTGGCAGAATAAGGAAAAGGTGCATAAAGGCTTCTCGAACCATATTATCAGAGGAACATTGTTAGAAACATGGGAAAAGAACAAGAAACTGTTGGGGGGGGAAAACCCCTGGTGGTTATCGCCTATAGATATGTTAACTATTAAAAAAACAAATATAGAAATTGAGAGATGGACCTATGAAGACCTCCTAGAAAGATCAGAAAGAGGATGGAAAATTAGACCATATGAAGAGTTAAAAAGTAAATTATCAGGTTGGCTGCAGTACCATCAAATTAATGCCTTATGGAAGGAAGATAAAAAGATCGGAATGAACGAAAAAAAATCCAAGTTCCAGGTAGAGATAATAGAAAGTAAAACCAAACTGCTATCTAAAATGTACAATCAGCTATTAGAATGGGACACCAAGGACGAGAAGGTTAAGGATGTCATGACAAAATGGGCAATAGACCTCAGATACAATTTGGATTTCAACAAATGGACGAGGTTGTGGACTAAAGGAATGAAATTTACAGCTTGCACCACCCTTAGAGAAAATATGGAAAAGATGATGTACCGTTGGTACATCACCCCTGTGAAACTGCAAAAAATGTATAAGACTGGAGATAATAGGTGTTGGAAGTGTAAAACCAAAGAAGGAAGTTTCTTCCACATGTGGTGGAAGTGTGAAGAAATCAAAAAAATTGGGGAATCCATATACAATGAACTGAAAAAAATACTTAAATACACTTTCGTTAAAAAACCCGAAGCCTTTCTTCTGGGAATGATCGGAGACGAGATTAAAAAAGAGGATCATATAATGTTTCAATACGCAACCGTAGCTGCCAGGATCTTGTTAGCAAAAAATTGGAAAACCCCAAATATCCCGACTGTTAAAGATTGGCAAATTAAATTATTCGAATATATGGATTTGACAAAAATGACACAGAATATCAGACAGCAAAAAGGTACAAAGTTTATTGACGATTGGACTAAATTTATAACATACATGGAATCAAATTCTAGAGATATAAAAATCACAGTAGGTTTAATATAATCCTTGCGATGTTTAGATGACATAAAATGAAAACTGCAGAACAGAATTATTACTTTACATGACCCAAAACCGAGATGGAGGGAAGTCAACTATTATTTGTGTTAACCGATGTTTGTCTTCTGGTTTGTTTATAATTTCTGTTTTGGTTGATGTTTTTCTTTTTTTTCTCATTGGTGTGTTTTGTTTATTTTTATTTTTCTTTTTGTTGTTGTTGTTGTTTGGCATAGAAAATTAATAAAAAGAATTTAAAAAATAAAAAAATAAAAAAAATACTCATTATGACCGCTGTATGTTTACAGTGTCTAGGAAGCTGCTTTGTATGGAATCAATCACAGTCTTAACTTAGACTGATCTGCATAATAACAAATCACCATTTCGTAGGGAATGCATGTTTTAATGCTGTGGAATATCTGCCTGTCCAGTACGTTTCCTCTGCGCAAAACCTCTGTACGTTTTCTCTGCGCGAATCCTCTGTGGAAGACGTCTTCAGGCAGTAGCAGAGCTGAGCAGCAGTTGCCGCCGTGTGAGAAGAAGGAAAGGAAAGTCCACACACTGTTCTTGTTCTCTAACAGCGTTTATTTACAACCCAAATTTTCCACCCAAACTTGAACACATCTTGATCTCGCTCGCTCTTGGTGAAAAGTGAAACTAACTTCACACAGACAAAGAAACTGCAGCTTCCATTAGAAGCTCCTCCCCAGATACAGGACACTCAGGAGGTTTAACCCTTAACCACCACACTCCACAAATGCTCCCTAATGGCAAACTCCTTGCTTGAAGAAATATCTTTTTAAATCCTATCCAAATGGCATGTCCTATGGTCCTACCCTACTAATTCTTCTGGTTCTATTTTCTCCCAACAATCCTGTTTCCTTCATAATCAGAAATTTTATTTATCCTTCTCTTTCATCATAAATAGATTCACCATTGGCTAGGTAAGGCCTTTCCAAATTGAGTTGAGGTTATAGCAGGTATGGGGAACTTTGGGCCATCCAGACGTTGCTGAACAACAAGTCCCATCAGCCCCTGCAAACACGGCCAGTGGCAAGGAATGGTGGGGGTTGTAGTTCAGTAACACCTGGGGGTGGGGGGGCAAAGCTTCCCCAGACCTGCTCTATAGCCCATGTTCTTGTTCCAAGTAGTGAAGGCTGGTCCTCATTGGGGCTGGAGGGGCAGAAGACACAGAGACCAACCGTAGGTGGAGCCAGAGCCAATGACAGGCAGAGCCAACTAATTCTAGAATTGTCCCCATCCTCCTCTCTGCTGAGTTCTTCAAGGGCACAACTGAGACTAAGGAGAAGGAAGCTGGCAGGCAGTGCTACCCTCTGGACTGTTTGTAAGTGAGGAGGCAGGTAGGGTGGGGACTGGCTGTGAGTAGAACGAAGTAAGTGAGGTAGCTCCCCAATTGTCCTAATAAATAGACCAACCTCCGCTGGTCCTAAATTTCCAGTGGAAATGTAGCACTTGTGCATTGATTTCTCTTAATTTGCAAAATAACTGGCTTCCACCAGCACCTTTCCAAATTCCAATTTCATGGACACATGCCTCAAGTAAGAAGATCCCTGCTGGCTAAGACCAAAGGCCTGCCTAGCCCAGGATTCTGTTCTCACAGGGGCCAACCAGATGCCTAGGGGAGGTCCACAAGCAAGACATGAGTGCATTAGCACTCTCCTGTTCACGATCCTCATTCACTTGTTCTGCACAGCCAACATTTTGCCATCAGGGCCATTTGCACCATCAGTTTTGAAAAGGAAAATGCCTCTGGTTTCACAGCAACCCAAACTTTGGATCTCAGTGCCTCAGGTCTCACATTGTTATTGCTTCTTATACCCCCAGCATGTTGTGAATCTTTTTACCTGAATTCCTCTTACTGATTCCTGTCTTGGGAGCAGCCGTGAAATTGGCTAGATGGACAGAAATCTGATGTCTATTTCATATAAAGATTTTGTAACAGGACAGAACCTATCTCTAGGTGTGGATCACACTGTTAAAAGGTATGAGGGAAATAGATTTGAAAAACAAGCTGACAAGAACTCTTGGGCTAAGTGTGTTTTTGTTTTCTCTGTACGGAACTGTTTCCAAAAGAAAGCCATTTTCTTCCTTATTTAAGGACAATAATCGAAATACCCTTTCTTATAGGCTCAAGTGCTTAGCTATTACATCAGGCAACCCCAAGCTGGGTCCTCCAGATGTTTTGGGACTACAACTCCCATCATCCCTAGCTAACAGGACCAGTGGTCAGGGATGATGGGAATTGTAGTTTCAAAACATCTGGAAGGCCGAGTTTGGGGATGCCTGTATTACATCCATAAAAGTATATTCTTATTTTGCAGACTCCTTCCATAAACATCCTTAACTTCTCCCCCATATCCTGAAATCAAGCTATCTGATCCTCTAGAAGAGGCAGAACACCACAGAAGTAAATACATGTAGCTGTCTAAACAGCAAATGGTATGTATGGGACTTCTGGTTGTCGAGGAGAGGAATGGCAGCGCCCAGCGCTTTGTCCCGTTAAAGACGAGCGCTTTGGGGGTTGATGAGTGAAGAGGGGAGGTTGCCAGGACTAGGTACCTCCCTAAAAAACAACCCTGCAGAAGAGCAGGGCTTCGGAGGGGTCCTGCGGAATCCATTCTCTCCTGCTGGGACCTGGTTCTCGCAACTACATTTTTGACAGAGGCCTTTAAAATAGCAGACATACGATATAAAGGGGAGTTTCCAGAAGGACTCTCATTTATCTATAAAGGCAAAAGATACAGATTTACAACAGAAACACAGGCACATGCATTTTTTGACAAACAAGGCAGAGACTTAGAAAGACAAAAAGCAGATAGGCATGGGAAGACTCCTCTGGAACAACAAAAGCTGGCAATGGACCTGCTGGCACATGAAGAAGAAAAAGATGCAGTAGGGGGCAGACCTATCTTAAGAAAAACAGACAATGGCAAACCTTAAGATATTGAGCTGGAATGTGAATGGGATAAATATTAAAACAAAGAGAAATAGGGTGCAACACATAATGCTCAAACACAATTTAGATATAATCTGTTTACAAGAGTCACACATAGCCAAAAGTCATCAAATAATTCTGACAAATAAAAAATGAGGGATGGATTTTATTACTGCTGACGATACCAAAAAACGAGGTGTAGTATTTTACATTAAACCTGCACTGGAGCCCAAACTGATTAAAAAAGATGAAAAAGGGAGAATGATAATAGTTTAAATTAAAATTCAGGGAGAAAATATATATTTGGTAGTAATCTATGCCCCAAACAATAATAAAGCAGAATTTTATTTTAAAAAATTAGAAACAGATCTGTTGGAATTTGCAGATCAAAAAATTATCATAATGGGAGATTTGAGCAAGTGGGATCATTGGAAGTGGTTGGAACCATCAGAAAAAAAGAGACAAAAGAAGGGAAACTTCCCAAAACTTTCTTTGATATGACTAAAACTCTGAACTTGGTAGACATTTGGAAAGTAAGGCATTTAATGGAGAAACAGTTCACATATTATTCTCATGTCCATGAGAGCAGTACAACAAGTGAAGCAGTTTGGATTACTAAAGAATTGGAATTCAGTCAAGAAAGTTGAGATAGAGCAGATGTCAGCTTCATTCCGGAGCTGACAGAGGCTGGGAATGAGAACAGACCAAGAGAGATAAAGACACTGGAATGTGAGCTGGAATGTGAGAGGGAGGAGGGGCAGCCTAGCAGCATGGCTTCAGAGAACAGAGAGAAGGCAGCAGGCAGCAGGCAGCAGGCAGCAGATAGCAATGGTAATCTAATCCCTGAGCATAGTGACCAAGGAAGGGGGAGCCAGAGCAGAGATACACAAAATAACAATCTTAGCTCAGAAGCAGATGGAGAGAGGCCAGGAATAGCCAGCCCCAAAACTCGAAGACGCGAAAAGGTCAGCGAGAGGAGGGAAAAAGCGCGGAAGCGAAAGGGTTTTTTCCCCTGTTGGAAGAAGAGGAAGGGGCGGAGTTTAGACTCCGCAACTGCTAACTTGGAGTCAGACACAGAGTGAAGGAGCTCCGGAGTGATTTTTGTGTTTGAGCAATAAACCTGAGATAATTACAACCGGTGTCTCGCCTCTGTGGGAGAGCCAAGCCATTACAGCAGAGGATTGTGTCAGTGGTTATGTAAATGCAAAAGGAAGAAAGGTCAACCTTGAGATGGAGACTTAATAATGATTTATTGGATGACCAAGAATTAGTAGACAACACAAAAAAAATTAGAAGAATATTTTAAATTGAATTTAAAGAATGAAATAAAAATCCAGACTGTATGGGACGCTAGTAAAGCGGTCATGAGAGGCTTTTTTCTACAACAAAATGCTGTTTAAAAAAGAGCCAGGGAAGGAAAGAGAAAGGAAATTTTGGGTGCCATCAGTGGCGTCGCAATGGGGGGGCGGGGCGTGGGGGATGGTACATGGCTGTATCGGCAATGGAGGGATCCCGGCACTGTCCGTACGGCGATGGAGTGGCACTGGCAGCAAACTGCTATACAGCGCATGTGCGGCGTTGCTACGTACAGCGCATGTGTGGGACGCCGCACATGCGCTGTACTTAGCGGCTTGCTGCTGGTGCTGCTCCAGCGCCATACGGACAGTGCCGGGATCCTCTGTTCTAGCAGCGATGGAGGGGTCCCGGCACCATCTGTACGGGGCTGGAGTGGCGCTGGCGGCAAACCGCTATACAGCACATATGCGGCGTCACTACATATGGCGCATGCGTCATACGTAGCAATGCTGCACATGCGCCCTACGTCGTGATGCCCGCCCTGGGTGTCACAACGCCTTCCTTCGCCCCTGGATGTCATATCAAAGAAGGAAAACGAATTAGGAAAAAATCCAAACAAACAATCCATAAAATTATTACAATCACAGTATTCAATGATAATTAATGATGAACTAGCATGGAAAGTTAAAAAAATGAAACAGAAATTTTTTGAGCATGCAAATAAACCAGGAAAGTTGTAAGGAAAAATCAACAGATATAGGTAAAATTAACTCCAATGGAAAAGTTTTGAATAAAACAAAAGAAATACGGGAAGCTTTAAAAAAAATAATTCAGAAGTTATATAAAAGAGGAAATGAAAAGATAACCAACATACAGGAATATATAAAAAAAGAGTCATCTGACAAAGATAAAACAAGAAGAGACAGTACTCTTAATTACACAAATAACAGACCAAGAAATCTTTGATGCAATAAGTCAAATAAAAGTGGGTAAATCACCAGGACCAGATGGACTATCAGCAAATTATTATAAAAAAATTAAAGAACAGCTTGCAAACGTAATGAAAGACATAGTGAACAAAATAGTAACAAAAGGGAAAATTCCGGAGACATGGAAGGAAGTTTATATTACCTTGATTCCAAAACAAGATAGAGATCTGACTTTGATCAAAAACTATAGACCCATTTCATTACTGAATAATGACTACAAGAGGTTTGCTAATATTTTAGCTAATAGATTGAAAAAGGTCTTAAATGTTTATATACATCCAGATCAAGCAGGATTCCTTCCAGGTAGACAGATGAAAGATAATATAAGAAATATTTTAAATGTAATAGAATATCTCAAAGGAAGAAATGAGAAAAAAGCAGCAATGATGTTTATAGATGCGGGAAAAGCATTTGATAATATATCTTGGGATTTTATGAAGAAAGCAATGGAAGAAATGGAATATGAAGAAAAGTTTATAAAAGGGATAAAAGCTGTATATACAGAACAGAATGCAAAATTAATTATTAAGCAGGTGATAATGAAACAATTTAAAATAGAAAAAGGAACGAGACAAGGATGTCCATTATCACCTTTATTATTCATCCTGGTCCTGGAGGTTTTGAACAGAAACATAAGAGCAGATAAACAGATTGTGGGAATAAGAACAGGGGGAAATGAATTTAAGTTGAAAGCATTTGCAGATGACTTGGTAATTACAGTTGAGGAACCAAAATTATGTCTCCCTAAAGTTTTAGAAAAAATACAAGTGTTTGGGCGAGTAGCAGGATTTAAATTAAATAAAGGAAAGAGAAAAATATTAACAAAAAACATGAAGGAATCGGAGAAAAAGGAATTGCAGGAGATCACAAAAATAGAAATTCACAAAAAAGTCAAATATTTAGGAATTTGGCTTACCAATAAAAAATTATATTTATATAAGGATAATTATGAGAAAGTTTGGCATGAGATTAAGAAAGATTTGGAAATTTGGAACAGAAGGAATCTCTCTCTGATGGGAAGGATAGCAGCAATAAAGATGAGTGCACTACCAAAGATGTTATTTTTATTTCAGTCAGTACCGATAAGTAATTATGTCTGCTTCAAAAACTGGCAGAAAGATATTTCTAAGTTTGTCTGGAATGGGGAAAAGCCTAGAATAAAAAACAAAATACTTATAGATACTAAAGATAGAGGAGGCTTCTCCCTTCCAGACCTAAAATTGTATTATGAAGCAGCTTGCATCATGTGGATTTGGGACTGGATTAAATTAGAGAGAGATGAAATATTAGATTTGGAAGGGCATGATAATAGATTTGGTTGGCATTCATATTTATGGTATGGGAAAGATAAAAAACACAAAGGTTTTCATAATCATATAATAAGAAAAACGCTTATAAAAGTGTGGAATAAACAGAGAGATTTTTTAGAACCCAAAACTCCATGGGGGCTTTCGCCGGTGGAAGCATTAGCATTAAAACCTCTTAATAAGAGAGGAAATTGGCCGCCATACAGAGAAATAATAATAATAATAATAATAATAATAATAATAATAATAATAATAATTTATTTATACCCCACCCATCTGACTAGGTCTCCCCAGACACTCTGGGCAGCTTCCAACCAAATATCAAAAACAATACAGCGTCAGACATTAAAAACTTCCCTAAACAGGGCTGCCTTCAGGTGTTTTGTAAAAGTAAAATAGTTGTTTATTGCCTTGACATCTGCTGGGAGGGCGTTCCACAGGGCAGGCGGGAAAAGGGTTAAAGCTGAAAGAATATGAGGAACTAAAGATTTTTTTTACAAAGTTGGTTACATCATAATTAAACGGACAGTTTAAGGAAGACAATAAGGAAAGTTTCAGCTACACAGTGTCAAACTTTCAAAAAGAGATAATTGAGAGTGATACGAAATTACTCAAAAAAAATGTATATGGGGAAATGCTGGACAAAATGGTAAAGTCAGCACAAATAAAGTGGGCTCAGGATTTAGGTCACAATATACAACTTGAAGATTGGGAAAAGATGTGGAAGGTGAATTTAAAATTTACAGATTGTATTTTATTGAAAGAGAATTATATGAAAATGATGTATAGATGGTATATTATGCCAGAGAAAGTGGCAAAAATGTATAAAAAGGGATCTAACACTTGTTGGAAATGCAAAGAAAAAGATGGTCCATTTTATCATATGTGGTGGGTGTCAGGGATCGGTTGGCAGAGGAAACTGAACTGGTGCAACTGATCAGAGACAATGCTTTTGCTCAGCGGAAGCTGAGCAAACTCAAGGGGTGTGTAGGAGCTGAGGGAGGTTTCCGTGAGGAGAATCAGAACTTCCAGGGTTAAACAGTTCTGTGTGATGTCCTACATTCTGAGGCGTGGTTTTGTTCACATACGGGAATCTTTCTTTGTGTGTGAGTTACTTTCACTTTTAGCTGTCGAGCCGGAGAGAATGTCCACTAGATCTCTGGGCTGATTTATGACGTTTTTCTGTACGATAATAAAGCCTTCTTAGATTAGCAAGAAGCCTGCGTACGGACTTTGATTTATCACCCACACAAGGCACTAATCGCTGCTGCGAAACTCTGCTTGGAGCCAGGAAGAAAGCTTAATGCTCACATTTGGCACAGGGAAGTGTGCCGGACGCCATTACATTCTTCAGAGTTTTGAGGAGAAAGGCGGGCTGTTTTTCTACCAGGGGCATTGTATGTGCCGGGGGAGTCCCTAAGGGCCAAAATTCTCAAACAGCTCCACGACAACCCCACTGCGTGGCATTATGGGCAACAAAAGACCATGCTGTTGGTTACAAGGGACTTTTGGTGGCCCAAATTGAGGGAGGACGTGTTGGAATATGTGAAAGGTTCTGTCACATGTCAACGGGCTAAGGGGGAGAGGGCTGTTCCAGCAGGGTTACTAGAACCTTTGCCCACACCAGGGAAGCCATGGGAGGTGGTGTCTATAGATTTCATAATGGACCTGCCCACATCCAGAGGTAAGACGGCAGTCATGGTGGTGGTGGATCTACTGACCAAGATGTGTCACTTTGTGGCATGTTTCCATGCAGTGACCACGGAGGAGACCGCCAAGTTGTTCGTAGAGCACATGTTTCGACTGCATGGGGTTTTCTGACCGGGGGGGGCGCAGTTCACCTCACACTTTTGGCGCAAGCTCATGGGTTTGCTGCAGGTAGAGGTGAGCTTCGCGACAGCAAGGCACCCCGAAACCAACGGGCAAGCGGAGAGAACAAATGCCATTTTGCATCAGTATTTGCGGTGTTATGTCAGTCAGAGACAGAACGATTGGGTGGAGAAATTAGCACTAGCAGAGTTTGCATACAACAACTCTGAACACGTGTCCACAGGGATGAGTCCTTTCCTTGCCAATTACGGATGTCACCCCAGGGCCTTTCCGGGGCGTGGGGAGGTGTCTTGGAGTGTGCCAGACGCAGAGCAGTTTGCGGAAGCAATGGAGGCCATTTGCCAACAGCTCCAGTTGAACCTGGAGAGGGCCAAGGAGGCGTACAAGAGGGAAGCAGACAGGCATCAAAGACCAGGGGAGGTCATCCGGGTGGGGGATAGGGTATGGTTGTCCACACAGGGGCTGCCCTGGAGGGGTGGGTGCAAGAAGCTCAAGCCTAGGAGTGTGGGGCCCTTTGAGGTCCTCCAACAGGTCAATCCCGTGGCATTTAAGTTGAGGTTGCTGGACAATATGAGGATCCATTCTGTCTTCCACTGGTCACTGTTGTTGCCCTATAGGGAGGGGGGCGGCCATCCGGGGAGGGGGCAGGTGGTGACTTCAATACCGAACCTAACGGGGAGGGAGAAATGCAACAAGGTGACAGAGATACTGGACTCTCGGTGGAGCGGGCAGCAACTAGAGTATCTAGTCGCCTGGGAGGGGGCGCCTAGCTCAGAAAACACATGGGTTCCAGAGAGTTGTATCACAGAAGAGTTTCTGGTGGAGGAGTTCCATGCCCTATTCCCTGACAAACCAACCAGCCCCCCGGAAGGTTATTTAGGGAAATCTTCAGGCCAATGGAGGACGAGGGGGATTTTGAAGATTTCGCACTATCCAAGAGTGATGAGTGGACACCGGGGGAGGGGGGTCGCCGAGAACTTCACTGCAGAAGAACACCCTGAGGATTGCCCCAAAACAACGGGGTTGGGGGAGGGCTGGAAGGATGTTTTTGAGGACACAGAAGAGGACGACGACATCTTTCTAGGATTCTCCCTCTCGCCTCGCGAGATCAGTGAGGGAGAGGTAGCCAACTGTCCTGAGGACGGGGGGTTGGGGTTGGGGGGGGGATGTCAGGGATCGGTTGGCAGAGAAGGTGGGAGAGACCGGAATGTACAGAGAGCTGCCTCCTTTGATGAGCAGCTGCACTTCGTCAGAGGGAGAGGAGGAGAGACTGTCAGGAAACATGGAAAATGAGAGGGAGGGAGATCCAAAGGCTGCTATAGTACAGAGAAAGGAGCAGCCTCCGGCGCTTAGGTTTTCACATAAGGAGAGGAGGAAAGGGGGGGGGGGTTCAGGAAGCTTTTCAGCTGGAGGGGGAACAGGCGTGAGCCACTTCCAGCAACTGATAGCGATTGAGGCAGACATGCTTTCAAGAGCTCCGTACTGTACATAGTTTTGGACTTAATAAATCTTGTAAAGACAGGCTGGAATCCCAGGCTGTTATCTCGGCAAGCACCCACATATCACCCTGACAGTGGGAATGCAAAAGGGTTAGAAATTATTGGGAAATGATATATAATGAATTGGAAAAAAAAATGTTTTAAAAGACTTTTGTTAAGAAACCAGAAGCATTCCTCCTAGGAATTCTAGATCAAGATTAAAAAAAAGAAAACTGGAAATTATTTATGTATGCAACAACAGCAGCAAGAATTATATTAGCACAAGCTTGGAAGACAGAAGAAATGCCAACGAAAGAACAATGGCAAGGGAAACGTATGGAATATGCAGAACTGGCAAAATTAACAGATAAATTACATGAAAAGGATAACAAAGATTTTTAAAGAGAATGGGAACCATTTACAATATATATGAAGAGGCAACATAAAGAATTGGACTCACTGGCAGGGTTTGAATAAACAAACAATTGTATATAACAAAAAGTAAGGCTATATGTATGGGAGAAATTTTGGGAAACAACACGCAGGATGAGTAATATGGAAATAAAACAAAATGGGAATATGAGGGAAGTCCAGGGGAGGAGGGGGGAAATATGGAAAATTGTTAAAGAAATACTGTTAGCGGATGTATACATGGAAAAACCAATAAAATATTTTTTTAAAAAACAAAAGCATATGGTATGGCTGTACCTTTTTGCTGTATTTATTTTGTTTTGTTTTGATTTCTCATTGTCTTCATTTGTTTCTGTTTTGCATCTTTGCAGTTGGCATGCCTAAAGAGCATTGGCTTTAAGAAAAATTGAAGCAAAGCAGTGCAGTGAACAGGGACTAGCAAGGGTCCAAGGAATGTGTGGCGGAGGCCGTGGGGCCAGAGTCAGATCCAGGGGGCGAGGGAAGGGATTTATGAGAGTTTGTGCCTCCTGCAAGGCAGGAGCTGCAAGAATGTATACAGTCTGAGCCGTCAGAGATGGGCAGAAGGTGCAGGATGTGGGGAAAGAGCCAGGGCTGGAGGAAGAGCAGGATGTGCCAGGAGCAGAGGAGGAGACCATGTTGGGGGAGGAGAGCGGTAGAATCTCCTCTGTCCTCTTCTCTGCTGTCCTCCAGGACCAGAGGGGCTTGAAGAGGCAGGCACAGCAGCAACGTCCATGTAGGAGAAGTCACAAGTTGCTTGCATGCATCCCATCAGGGGAGGGTACTTAAGTTTGAGTGGAGGTATGGTCACACCGTTGCTCCAACAGTCCTGCTCTGAGCACAAGTCTGGAGAATCCTATTATATGTCATGGAGTTTACAGATGCAGGTATTTTTAAGGAAAGAACAATGTTGGACTGTTATTGTTAACCCTCCTGTAAAAGATAAGGATGAAGAAGTAGATGAAGCAGACCAAAGGCTGGAGGACAAAGCCTATGCCAATCTAATTTTGAGTTTAGAGAAGTCTCAGTTATCTCATGTGCGAGACCTTGAAACAGCAAGTGAGTTTTGGAAAGCACTGAGAGCGATACACATTAGAGACACTGCTGGCCGCAAAATTACTCTAATGAGAGCTCTGTACCAAGCCAGACTAAGTGAGGGTGAATGTGTTTCAAAACACCTTCAAAGAATGCGTGATTTATTTTCACAGTTAAATGAACTTGGGGAACATTTTTCTGAGCAGAGAAAGGTTGATATTGTGCTGTCTTCACTTCCTGAGTCATGGGATAATTTAGTGATGACGCTGGAGGCAATTCCAGTAAGCCAATTAACAATGCATTTCTTAACTGGGCGTTTGCTTGATGAGGAGGAAAGATGCCGTGAGAGGAAGGCAACAACACCTCACCGTAACTCTGGAAATGGGAGGTGGTCCAGTAAAAGATATGCAACTGATGAGGAGCGGCAACATAAAGAGGTTTTTGACCACACAGAGGCAGCAGCTTTCACTGTCAGAAAATGCTATCGTTGTGGGTCAACCAAGCATTTAGTACGTCAGTGCACTGTGTCTGTGGGGAAAAACACAAGAAAAGGGCGGCCTGCGTTTGCTGGGAAGCGAGGAGACAGGAAGAGTCGAATCCAGTATGTAGAAAAGCAACCTTGTAAATCTGTAAATGTAGTACTAGCTGACGGAACAGTGCATGAGTCAGCTGGAAAGGGTAGTGTGAATATTAACTGTTTAAGCACCAAATTTACCAATGTTTTATCTGTACAAAGTTTAGAAAAGAATTTGCTTTCAGTTGCAAGTCTTGTTAAACAGGGGTTTAAGGTAACCTTCTCTGGTACAGGCTGTAAAATAGAGAAAGCTGGGGAAGTGGTTACAGCATCACTAAAAAATGGTTTATTTGTTTTGAAAGACCAGCTAATAAATGAGTCTGGGGCATGTGTTAAAGCCTGTAATAGAGCCTTGCATGATGAGTGCCAGCATCTGTGGCATCGTCGTTTGGGGCATGCCAATTTCTGCAGTATTGCAAAAATGCCAGAATTAAGTAAGGGAATTAAAATGAAAAAATGTTCAGTTTTTCTGGACTGCAATACCTGCAAGGAATCTAAAAGTGAGCAGGGATCTTATTCTGAAAGTAATTAGCAAGAAGCCTTTTGCTTTAGTACACTCAGACCTTTGTGGGCCATTTGCAGAATCTGAAGAAGGAGCAAAGATTTTTCTGGTTCTTGTGGATGATTATAGCCGGTATACTTGGGTATACTTGTTAAAACACAAAAGTGAAACTGGTCAACTGATTAAAAACTGGGTCAATTATATAGAAAGGCAGTTTCCCTACAAAGTTACCCAGTTGCAGAGTGACCATAGAGGCGAGTTCATGTCTGAAGCCCTCCAGATATGGTTGAAAAAACGTGGTATTAGTCACCGTAAATCGTGTCCTTTTTCACCCGAAGAAAATTCAATTGCAGAATGCAAGATAAGGTCTTTACAAACAATGCTAGATTCTATGTTATGTGATTCTGGCTATTCTACATGCTATCTCCTCCAGGGTTTGAGGGCAATGAGCTAGGTGTTGTGTGGAAATTGCACAGGTCCATTTATGGCTTGCGACAATCGGCCAGAAATTGAAACATGTGTCTGAATTAAGCTTTGGAAAGCATGGGTTTCCAGAGGAGTCTTGCAGACAGTTGCCTGTACCTGAAGGGGTCAGGAGAGACACAGCAGGCGGTCCTGGTGTTGGTGGATGACATCTTATACACGGCACAGACAGGTAAACAGGTGCAAGGTTTTGCCAAAGAGCTTGGAAAGCGTTTTAAGCTCAAAAGCCTTGGTCCAATTCAGGTTTATCTGGGAGTTAAGATAGGCAGGTCTGAGAATGGAAGCTTTTTGCTCAGTCAGAAAGGCAAGATTGAGCAGTTGCTTGAGAAGTTCAAGATGTCTGGGACTTCCGGGGGAGGCGCCTCCAATAATGGCAGAATTCCTCTGACCGGGAGGAATCTGCTCCGTGGAAATCTGGGTCTGGCCGCCACGGCGAAGGCGGAGACCCATTAAAATCACAGGCGGGAGAAGCCTGTGAACGTGGGATTCAGCGGGCACCTTTTGCGCCTGCCCCACTCGCGGGGAACCCCAGTTTTTGGGGCTCCGGAGCGACGTGGGGTGAGCGGCGCGGTGCATTGAATCGTCTGCTTCTTCCATGGAGCGAAGCCGCATAGCTGTTGCCGGAGAGCGCTGACCTTTTCCTGTGGACAATTTGACTTTAAAGTAATTACCCGTGAGTAGAGCTGAAACGGAAGAATTGGATCTCTAAAAGTTTAATTTGGTATCGTAACGGGGAGGTTCAAAACAGGAAGTCCGCCTTCCCTTTTTGTAAATAGACTGAGGCAACGAAGTTGCAAGCTGGAGTCCTGGAAGGTCTTTTGTAAAAGATCAAATTTCCAACGGTAAAGAACATTAAACCCCCTCTTGGAGGCAGGAGTAGAGAGGGGGAAGTTGCGGATTGAGTATGCCTGCGGGAGAGAGAGAAGAGGCTTAAAACACCGCCGCTCTGACCCTGGAAACGGGCTGCTAGTAAGACTGACTTTTTTTTTGGAATGTTCATTGACAGCGCTTAGAACGTTCATTGACAGCTAGCTAAATAAGAGAAATACATTGTTTCTACTGTTTCCGGCTGCTTTAAAAAGGAGTAAAAGTACCGTATTTTTCGCTCCATAGGACGCACTTTTTCCCCTCCAAAAATGAAGGGGAAATGTGTGTGCGTCCTATGGGGCAAATGCAGGCTTTCGCTGAAGCCTGGAGAGCGAGAGGCATCGGTGCGCACCGACCCCTCTCGCTCTCCAGGCTTCAGGAAGCTATCCGCAAGCCTTGCAAGCCCGGTGGGAGTTCCCGCGGGCTCACAAGGCTTGCAGGCAGCAGCCTGCAGCCCCGGCGAGTGTCCGCAAGCCTTGCGCGCCCGGCAGGAGGTCCCGCCGAGCGTGCGAGGCTTGGGGCGGCAGCTTGTCGCCCGAAGCACGGGGAGCCCTCCGGAGGGCTCCCCGTGCTTCGGGCGAGTGTCTGCAAGCCTCGCGCGCCCGGCGGGAGGTCCCGCGAGCGCGCGAGGCTTGGGGTGGCAGCTTGTCGCCCGAAGCACGGGGAGCCCTCCGGAGGGCTCCCCGTGCTTCGGGCGAGTGTCTGCAAGCCTCGCGCGCCCGGCGGGAGGTTCCGCCGAGCGCGCGAGGCTTGGGGCGGCAGCCTGTCGCCCGAAGCACGAGGAGCCCTCCGGAGGGCTCCCCGTGCTTCGGGCGAGTGTCTGCAAGCCTCGCGCGCCCGGCGGGAGGTCCCGCCGAGCGCGCGAGGCTTGGGGCGGCAGCCTGTCGCCCGAAGCACGGGGAGCCCTCCGGAGGGCTCCCCGTGCTTCGGGCGAGTGTCTGCAAGCCTCGCGTGCCCGGTGGGAGGTCCCGCCGAGCGCGCGAGGCTTGGGGCGGTAGCCTGCAGCCCGAAGCACGCGGAGCCCTCCGGAGGGTGCCCCGTGCTTCTTGCAGGTGTGCACAAGGCTTGGGGCGGCAGCCGCGGCGGGGGGGGGGGAATAATTTTTTTTATTCATTTCCCCCCCAAAAAAAACGAGGTGCGTCCTATGGGCCGGTGCGCCCTATAGAACGAAAAATACGGTAACTGAAAATTGAAACTAATTTGAAACTAACTTTGGATTGTTTAAAAGAGGATACTATTGACTTTTACAAATAGAAACTGTTTCCCCCTAGTGGAAGCCTTTGAAACTGGTTGATTTACAAGAGTTGGACTAGGGGAATTTCCAGCTGCAAGTTAAAAACCGTGAGACTCTGGGACTGACCTTGAATCTTTCAAATGTTATGGTAAATGGAAGAGGAAAAACAGACCAGTCAACTGTTGATAAAACATTAAGGTCTGGGAGGACTTGGTAACAATCCAGGAGGGGTCTATTATTAAGCCCTCCTGTTCTTTTTGTTGCTGTCTCTGTACTAGTATATTTGAAACTAAGAGGAATGTCGACAGAACAGGCTTTGGTGGCAGCATTATATAAGATAAATGACTCATTGGATCAGTTTCACAGGAAAATGGACATGATAAATGCGAAGGTGGATGTTTCAATTGTTGAGGTTGACTTGAATGCAGGGAGTATGGACAATACCAATACAGAAACCACCAAGAAATTGATACAAGAACCTATTTTCATATGGCAAGCTGTGGAGGAAGTTAAGGAAAAAGCTGTTGCTGTTGAAGGTACAGAAACACAAATGGAGAGAAAGAGAAAGAGAGCCCCAGCCCTACAGAGGCAATTTGATGAACATAAGTTGACGCTCGCTATGACTGAATTTAAGGAAAAACAGACGAATTTGAGGATTAGAGTTCACCTTTGGTGGACACGCCCAAGGATTAAGACACTCTGGGAGATGATTCATAACAAATGAAAAAGGTATTTAAATATACCCTTTTGAAGAAACCAGAGGCCTTTCTCCTGGGCATGGTCGGCCAATTGGTGTTAAAGAAGGATAGAATTTGTTTCATGTATGCAACAATAGCAGCAAGAATACTTATTGTGAAGTACTGGAAGACACAAGATTTATCTATCCGGGAAGAATGGCAGATGAAGTTGATGGACTATATGGAATTGGCGGAAATGACTGGCAGAAATCCGAGACCAGGGAGAAGAGTCGGTGGAAGAAAACTGAAAAAAGTTTAAGACTATGTATAGAAATATTGTAAAAATAATGAATGTTAGAAAAATGTTGGAATGAAGTTATATGGCTTTAGTAGAAATGTTATAAGGAATTAAGTATAAATAGAAATAGAGTATTAAAGGGAAAAATAAGATTAGAATATGTTAAGATAATTATAGGATAGAAAACAGAGGAAGATGGAAAGGAATTGCTGAAACAATTAATAGAAGTGGAATACAGAAAGGGAGGCGTGAGGAGGTCGTGGAAATAAGGGAATGAAAGTTAAGATATTGAAATTGTTTTTGTGTTTTAAATGGTTTGCGTCTTGTTTTGTTAATCTTATGTTTTTTCTCTTTTTTTTCTTTGCTTTTTCTTTTCCTTTTTTGTTCTTTCTGCTTTATTGTGTTCAAATGGTTGGAAAATCAATAATTTTTTATTTTTTTAAAAAAGAGAAGTTCAAGATGTCTGACTGTGCAGGGGTCAGAACGCCCATGGAGACAAGCTACGTGAAGGACAGTCAGCTTGGGGAGCGTTCTAAGTTCCAAAACCCTGAGGTGTTTCAGTCAGCGCTAGGGAGTCTGTTGTATCTCTCTCAGTGGAGCAGACCAGACATAGCGTTTGCTGTGAATCTGCTCAGCCGGGAGGCTACAAAGCCCAGTGTGAGTGCCTGGCTTGGTATCAAGAGAGTGCTGAGGTATTTGCAGGATACCAAAGAGTTTTGCCTCAAGTTGTCAGCTGAAGGTGACGCATGGCTCACGTGCTGGACTGAAAGCGGCTGAGCAAATCTTGGAGACAGGAAATCCGTGTCTGGACTGGTAGTAAAGTTTGGGGAATCTCTGGTTGGGTGAAAGTCCTGGAAGCAAAGTCTTATTGCACTTTCCTCTACCAAAGCTGAGTTCAGTGCGTTGTCTGATTTGTGCAGGGAATTGGATTTCTACCGGTGTTTGATCCAAGAGATCTGTGGAGATTGTTGCTTGCCCATCACTGTTTGGGAAGACAATCAACCTTGTCTTAAGTTGGCAGAGTCTGGACAGTTTAAGTCCAGAACCAAACATTTGGACATACGTTTCCAGAATGTGTGTCAGAGTGTCCAGGCAGGTTTGATACAGCTCAAGTACTGTCCAAGCAAGGAGAACCTAGCTGATGGGTTTACTAAACCCTTGAGTTTCCAGCGTCATGGGGAGTTCTGTGAAGGGTTATATTTGGGGTAAGTGGTTATACTTACAGTTTCCCTCAGGATGCGAGATGAGAGGGTGTGTGAGGAGAATCAGAACTTACTGGGTTAAACAGTTCTGTGTGACGTCTCACATTCTGAGGCGTGGTTTTGTTCACATACGGGAATCTTTCTTTGTGTGTTAGTTACTTTCGTTTTTAGCTGTCGAGCCAGAAAGAATATCCGCTAGATCTCCGGGCTGATTTATGATGTTTTTCTTTTCTTTTTTTTTTAATAATAATTTTTATTAAGTTTTCCATTTTAACAATCCAATCAAATCACATTAAATATTCCAAATTATACAAATATATATCATAAAGTCAAAATATTTTGCCAAATTATATTTTTTTTGTTGGGGGTTCCCATGCTTCAATTTCAGTGGGGTCCAATCTTCTCATATTTCTACTGCTTTGAGTGTCCACTAGTCCCATCTTTAAATCTTCTTGTTATTATCCTTCTTCTTTCATAGCCTCTGAGTTGTTTCCACAGGCGAGCTGAAATGAGCAATATTATGCTTCTGTGTGAACTTTATATGACTCTCCCTTCTTTTTTTTTCTTCTTTTCAGGCCAGACACAGAGTGCCTAGTGACACTGAAATTTCCTCCTTCCAGAGGCACTGATGGGGATGGCTTTAAGAGAGGATTAGTCAAATTCATGGAGGGTTAGACCATGTTGCACCTCCAGCCACAGAGGCAGTCTACCTCTGCATACCAGTTGCAGGCGTCCCAAGTAGGGAGAATGGGGCTGCATTTGGAGTCTGCTTGGGGCTTCCCTTGGACATCTGCTGGGCTGCTGAGAGCTGGACTAGATGGGCCTTGGTCTGATCCTGCAGGACTGTGACAATAAGAGCCTGGAATATGGCTGCTTCATGAGCAATTCAGTGAACAGTAGTGCAGAGTTTCATCTCCCTGGGAAGGGGCACGTGCTCAGCAAAGCTGTCTCTTGCTTCTGGTCCTAAGAGTTGGGGTGGGGACATGGAGGTAAGGGGTGCAGCCTTCTGTAGAGGCCGGAGTCTCTCTCCTGCCTCTCTCTGCCACCTCTGAGGTGCCCAAAAAGGCAGATAGCAGAGGATAGCAGAGGAAGCGAACCAATAGCCACGTTCATCTGTACTGGCTCAGTATGACCTTTTCTGACAGATGCTGCCTTTCATATTCATATGGTGTGTCTTGTGCCGTTGAACCAATCATGCAACATTCCTTCCTTACTAATAAATCTACAACACTTAAAATATAAATCTGGGGACCTTAAATGAAATCCGGGGACAGGACATTCCGGGGACGGATTTTGTCGGGGACAGATTTGTAAATCCGGGGACTGTCCCCGGAAGACGGGGACATCTGGCAATCATTCCGCAATAGGGCTTCTCCTGCCTTTGCCAGTATGTCAGCCTTCTCAGCTTCATTAAAGAGGGCGTTCGGAAGCACTTGTACGTCTGGCCATATGGGATTGTGAGTGGAGAAGATGGCGCGGTCTGGATGAGTCCCTCTGTCTTGCTCTTTGGTCACTGTGACCGAGCACCATTTTGGGCCAATCAGGATCTATGGGGAAGGGGATCAACCCAGAAGTTTTGGAGGGAACAGGAAGAGAAGCTTGGTCAAGAGACTGGCTCATGTCAGAAGGAGGCCTGAATGCATCCTTGGCAAAGCCCAGGGCAGGGCAGGAAGGCAGCATTGCCCAGCGGGAAGGCATTTGGAGGCAAATCATCAGCAAGGAGCAGAAAATCCCCTCCCCTTCCATCAAGAAGACTGAAGAATCTCTAGTCGGCATTCAGGTGAGTTCAGCATCCCAGGTCTCTTGGGTGTTCCTGTCCATTACAAACCTGACTAGAGGCTCCATCACCTGAGGCCCTACACTCCTTGCATACATGAAAGGGGCACGGAAAGGATGGGATGCAGTCTTTTCCTGGAGCCTTGGGCTGTTCCTGCTGTCGGAAAACAAGCCTATATCAGGAGTAACTGCCAGAACTCCCAGGCACCCGGCTTGCTTTCCTGTTGACCTCCCTGGCTGCATTCCCCAGCAAGATCCAGGCTAGGTCGCGATAGGCGATTCTTCTCAGCGTGAGAAGAATACCCCCCCTCTTTCCTGCCCCCCCGGCAGGGGAAAGAGATAGACAGAAGCGTATTTACATGCCTTTATTTCTGTCTTTGCAGCAGTACAGAAAACATGACTGCTCTCTTGATGCTCCAGCAGTCGAGAGACAAACACCTCCTGTACTTCCTGTACAAGAGCAAGAGGAAGAGCTCATATTACACTCTGAGCTAATTCCGGTGCTTCGCACTGTGAATTGACTGTCCCTCTGTTTCCCACGGAACAGTCCCAACATTCCATCATGTGATGTTTTCAAGCTAGCAGCTCGCAGCTGCATTGCTTCTATATCGTAACACCTGCCACCGTCTTACCTGCAGCAGTTCACTCGCTGGCTGCTGACCCTTTCCCTCCATCTCCTGGATAATCCTCTCAAGAGAGGAGAGTTTCCTGGAGTGTCTGGCCAACTGCTCATCCCTTCTCCCTGCAATCTCCTTCTCCACCTCTTCCACATCATCATCATTCATCATTTTTAATTTGTATACCGCCTTTCTATCTTACAATACTCAAGGCGGTTTACAAGCCAAAGAAACAAAAAATGTACATCTTATAACAATCTAATGCAATACAAAAATGTGATAATAAAACATAACTTTAAAATAGGCAACCTCCATCAAAAAAGTAACATTCAACAATAATTAGAATAGTATAAAATAATATCAACATATAAAAGTTAAACAGAAATCCACTCAAGAGTTACGATAATATCTAAACTATAATCAATAAAACAACGGCAAAACACAGTACATTAAACAATACAATACAATACAATACAATACACATTGAGAAGCAGAGGGTGGGGCAAGGAAGGTGGAAGGAGGCCTTGCCTGGTGGAGTCTCTCCCCTCACATGATTCAGCAGACGCTTTTCTTCTTCTTCCAGGAACTGGCGCAGTTGTCTGAACTTCTCCACAGTCTCCAGCCTCTCTGTTTCTGTTAATTTTTGCAAGAAAAGAGGAGGTCTGAGTGAGGAAGATGGTCAGCCTTCAAAACATCAGCAAGAGAATTATGATTTGAATTGAACTGCTTCCACCCTCTCAGCTCACAAGTCCTCAGACATCTCCTTGACTGCTTTTCACATAATAAACAACAATGGGAAATAAACTCTGTTAAGTTGTGGGCGAACATATCAGACGACACAGCGATTCTTCCAAGCAGCTCTTTATTTGTAAGCTGGAACAGAACTGAACTGAGGAGCTCAGTCAGCCTGCTTATATAGAGCTCCACTAGAATGCAACAGTAACCATTTTCTGTAACTATCCAATCACTGAACGTCACTTTCGAGCCTTCATTTGCATACAAACTATCCAATCACTGAATGTCACTTTCGAGCCTTCATTTGCATAACTATCTACAGAATCCCCCTGCTGGCCCAGGGTGAGAACTTCAGTACATAACAAACTCCATTTAGCTGCATTCAAAGGTGAACTTACCTAATTCGCAATTCTTGGAAAAATATGGAGACCAAAACAGTAATCTTTTGAAATTCACACCTCTGAATTTTTCAAGGTGGACCCAGCCAGGTAATGTTCAAAAAAATAATAATGTATTTATGAGGGTAAAGCACGTATCAAAATATTTATACGAGAAGGTAGCCACCCTAGCATTTGAGTCATTTTCAGAATAATAAATAAATAAATAACAAACCAATATGGGAAAAGGAGAAATGGGGAGAAGTTGAAATGGGCAGATTTCCCCATCCCTCCTCAGTCCCGACTTGCTTCTTGAAGTGCTTGTTCCCTCACTAGTAACAATAGTGACACTTACAAGGAGGTCTTTGCTTTCCTTGTCCAGGTCTGTTTGATAGGCCAGAATTTCCCCTCTCTCTTTCCTCCGAATCTCCAGGCGGCGACAGATCTCTCCCTGACAAGAAAAGGGAAAACTCAGCTTTGATTGAGACACAAAGAGAGGAGATGAATATTATACTGGCTTCTTGGGTCCAGTGGCCTTGCTATAATAGCAAAATAATTTACTGGAGGAAATAAAAGTACAGAGGTTTTCAACCCTTTCGGGTCCATGGCTCCCTGGACCAACTCCCTTCTTTCTGTGGCACCCCTGTGGGTCTCAGGAGACCAGTTAGGTCCCCCCTTGCTTTCCTCCCCTCCCCCTATCTCGAACAGCCTCCCTTGCGGAGTGCTCTCTCAGCCTCCTCTCCTCTCCCCTCTCCTTAGGAGTCCTCCTCTTGGTCTCTGAACTTCCCCCGCTGCCCCCAGGGGCCTGGGACTTGCCTGTCCACTCCCAACAGCAAGGGCCCCTCGCCAGTTGGCTTGCTTACTCTGAGGCCGCCTCAGCTCCTGGCAGCCCACACCCCCTGGCCAGCCCCAGAGGCACCATTCTCTGGGGGAGAACAGCTGGGCAAGCCTTGGGGAGGCACAGATGGCATCCGAGGAGGGAGGGAAGGAAAGAGGGACAGAGGCCAGTGTCTCCCACGGCACCCCTGACCATCATTCAAGGCACCCCAGCTGCCACAGCACACTGCTTGAAAACCACTGCAGAACTGGGATGGGAAAGGTTTCTAGTCCAACTAACTGGTCTGGAGAAGAGTAAAGGCAGCCATGCTTGCTCCTTTGTCTTCTCCGAAGAGACTTCCAGCCTGATTTCTCATCTTGAGGCCCCAGGGAGAAGTGGGAGGAGGAGGAGGAGGAAGCATCCCCAGAATAAGTGTGCTCCCCACCAGTAGGTGCTTCCACCCCCCACTCCTAAATCTGCTTCCAACAGATACTTGGGTGGGGGGGCATCCTGCACCATCTGGTCAATTCCTGTTGTTAGGAGAATTAGAAGGTCTAAGATATAAACACATACACAAATACCGTAAGTAGTTATCATCACAAAAGAATATCCAGGTAAACCCATGAACAGCCAGGTAAACCCATCAACAGGTTTCCTGCCAGACAGGATTCTGTTGTAGACCGCCCCTTCTCTGATGTATGTATGATGTATGGAGGGGTGGTCTTGGGTTCCAGGGTGGGCAATTTCAAATGTCTATATAAGGACTTGCGCGCATGGTTCAGTTTTTCCCTTATAACACTGGCCACCAGTCCCCATCCCCTTGCAGCTGATCCCTTGCTGCTATCTGCTTTGCAGGGTATTGAGGAGGCATCCTGCTAGCCAAAGGAGACATGTACTTAGTTGTGTATGTGCAATTCACATTTGTAGTGTTCTAAATATGTACAAAGCAACCTTGCTGGGGGATGTGGATGAGGTTAACCCTTTCTGGAAAAAGGTAAAAGGCGGATCTACACGGATCCTCGTGAATTCATATGATTTTTTCATTCAAATTAAATAAAACCACCATGATACTGTAGACCATGTCTTACTCTGTAGAAAGCATCAAAAAAATCACGCATCCACTGTTTCGGGGGGGCGCAGGGGCGCAAAAACATGGTTAAAAAACATGGATCCTCATGGATCCTCATGATTTTTCCACTAGATCAGCCCAAAGTCACCATCAGATCAAAGATCATGGCCATGGGCACAGCATCCACCACAAAAATCACGGATCCACGGCTTCCTGGCGAAACCGTGGCCCAAAAATGTGGTTTTGAAGCACGGATCCTCATGGATCCACACGCTTTTTGCATTGGGCCACCCCAAACTCACCGTCAAATCACACATCATTCCCAGGGGCACAGCCTGCACCACAAAAAAACTCGGATCCACGCCTGCCTGGCCACGCCCTGGCCCAAAAACGTGGTTCCGAAGCACGGATCCTCATGAATCCTCATGATTTTTGCACTAGATCAGCCCAAAGTCACCATCAGATCAAACATCATGGCCAGCAGCACAGCATGCAACACAAAAATCACGGATCCACGACTTCCTGGCGAAACCGTGGCCCAAAAACTTGGTTCCGAACCACAGATCCTCATGGATCCTCACGCTTTTTGCATTGGGCCACCCCAAACTCACCGTCAAATCACACATCATTCCCAGGGTCACAGCCTGCACCACAAAAATCACGGATCCACGGCTTCCTGGCCACTCCATGGCCCAAAAACGTGGTTTTGAAGCACGGATCCTCATGGATCCTCACGCTTTTTGCATTGGGCAAACCCAAACTCACCATCAAATCACACATCATGTCCAGGGGCACTGCCTGCACCACAAAAAACTCGGATCCACTGCTTCCTGGCCACTCCATGGCCCAAAAACGTGGTTTTGAAGCACAGATCCTCATGGATCCTCACGCTTTTTGTATTGGGCCACCCTAAACTCACAGTCAAATCACACATCATGTCCAGGGGCACAGCCTGCACCACAGAAAACTCGGATCCACGGTTATCTGGCCACTCCATGGCCCAAAAACGTGGTTTTGAAGCACGGATCCTCATAGATCCTCATTCTTCTTGCATTGGGTGTACCGCCATTGCCTCTGCAGAGAACTAGGGCCAGGGCCTTTTCAGTACTGGCCCCGACTTGGTGGGACGCTCTGTCACAAGAGACTAGGGCCCTGCAGGACTTGACATCTTTCCGCAGGGCCTGCAAGACAGAGCTGTTTCACCTGGCCTTTGATTTGGACTCAGTCTGACCGTAATGTTTTCCCTCCCCTTATGGTTTTGATCTATGGGCTACTTTTAAAATAAGGCTGCATTTTAAATTGCATTTTAACCTGTATTTTAAATTGGGTGTTCCCACCCATTATGCTTTTATTGTAATTTTACTGGTGTTAGCTGCCCTGAGACCGGCTCTGGCCGGGGAAGGCAGGGTATAAATAAAAATTTTTATTGTTGTGGTTGTTGTTGTTGTCTTTGGAGGGAGTAGGAGTGTGCGTGCATGTGGTGGGTGGGTGGGTGGAAGGGGAGAATTGAACAGAGTTGCTGAGCTTTTTGTGGTGAGGATTGCCCTTAGGTTTAGCTTTTGGGGGGATGATTTCGCGATCTACCAGGATCAACCAGGGATCTACAGGTAGATCGTGATCTACTGGTCGGGCATGCCTGGACTATATAACTTTGAAAGATATACACAAGATGAATAATGAAATGATTGGACATTGCTGGAAATGCCATAGACCTCAAGGGACCTTCTTCCATTTGTGTTGGACCTGTGAAAAGACCAAAAAGTTTTGGAGGAAAGTTCATTTCAAAATGCAAAAGATGTAAAAAACTAAATTTGCATTGGATCCCAAAAGTATGCTGTTGGGAATGACTCCTTCAGCTGTTGTGAAATTGTCAGTGGAACTACTTATATGACCACAGCAGTCATTGGTGTTGGCTAACATGGAAATCTGACATGTGTCCTCAGATAGATGCATGGAAAGAAATCCATGGGCACCGGGCTGCCTGCTGACAACTTTCCTGGAGTCCACCATGTGTTTTCAGAAAGTGGGCAGGATCAGTGGTGAATTGTGCCCAGCATTACTTCAGATTGGTCATAGCATATTTGATTGGCTGCAGGGGCATACTAAGTGTGGTCCCTGCCCCGGGGGCCACCTTGGGGTGTGTGCGACAAGATGGCCCGATGCCTCCCCCCAGCCGTAGAGCAGCCGTGGGCACGCGGTCAGTACAGTTGCCATGTGTGCAAGCAAACAATTCTTTGGTATCGGCTATTTCATGTGTACTTACCTGAAACCATTAGATAGAGTGAACACAATAAAAAGCATTACTGGCCCTTTAAATAAAGGCAGCCAAAGAATAAGGAGAAAACTACACTATCACATCTAGTGAATGAATAGACCTGGTGCTTTGAATTGTCTATTTAAATAACCTATCAAGCTCCAACCAATGAATGTTACCAAACAGGACCAACTAGAGTATGTAACACTGGTACTGCAGCCAAATGTTATGTATCCACTTCAGTAACAGCCTGAAGTATCTGAAGAAGTGTGCATGCACATGAAAGCTCTTACCAATAACAAAATTACTTGGTCTCCAAGGTGCTACTGGAAGGAAAATTTGTTTTATTTTGTTTCAACTACGGGAGACCAACACGGCTACCTACTTGTAACAAGCCACTATGAATGCATGTATCCTCCCAGGCAGTTAGAATGTTGCAGTATGAAAGTTCATGTATAAGTCACTGTATAACAAAAAATGTACAAGAAACTTTAGGAATTCACTAGAAAACAGCTGTTCTTTCCATGAGTCCTGTTCTGTACAGGGAAAGGTAGGCCTACCAGGAAGCATAGAGTCAGTAGGCAAATGGCCTCACCGCAGGGGTAACACCTAACCCAAGTGCCAGACAGATCACAAAGATGGGCAACCCTGAAATGGATTTGGACTCCAGGGGACAAAAGAATTGTGAGGAACTTGACCAGGGGGGTCAGGAACTGTAAATAGTTTTAATGTCTTGTATTAACGGGTGTCAGGAGATGGGAAAAGGGTGGGAAAAGACAGCTATCTGATACCCAGGTACTGCCCCATAACACCCCTTGTGTGATGCATCAGTGATGTAGCAATGATGAAATATTGGAGGTGGGACAGGGAATTTGGGAAACTAATAAAAGTGGGGGGCACCTTCTGTTAAAGGTATGACTCATCTCGCTGCCAGAGGAGAGCGGACCCTGCTATAGCAGTTGCTTTTACAATAAAGGTCAGGACTTCTTCTCTTTACCTAGTGGGCTCACAGAGTCCCCCAAGGACCTGGAGCTGCGTGTTTTTAAATATTTTTAATATGTTTATTTGGGTTTTTTCCAAATTCGTTTTCTTTCTTTGATATGGCATCCAAAATTTCTTTTTTTCTTGTTTCCCTGGCTCTTCCCCCCCCCCAGCATTTTGTTGTATGAAATGACCTCTCATGACTACAGTGGTACCTCGGGTAACATACGCTTCAGGTTACATACGCTTCAGGTTACAGACTCCAATAACCCAGAAATATTACCTTGGGTTAAGAACTTTGCTTCAGGGTGAGAACAGAAATCGCGTGACGGCAGCGGGAGGCCCCATTAGCTAAAGTGGTGCTTCAGGTTAAGAACAGTTTCAGGTTAAGAACGGACCTCCAAAACGAATTAAGTATGTAACCAGAGGTAGCACTGTACTTTACAAACATTCCATACAATTTTGTTTTTTGTTTCCTTTGGTACAAAACAAACTTAAGCTTGAAAGACAACGTTCACAAATCAGTCATGATGATTTGTACAGTGTTTTTGAATTAACAGAACTCCTTGAAGGCTTCATCCATGATATCTCTCTGTGTCCTACAGTGATTGTTGTTATGGGCCTACAGGATATTTCATCTGAAATTGGGAAAATGATATCACTGAAAACAGATTTACCAATGCTTTTTTCATATGACACAACTTTTCAACTTGGAGACTTCTTCCTATCTACTTTATTATTCCAAAATGTGCTTTTCGCTGAATCACCACTGATTCCTGTAATGTTCATGATACATGACAGCAGGCGAGAGGACAATCACAGGAGATGTTTGGAAACCCTTTCAAAACAGTGTCCATTGTTCAATTCAGAAAAAGTTGTCATAGTGTCTGACAGAGAAAAAGGAATTGAAAAGGCTTTGGATCATGTTTTGCTCAAGAGCCACAGAGTGGTATGCTGGAATCACATCCGCAGAGACATCATGTTTTGGTTGAAAAAACATGGGGCCAGTTCAGAGGATATCAAGGTATACCTTGCTGACTTTTTTGATCTTCTGAGGTCAAATTCAGAGCAAGAGTACACATTCAAATTTGATAAACTCAGTAAACGTTGGAGCAAAGCATTCCTGGACTACTTTAAAGAAGACCTGCACCAAGCAATAATAAATCATGCTGGGGCCTGGATTCTAAAGAGACTGAACATATATAAAGAAAAATCTGGAATCACCACAAATGTCTCTGAGAGTTTTCATGCAGCTCTAAAAAGACTTTCACAATGAAAAGAAATGACAATGGAAGCAATGGTGTTATCCTTATATGCAATGCAAAATTTTTACTGGAGAGAAACTTTGCGTGGACTATGTAACACTGGAAACTTTCATTTGTGGCCTCAGTTCATCAGACACTCAAAATCACCAGAGCATACAGTCTTTCCTCATATAGCTTGTGATCCATCACAAATCATGGATCTTGTACAAAGGGGAGAACTTCCACGGCCTAAGAAAGATAAAAGCTATGAGAAGGCACCATCAGTTTGTCAAATGGTACTAGCGGACCTTATGGTACTGAACAATTTAATAGCTGTTTGTCCACAGCTTGGTGTCTTTGTGGTAAGGGGAAGTAAGGAAAAGCATTATGTTGTCCGCCTTTTCCCCAAAGAGAGCTGCTCTTGCCCATCATCCAGGACTTGCTACCATATTATAGCTGCCAAAAAATCTATCGGCATGCCACCAGAACCAGGGAAGCCTCGCCGTTTGCAGCTCACACAGTTAAAGCGAAATAAAAGGCAGAAGAGTAGATCAGGAAGAAAGTTCTCCAGACTGAAGGAAAAGATAACTGTAGTTCCAGCATCTGATTCAGTGCAGGCTGCTGAGGAATTGGACTCCTTAAAAACAGATCTCCAACTGACAATGAGAGACCTGGAAAGCGCTCAACCTCAGATGACCTCCACTCCAAAAAGTGGGAAAGAGGATTTCACAGTGACCAATTATTTTGATAGCAGCCCCATATTCCCATCTCAAAGTGAGAAGTGTTTGGACAAATCAATGATTTCTACATCAGTTCCCCCATGGCACAACTGTACCTTCAACACACTCAGTCTACAAACCGAGGAACTTGTGGGCTCAGTTGCCAACATCTGTGTGTATGGTTATGACATAGACACACTGAAAGGATCGAACTGGATAAATGACCGCATAATAGATGCATTTCTTGCCTCCAGGGTGATCATGACCAAAGAGCTAGGTCATGATGGAACAATTTTCCCATTTAGTTGCCTCTTCATTCAGACCCTCATGTGTCAAAAATTGTCAGTGAAAGCCCTGAAGTCCTGTTTTAAATCTGGAGTACTAAAGAAAGATGTTTGGATTATTCCAGTAAATGACAGTGGAGTCCACTGGATACTGATAGTAATCATTTTTAAAAGGAAGACCATGCTCTACCTAGATTCCAACCATGGATTCCAAACTCTCTGTGATTTATGCAATAAAATCCTTCATAGCATGTCTGTATGAGATGGATTCAGACTGTCCCTATAGTTTTGCGGACTGGTCATTTTTTGCACCAACTGATATACCCAGGCAAGGTAATTCCAATGACTGCGGTCCTTTCACATGCACCATTGCACACCTGATTGCTTCTGCTGCCCAATTACAGTACACACAAAAGGATATGACCACCATTAGACCCTGGATTGCAAAAGAAATAATACATTACATTGGGAAAACCTATCTTGAAGGACAAGAAAAATATATTCCAGTTGAAATTGCCACTCCTCCTCCCACAAAGAGACAAAGCTTGAAAGAGAGTGACATTACTGTGTCTCGATCATGCCCAGAGGGATGGAAGGATACACTAACCTATTGCTCAGATCTTTTACCTACCTTGTTTGAAGGCAGCTGGTCAATATGTTTTTTGAAGGAAGGGTGCAGGAGGCCCAGTGGTGAGTGTGACCAATCTATGGTTTACTGTGAAGGAAACTGCAAGGACTGGTACCACTGCTTTTGCATAGGCATTGATTCAAAAGATCTTCCAGAGGTTTTTGTGTGTCCAGATTGTCAATCCACTGTGGCCAAATAGATTTTTAAACTGCGAACTGTCATATTCCACAGGTTGGTATAATACAGCAAAATCTAAACAGATAGTTTTCATCATCATGGCAGGGATGGTCCTTTTCCATAGAATTCTTATTCATGGAGTTGGTTTTTATATCCTGCTTTTCTCTACCTTTAAGGAGTCTCAAAGCGGCTAAAAATCTCCTTTCCCTTCCACCCCCACAACAAATACCTTATGAGGTAGGTCAGGCTGAGAGAGTTCAGAAAGAAGTGTGACTGGCCCAAGGTCACCCAGCAGCTGCAGATGGAGGAGCGGGGAAGCGAACCCAGTTCACCAGATTACGAGTCCACCCACTGGCGGAGGAAGGGGTATGGAGTGAGCCCACCGCACCCAACACCACCATTCTGTTGAGGTGCCATCACAGCCACCCCCAGACATGCGCTGTGGTCCCTTGGCACACCAGGCGCCACGTCCCCACTGGAGGCACACCACGTCTCCAGGATGTTCACCACGCCCCTGGGATGCACCCCCCTACGTGCGGCATGCCACACCCCTGGCACGCACTCCATGCCTCCTGTGATGCGCGCAAGCCACACCCCCATCTGCTCTCCGCCCACAGTGCCAGAGCTTGCAGCTTCGCCACTGAGTCCACCGCTCATAACCACCACACCACACCTGAAGTGCCTTTTCCTGTTGTCAAAAATGCCCTGTTGTTGTCCTTTTTGAAACATTAGTGTTATGATGGCCCCTAAAGCCTGAAATATCTTCCTAAAAGATAAGACAAATGTTTAGGAAAAATTGTAATGATAGGAGGAATGAAGAATGTAAGTTCAGCATATAATTCTCTGCATTATGCTTTCAGGTCTCCATATGATGAGCATGTGGACAGACAGAGGAGAAGGCTGCATGAAGCTGATAGTTAATTGCATGATGACCTCTGCAAAAGAAAGTTGTGCATATTTGATTTTTGTGACTGTTAAGTAAATGTTTAAATTATAGTTTTTTAATATCGATCCCAAGCTCTTATTTTCTCTGTTCTCCCTTCACCTGTGTGTATCCTGCTAGTTCCGTCCATTTCGCCTTTCTCTTGGCACACATGTATATAAAATTAAACAGGAAAATGTTAAATGATCACCTTTAATGCAGTGTCTCTGTCTCTATCTTTCTGTGCAATTGCTCAGAAATGTCACTAAGAAAGCTCTATATATTGGTGTGGTCTCTTTTGTTGGAATAATCTCCCAAAGTTAATTTTAAATGGTTACATAAGACCAGTGGACCAGAATTTTTCTCCCAATAATATTTTATTTTTTTCCCTGTGGCCATCACCAAATCTTCATGCAGTTAACTCCACAGTTTAATCTCTTATGGAAGAAAGTGGTTCTTAAACAGGACGAGGGACGAGGGTAGGGTGAGCAAGGATTACTCACCTCCGTCACTGGTGTTGTGCAATGCCAGGTCTATAGGCAACAAAACCGCCACTCTGCGAGATTTCTTTACCTCGCAGGGGGTCGACCTGGCTTGTGTGACGGAGACCTGGGTACGTGAAGGGGCAACAGTTACCTTACGAGAGATGGCGCCCCCGGGTTTCTCCGTCCTCCACCAGTCACGGACTGTGGGCCGGGGGGGAGGGGTGGCATTATTAATCCGGGATGATTGTTCTTTCAGGGCTCTACCATCGCCATCGATCCCCGGCATTGAATGTGTTGGCCTAGTGTGGGGCTCTGAGGTGAGCTTGGCTGTCTGGCTGGTGTACCGGCCACCTAGCGCACCAGCAGCCACCCTGTCAGGCCTGCTGGAGGCGGTGGCCGGCTGGGCCTTGGAGTTCCCTAACCTATTGGTATTGGGAGACTTCAACATCCATGCTGATGCCACTCCCTCCTCACAGGCTCTGGACCTGGTGTCTTCCATGGCAACACTAGGGCTCTCCCAGTTTGTTTCAGGCCCCACACATCAAGCAGGCCACACGCTGGATTTGATCTTTGGCGTAGGTATAGATGTGATCATGTCTCCTTCAATTAAGGTGCCATGGTCTGATCACTACGCTCTGAAAGCCAGGATTGACTTTCCACCCCCACCCTGCTTAGGTGGCGAGCCGATTTGGGCTCGCCCGCAGAGGCTGATGGACCCTGATAGATTCCGTCAAGCCTTGCGGGACCTTGCTCCCCCTGGCGACTCATTGACTGAGCTTGTTGAGGACTGGAATACCCAGCTCCTGGCAGCCATAGATGAGATCG
Source organism: Podarcis pityusensis (assembly GCF_964106645.2). Classification (NCBI taxonomy): domain Eukaryota; kingdom Metazoa; phylum Chordata; class Lepidosauria; order Squamata; family Lacertidae; genus Podarcis; species Podarcis pityusensis. The sequence continues at coordinate 29,979,677 of NC_138045.1, read as the reverse complement.
CACCTAAGCGCCCTCTGCGACTCCGCAGAAACCGGGCTCCCTGGTTTACCGAGGAGCTTCGGAAAATGAAGCGGGACCTCAGACGGCTAGAGCGAGTATGGCGGGGTGCCCGTGACGGAGCCTCAAGAACATCTTATAGGGTTTTTATGAAAACCTATGAGATAGCGGTGAAGGCTGCTAAGAAGTCTTACTTCTCGGCCTCCATTGCATCCGCTAGCTCTCGCCCGGCGCAATTATTTAGTATAATTAGGTCTTTAACGTCCCTTGAAGGACAGCCAAATTTAAATAACAATCTGACACACAGCTGTGAGGCATTTGCGAGCTTTTTTGCGGAGAAGGTCCTGTTGCTCCGCCATGACCTCCCTGCCAATTTGGATACAATAAAGGAACTGGAGGCCCCTCGACTGTCCTCGGGTCCAGTATTGGACCACTTTGATCGGATATCCCCAGCCGATGTGGACAGACTCCTCCGAGCTGGAAAGCCCACCACCTGTCCTCTTGACCCGTGCCCGTCTTGGCTGATTAGAGCGTGTCCAGACGAGGTGCGGGCCCCCCTGGGGGATATCATCAATTTGTCCCTTGGCACCGGGATATTTCCAGGGGAATTGAAGGAGGCAGTGGTGCGCCCGCTCTTAAAGAAAACATCATTAGATCCTTTAGATCTATCCAATTACCACCCGGTTTCGAATCTTCCATTCCTGGGTAAGGTGATTGAGAGAGCGGTTGCTGAACAGCTTGGTAGGTTTCTGGATGAAACATCGGCTCTGGATCCATTCCAGTCTGGCTTCCGCGCTGGTCATGGGACCGAGACGGCTCTGGTCGCCCTAACAGATGATCTCCGCAGGCAGCTGGATCGAGGCGGGTCGGGGCTGCTGATTCTTCTAGACCTGTCAGCAGCCTTCGACATGGTTGATCACGAACTCCTGGACCACCGCCTTAACTCCGTTAAGAGTTTGGGTGTAATCTTCGATACCTCCCTCTCTATGGAGGCGCAGATTACAGCTATAACAAAGGCGGCATTTTTTCATCTCCGCCAAGCTAAGCAGTTGGCTCCTTATCTCTCTCGCCCTGACCTAGCCACTGTGATCCACGCGACGGTCACCTCCAGACTGGATTATTGTAATTCGCTCTACGTGGGGCTGCCCTTGAGACTGACCCAGAAACTCCAGCGGGTGCAGAATGCCGCGGCGAGACTCCTTATGGGGTCTTCGCTGCGGGATCACATTCATCCGGTACTATACCAGCTGCACTGGCTCCCGGTGGAGTACAGGATCAGGTTTAAGGTGCTGGTTTTAACCTTTAAAGCCCTATACGGCCTAGGACCCTCGTACCTACGGGACCGCCTCTCCTGGTATGCCCCACAGAGGAACCTACGGTCTGCAAATAAAAACATCCTGAAGGTCCCAGGCCTCAGAGAGGTTAGGCTGGCCTCAACTAGAGCCAGGGCTTTCTCGGCTGCGGCTCCAATCTGGTGGAACGCTCTGTCACAAGAGACTAGGGCCCTGCGGGACCTGACATCTTTCCGCAAGGCCTGCAAGACAGAGTTGTTCCACCAGGCCTTTGGTCAGGGCCCAGCCTGACTCCCTCCTTTGGCAACCTGCACAGAACTTTGCTTAACGGTTGCCATTAATTTGATTTTAATTAATTTTTATAATGAAATGTTTTAGAATGGTGGATTATTTGATTGTTTGATTATTTGTTTGTTGTTAGCCGCCCTGAGCCTGGCTTTGGCTGGGGAGGGCGGGATATAAATAAAATTTATTATTATTATTATTATTATTATTATTATTATTATTATTCCTTTCGCAGGGTGTCCCTGAGGTCAGTATTTTGAGAGAGTGATGAAAAGTTCTCTCTAACCACTTTATCTTCTTTGATCTTCTAACCTCTATCATGTCTGCTACCCTCTTATAGACCTTTTATAGACTGAACATTTCCAAACTCTTCAGCCTTTTCTCAAAGGAAAAGCACTGTACCCCCTTAATCATTTGGTTGCCCAATTCTAGATGTAAGAGCAATCTGGTTGCCACATCTATCACCCTGTTGATCACCAGGATTGATTTGGCTGATCAGACTGGCAAGGAATGTGTCTGCCATCCCCATCACTGTGCACCCCCCCCCCCAAGCCACACACTCCATGGAAGAGAATGACCATCCCACACAGAGCGAGAACACCCTCTTCTGCACTTTTTCCAGCTATGCCATATTCGTTTTAGAGATATGACACCCAAAACTGTACACAGTATTCCAAATGGGACCACACTATAGAACTGTACAGGGACATTACAATACTGACCATTTCATTTTCAGTTCCTTTTTCAATAGTCTCTAGCACTAATTCCACATCACAAAATGAATAAATGAAATAATAGAGGTTCTGATCCTTGTGGGACCCAACTGCTCACTTTCTTTAACTTTTAACATGGCCTTGGCGATTGGAAAAGCCCCAGCACCCAAGAGATCCTATGAAAGCCCAAGTTGCCCCAACTTTGTGCAAAACAGTGGTAGCCCTGGGGAAGGGAAGGGGTCTGACAACACTTTGCTAAACAAATTATCTTTGTCTGCTGAAAAGCAAATGTTTAGCCAGCATAAAAGAAAACTCGTCCAGGCAACTGTCTCTAGCTTATGTTGGCCTCCCTCTAGACACAAGGCTGCGTAAGGTACACAGCATGGGACAGGGAAAATCTTCAATAGAAAGGCTGCCTGCACTCGTTCCACTGACTGGGTAAACCCTGACATCCAGAGTGAAATTCCATAGAGCAGTTGGGCTCTAACTTTAGCATTAAAAACCTTGAGGGCAGAAGGGATGTGTTGGTTACCTCTTGTTGCAAAAAAATGCAATATGGCCTGCATAGACAGCTGGCTGGTGTTTACCGCCACTGCGCAGTAAGAGGACCACCAGAGCCTGTGATGGAAAGTGATCCCCAAATAGTTGAATTCAAATACCTGCTGGATGTGTTTCCCACCAAAAACCTAACTATATATCTTACGAGAATTCCTGAAGACTACTATTTTGCTTTTATCAAAGTTCATGCTCATTTTCATCCTAGACAAATAGTCGATACAGGCATTTAGCAAACGCTTTAAGCCAATTCTAGTTCATGAAAGCAGAATCATATCATCTGCATATAGAAGAATGGTAATTTTTGATACATTTAGTTTACGGCTGTGAGCATCCACCAGTTTTAGTAACGAGGCGAGGTCATTTAAGAAGAGATTAAAAAGAGAGGGAGCAAGAACACAGCCCTGTTTCATACCTCGTTTTATAACAACAGGCTCTGACACCTCATCCCCTGGGGTTATTTTTAAATGACAGGTATTATTTGAGTAAAGCTTTTTAATCAGGTAAAGTAACCTAGGATCTAAGCCCAATGACTCCAGTTTGGACCATAACAGCCCCCTGCCGACTGAGTCAAAAGCAGCCATAAAATCAAAAAAGGCCACATATAGGCCTTATTTATTGTGCCACGTGTACTTGGCGGCTAAATGGGATAACACTATACAGTTACGTAGAGTGGACTTCCCTGGCCTAAACCCTGCCTGTTCTGGGCCTATGATGCTCACATCAAGCCACGTACAGTGGTACCTCGGGTTACATACGCTTCAGGTTACAGACTCCACTAACCCAGAAATAGTACCTCGGGTTAAGAACTTTGCTTCAGGATGAGAACAGAAATCGTGCTCCAGTGGCACGGCGGCAGCGGGAGGTCCCATTACCTAAAGTGGTGCTTCAGGTTAAGAACAGTTTCAGATTAAGAACGGACTTCCAGAATGAATTAAGTACTTAACCCTAGGTACCACTGTAGTTAATTTGGTTAATAGATGTTTGGCATACAATTTCCCAATATTTGACAATAGACTTATTGGTCAATAGTTGGACGGGAACTTCTTGTTCCCCTTTTTAAAGATTGGGATGATTATGGATTTCTGCCAAGAATTAGGCATAATTCCAGTTCTATCCACCACTGTGAAGAGTTCCGCTAGAATCAGAGCCCACCAGTCTGGCTTAGCTTTAATTAGTTCAGAAGGGATGGTATCAGGGCCTGCGGGTTTGCCTAGTTTCATCTGAGAAATTACTTTTTCGACTTCAGTAGTGGAGACAGGGGGCCACTTTACCAGGGTCTAAGAAGGGGCAGGATCTTGGCTGTCTGATGGGATACAATCATCGTAGAAGATCGCTTTAAAATGCTCTACCCATAGCATAGATAGAATCAATGTCAGTGGGTGCTCTTGAGTCTGTGGGGGGTCTGCAACAACCTTCCAAAGTGTCTTATGATCATTGGTAAGGATGGCAGAAAGCAGCGAATCCCAGCAAGCCTGGTTGTACGTATCTTTCCTGGCTAAGCTGGATAGACTCCCTAAGTTGCCTGGTTGTAACGAAGTATGTATCAGGCAATTGGGAGCTGCCCGCTTCTCTAGACTCTCTGTAGATTCTCCTAACCTCTACTTTAATGCCTTTGATATCAGTCCACTCGCCAAACCCCGGTTTCTTAGGTGGCCTGTGCGAGTGTGAATGGGGCAATTCGTTATTAGGATGTCCATAAGCTCCTCAAACCAAGTGACTCTAGCTACTGGAGGAAGTTCACCACTCCCTACCAATATCAAGTGAGTCACACAATCAGAATACACCAAGGTTTGGAAAGACGATAGTGTATGCTCATTAATTCAAATCCTTATGTACTGAAGATGCATTACCTGGGGGAGTGGATTGATTATATATTCTGGCACTCTCAATGGAAAGACAAATTTACATTGAAGGGGGAGATGCTCACTAAGCATAGGATCACCTATGTGGAACTCTACCCCGAAGGGCAACAATTAAGTGGGAACCAGAATATAGTCTGCCCCACTATTTCCTTGTGGGGAGAGTAAGGTAAAATTCCCAGAGCCTTCCCAGTCTGGCAGCCCGTTAAGCCACACCAAAGCCCTGGTGGTAGTCAGCTTGGTGAGCCGTAAGCCAGCCAGGTTGATTTCTAAGTCCCGTGATTCTCGTTCCCATAAGCGGAAGAGCAGTAGAGTCCAAGATCTCCCAAGCTTTTGTATATACTTCCTGCCCTTGGCCTAGGCAGGCATTAAAATCCCCTGTCAAGACAATAGGTAAATTGGGGCAAATGGTGTCCAGATTCTCGAGCACATGTGCAAGGAGATCCCATTGATGGTTCTTGGCTGTGACAGTAGAGGAGGGAGAAATATACACATTGACCAGTAACATGACCTGGCTCTCCATCTCTATCTTTGTTGCTAAAGGTTTGCAATTTGCAATAGCAGAGAGAATGTGTTCGCATTTTATATGGAGAGCCACCAGGGTTAGCAAGCCACCAGAGGGCCTGCCTTTTTTGTGGAGTTTGACTGCCAGAACCACAAAGGTGTTATAGCTGGCAAAGTCAATGTGCCATGTTGACCATCTTTAATGGATTGAGATTCAGGTGACGCTGTTTCTTTCTTCCAAACTCACACGCCTAAAAACAGGTCAATAAATCCAGGGAAACATCTGGCCAGCGCCACAAAGCAGTAGATCCATGATTTTTGTGGTCAGATCTGTGGTTATATACAAGATCTTTGAATAAAGGGTGAGTTAGGGGTTGGCCCAATGCAAAAAGCTTGAGGATCCATTAGGATCTGTGCTTCGGAACCACATTTTTGGGCCACAGTATGGCCAGGCAGGAGTGGATCCGAGTTTTCTGTGGTGTAGGCTGTGCCCCTGGCTATGATGTGTGATTTGACGGTGAGTTTGGGTTGGCCCAATGCAAAAAGCATGAGGATCCATGAGGATCCGTGCTTCAAAACCACGTTTTTGGGCCATGGAGTGGCCAGGAAGCCGTGGATCCGAGTTTTTTGTGGTGCAGGCTGTGCCCCTGGGAATGATGTGTGATTTGACGGTGAGTTTGGGTTGGCCCAATGCAAAAAGCATGAGGATCCATGAGGATCCGTGCTTCAAAACCACGTTTTTGGGCCTTGGAGTGGCCAGGAAGCCGTGGATCCGAGTTTTTTGTGGTGTAAGCTGTGCCCCTGGACATGATGTGTGATTTGACAGTGACTTTGGGCTGATCTAGTGCAAAAAGTGTGAGCATCCATGAGGATCCGTGCTTCAAAACCACTTTTTTGGGCCTTGGAGTGGCCAGGAAGCCGTGGATCCGAGTTTTTTGTGGTGCAGGCTGTGCCCCTGGGAATGATGTGTGATTTGACGGTGAGTTTGGGGTGGCCCAATGCAAAAAGCGTGAGGATCCATGAGGATCCGTGCTTCAAAACCACGTTTTGGGGCCAGGGCGTGGCCAGGAAGCCGTGGATCCGAGTTTTTTGTGGTGCCCCTGGGAATGATGTGTGATCTGATGGTGACTTTTGGCTGATCTAGTGCAAAAATCATGAGGATCCATTAGGATCTGTGCTTCGGAACCACGTTTTTGGGCCACAGTATGGCCAGGCAGGAGTGGATCCGAGTTTTCTGTGGTGTAGGCTGTGCCCCTGGCTATGATGTGTGATTTGACGGTGAGTTTGGGTTGGCCCAATGCAAAAAGCATGAGGATCCATGAGGATCCGTTCTTGAAAACCACGTTTTTGGGCCACGGTATGGCCAGGAAGCCATGGATCCGTGATTTCTGTGGTGGATGCTGTGCCCCTGGACATGATGTGTAATTTGACAGTGAGTTTGGGCTGATGTAGTGCAAAAATCATTAGGATTCATGAGGATCCGTGTTTTTTAACCATGTTTTTGCACCATTGCGGCACCACGAAACAGTGGATGCGTGATTTTTTTGGTTCCTCCTACAGACTAAGATGTGGTCTACAGTAGCATGGTGTTTTTATTTTGTTTCAATATAAAAATCATATGAATTCATGAGGATCCGTGCCTCGGATCCATGTTTTTGTGGTGCTGCAGTGTTGGATTTTGTGGTGCAGCAAAGTGTTGGATCCACGTTTTTTATAGTCCAGTTTGTAGGCGTGCCTTCTAGGTGTGATTTGACACTGCATTTGTTGGAATTATTTTTTAAAAAGTGGAGGATCCATGAGGATCCGTGTAGATCCGCCTTTTACACAGACCCACCCTTTCTCTCCCTGCCATGGTCCCAACCCAAATCTTTGAAGCTGCTGTATTTCTTTCTTTTTTAAAAAATAATTTTTATTGAATGATTTTATGTTACAAAAAACAATGCAGCCATACTACCACTAAATATAATTAAGAAATAAAAATTACATACATCAATATTTAGTTTGTTATTTGTTATTTACCGTCTTATTTCCTCCCAAACATTGCATACAACAACACACATATGTGCAGACACCCACACACCCACACCCGCACACAAAATGATAATAATGAAAGTAAATATTTTTTCCCCTTTTATCTTACAAAATCTTTTCTTCAACTTTGACTTCCTGTCAAGTCCCTTTGCATATATTTTATCTTACATTTGAATGTACACAAAACAATAAACCTTTTTATATGATTTTTCCAATACATTCTGAAAACATAATAAATCCTTAATTGTTGTCCACCTCCTTTTAGTTCCTTTATCACTCGAATGCTAGCACGGGGTCAAAACTATTATTGTATTTTTGAACATGACTTCTATAATCATCCCATTTTTCTGCAAATTTTTGCTTTGAGTTTCCTCTGAGTTTACTAGTCAGTTGAGCCATCTCCACCAATTCCTGTAATTTGATTTGCCAATCTGTTATTTTTGGAGCCTCGTGATCTTTCCATCCCTTGGCCACAAGTATACGAGCCACTGTGGTTGCGTACAAGAATACCTCTCTTAGATTTTTTGGGATCTCTTTATCTAAAATACTTAATAGAAATGCCTCCCTTTTTTTAGTAAAAGTTATCCCCATCATCTTTTTTAATTCATCGTATATTTCCCCCCAAAAAATCTTAATCTTTTCACACGTCCACCACATGTGGATCATGTCACTGTTATTTCCTCCACATTTCAACAAGCATTCGCCAAATTTTTATACATTCTTGATCATCTGGAAGGAGTGAGGTACCACCTATGAGCCATTTTCATCATGTTCTCTCTTATATTATAGCTGGCTGTAAATTTCAAATTTACATTCCATCAGTTTTCCCCATCTTTTAGCATAATTGGACGGCCCACATCTTGGGCCCACTTTATCATTGAAGCCTTAACCTCCTCATCCATTACTTCGTAGTCTAAAAGAAGTCTATACATTTTTGCGATTATTTTGGTTTTACTATTCAGTAGTTCTCTTTCAAATCTTGAAGGCTCCTTTTCAAAACCTATCTGCTTATCCTGTCTGAACACTTCATTCACCTGGACGTAATCTAGCCAACTAGAAAAGTGATCTTTTATTTTCTCATAACTTATCAATATTAGTTGACCCTCCTCCCCCCCTTAATATTGTGTTATACGTTAACCAGTTCTCTTTGATGTTGTTGCTTTTTTTAACAGCGATTGCTTCTAGTGGAGAGTTCCATCTTGGGGTTTTCTGTTCCAAATATCTTTTGTATTTTCCCCATACCTTATATATAGCATTTCTTATTATATGATTTGAAAAACTCCTATGCGTCTTTATTTTCCCATAATTAAGATAGCCATGCCACCTGTAATGGTTCTAGGGGTTGCTTGTGCGTAAGCTTGTCCCAACCTCTGGCTGGGTTGCCTGAGTGAACCTTTCCTGTTCGGGCAGCCACTCACCCGTGACTGTCTCAATCGCTGGCAGAATCCATCAGTGGGCGTTTCTTAAACTTCTTCCAGCAAAGAAGCTCTTTGACGCCAAGTCTCCTCCTACGCTCCCTGCGCGGAAGCCTTCTGCGCAAGGAGGGCGTAGGCAGCGGAGGACCCTTCCTCTCCCCGCTGGTCCCCGGCAAGGAGTCATGGGACCGCCTTGCCGATTCCCCCATCTGCCCCCCTTCTCCACTGGAGCTACGTTGATTCTCTTCCCCAGAAGATGGGCTGCCTCTCCCACTCCCGGGACGCTCTCTGGGATCCCTTTGGAGCTTGCTCTCTCCCTCGGACACTGATGGCAGTTTCCTGACACCACCCAAAACGGGTGTCATGACCTTCTAGATCTAAAATATGCCAATTTTTTAATAAACACCAATCTTTCAACCAGAGAAGACGTGAGGCTTCGTAATATAGCTTCAAATCCGGTAACCCGAAGCCACCTCTTTCTACAGTATCTATTAATATCTTATGCTTTACTTTTGGTCTTTTACCCTTCCACAAAAATTTAGAAATTTCTTTTTGCGACTTGTCAATACTGCTGGTCTTTCCTATAATTGGAATCGTTTGGAATAAAAAGAGTAGCTTCGGTAAGACTATCATTTTAATTACCGAAATACGGCCCAGGAATGATAAATTTAAGCTTGTCCATGTCTCCAACTGTCTTTTGATATCTTTCCAACAATTAATATAATTATCTTCATACAAGTTAATATTCTTTGGTGTTATCCATAATCCTAATTACGGTAGATCGTCAGCAAATGCCCTCATTTTGTAACTTCTATTTCCCAGCATAATCCCTTTTATTTCTTTTTCCTCCCTAATTCGTTTACATAAAACTTCCAATGTTAATATGAAAATTAAGGGGGATAGTGGGCAACCTTGTCTGGCCCCTTTACTGATTTTACACTCCTGTGATAAATTTCCATTTATTATGATTTTAGCTTTTTGTTTTGAATATATTGCTTCAATCCCTTTTATATACTGTATACCAAAATCCATATGGTGTAATAGACCTTTCATAAATTTCCAGGAGACCCTATCAAAAGCTTTTTCAGCATCTATGGCCATTAAGACTGCCTTCTACAGTGGTGCCTCGCAAGACGAAATTAATTCGTTCCGCGAGTTTTTTCGTCTAGCGAATTTTTCGTCTTGCGAAGCACGGTTTCCCATAGGAATGCATTGAAATTCAATTAATGCGTTCCTATGGTCAAAAAAAGTCCAATCAAAGCCAAATTTGGTACAACAATAGTTTATTAACTGCTCTTTAAAGTCACACATACTTTAAAGAGCATATCAAAAATTGAAGGAACAATAAATTAAGTTTCTAAACATGACAGGAAAAACATTTAAAAATCAAAAAAGGGTACATTACATTTTCTAAGACTCTGGGGGACCACTCGAAGAAGGTTCCTCTTCCACTCTTTGCTTCTTGCTGAGGAACCTGTCCATGGTCTGCTGCTTCATCCGCCTTTTCAGCAGCTCCCTGAGAGGCAACATGACCGTCGTATCAAAAGTGTTCGCTTGGTCATGTGCCACGTGCTTGTTAGGGTGGTGCCGCTCTGCAAAAGCCTGCACCTCCTTCCACTTCTGGCAAATGTCCCTCAGTTCTTTGGAGGACGGCCGTTCCTCAGTTGCTTCCTCCTCTTCCAGCGAGGCCTGCTCCTGCGCAACCTCTGACTGCAGTTCAACCAGCTCCTGGGTGGTCAGCTCGTGGTCGTGTTCCTCCACCAGCTCGCAGACGTCCTCCTCTGTGACCTCCAGGCCCATGGTCCTCCCCAAGGCAACAATGTCCTGCACCACTGTCGACTCTGGTGCATCAGAGTCACTTGGTGCCACACAGTCCGGCCACAGGCTGCGCCAAGCGCAATTCAAATTTCTCTGGCTGATCCCGTTCCAGGCCGTGGTGATCATCTTCAAGCAGGTGACGATGTCGAAGTGGTCCTTCCAGAATTCCTGCAGGGTGATGGTGGTGCAATCAGTCACCTCAAAGCATCGCCTGAAAAGCTCCTTGGTGTAGAGTTTCTTGAAATTGGCGATGACCTGCTGATCCATCGGCTGGAGCAGTGGCGTGGTGTTAGGCGGCAGGAACATGATGTTGATGAAGCTGAACTCCTCCAACAAGTCCACCTCAAGGCCTTTAGGATGAGCAGGAGCATTGTCCATCAGAAGCAAAGCCTTCAGCGGCAGGTCGTTGTCCAGCAGGTACTGTTTGACAGCAGGGCCAAAAGCAAGATTGACCCAGTCCACAAACAGCACACGTGTGACCCAAGCCTTGCTGTTGGATCGCCACATGACACTCAGCCGCTCCTTGTCGACCTTGTGTTTCTTGAAGGCCCGTGGGTTCTCCGAGTGGTACACCAGCAGGGGCTTGATCTTCAGGTCGCCACTTGCGTTGGCACAGAAGAGCAGGGTCAGACGGTCCTTCATGGGCTTGTGGCCAGGCAACTTGGCCTCCTCCTGTGTGAGGAAAGTCCTTTTGGGCATCCTCTTCCAAAACAGCCCGGTCTCGTCGCAGTTGAAGACCTGCTGTGGAACGTAGCCCTCCGTCTTCACAACCTCCAGGAACTCCAAGGCAAAGTCTTCGGCCGCAGGAACATCAGAACTGGCAGCCTCTCCATGCCTGACCACGCTGTGGATTCCAGATCTTGCCTTGAACCGGTCAAACCAGCCTCTGCTTGCCTTGAAGACTTCTGGCTCGCCTGAGGTTCCTGGCTGTTCCCGGATGAGGTCTGCGTGCAAGGCCTTGGCCTTCTCACAAATGACGGCCTCAGTCACTGTGTCCCCTGCACGCTGCTTCTCTTCTAACCAGATGAGCAGCAACTTCTCGACCTCCTCCAGAACAGCTGGGCGGTTCTCCACGATCCTGGTGACTCCCTTGGCTGCATCAGTCGCAAGGATCTTCTCCCTCATCTTCAGGATGGTCCCGATGGTTGATGGGTTCCTGCCGTACTCCCTGGCAAGGTCCGTCACACGCATTCCACTGTCGTGCTTCCGGATGATCTCCTTCTTCATTTCCAGCGTCACCTTCTCCTTCTTCCTCTCGCCGGCCTCCGCAGCAGCAGCAGTCTTCTTGGGTCCCATGGCAGCACAGCTGTTACCTTCGTAAACTCAGAAAAAGAAAAAAAAATCAGCAATTCAAACCCAGAACCAAGTCCTTGAATTCCAAACACCCAACCCAAAATCCAAAAACCCCAAAAAAAGTTTTAAAAGTTTAACTTACGAAATGGCTGCAAATCACCAAAGTCTTCAAAATCCTCAAATGGCTGCAAAAGAAGTTTTGGGGAAGCTTTAAAAATCACCAAAGTCTTCAAAAACCTCAACTGTTCCCCCAGCCCCTCCCCAACTGTTGCAAACCCCTCCCCAACTGTTGCAAACCCCTCCTCAACTGTTACCCCATCCCCTCAGCACACAGAAATTCAAAACCCAGAAATTTTTTCAAAAAAAAACAACATGGCCCAATGGTCACAGAAAATCATAAAAATGCAGAAAAAACCACACAAGCTCCCAGATTCTTGCAAACCCCTCCCCAGCTGTTCCCCCAGCCACCCAGCACACAGAAATGCAAAACCCAGAAATTTTTTTCAAAAAAAAACAACATGGCCCAATGGTCACAGAAAATCATAAAAATGCAGAAAAAACCACACAAGCTCCCACATTCTTGCAAACCCCTCCCCAGCTGTTCCCCCAGCCACCCAGCACACAGAAATTCAGAACCCAGAAATTTTTTTCAAAAAACAACAACATGGCCCAATGGTCACAGAAAATCATAAAAATGCAAAAAAAAAAACACAAGCTCCCAGATTCTTGCAAACCCCTCCCCAGCTGTTCCCCCATCCACCCAGCACACAGAAATTCAAACCCAGATATTTTTTTAAAAAAAATAAAAATAAACATGGCCCAATGGTCACAGAAAATCATAAAAATTCAAAAAAAACCCCACACAAGCTCCCAGATTCTTGCAAACCCCTCCCCAGCTGTTCCCCCATCCACCCAGCACACAGAAATTCAAACCCAGATTTTTTTTAAAAAAATAAAATAAATAAACATGGCCCAATGGTCACAGAAAATCAAAAAAATTCAAAAAAAACCCCACACAAGCTCCCAGATTCTTGCAAACCTCTCCCCAACACCAAGTCCTTGAATTCTAAACACCCCAACCCAAAATCCAAAAAACCCAAAAAAAGTTTTAAAAGTTTAACTTACCAAACAGCTGCAAAAGAAGTTTTGGAAAAGCTTCAAAAATTCAGCAAACTCTTTAAAAAGCTCAAAAAGGCCACCACACCGCGTGCAATGCGTTGCTCCTCGAAGTCAAGTCGCAACTGCACCTCTTCCAGCAATGCACCCTGGGTTTTAACGGTTTTACGAAAAAGGAAACAAACTTGCAAGACGTTTTCGTCTTGCGAAGCAAGCCCATAGGGAAATTCGTCTTGCGAAGCAACTCGAAAACGAAAAAACCTTTCGTCTTGCGAGTTTTTCGTCTTGCGAGGCGTTCGTCTTGCGGGGCACCACTGTATTCTATTCTTAAGTCTAAATACGCTAATAAGTGTCAGGAAAAGGGAGGCAGACAGAGACGGGGGGGGCATGGAAACACTTACCGAGAGCCCAAGCAGCCCTTTTCCAGCCAGTCCTCTGAATCAGAGACTGAAATAGGGAGTGGCCAGTCTGTTCCAGGAACTAGCTATTCCCAGAGGAGAGGAGATAAGAGGCGTTCCCTGTCTCGCTGGGCATGCTGGTCTAGAAAGCAACGTCACAAAAATTTAGAAGCGGCAACTTACTGAACAACACGGACGTGTTGTTTGGAGCTCCGGCGTGGGCTTGGATTTTGCAGTAATAAACCTACCGGACAGAAGTGGCTCGATGCCTGGAATGTTATCTCCTAACTAGCTTGGCAGCAAACACATCCCTCACAGCTTGCCGCTTCTCAATTTACTGCTGCAGGAAGCTAGTGACAGAAAGCAGACGGCCCATTATGGAAAAGGAATTGGCAGATTGCAAAAGCAAAATGCGGCTCTTCAGGCTCGTGCTTCGGACTTGGAGGCTCGGCTTATGGAATCCAGAGAAGCACAGCAAAGGACCGCAGGTGCACCAGGGGCAGGTCTGCGTGGGTTGAAAAATTCTGTGGAGACCCTGGGACTTATCTTGATTTCAAAACTGAAATGGGTTATTTTTTGGAACTGCACAGCGCTCAGTTTAAGGATGACGCGAAGAAAGTTTCCCACGTAATCGGGCTCTGCCAAGAGCTGGGTGAGGCCGTTAATTGCCTTGGGGAATCCAGCGCTCAAGAATCTGTCCAAATTCTGGCAGGCTATGGACTTTATCTACTCAGATGAAAGTTTAATTGACAAGACACAGGAGGAGTTGTTAGCTTTGAAGCAGGGGAAATCCATGGTGCGCGATTATTGGGCCGAGTTCGCCATGCTTATACACAAGCTGGGCTGGGAATTGGAGTCACAGCCAGTACAAGCTCTATTTAAGGGCGGCTTGAACTCGGAAGTTAAAGACGAACTGGCCAGGGGTCCATGCCCTAAGGACATGGATGGGTTAACGAAGGCTGCGCTTGCGGTGGGGTTGAGACAAGAAGCCAGACAGAGGAAGCAGAGACAAGGCAAGGAAAGGAGTTACCATGGTAACCGCATTCCTGAAATGCCGGCAGCTGCCTCAGAAGGTCAGCAAATGCCAGAGCCGATGGAGATAGACGCTGCCCGCGCGCGGGAAAGTTTGAAAACGCAACGGCCGGGCGGAAAGGAGAAAAAAGACTGGCAAGCGGCCAAGAAATGTTTTGTCTGTCAGAAAGCAGGGCACTTTGCCAGAGTGTGTCCTGAGCGTCGCAACTGGCAGGGAATGGTTGGGGTTGCTCAACAGACTGAGGCAGAGGTCCCTAAGATGTCAGGAAACGAGGAGGCCTGGCTGGTGATGAACCGGGGCGGCAGCCAGGCACAAGTGACAGCGAAAGTCCCCGGCTTGGACACCTCAAAGCAAGCATAATGTTGAAAGTGATTCTAGAGCTCCCCAATGGCCAGACAGTGGAGGAATTCGCTTTAGTGGACTCAGGTGCTTCTGCCTCCTTTTTCAGCAAGGAGTTTGCGGCGCGGCACCAACTTAACCTGAGGCCTTTGGATTTTCCGTTGCAAGTTACTACCATTGATGGGAGAGAACTGTTGGGGGGGGGTGAAGTCACACATCGAACGCCTCCCATGAGGATGCGGGTGTCCACCCACTCCGAGGTCATCGCCTTCCACGTGGCCACCTTGGCGGGTCCGCTGATCATATTGGGCATGAGTTGGTTGGCTCTGCACGACCCGGTGGTTTCATGGCACCAACGGTCCCTCACTTTTGGTTCGACGCACTGCATGGAGAACTGCCTGGGCCTAGAGCAACACCGGCTGACGGAGGCCACGATTGCAGCAGCATGCGGAGCAGGAACTCCCGAGATACCTTCGTGCTACAAGGACCTGCAGGAGGTGTTCAGTGAAAAGGAGGCTGACGCATTGCCACCTCATCGGCCATATGACTGTCAGATCAACCTGAAGCCTGGGGCCACACTGCCTGTGGGACGGACCTACGCCATGTCGGAAGGAGAAATCGAGGACCTAAAGGACTTTATTGAGAAAAATCTGAGGAGGGGATTCATCAGAGAATCCAAGGCGGCTGGTGGGAGCCCTGTGTTCTTCATGGACAAGAAATCGACTAACGAACGCCGTTTGGTCGTGGATTTCAGAATCCTGAACCGCCTGACGGAACTGGTGGCCTTCCCAATGCCCAGGATTGACGATGTTCTAGCCAGGGTGCGAAAGGGGAAGATTTTCACCAAGTTGGACCTCCAGGGGGAGTACAATCTCATCAGAGTGCGAGAGGGCGATGAGTGGAAAACCACCATGTTCACCCCGCTGGGGGCCTTTGAGTATCTCGTTATGCCTTTCGGATTACAGTGCGGCAGTCCCTGTTTCCAAGCCTTCATGCACCACGCGCTAGGGCCTTTGCTGTACCGGAACTGCGTTTGTTTCCTGGACGATGTACTGGTGTACTCGGACAATGAGAAACAGCACGTCAAGGACGTACGGGAGGTCCTGAGCAAACTTAAGGAGCATTGATTGTGGGTGAAGCTGGAGAAGTGTCAGTTCCACACGAAAGAGGTCGAGTTCCTGGGTTACCAGCTCTCAGACAAGGGTCTGGCCATGGATCCGGAGAAGGTGAAGGCGGTGGTGGAATGGGAGAGCCCTAAGACCAGGAAGGATGTTCAGCGTTTCCTGGGTTTCAGCAATTTCTATAGGAAATTCATCAAAGGTTTCGCGAAACTGATGGCGCCCATAACGGACTGTCTTAGTGTCAAGAAGAAGTTTCGCTGGACGGAGGCGCCACAAGAAGGTTTCGAACAGCTAAAGAGGGTCTTTGCATCAGAGGAGCAACTGCTCCACGTCAACCCCGATCAACCACTACGGGTTGAGACGGACGCCTCTGATCGGGCGATTGGAGCGGTTTTGCTGCAGCCAGATCAAAAAGGGGAGTGGCGTCCGTGTGCCTTCTTTTCACGGAAACTGAGTAAATCAGAGCAGAACTATACTATCTACGATAAGGAATTGCTTGCGATCGTCGCTGCATTCAAACAATGGCGGCATTTTCTAATTGGAGCAAGGCACCAAATCTTGGTGTGCACTGACCACAAGAATTTTGAGTACTGGCAAACGGCGAGGGTGTTGTGCCAGAGACAGATAAGGTGGGCGGAGTTCTTTGCCAACTTTAACTTTCAGATCCAGTATGTGCCGGGAGAACAGAATGTGAGGGCCGATGCACTGTCACGGAAACCGGAGTATATGGTGGAAGAAAGGGCTCCGGTGGCAAGACTGATGTTCCCTGAGAGCAAGTGGATTTGTGGGGGGGCGTTGGTCAAGGACGATGAACTGATGGGGCTGCTCAGAGAGGATGACTTTGCCAGGCAAAAGATGGAGGAG
Organism: Podarcis pityusensis; assembly: GCF_964106645.2. Taxonomy (NCBI): domain Eukaryota; kingdom Metazoa; phylum Chordata; class Lepidosauria; order Squamata; family Lacertidae; genus Podarcis; species Podarcis pityusensis. The sequence continues at coordinate 29,963,041 of NC_138045.1, read as the reverse complement.
TTAAGGCAAAGGGGAGGTTCCGAGGGAGGTTTCGAAGTTAGGGGAGTCTCCTGTACTATAGGGGAGCTTTGTATGTCCCGGGGGAAAACCTTAGGAACAGAGTGCTCAAACAACTCCATGATAGCTGCACGGTGGGGCACTTTGGGCAGCATAAAACCATGTTGCTAGTCACCAGGGAATTTTGGTGGCCCAAGGTGAGGGAAGATGTCAAGGAGTACGTGAGAGGATGTGACACCTGCCAGAGGGCCAAAGGGAAAAGGGCGGCACCCGCTGGTTTGCTGGAACCTTTGCCCACACCGGGCAGGCCATGGGAGGTGGTGGCGGTGGACTTCATCACTGATCTGCCCAGGTCCAGGGGAAAGACAGCGATCATGGTGGTGGTGGATCTTCTAACAAAAATGTGCCATTTTGTGGCCTGCTCGCATGCCGTGACGGCAGAAGAAACAGCCAAGCTGTTCGTTGAGCACGTTTTTAGGTTACACGGGATACCCACGCGGGTGGTCTCAGATAGGGGGACTCAGTTCACCTTGCGTTTTTGGCGCAGACTCATGAGTCTGTTGCAGGTGGAGGTGAGTTTTACCACAGCCAGGCACCCGGAGACCAATGGGCAGGCGGAGAGAGCAAATGCTGTTTTGCAACAGTATTTGCAGTGTTATGTTAGTCAGAGACCCAGCGAGTGGGTGGACAAACTCGCTCTGGCTGAGTTTGCCTACAACAACGCGGAGAATGTTTCCACGGGAATGACTCCGTTTTTTGCTAACCACGGTTGTCACCCAAGGGCATTCCCGGGGAAGGGGGAGGAGTCATGGAGTGTGCCCGCAGCGGAACGCTTTGCGGAGGAAATGGAGGCGATCCACCTGCAGCTGCAGTTGAACTTGGAAAGGGCCAAGGAGGTTTACAAGAGGCAGGCCGACAAGCATTGGCGGCCGGGGGAAGTGGTCCGGGTTGGGGATAAGGTGTGGTTGTCCACGCAAGGGTTGCCCTGGAAAGGAGGTTGCAAGAAGCTCAAGCCCCGGAGGGTGGGACCATTTGAGGTAATCCAACAAATCAACCCGGTGGCCTTTAAGCTGCAGTTGCCGGAGAGCACGAGAATCCATCCAGTGTTTCACCGGTCACTGCTCTCCCCCTACAGGGGGGGGGAGGAGGCAGGATGGTGGGGGTGGGGAACCCCCACCACCTGAAATGGAGGAACGGGAGCAGTGCAACGAGGTGACGGAAATACTGGATTCTCGCTGGCATGGGGGGCAGTTACAGTACCTGGTGGTGTGGGAAGGGGCCCCAAGCTCAGATAACACCTGGGTTCCGGAAAACTGCATCACAGAAGGGGACCTAGTGGAGGAGTTTCACAATTTTTTCCCTGACAAGCCCAAGCCCCGGGGTAGGTCTTTGCAACATGTGTTCAAGACAACGGACAATGAAGAGGAGTTCGAGGGGTTCCTGCCATCGGAGGAGGAGGAAGAAGGAGAAGGAGAAGGAGAAGGAGAAGGAGAAGGAGAAGGAGAAGGAGAAGGAGAAGGAGAAGGAGAAGGAGAAGGAGAAGGAGAAGGAGAAGGAGAAGAAGAAGAAGAAGAAGAAGAAGAAGAAGAAGAAGAAGAAGAAGAAGTATATTGGGGAACACGAGGAATGGGGGACTTGAGGGAGGTTTTTGAAGTAACAGATGATGAGGAGGGTGGTTTTACAGGTTTTCCATCCGCCACCCCGGATGGGAAAGAAATGGAGACAGTCGAGGCTCCAGGAGGGGAGGGGGCCTTTGAGGAGGGGGTGGATGTCAGGGAAAGGGAGGCAGACAGAGACGGGGGGCATGGAAACACTTACCGAGAGCCCAAGCAGCCCTTTTCCAGCCAGTCCTCTGAATCAGAGACTGAAATAGGGAGTGGCCAGTCTGTTCCAGGAACTAGCTATTCCCAGAGGAGAGGAGATAAGAGGCGTTCCCTGTCTCGCTGGGCATGCTGGTCTAGAAAGCAACGTCACAAAAATTTAGAAGCGGCAACTTACTGAACAACACGGACGTGTTGTTTGGAGCTCCGGCGTGGGCTTGGATTTGCAGTAATAAATCTACCGGACAGAAGTGGCTTGATGTCTGGAATGTTATCTCCTAACTAGCTAGGCAGCAAACACATCCCTCACAATAAGTTTATAATGTTGCTAGTGTTGCTATAAATGTTCCTCCCAGGCAAAAAGCCAGCTTGGTCATTGTGTATAATCATCTCGAAGACTTTTTTTGATGTTTCGGCTAAAATATTTGCATATAATTTATAATCGTTATTTAGGAGTGCGATAGGCCTATAGTTGTTAATAAGTAGATTGTCCGTTCCCTGTTTTGGAATTAATGCAATAAGGCTGTCTTTCCATGAGTCCGGCACGGTTCCGTCTTTTAAGATGTTGTTCATGATACTTCTTAATGGGTCAGACAGTATGTTCTCAATTTTTTTTATAATATATTGCCGGTAGGCCATCTGGCCCTGGTGACTTTCCTATCTTTGCTTCCTTAATTGCTCTTTGAATTTCGTACAATGTAATAGGGGCATTCAACAGTTCTTTTTGTTCTTTAGTAAGTTTCAGAAGACCTTTCTGTTCTAAATATTCTTTAACTTCTTCTGTTGTTTCATTTCCTTCCTTATAGAGTTCTCTAAAGAATTCGAGAAATCGTTTCTCTATTTCTTTAGTGTTGTTTATTATTTTGCCTTCGCACTTAACTCTATTTATAAGCCTTTCTGCCTCTCTCTTCTTTAATTGCCATGCTAATAACCTTCCTGGTTTATTAGCATGTTCAAAGTTTTTTTGTTTCAATAATCTTAATTTCCATTCCATTTCTGTATTTATTAGCATTAAATATTGAGATTGTAGGATCTTAATATTTCTTTTTAATTCTACACTATTTGGTTTTTTGTGTAATTCCAGCTCACTTTTTCTAATCTCCTCTAAGAGTTCTTGTTTTTTTTTCCCTTTTGTTTTCTTTGAATTACATTTTGTTGAATAAAGAAACCTCTTAAGACAGCTTTACTAGCATCCCAGACTATCTTTAAATCGGTGCCCTTATTTAAATTCAATTCAAAAAATTCCTTTAAGGTCTTTTTTGCTTTTTCTATTATTATTTCATCTCTCAATAAAGTTTCATTTAATCTCCATCTTATAGATTTCCTCTTTCCGAAGTCAGCGTTACTTGTACTGCATTATGATCAGCTATTGTCTTTGGTTGAATTTCAGATTTACATATTTTGACTGTCAAATCTTTTGTTAGCCAGAATGCATCAATTCTTCCTGCCGAGTCATTAGGGTAGGGGAAAAAAGTGTATTCTTTCACTGTCGGATTTTGTATTCTCCATGCATCCTCTAAACTTAACAAATCTACTAACTGAAGAAAGGTTTTGGGGAATTTTAGTAGTCTTTTTGGATCTGTCTAAATCAGGATTTACCACACCATTTTGGTCTCCTAAAAATATAATTTTCTCTCCAATAATCTCCCCCAACTCTCATTTCAACTTTTGATAAAATTCACTTTTTTTTTTTTTTTTTCCATTCGGTGTGTAAAAGCCAATAACTTTAATTCTCTCCCCCTGGACTATTATTTCTATCACAACGACCCTTCCTTGTGAATCTTTATAGATCAATTTCAGCTCCAAATGCTTTTTTGCGTATATTACAACTCCGTTCTTCTTAGATTTATCTGAAGAAACAAAACCAAGTCCCAGTTTCTTATTGATAAAATTCTTGTGTGTTGTTTTGCGATATGAGTTTCTTGCAAACACATCAAATCCAATTTCTGTTTGCTAAGTATAAATTCCACCTTATTTGCTGTATCTTTCTCATTGACTTTAAGAATGTATCTGAATGTATTTTTCTACTCAAATTTATTTTTTATTTGGGAAACTGTGTACGTGCAGCTACTCACACAGAGGCAATTAAGGTTTGGCAGACAGCCAGAAGGCAATCTGAAGGAGTAAGTCTGCCTGGTGATAACAGAGACATGGAGACTGCTCCCTGATTGGTCAAGCTCTCTCAAAGGAGTGATAATTAATGGCCTACTAACTGGTAGTTCAGAATTTGGAGTCCAGAGTTCTGTGTGTCAGTGTAGGAGTTGTGAGTAGTGTCAGAGAGAGCTAGCAAAAGATCCGTGTTCTGTTCCTGTAAATAGTCCACTGTATATAATAAACACCTAACTACAAGTTCCTGGTTCCTGCTTTGTCTATCCTGTCTGCAGCCAAGTTGCCAATTGCTTCAGACAGCAGCAAGAATACTCATTGCAAAGTATTGGAAGACAGAAGAATTACCCACCTTGGAAGAGTGGCAGATGAAGGTGATAGACTATATGACATTGGCTGAGATGACTGGCAGAATCCGTGAGCAGGGGAAAGAGACGGCGGAAGAAGATTGGAAGAAATTCAAAATTTATCTTAAGAACTATTATAAAATTGAGGAATGTTAAAATGTCGAGGTTTGGAGAAAGAAAAGGAGATTACAGCGACATAAGATTAAGTTGAAGAAAAGAGTAAGAAAAAATATATTTGATAAAACTATTTAGAATTTGCTGAAATAATTTTGGAAATTGGGATGTAGGAAGGGGAGGTTTGGGGGAGTCCGAGAAGAGAGGGATATGAAAAAAAGGTTATGAAATTATACATGTTTGTATGTCTTTTTATTTGTTTGTATTGTTTAAAACTTTTTTGTAAAATCAATAAAAAATTTAAAAAAAAAACAAAAAAAAAAAACAAGTTGCCAATTGCTTCCATGGATTCTGCGTGTACTCTGCTAGGTCTGGCTAAGGTCCTGCAACTAGTCAGAAAGTTGCAAAACTCCAAATAGGTTTTGCCAATAAACTGTGCCTTGGGGAATGTATCATTTTTCGCTGTATCGTTTTTGCTGTATCTTTCTCATTGACTTTAAGAATGTATCTGAATGTATTTTTCGACTCAAATGTATTTTTCCTCAAAATGCTGTACTTTTCTAAATGTATCCAAATGTATCCGAATGGGTTTTTGTATTTCCCCCCAATCTCATTGCCTAGAGAATGTTCCTTAAATGTAACAATCACTTGTTCCAAATGTATTTGATTCAAATGTATTTGAGTGTATACTTTTATGTGAAAACGTAGCTAGGAAAATGTGGATATATATATTGCTTATAGTGCCTTTGAACGGTCAACGTTCCACCCTCTATCCTTTCACGAGCTGCCAAAAACACTCTCCACACCACACTGCCATCTACTGGGTCTACAAATAATACCATGAATGCACACAAATACAAGCTCTAAAATAAATTAGTTTTATTTTCCAAGTATGCAAACATAAGACTATCACACCTGAATTGATAGCTATGCAGAACAGGATTTCACACCAACAATGAAGCCATTTCCCGAATATCCAGCCTCACGATTTGCATACTGATTATCAGCAGCTCTGGAGTTTTTTCCTGTAGATAAAGGAAAAAGCCATTAACCTGGATTCAAGATAAATGAGAAGAAGCTCAACACATATTATTTCAGCCCTCCAGCAAAAATGACACCTCCATTAACACCAGCCAAGGTCTCACAACATCCTACTTACCTTATGTTAATCCTCTCTTCACGCCATTCATGTTGCTTCCCACCACCCTTGCTGTTCTTCTGTGTCATTGATCTGTATGGAAACCAAAAGGTATAAAAGTCGAGGCAGCTCTTTTGTTTGAGGTTCTCACTCCGTCTTTGTTACATGAGGGGGGGACCATGTTGCAACAGTTTTTTCCTGTTCTTTCAACAAAGAACAGACTTTGCTTTCCTGAATCCTGGTGTTGGTCTCTGTCATTTCCCGACCGGAGTGGAGCCTACCCAACGGTGCTCTTCTGAGGGTTTCGGTCCTCCCTATGAAGCTGCGACCCCTTTATAAGGAATTAATTTTCCTATTTCAACAGGATCATGGAAGTAATCCAGGCAGATGGAGCAAGTGGCTTCATCACAAAGATTCTTGATGTGACCCACTGCAGCAGCCATGGCTCCCTCGTGCCAAAGACCCAAGTTTAGTTTCATTTTTTTCAGTTTTCAGCTGAAGAAGACAAAAAGAAACTGCCCTAGGTCCTTAGGGGACACTGTGAACTGTGGCGTACCAAGGTCAGGTGGTATCCGATGTGGAAACTTTTTTGTCACCCCCCCCACACATTGAAATCCCCCCTCCTCCCCCCCTTGTCATGGAAGCAGCGCAGGCAACTATCCGAAGTAGAGCCTGCCTTCTCCCCCTCCCTCCATCGGATAGCTGCCTGCGCGGCTGTCTTTGAGGGGGGTGGAGGGAGGAATGGGCGGGATCTACATCGGATAGCTGCCTGCATGCGTGCATGCGTGCATGCCTGAACATGCCGTGCACCTGGGGTGCACTGCGATCGGCACCCATTGAGAAGGAACAAGACAGGAAAAGGAAGGAAATGGGACAGGTTTTTTAAGGCCCCACTTTTCACATGGTGTCCTGTTGTGTGGTCGGAAACTACTCTTTATTGTTTGTTTTTGGTTAATGTCAGAATAAAAGCGAGTTCCTTCAAAATAACACATTCATTTTTATCTTACCAGTTTCTCATGTTGTAAGAAGCTGAAGAACAAACCATAGAGAGCATTAATATTTTCCTTCTGATCAATGAAGTCAAACGTTACAATTATCCATTTTAGAATGAGCACCTATAGGGAGAAGACAGATATCAGTAAGCAAAAGCAAGACCAAGACAACAAACCCCTTCTGAAATATGGTCAGCGTGTACAACATCTAGCTGAATCATCACCAGGATAACTAAGTCAGACTGGGGGAAATATCATTCTTCAGAACCAAGACATCATTACCATGCTTTCCAAGTTACCTGAAAGTTACTAGAACACTTGCGAGCACCGAGCCAAGACACAGCTGAAAGAAGAGAATCCTCTGTTATTACGGAAATGGGAATCAGAGTCTTCAGTAGCCTAGTGCTTATCACTGTGCCTGCAAGACATTGAAAGACACTGCTTAACATGCTTAAGATCTTCACTCTTGATAATTTCTCACAAGCTCGAAGCAGCCCCGGTTCTTGTTAAGGGAGAAGGCAGGGCAATGCAGCTACTTTGACATACTTTACTGCCAAGGGGAAAGAGAAGCCCAAACATGTTTTCTTTCCCAAGCTTGGCACTGAGTGCGATGTTCAGCAAGTTATGAATTTCTTCTGGTGCCAAGCCTCTCTCTTGCACAATCTTTTCCACAGTCTCCAAAGGACTCTGCAAAGCTCCCTGCTTCCGTGAGGCACTATCTTGAATTAGAAAAAAGTCAAAGTGTGATTCAAATCCATTCGAAAAACCATCCTCATGCATGATGGCCTTGTTGGAAATCAAGCCTTTATCAGGAGAAACTGGCAACTCTCCCAGGCACCCGGCTTGGTCTCCTGTTGACCTCCCTGTCTGCTTTCCCGGCAAGATCCAGGCAGAGGTCGCAATAGGCAATCCTTCTCAGCATGAGAACACCCCCCCCTCTTTGTTGCCCCCCCCCCCGGCAGGGGAAAGAGATAGACAGAAACGTATTTACATGCCTTTATTTCTGTCTTTGCAGCGTTACAAAAAACATGACTGCTCTCTTCAAACTCCAGCAGTTGAGAGACAAACACTTCCTGTACAGCTCATATTACACTCTGAGCTAATTCCGGTGCCCTCTGTTTCCCACGGACAGTCCCAACATCATGTGATGTTTTCAAGCTAGCAGCTCGCAGCTGCATTGCTTCTATATCGTAACAGGCCTGTCCAATGGCTTGCTTTACCATCAATTGGCAAGGGAGCCCCACTGAGATGCCATGGCATTTGGAAAACTCTGGAATTCTGAACTTGCCTCTTGCTTTCTTGCTCCTTCATTCAGTGGGTAGGTAGGTGTAGGTAGGGGTAAGTCTAAAGCTTCATTGAAATTCCTCAGCCCCAGCCAGCATTGCCAATGGGCAGGATGATGAGAACTGTAGTTAAGCAACGTCTGGAGGGCCAGAGGTTACCCTCACCTGTTTTATCGGTTAGTGTGCTAAGATCTGGGCACAAGCCCAATTCAGCTGACGGTACTTAACAAGGGCTTGCTTTAAACAAAACGTTAGAGCTAATACACTATTCTGCTCCAATATAGAAAACAGCCCCTTCTCTATAGAAAACAAAAGAAAATACAAACTTTGGGGTTTGTAGATGGATTGTTAGTGTGTCTGCTAAGCAGATTAGTGCTTACAGCTATATCAGGTCTTCAACATCTGGCAATGAAGTTCAGTTTGCCTAAAATGCATCTGTACAGTGTAGTGTCAGAAAATGCTTCACCAGTATCATCTACAGGATTTGCTTCAACCAAATTCAGCCTGGTTAACACATCAGCAATTTTCTGAGATTGGTGTACCAAAAAATCACCTGCCTGGTTTTTCTCTACTTCCAGAGAAAGATAGTTGAATACCTCACCAAGATCCTTCATGTCAAAGTGCTGCTTCAGCTGAGCTAGGGTGCTTTGGTACAAAACCTGATTCTTCCAAAAAAGAAGAATATCATCAACAAAGCATAAACAATACAGTTTGTTTTGCCCCTCCTCCTTGACAAACACACATGGATCAGCTTTGCCTTGGTGAAAACCTAGAGAAAGCAATGTCTCTGTTAGTTTTGTGTTCCAACACCTGGCACTCTGTTTGAGACCTTATAGGGATTTCTGTAGCTTACAGACTATTCCCTTCTTTACCTGCACTCCATCGGGTGGAAGCATGTAAATCACCTCCCCCAGAATCCCATACGAAAAAGCTGTGTTCACGTCGTGATGTGATACCTGAAGCTTATCTTCTGCAGCAATCTTGAGCATAAGCCTAATGCTCTCATACTTGACGGTGGGTGAGTAGGTCTCGTGGTAGTCCAGTCCTGGTACCTGTGAAAAACCTCTGGTGACCAATCTGGCTTTGTGTCTTACTACCTTGCCATTCTGATCAGTCTTGGATTTAACGACCCATTTGCTGTCAACCAGCTTCATCCCTGGGACTATTGGAACCAGATCCCAGGTCTTGTTACTTTCCAAGGAATCAAGTTCAGCCTTCATGGCATTTAGCCATGGCTCAGCATCCTTTGAGGTTAAATCCTGGACCTCTTGGAAGCTTGGAGGTTCCCACACCTTCTCTGAGCTACTAACAACAGCTACTGCTGTTTTAACAAACTCATCAGCATACCTCTTTGGAGGTTTGCCCTTTGTGGCCCTTTCAGATCTGTGTATTAGATGCAAGTCTTCAGCACTCATCTCCTCTTTCTTAGGAGAATAGTGGCCAATGGTGAACACAGTGGTTCTTCCAGTTCAGTGTCAGACGCATCAGATGGTCTGACTGAGGCCTTTGCGCTCTTGTAGTCTGCTGTGTCATCACTGTCGCTGACATCAGCAGCAGCGCCGCCCACTGAACTGGAATCCGAACGCTGATCATCATCCTCAGCTTCCTCTGCTTCTTCAGCTTCAGGGTGACTGGAAAATACATTTAGCATTGTACCGAACACTTCTGATAAACCGTCTTTGTGTCAGTCATCACCACTCTGTATGCACCTGTGATGGGACGATGAGCTGCTTGTGTGTAAAATCCTAGTCCCTCAGAGTTTGGTCAAGTTTGCAAACCTCTGTCTGTAACGGAGCCCCTTAAACATGGCTCCGTCAGTCGCTGGCAGATTCCGACAGTGGTTGCTTTCGGAATCGCTTCCAACATAAAAGCTCCTTAACGGAAACACGTCTTCTGGACTCTCTGCGTGACAGTTTCCGGCGAGGAGTGGGTGTCCCTACAGGAGGTCCTGAAACCTCCCCACTGTTTTCGCTGGAAGTGTCTCTGAGCCATCCCTCCAGCTCCCTTTCCCTCAGCCCAGCTCCTCTCCCCCTACTGGTTCCCTCTTCAGCTGCTGAGTCTCTCCCAACCTGTGTGAGCCCTTTCACTTCCCTTCCTTCCGATGGCAGTTCCCTGACATCCACCTCCCCTCCAGGGCCCCCTTCATCCCCTCTCGCCCCCTCCTCTACGGGCGGTGAGGAGGCAAAACCCCGGAATGAACTTCCTTCATCTTCCGATGTCCCGAACACTTCTCTCCACCTGTTGCGGTTCCTGGTCTCGAAGTACTCCTCCTCCTCAGAGTCCATCTCCCCTTCCCCTTCCGATTCCGAGAATCCTTCCAACTCCTCCTCCTCATCGGTGGTCCCAAAGTATTCCCTCCGGAACCTCTCCACAGGCTGAGGTTTCCTTGGGAACCTTTGATGGAACGTTTCTATCAATACCTCGTCATTGATATCTTCTGCCATTACCCAAGTGTTTTCTGACTCCGGTTCTCCTTCCCACGCTACCAAATACTCCACCTGATCCCCCTTCCATCTGGCGTCGAGGATTTCTGCCACATGGCTGCTGCATTCCCTTTCTTCTATGACCGGTCCCCGAGTGGCCATCCCTTCTCGTCCCCCCTCATACGGTGACAGTAACGACCTGTGAAATACTGGGTGCAGTTTCATGTGGTTGGGTAACCGGAGCCTGAAAGCCACTGGGTTGACCTGTTGAATGACCTCAAAGGGACCCAATCTCCTGGGTCTTAATTTCTTACAACCTCCTTTGAACGGCAACCCTTGGGTTGACAGCCACACCCTATCTCCCACCCTTAAGGTTTCACCTTCCCTTCGGTTCTTGTCTGCCTGCCTCTTGTATTCTTCCTTCGCCCTTTCTAAGTTGAGTTGGAGCTGACGATGGATTGCTTCCATTTCTTCTACAAAATGCTCGGCTGCCGGGACACCCCATCTCTCCCCTTCTCCCCCTGGGAAAGCCCTGGGATGACACCCATAATTAGCCAAGAAGGGGCTCATCCCTGTGGACACATTCTCGGCATTGTTGTAGGCAAATTCCGCCAGCGCCAACTTTTCTACCCAGTCATTCTCTCTGTCATTGACATAACACCTCAGGTATTGCTGGAGGACCCCGTTTGCTCTTTCCGCCTGCCCGTTGGTTTCAGGGTGCCGGGCAGTCGAAAAGTTGACCTCCACCTGCAGTAAGCTCATGAGCTTCCTCCAGAACCTGGACGTAAATTGTTTTCCTCGGTCTGAGACCACCCTCAATGGCACTCCGTGCAACCTAAAAATGTGTTCTACAAATAACTTCGCTGTCTCTTCCGCCGTGACTGCATGCGAGCAGGCTACAAAGTGGCACATCTTTGTTAGTAGGTCTACCACCACCATGATGGCTGTTTTCCCCTTGGACTTCGGCAGATCAGTCATAAAATCTATCGACACTGCCTCCCAAGGTCGTTCTGGGGTTGGTAAGGGTTCTAATAGCCCCGCCGGTGCCCGCCTCTCCCCTTTGGCTCGCTGGCATTGCTCACACCCTCTTACATACTCCCGTACATCTTCCCTCACCTTAGGCCACCAAAATTCCCTGGTGACCAACCACATGGTTTTGTGTTGTCCAAAATGCCCCGCCGTGGGGCTGTCGTGCAACTGCTTGAGTACCCTCCCCCTTAAGTCTCCTTCAGGGATATACAGTGCCCCTTTGTAATACAAAGCTCCATTTCTTTCCTCGAAACCCCCTGGTTCCTCTCCCTCACCCCTAAGACCTCTGAGCTTATTCTGGGCGTATTCATCATTCTCTGTTTCCTCTACCAGTTCTCTTTGTCCCACCAATGCCGCCCCACACACCCAGCGGTCCTCTGGAATGACATGTCTCTCTTCGGGTGCTCCCTCCTCCTCCAAATATTCAGGTTTGCGTGAGAGAGCGTCCGCCCTAATGTTCTCTGGGCCTGGCACGTAACAAATCTCAAAGTTAAATTTGGAGAACTCCTGGGCCCATCTCACTTGCCGTTGGTTGAGCACTCGTGCCGTCCTCCAATACTCTAGGTTCTTGTGGTCAGTGCACACTTGCACCTTATGTTGTGCGCCAATTAGCAGGTGCCTCCATCTCCGGAACGCCTCATGAATGGCTAGTAGTTCTCGGTCATACACCGTGTAGTTCCTCTCGGATTTGTTCAGCTTTCGCGAAAAAAAGGCACACGGTCTCCACTCTGACTCCTCCTTCCCTGGCTGCAGAAGCACCGCCCCAATCGCTCTGTCTGATGCGTCAGTTTCCACTCTCATCGGTTTTTGTAAATCCACATGCAGGAGTTGTTGTTCCGAGGCGAAGGCCCTTTTTAGTTCCTCAAATGCTCGCTCCGCCTCCTCAGTCCAAACGAACTTCTTCTTACTGCTGAGACAGTCCGTAATGGGCGCCGTCAGGTGGGCAAAGTTTCGGATGAACTTACGATAGAAGTTCCCAAATCCTAGGAACCTCTGCACATCCTTCCTTGTTTTGGGTGTTTTCCATTCCAGCACCGCCTGGACCTTGCCGGGATCCATGGCCAATCCCTTGTCTGACAGGCGATACCCCAGGAATTCCACCTCCTTGGTATGAAACTGACACTTCTCCAGTTTCACCCACAGCTGGTTGGCTTGCAGCCTGCTCAACACTTCTCTGACGTCTCTCACATGCTGCTCCTCATTCTCAGAATACACCAACACGTCGTCTAAGAAGGCCACACAATTCTTGTAAAGCAAAGGCCCCAGGACGTGGTTCATAAACGATTGAAAGCACGCGGAGCCTCCTTGTAGGCCGAAGGGCATAACTAAATATTCAAATGCCCCCAAAGGGGTGAACATGGTGGTTTTCCATTCATCCCCCTTCCTTATTCGTATCAGGTTGTACGCCCCCCTTAGGTCCAGTTTAGTAAAAATCTTTCCCTTCCTGACCCTTGTCAAAATGTCGTCAATCCTGGGCATAGGGAAAGCCACTGGTTCTGACACTGCATTTAAGGCCCTGAAGTCACACACAAGCCTCGGCTTGTTCGTGTTTTTTTTATCCACAAAAAACACTGGGCTGCCCCCCACCGCCCTGGACTCTCTGATGAACCCTCTCTTCAGGTTCTTGTCAATGAACTCTCTTAGCTCCTGCATCTCTCTGTCTGACATGGCGTACAGCTTGCCTACAGGGAGCTGTGCCCCAGGGAGTAAATTGATTTGACAGTCAAAGGGTCTATGCGGGGGTAATTGGTCAGCTTCCCTTTCGCTGAAGACGTCGCGGAGATCTGCGTATTGTCGTGGTACCTTCACGTTCTCCGTTACTTCAGTCCCTGCTAGGGTGGCTTGGGCCCCTGCCAAACCCTTTCCCTCTTTGCAGTGTTCTAAGCAATGTGCTGAACCAAAAGAAACCACTCTCTGATGCCAGCCCACCAGCGGATCATGTAACGCTAGCCAGCTCATCCCCAATATAATGGGAGCTCCTCCCAAGGTGGCCACATTAAACGCTATCAGTTCGGTGTGCCTTGCCACCTTCATTATCATTGGGACGGTCTGCAAGCTGACTTCTCCTCCCAACAGCTCCCTGCCATCGATCGTGGTCACCTGCAGGGGGTTGCTTAAAGGGATCGTCTGTATCTGGTGTTCAGCTGCAAACTCTTTGCTCATGAAATTGCAGGAGCTGCCTGAGTCCAACAGCGCCTTTATCTTTAGAGGGTGTCCGTTTGGCAGCTCTAGCGCCACTTCTATCACTAGGGCGGGTTTAGGAGGTTCTGGCGTGGGCACTTTCACTGCTCTTTGGCCTGACTGCTGTGCCCCGACGGTGGCAGCCAGGCGTTGGCTTTTACTTGCTTCGGTATTTCTTCCTCTCTTCCCTCCACAGCTCCTACCATCCCTTGCCATTCCTTCCTCTGGGGGCAGACTCTGGCAAAGTGACCTGGCTGTTGGCAGAGATAGCATTTCCGGGCGCCTTTTCCCTCCTTCTTTCCCCCCTCACTGGGCTTTGAAACTGCGCGCGCGCGCGCTGTTCCGATTTCCATCGGCTCTGCCGGCGGGAAAGTTGGCTCTGGAATGTCTGGAATGCGGAACTCCTTCCAACGTTCCCCCTTCCCTTCCCGCCTCTCCAATGCTCTCGCCTCCTGGCGCGCTCCTATGGTCAGCGCTGATTTGGTCAGCTGGTCCATAGACTCCGCCCTGGGCGCCCGGGAAAGTTCGTCTTTCACAGCCGAAGAAAGCCCTTCTTCAAAAAGCATTTGAATGGGTTCCGCCGATAGATCCCACCCCAATTTATGGATCAACATGGTGAATTCAGTCCAGTACTCACGGACAGATCGGCTCCCCTGTTTGCAAGCCATTAACTGTCTGCGGACCACTCCCTGTTCAATATCGCTGGAAAACATCAGATCCATGGCGCGAAAGAACTTCATCGTGTCCTTTAGGACGTCACTATTCGCTGCCATCAGGGGTCTAACCCAGTCTCTCGCCCCCTTTTCAAGATGCCCAATCACGAAAGCCACTCTTGATTCCTCGTCAGGGAATTCATCAAACTGCAGATTGAGGGCATATTGCATCTCTGTCCGAAAGCCATGATAGTCTTTGGGCTCCCCCCCAAACTTCTGCACCAATCCTGGTACCTTTCTGACGAGCTGGGTGTCTTTCCCCTTTTTGTCTGCATCCTGAGCCCTCCTCTCCTCAAGCCTCGCCGTCTGCAGCGCTAGCTGGACCTCCACCACCCGGTACCTTTCTTCCAGGCTTGGACCCGCTCCAGCTCCTGCTTCTCCGGTTCCGGCTGGGTTGCTCATGATGCCTTCTCCTGCACAAGCTGCTCACGAAGACTGTCGGAATGCTGTGATGGGACGATGAGCTGCTTGTGTGTAAAATCCTAGTCCCTCAGAGTTTGGTCAAGTTTGCAAACCTCTGTCTGTAACGGAGCCCCTTAAACATGGCTCCGTCAGTCGCTGGCAGATTCCGACAGTGGTTGCTTTCGGAATCGCTTCCAACATAAAAGCTCCTTAACGGAAACACGTCTTCTGGACTCTCTGCGTGACAGTTTCCGGCGAGGAGTGGGTGTCCCTACAGGAGGTCCTGAAACCTCCCCACTGTTTTCGCTGGAAGTGTCTCTGAGCCATCCCTCCAGCTCCCTTTCCCTCAGCCCAGCTCCTCTCCCCCTACTGGTTCCCTCTTCAGCTGCTGAGTCTCTCCCAACCTGTGTGAGCCCTTTCACTTCCCTTCCTTCCGATGGCAGTTCCCTGACAGCACCTTTTTCATACCCCACAAATATGCCATGCACACCACACTTCCCGAGCTTGCTGCTCTGTGGAGTATGGACCCACATGTCAGAGCCAAAGATTCTCATGTGCCTGATGTATGGTTTCTTACCAAACATATTTTCATCGGGAGTACAACCTATGGGTGCAGAAAATCGTCTGTTAAAACAATAAACCAAACAATTCAGCGACTCCACCCAATATTCCTCAGGAAGATTGGCATCATGCAACAAGGTCTTTAGTCCTTGTAGCAAAGTCTGGTTTTCCCTTTCGCAAAGTCCATTCATCCATGAAGATCTTGGACTTGCGAGGTCATGCTGAATCCCCTTCTCAGTGAGAAAAGCCTCAAACTGCAGAGAAGGGATTCTCCTCCACGGTCAGTAAATAAACACTGCAGTTGCTTTCCATGGGCATTTTACAACCAAGCACAGAATTCCTTGAACTTAGGAAACACTTCTGATTTTTGCTTGAGCATGAACACATGAATATACCTGGAAAAAGCATCAATCAATCAGTACTTTGCTCCACCTAGAGAAGTTGCAAGTGGACCAACAAGGTCTGTGTGGACAATCTGGTAGGGTTTAGATGCCTACCTGCCAGAAACCTTGCCCTTTGGTGCAACCCTCACCTTGTGCTCTGCACATGACTTTCACTTCATGTAAAACCTGCAGGGTTTGATGGTCATGCCTTGAACCATCTCTGGCATCTTGGTCAGTGCCTGCCATCCCAGGTGACCAAACCGCCTGTGGTGAGAATGTATGCAATCTAAATGGAGAATTTTGTTAGTATTCATAACACTACAAGATTCATCACTTTGCACATTGACAGCGTCATCAACATAAGTTATGCTTCACATACCTCAGGCTTGTGGGATTTGATCAGAAATTATTGTCAATGAATTAAACCCAGGCAACGCAATGCATTCATCGCGGACACAATGGCTTGATGCATATTTTATAATTCCTCATAATAATCCCATCTGATCACTACATCTCTGGATATTTGCACTCTTACATAGGCTGAGCCTGTGACCTGGGTCAGGAACTAAGTATTTGTCATTACAAAAGACTGGCCAGGCTCCCCAGGGTACTCAATCAAGTGAGCATTAATAGGTAACCTGCCGGAGGTAAACAACACACTCAGATGTCTGTTGTAGACCGTGTTGGATTCTTGCCCCCCCCCCCCCCCGGAGCTATGCCAGCCTCCCAAAGCACTCCGGGGCGATTAATCTGGTGGTCACTCTCTGGCTGCTGCCCAGGAATCCTCCTTCAGTCCAGAGAGACTGATGAATAGGCGACTTCTCCCTCCTGAGAAAAGCACACCCATTTCCTCCTGGCATAGGAAGGAAAAGGCAGTTCGTAGACTTCAAGCTACTTTATTAAAACTGCATATACAGACACACACATGACTGCACGCTCTGAGCAGCCCAGCTTCTGAGTTCTCTGACTCAACACTGCTTCATCCTAGAAGCAGAAGAGGGAAGTGTAACTCCGCCCCGGTTACACTCAGGACAGTCTGAGAACTGGCTCAGACTTCCTTTCTCACGGTCAGCTACACCTGATGTAAACAACAACCTTGTAGCTCTTGCTGCTTCCTGGCAGCTTATGGGAACTGAAATCCCAACAGACTGCCCTTTCTGTGATGTTGGTACGAAGTATCTCGGGGGTGGTCTTGAGCTACATCCCTTTCTGTGATGTATCTGGGGGGTGGTCATTTCCCCCCAAAAAATTTTTTATTGTTTTTTTCACAAAAATTTAAACATACAGACAGAAAGGCAAACAAACATAAACCATAACCTTATTAAGACTAATCTAATTAACATTGTTAAATGACTTCCTCGTATCCCCCTGGTTGGATTTCAGTGCATATCATTTTAACGGTTTTCCAAATCAATATTCTTATAAAATTAACTTAATCACTTAAAATCTTTCTTTCTTCCCAATTCAGTATTAAACATATTACTTCATCACGTATTACATATTTAAATCCTAAGCCTATCCGGTATTTGCAAGCTTTTTCCAATTAATTTAACTTAACATATTTAACTAAATAGTCATTAAATTTCATCCATTCTTCCTGATACTCCTCCTCCTTCTGGTCATGGACTCTTCCAGTCAGGTCGGGTAGCTCCAAAAAATCCATCATCTTCATCTGCCATTCTTCCACTGTTGGTACTTCTTGCGTTTTCCCATTCTTAGCTAGTAAAATTCGAGCAGCAGTTGTGGCATACAAAAATAATTTAACATCTTTTTTGGGCAATTCCAGACCTGTTATTCCAAGAAGAAAGGCCTCTGGTTTCTTTTTGAATGTATATTTCAACATTTTTTTTCAGTTCATTATAAATCTTTTCCAAAAGTCTTTCACTTTGGGGCAGGTCTACCACATATGATAGAAGGTACCTTCTTTTTCTTTACATTTCCAGCAATGATTATCACAGTTGTGATAAATCTTTGCTAATTTAACAGGGGTCAGATACCATCTATACAGCATTTTCATTATGTTTTCCTTTAGTACAGTACACGCAGTGAACTTGACCCCTTTCTTCCACAATCTTTCCCAGTCCTCAAACATTACGTTATGTCCTACATCTCTTGCCCAATCTATCATCACTGATTTAACTTGTTCATCCTTTGTATGCCACTCCAACAATCTGGGGGGGGGGGGGTCTTGAGCTACACCCCTTTCTGTGATGTAGGTATGATGTATCTGGGGGGTGGTCTTGAGCTACACCCCTTCTGTGATGTAGGTATGATGTTTCTGGGGGTGGTCTTGGACTCCAGGGCAGGCAATTTAAAATGTCTATACAAGGGCAGGCACATCTTTGTTTGGGGTCCTCCTCCTTCTCCTGCGTGGGGGGGGGAGCACCCTGTTGCAACAGTTAATAAAGATCTGGCTTACTAGCTGCTTTGCTTCTCAATATTCTCTGCTTGGCCTCTGTTATTTTCTCCGACCGATGGAGAAACTACAAAGGACTCTAGAAGGGCTCTTGTGTTCCCCATAAGGGAATAAGGGCAGATTTTTGTTTATTACAATATGCAGGACTGAGTTTGGCCTCATTAGGTCTCCCTACCATGAACTCCTTAGGTGGGCCACCCTGCGTCCGCCTCGGCATCGCGCCTCGCTATTCTGCAACTCGAGATAACACTGAACTGCTCTGCAGGGTTGTTGTAAGGATTGCAAGTCAAGGCATCCGAAGTGCTTTTGAACATTGAAACATTTGAACATTTGAACTACAATCACTTTAAAAACGAAACTCTGATTAGTAAGAGTTTGGGGAATTAAAAATTGGTTTGTTCTGGGGGTGCTGAAGCTGTGTTCTGGGTTGAAAACCCAGTGAGACCACTGGGCCATCTAGTTCTGTATGGTCTGCCATAGCCAGCAGCTGCTCTCCAGGATTTCAGAGAGCAGGTTTTCAGAGCTCTGTTTCCCATGCATGGATTGAAACTGCCGCTTTTTGCATCAAGTGCCTCTCCCAGTGGGCCATCCAGAGCCATTTCCTGTATAGCGTTCTACATCCCATGTAGTCCTGGTTCTTCTAGCTCAATTCAGTTAATTCTGCAACTGTGCAAGTTAGGCCGCATCTGCTTTATACATTCAAAGCACCATCATGCCACTTGACATTATAACAATTGCATCTTTGTATTCAATCCCTTCAGCACGTTGGACAGCAGTCTCTCAAGGCTCATCCACAGTTACCTTGTGCCCCATGCTTCCTAGGCACAGGTCCGTGCTTTAAAGGCACTGTGTCCGAGTGTTTTGTTTTGTTGTCCCAGTGCTTTCTAATTTTGACTCATTTTCAGCATCCCTTTCCAGGGCAGCTTTATTTATTTCATGTATTTAAGAAGTCATCTGTGCGTGCCAAAGGCTTGTTGCTGGGACAATAGGAGGCTGCCTTATACTGAGTCACACTATGGCTCTATCTAGCTCAGTGTTGTCCACAATGGATGGCAAAAACTCTCCAGGGTTTCAGACAGAGGACATTCTACCTGGAGATACAACAGATTGAACCTGAGAGCTTCTGCATGTAAGCAGCTGCTTTACCACTAAGCTATGGCCCTTCTCCCATTGCTTCTGCCCTGAATGAACTGCAAGCCTGTCCTACAGTCCTCCCAAAACTCTCTTTTGTGGCTACACTCTGAAGGAGGTAATTGGTTGCAGAAGTTGAGCTGTCTGCACAAGTGACTGAATCAGTGAGAAGGCTGATCTGTAATGAAATGCTGACTTTCAGGCATCTCTTGAAGACCTTTTTTCATGCCAACAGGTCTGTGCTATCATTTAAACATTTCTTGAGCACCCAGACATTTTAATTCTTTTGACTGATTTTAATGTCCACCGTCCACCTGCTTTTGTACATTGCTGTATTTTATGACATGCCCTAGCTTCTGAGAAGCCTTTCACTCAAACCAGTTAGACATGACATGAATTAGTAGTTTTATCCTTGCAGCTGCCCCAGTTCTTCTCATTCTGCACAACTAGGGGGATTATTTGATGAACTGCCCCTTAACTACTTGGTTTCTGTTCTCCATGTTGCTTTAATGTGTTTCTTTTCATTATGTCCACACTCCACACTCACACACCCCGCCCCTCAACAGCTCACACAGGAAAAAAGTAAATTACACTTCTATCTCCACCCGGCATGTATGGAACAGACCCTGACAAATCAAATGACAAAGCATAACACTGGTCAACAACAAATTTGTTGTCTGTGTTTTTTCAGTTGATTTAGGATGAATCTGATGCGCTGAATCCAAAAATCACATTGGTTTTGTTCAATCAGGTCAAGTTTTTGAGCTATGGCCACATGTCTTTTTTTACATTTTTGTTCACATGTATGCTTGTGTGGAGCATTTTAGAAGAAGTTGGTGGGGGTAAAATGCCATGTCAAATAATTGTTTTGATTGGAAATGATTATTTTAATGACAAGAAGTATTCAGGTCCGATAGTTCTGGTTGATTATGTCGAAAAGGGATTAGTTTGAAGTCATAAAACCTCGAAATCTTCCATAAATTGGTGCGGCTGGAATCAACAGAAAGAACCGGAGCAGCCTCAAGTATCCTGATCTTCAATCAGCACGTCGTCCTGTAGCTCATTGTGATGAAATTCCAGTGCCTGTCTTCGGAGAACTTCCTGACATTAGTGACGAAGATGCCTCCAGTGTTGAAGGACATGAAGAAGAAGAAGTGGTTCTTGAAGATTATGCTCCACATCCATTTTCCCCAAAGGAGTTGAATGATCTAGTTCGCGACCTCAGCTTGTCAAAGGACTCTGCCGAACTGTTGGCATCCAGATTGAAGGAAAAAAACCTCCTCTCTGACAGTGCTCGCATCAGCTTCTTCCGCAACAGGCATCAAGAGTACCTCCATTTTTTCTTGGAAGAGAAGGACTTGGTGTACTGTGCAGATATTGCGCAGCTTCTGCTCAAGCTTGAAGTGCCACAGTACGAACCCAAAGATTGGATACTGTTCATTGACAGCAGCAAGCGATCACTGAAATGTGTTCTGCTACACAACGGCAACCAGTTTGCCTCTATACCCCTGGCTCACTCGAGTACACTGAAGGAGAACTATGAATCGGTGAAGTATGTGCTGGAGAAAATTGGTTATGATCTGCATAAGTGGTTTATTTGTGTTGACCTGAAGATGGTGAACTTTTTGTTGGGACAACAGTCTGGCTTCACCAAGTACCCATGTTTTCTGTGCATGTGGGATTGTCACGGCTAAAATGGCCGCTGTTTCTTTAATGCAAATAAAGCTGGGTCAGCATGACTCAGCGGTCTGCACCAAGTTGTATATATAGAGTGAGAAATGTTAGTTTGGTTGCTGGTGTTTGGGTTGGTTGGGGTTTTTCGCATTTAAGAAACCGA
Source organism: Podarcis pityusensis (assembly GCF_964106645.2). Classification (NCBI taxonomy): domain Eukaryota; kingdom Metazoa; phylum Chordata; class Lepidosauria; order Squamata; family Lacertidae; genus Podarcis; species Podarcis pityusensis. Next base: position 29,942,168 of record NC_138045.1, on the reverse strand, counting down.
AGGGGTGTCACGGCTAAAATGGCCGCTGTTTCTTTAATGCGAATAAAGCTGGGTCAGCATGACCCAAGCTGTATATATAGAGTGAGAAATGTTAGTTTGGTTGCTGGTGTTTGGGTTGGTTGGTTGGTTGGTTGGTTAGTGCTGGTGTGTATAGTTATTCAGTCATGTTTTGCACAAAGACTTTTAAGAATAAAACTCTGCAAGGATATTCTCATGGACTCTTTTATGCAGACAAGGGTCCGAGGACCAGGCTGAAGAGACAAAGGGAGGTCAGAACCCTTTCCTTCTTTTTTTTTGCTTTTTACAAACACTGATCTGATCTGTCAGCTCATCAGAGATCCAGAATTCGGAAACTCAATGAACGAAATGGAACTGGAAGCGTGGAAGGCATTTGTTCTGGTAGTGAAGAACTTTCTTGGCAACAATAAGGCCAGAAACTATGCAGAACTTGTCAACAACATGCTGACTGCTTTCAGAAACCTGGGCTGCAACATGAGCGTCAAGATGCACTACCTATTTTCACATATGGACCGGTTTCCTGAGAACCTAGGTTCAATGAGTGACGAGCAGGGGGAGAGATTCCATCAGGACATGAAAGAGATGGAGACCAGGTCTCAGGGTTGCTGGGACGCAGTCATGATGGCTGACTACTGTTGGACTCTGAAGAGAGACCTCCCTGCCGCTGAGCATTCCAGGAGTTCCAAGAAATGGAAGTTCAAGCCCTGAAGTTTGAAAAATGGTGAAGCAACATGCAATTTACGTGTACTTACCTTTATCAATGCCCACCATTCAGTTTACAGTAAACCTGACCTGATGGAGAGAAATGGATGCCATTTCCTGATTCAGCAGTGCAAAAATACCCTAAATTAGTTGTAGAAATCTAGACAACATTCAAAAAGTAAAAAATTGTTACCCAGTGAATTAATCCCCCAGCTGAACTGAACAGGGAGCAGCAGCTGGGGTAGAACATGCAAACAAGAAATTATTAGTTCAAGGTACAGAAGCCCCAGAACACCCCAAACACATGGAGTTAAGAATAGCAATTCCAGATTAAAGGGCTTGCATCTGAGACATTTGTTCCTTCCTTTTTTCCAAGACAGGTGATGTTCCTACAAGTACATTGGAAATTTTGAAAGGACCGTGGGCATTTTTCCTCTGCAGCTGAAGATTCAGAGCTATCTGAAGAGGGGAAAATATCAGGTCTTGCTCAGCGGGAGATGCCTTATTTCCTTCGAAGATATAATCTGATGAGAATTTTAGGCTGCTGGGGGTGGGGCAAAATCTGAGGATGGGGAAAATGATATCACTGGCAGCCACATGGGAGGCTGCAGAAAATGCACATGGAGAAACAATGGGTCCTTGTACTGAGGGGACTGTTTGACCTGCAGGAGGAAGCCAGTTGTTGAAATGGAACATGGATCTGAGAAGGAGCTTAGAGGGAGATTTCAACATCCAGCTGGAGCCATCAATGGCAGTTCATCACTAGTTCAGAATTGGGGACTCTTTTTCAGACTTAAGGGCCATATTCTCCTCTGGGAAGCCTTCCAGGGGCCGTGTGCCTGTGGTGGGAGGGGCCTCAGATGAAAGTGGATGGAGTGATGAATGTAAACGTTGCTTTCCTAAGGGAGGCTGGTTTCTACACACATTCAACTCTCCACTTTCTGTCCTTCATGACTCAAGGGTGAAAAGGGAGGGGTAGTATCTCGGGGGGGGGGACACGTTGTGCTCCTTCTGAGGTAGTTTGTCCACCTTTGGTCACTACAGCTCTCACCTGTGGCTCTTAGAAAGTATCAGCCTGCAGCAGCAGCCACACCCCAGGAACGGCTTCAACTGGCGGGCTAACCAGGTGAGGGGAGTTGATGGGTCTCAAACCCTCAGTGAGTTAGGGGCTTCCCCTGCACGCAAAGCTAGTGCCGGGTACTGGTTAGAGGAGGAGGAATGGCGGGAGGCTACAACCAGGGAACCCCCCTCCACCAGGAAGCATCAGAGTGGGAAGGCTCCGAGCTAGGAGACTGCTGGTGGGATGCAGGAGACAGGTCAGAAGAAGAAGAAGAAGGGGGAGCAGATGGCTTGGAGGCTAAAGAAGCAACAGGTTTAAGTGAGACTGAGGCAGCGGAGGAGGAGGAGGAGGTGGTGGAGGCTGCAACAGATCCCCAGGCACCTGCCATGTTCACTGTTCCCTTCTCCCCTCCTCCTCTGTCACCAGGAACAAGGGAGGCATTACATGTAGCAGAACAAAAGGCACAGAGAGCCCCTCCACGACTGTTGGGCAGTCAGCCGACTGGGGAGAAGCCTTAGGGTAGGGATGCCATATTGAAAAGATAGCAGAGAAGGGACCCCCAATAAGATGGTACCTGCAGGAAGCCGTCATCTGCAGAGCAGAGCCATCAATTGGGTATATAAGGGGTGATATGATTTTTCAGGTGCCTTAGCCTCAACCAATACCTCGAACTATCAATCAACCTCCTCAGTCTCCTTTATGCTTCTGATGAAATAGGCTATGCCTGCATAAGTTTTTGTTATGTTGTCCTAAAATGCCACTACTCTTTTGTCTCTTCCTTCTGAAGGATCCCAGTGAACAAGCAAAAAGCCCTTGAAACACACACACACACACACACACACACACACGGACACGGACAAGACAAGACAGGCCTGTGCACCACAAAGCATCCCAAAATAAGCCTCCATTCCCCCATCAATCAATATTGGGCTAAAAGCTATAGAACACAAAGCTAAATGCACCTAAAAACTGGTTTTGAAATAGCCTTGGTCTTGCCTAGTCCCTCAGCCTTGTGAGTTTGGGAGTTAGTCTGCAAGGGTGAAAATCTAATGGAGGATTCCATTGCTGAATTAACCAAGCAAGGGTCATAGTTGCCACCTATGTACCTTGTGGTTGCTCTGTGTCAGAGGGCAAATGAGGGTGGGCCTCCTCCCTCACCTGGCTGGGAATGAGAAAGGAAAAGGTCAGAGTTGCATGAGAATGCTGGGCTAGAAATTGGCAGAAGTCACAGAGAGAGAGCCATTCCTGATTTCTTCTTGATTCGAAGGCTGTAACTGGAAGAAGCAAGACCTTCTGGGGCGTTAATGCTGTGAGCTTCTCCATCTTAGGCTCAGGTTGTATATGTGTGTGAATAAACCATATATCATATAGACACCACAGTCTCCGCTGAGCCTCATTCCAAGGAAACTTGCTCTAACAACCTCACTAATGCAGCCCCTTCAGTCCTTTATTCTAGTTCTCCTTTCCATGCCATACCATACAAGGCTTTGCCAGTATTTTCAGGGTCATCTTTCACCACAATTTAGGGTTGCCACTTCCTGTTCTGGTTGCAGATGGAGTAAGCAGCAGAAACTGAGAGCTCCCGGAGAAAATATTTTAAAAGACGGATTTCTCACTCTGAAGAATAAGTATCATGAAGCAAAGAATACAGGTCAGTCCTTAAGAACTTTTCAAGCAGGAATGTAATCTGGAGTAGTGAAACACTACTACTTAATTTCTGGGCTAGATGCCAGACCTTGGCCGGACGCCAAACTTACTGGCTGGAAAAGGATCAAAAGCAAAGGGCTTGTGAAGGGAAAAAAATGGACAATTAGAAATGATTGGAAATCTTACATTTAAATAGTAGAAGGGGGGGGGGGAGAAAGGATCAATACCCAGGACAGTAAAATATTTGGAAATCTTGGAGTAAATAATTGAATATAATTAATTGCTCTTACTTCTGGTCTCCAGGCCTGAAGCCTGATCACGTCTTGGAGACTAGATTTAATTGAAATAGAAAGGAATAGACGAGAGCAAGACTTTGTTAGTATTTACTCCCACCCCCATCCCCATTGCAGATCTAATCTCAAATGTGCCAAGCTATGTTCTAAGGGTTCTCCCCAAGCTACGGACGAGCTGCCAAAGACTGTGGAGTGAACAGGAGAACCCCAGCACATTAAGATAATTTTGAGGACTGAAAGAGGAAAAGAGGGAGAAATGGTGGAGCTTGGAAGGAGGGGTGGTGAGTGACGGAAGGCCCTAAAGAGGAAAATGGCGAGGGGAAAACTGCTGTCTCATGCTGCTTGAATGACTGTCTGAGATGCAACGCCCAAGAAGGAGGGGGAGGAGTGAAGCAAGTAAAGTAAACAAAGCAAGCTGCCAATAGAAGACAGCGACACCAGCTGGAGAAGGAAGTAACTGCAAGAACACATAAATAAGTTTATGGTTTTTTTGACTTCCTGTTTTACCGCCACCATTTGAAGGAGCGCAGGATCAACTCTCCGGAGAGGTCCTGAGCTTTGCGAGGCAAAAAGAGGTTACGCTAGGGCAAAAGCGAACCTCGTAACTCAAGGAGGTAAATCCTCAGGGCTGGGGGTCTGGCTGTGTTCAGAGGCGTCTCTCCTGTGTGCACACCGGACCTGCTGGGGTTCGGCAAGGAGGCAGGATTGAAGACGCGAACGCTAGGATCCATTCTGACCCGCAAAGCGATGCCACAGGCTCCGAAAGGTGAAGCGGTAAAGCATTCCGAGGCTTAAGATTAAACCCCCACACCCCAAAACAAAAGAAAAAGCGGAACAGAAGCAAAAGAATAAGGAGGTACAGGGGAGTGTTATAACAATTTGAGAGCAAAGGAAATCCTTCCTGATGCTGGTGGAGAAAGTGACGCAAGGGAAAAAAATTGGTATGAGTGAGCCAGCGTTTTAAAAAGAACGTCTGGGGAGTAACAAGAAGGAAAAGAGTCTCAGCTCCTAGAAGGGCTAAGAGACAATATAAAGCTAAACAAATAAAATTAATTGGGAGATATAGGACAATGTTTCAAATACCCGTGAAATTCAGTACATTTGTGAGGAATTCAGAACTTTGTACATACTGTTAAGGCGCTTTTGGGAATACCAGGTTGGAAACACCATTGAACGTAAAGACCCATCGTAATACTGTAACAACATTGTAACAACATAGCTACTGGACGTTACTGAAGGTTTTGGATTGCAGAGAGCTTAGAGTCATTGTTTGCATTTCACTTCTCAATGTTTACAACTACTGGACTTGAGCGATTTGAGACTTTTTGCAACCTTCCCTCCGTGGCAACAGAGGGGAAATTAGAACTGCTACTTCTTCTCCCCTATTGTTTGCGACTCGTGGCGCTGTGTAGAATGACGGAGCTGATTGTGAACTGAATAGGAGGGAGGGACTGAGGTCTGGGGAAATGTAAGGTGTTGATATAAACAGAACGCAATTGGACAGATACTGAATATATGAAGTATTTGATTGTATACTTGTTTGAGTTAAGTTGGTCTTTAAGAGAGGAAATTTACACTATCATTGTGTACAATTGTGTGTGATAAAAGAGGAAGTAGGAGAGATAGATACACCCTGTGGTGAATGAGGGAATAGCAGAGAAAATAAGTGTCTTGGCAAACAGGGTAAAATAAGTTCCCCTGTGGAAGTTAGTTGAATTGCATCTTGGAAAATTATTTATTAATTAAAGAAACATAAGTAAGACAGCAAAAATAACAACACCAGGAGAGAGAAGGACATCAAAAGCTGAGATAGAAGGGGAGGGAGATTTTGCAAAAATATTGGCAGAAATAAGAGAAATCAGGAGAGAAGTAAAGGAAAGTGAAAAAAATATTGGGAAAAGTTATTGGAAGTGGCTTCAGATTTATCAGAACAAATGAAAGAATTGAAAGTAAAAATACAAACAGTAGAGGAACAATAAAAAAATGCAAAAATAAATGGGGGGGGAAGAAGGGGAAAGAATGAAAGGGCAAATAGAAGAACTTTCAAAAACACAAGAAAATACATTAGACAATCTAGCCTTTCTTGAAATGAACCAAAAAGCACAGAACTTGAAATTTTGGGGACTTCCAGAGAAAGATGGGGAGAATGTGAGAGAAAGACTTACAGAAATTGCTAAACTATTAGAAATGAGGGAGGAGGATTTAGATTACATGGTGACCAATGTTTTCAGAATAAAAGTCACCTCGGTCCAGGCAAGACAAAAAAAATACCCTGGAGATTGTTTAGCAATCTTTAACTCAGCAGAAGTGAGGAACACTATTCTGAGGAAGAGCCAAGAAAAACAATTGATTATAGATGGGAAAACAATTGTGGTGTTTAAGGATATTCCCAATCGTTTTTTACGCAAGAGAAATGTTTACAAAGAATTGGCAAAAAAATTAACAGCTAACAAAATAAGGTTCCAATGGGAGTATCCAGAAGGTGTGTCATTTTATTATAAGGACAAGAAATTCAAAATTAAGACATTGCAAGAAATGCAGAAATTTGGGAGAAGATATAAGGAGTTGGGGAAGATGGAGGGAGGGGAACAGGAAAGTGAAGAGGATAAACAAGAACAAGAGGGAGAAGAGGGAGATATTTAAATGTAAACAATAAAATAAAATTGTATTTAATTAAACAAATCAAAATGACAATTAAAATTATATCATGGAATGTTAATGGCATGAATAATAAAGCCAAAAGAAATAAAATTGAATATGAGTTATTTTTTAAAAAAATATAGACATAATCTGCTTACAAGAAACACACGTAACACGGAAACACAATAGAGTTTTAAAGAATAAAAATTTGGGGAATGAATTTATTTCCTCAGATGTGCAAAAGAAGACAGGAGTTGTTATATATATCAAAAATAAATATAGAGCACAACAAATATTTAAAGATAATGAAGGAAGAATAATAGGAATAAAAGTACAAATAGAAGGAGAAAAAATAATCATAGTGGGGATATATGCGCCAAACGATAAGAAAGCAGACTTTTACAAAAAATTAGAGGAAATATTGATGGACTACATAGACTATAATACTATATTGTTGAGAGACTTCAACGGGGTAATCTCCACTGAACTGGATAGATCAATAAGAAGAGTGAAATCGGACCAGGGCAAATTACCAAATTCTTTTATATCTTTAACAGAGAATAATGAATTAGTGCATATATGGAGACTAAAAAACCCATTAACAAAACAGTTCACATATTAGGTAAAGGTAAAGGGACCCCTGACCATTAGGTCCAGTCGTGACCGACTCTGGGGTTGCGGCGCTCATCTCGATTTATTGGCCGAGGGAGCCGGAGTACAGCTTCCGGGTCATGTGGCCAGCATGACTAAGCCGCTTCTGGCGAACCAGAGCAGTGTACAGAAACGCCGTTTACCTTCCCACCGGAGCCGTACCTATTTATCTACTTGCACTTGACGTGCTTTTGAACTGCTAGGTTGACAGGAGCAGGGACCGAGCAACGGGAGCTCACCCCATCACGGGGATTCGAACCGCCGACCTTCTGATCAGCAAGTCCTAGGCTCTGTGGTTTAACCCACAGCGTCACCCTATTCACATATTACTCAGAGCCAAATTAAAGTTGGAGCCAGATAGATCAAATCTGGATATCAAAAGAACTAACTACAAGAGTGGTGAAAGCTGAAATTTTACCAAAGATGTTATCAGATCATAATGTTATTGCAATGGAATGGAAGACTAAAGACCCAACAGTTAGGAGGTGGAGAATAAATGACAATTTGTTAGACAATACAGAAATATTAGAAAGAACTAAAAAAATCTAAGTACATACTTTGAATTAAACCTAAATAAAGGTACAGACATAAATGTAGTGTGGGATGCAAGCAAAGCAGTTATGTGAGGATTATTCCTGCAACAGAATTGTATCCAAAAGAGGGAAAGGGAAAAGGAAAAGAAAAAAGTAGAAATATTAAATAAAATAAAAGATATAGAAAAGCAGGTGGTAAGGAAACCAGAGGACCCAAAACTAAAACAAGCAAGTAAATTGCTGCAAATGAAACTATCTATGATTATAAATCAGGAGGTGGAATGGAAAATTAAACTACTAAAACAGCAAAATTTTGAATCAGCAAACAAAACTAGAAAATGGTTAGCTTGGCAACTAAAGAAAAAACAAGGACAGAAGATCATAAATACAATAAAAGACAATAATGAAATAATAGATAATCCCAAAGAAATAAGGAAAGTTTTCCTTAAATTTTACAAAGAACTATATAAAGCACCCAAAGAAAATGAGGAGAAGATAAGAACCTATATAGGAAAACATAAACTGAGGGCAATTTCCCAAGAAAGAAGAGAACAACTAGAAAAACCAATATCAGAAGAAGAGATTACAGATGCAATTAAGCAAGGAAAGAATGGGAAGGCCCCAGGGCCGGATGGCATACCAATTAAATATTATAAGAAATTAAGTCAACAATTAGTCTCCACACTAAAGGAAGTAATGAATAATATAATGGAAAAAGGGCAGATTCCCAAGACATGGGAAGAAGCTTTTATTTCCCTAATACCAAAACAAGGAACTGATCTTACAAACGTAAAAAACTTTAGACCTTATCACTGCTTAACAACGACTATAAACTGTTCGCAAACATACTAGTGCAGAAATTAAAAAACATTATGACTTTACATATACACTCAGACCAGGCAGTTAGAAGACAATATACGAAACATAGTAAATATAATCGAATATTTAGAAACAAAAATAAATAAGCAGGCTGCACTAATCTTCATAGACGCAGAAAAGGCGTTTGATAATGTGTCTTGGTTTTTTATGAAACACAATTTAGAAATGATGGGTCTGGGAACAAAGTTTTTAAGAAGTATAGAGGCAATTTATAAAGATCAGAATGCAAAACTTATAATAAACAATGGAGTAACAGAGAACTTCCATATTACAAAGGGCACAAGACAGGGCTGCCCATTGTCACCCCTATTATTTATATCAATACTGGAAATATTACTTCAAAACATAAGAGAAACAGGGAAAATTACAGGAATAAAATGTGGAGAAAAGGAATACAAAGTTAAAGCTTTCGCTGATGACATAGTCCTGACATTACAAGAACCTCAAACTTCGATAGTAGAAGCATTAAAAGTAATAGAAGAATTTGGAGGGATGGCAGGATTTAAAATTAATAAAAGTTATCATGGCATTGAAATTGTGGAGCTGGAACATTAATGGAATGAATGATAAGAAAAAACGAAATAAAATTGAACAATACTTAAAAAAGAAAAATTTGGACATTTTTTGTCTACAAGAGACACATGTGGCAAGGAAACACAGAAAATTTTTGATTAATAACAGACTAGGAAATGAATTTATATCTTCTGACAAAGGGAAAAAGAGAGGGATTGTATTATATGTAAGAAAAAAAATTGAAGCTGAACAAATTTTTAAGGATGAAGAAGGAAGAATTATTGCTGTCCAGATCAAATGGCAAGGCGAAAAATTAATAATTGTCAGGATCTATGCACCTAATGGAAATAAGACTGATTTTTACAAAAATTTGGAAGAAAGACTGTTTGAATAGATGGACCCAAAAATTATAGTCATGGGAGATATGAATGGAGTAGTTTCAATGGAAATGGATAGATTGAGATAAAGAAGTTAGTAAAGAAGGGAAACTACCCAAGACTTTCTTTTCGATGACGAAGAATTGTAATTTAACTGACATATGGAGACTTAGACATCCACTAGAAAAACAGTTTACATTCTATTCAGATCCAAATCAGTCAATGTCAAGAATAGATCAAATTTGGGTCTCAAATGAACTAACTCCAAGAATTCTTCAAATTGAAATTCAACCTAGAGTAATTTCGGATCACAGCCCAATAAAATTGGAGATTAAAGGTTATGAAGAAAGATCATTTAGATGGAGAATCAATGATTATCTCTTAGAGGATCAAAAAATCATACAAGATGCACAAAAGAAGTTGATGGACTATTTTACGGATAATTGTAATAAAGGCACAAAGATGAGTACAGTTTGGGATGCAAGTAAGGCGGTAATGAGAGGATTCTTCATTCAGCAGAACGCAATTAAAAATAAGTATAGAGAGAAAGGAAAGAAGGAAATCTTAAAACAAATAATGGAGAATGAACAAAAACTAATCAAAAAAACCCAATAATTTAAAAATAAAACAAAATATTAAAGTTCTGCAAACGCAATTTCCTATGATAATAAACAAAGAGGTGGAATGGAACATCAAAAAGTTAAGACAAAAGAATTTTGAGTTTGCTAACAAGTCGGGTAAATGGCTTGCGTGGCTGTCAGGGAACTGCAGGCAGCGAGGGAGGAAGGAAAGGGAGGATACAGAGAACGATCTCCTCTGATTAGCACTGGCTCGTCCTCAGAGGACAGAGAAGAGGAAAGTGAGTCTGAGCAGGAGCGGGTGCTTCCTAGAGAGGGGGATCCACGTCACAGGGAAAGACGGAAGGGGTTGGGCCGTTGGCTGTGCTGGTCTCGGGGGAGAGGGAAAAAAGAAACCAGTCGAAGCAACGCGTCATGAGAGACGGATTGCTTTGTTTATTCTGCCTGTAATCGCGTCAGAAGGAAATAATGAATGGAATTTATGGCTGGCTGCCTGGAGTGCTTTCTCTGCTGAGAGCAGCAACGCGCTGCAGCTGGTTAGCTGACAGTTTGCTTCGACTCACACACCCAGTTAATGAGCACTCGAGAAGAGAGGCTCGAAAAAAAGAAGAGGAGGATGGAACGTCGCCTTGAACAGCTGGAAAAAGAGAGAGCTGATTTATTGGCTACATCAGAGGAATTAAGGCTTCGTTTGGAAGAAGCCAGAGCCAGATCTGCCGGAGCTTCTGGAGGGCCCCTGAACCGGTCTTTGCCGCTGGTAAGCAAATTCAATGGAGATCCCAGACTGTATATGGGCTTCAAACTGGACATGCAGTATGCTCTGGAACTGCAAGGAGCTGCTTTTGCTGGGGGTGCTGAAAAGGTGGGGTACCTTATAGGCCATTTGACTGGGGCAGCGCGAGATTGGGTACGCCCACTGCTTGCTAGCCATAATGCTGCGCTCAGGGATCTCAAACAATTCTGGGAAGCGATGGACGTTATGTTTTCATTTGAATCGGAGAAGGATGTGACCCAGCAGCAGTTGTTGGATCTCCGGCAGGGGAACTCAACTGTGAGGGCGTACTGGTCCCAATTTGCGATGCTGGTGCACAAGCTTGATTGGAACTTAAACTCAAAGCCTGTGCAAGCTTTATTTAAGGCCCGACTTAATTCTCAGGTGAAAGATGAGCTTGCCAGGGGCCCCCGTCACAAGGACTTGGATTCCCTCGTTAAAGCTGCTCTGGCGGTGGGCAGCAGGCAAGAGAATTAAGAAAAGAAAGGAACAAAACACAATTAGTAAAATTATTATTTTTTTAATGATATTTATTAAGAGTTTAAAAATTACAGAAAAAAGAAAAAAATAACAATAACAAAACAATAACAAAACATATAAAACATATAAAAGCAATACAACAATACAACAAAAGAGAAAAACAAAGAAGAAACTAAAACAAGCATCCAATATTCCATACCTTTACCTTTCCTTTACTTGTTTCATCGACCTCCTCACACCTCCCTTTTTTTGTATTCTAGTTCAATTCACTGTTTCAGCAAGTTCTTCCCATCTTTCTCAATTTTTATTCTATAATTTATCTTAACAATCTAACCTTGAATTTTTTCATTTTAACCCATTATCAATCAGCTTTTACTTAATTCTTTGTTACATTTCTACTAAAACCATGTAACTTCATTCCAGCATCCTTCTAACACTCATTAATTTTACAATGTTTCTGTAAATATACTTTAAATTTTTTCCAGTCTTCTTCCACCGACTCTTCTCCCTGGTCTCGAATTCTGCCAGTCATTTCCGTCAGTTCCATGTCACAATTAGTAAAATTATTGTGGATGGAGAAGATATAGAAAATCCGAAAGGTATCAGGAAAGGATTCTTGGACTTTTACAGTCATTTGTATAGAAATAGAGAAAAGAATAACATGAAGAAAATAGAAAGATATTTAAAAGACAAAAAGGTGCAGAAGATCCCAACAGAAAAGAAAGACAGACTGAACGCCCTAATTGAGAATGAGGAAATAATAGAGGTCATAAAAGAATTTTAAAAAGGGAAAGCTCCAGGACCAGATGGCTTTACATCTAGTTATTATAAAGAACTGAGACATATCCTGACGGTACCACTGAAAGAAGTTATGAATAACATTTTGAAGGAAAAAGATATCCCGGAATCTTGGAAAGAAGCCTTCATTACACTTATTCCCAAGCAAGATTCTGATTTATCACAAGTTAAGAATTATAGGCCGATTTCATTGTTGAATACAGATTATAAATTTTTTTCTGGAATATTAGCAAAAAGATTGAAAAAGGTTTTGCAAGAACTTATCCATGAAGATCAAGCGGGTTTTCTCCCAGGCAGACAGATGAAAGACAATGTTAGAAATATAATTAATATTTTGGAGTATCTGACTGCCAGGAATGAGAAACAAGCTATACTAATGTTCGTAGATGCAGAAAAGGCCTTTGATAATATATCATGGGAATTTATGTTAAAAAATTTAGAGCATATGGAGGTTGGAAAAGATTTTTATAATGGAATAAGGGCGATTTATACAGAACAGAAAGCAAAACTGATTGTAAATAATGTGATTACGGAAGAAGTGAAGATATCGAAAGGTACAAGACAGGGATGTCCTCTCTCGCCACTGTTATTTATAATGGTCCTGGAAGTCCTTTTGAACTCAATTAGACAAAATGGACTAATAAAAGGGGTGACAAGTAGGTCAGAATGTATATAAAGTTAAAGCCTTTGCCAATGATTTGGTAATAACGATAGAAGATCCATTAAAAAGTCTAAATGAGTTGGATAAGATATAAGGATTTATTAGAAAACAAAACTCCAAGGTGGCTGTCACCAATGGAAGCGAAAGCCTTGAAAAAGCTTAATATGGAGGTCAAATGGCCGAAATATTGGGAAATTTTGGAACAAGATGGAGATAGACTGAAATTGCAGAGCTTTGAAAAACTAAAAAACAAAGTGCGAGACTGGCTTCATTATTTTCAGATAATGGAGGCATTTAAATTGGACAAGAAAATTGGCTTCCAGGTGGAAAAATCAAAATTAGAAACTGAAATGTTAGAACCCAAAACTAAGAATTTGTCAAGAATGTATAAATTGCTGCTGAAATGGAACACTCAGGATGAAACGGTAAAATCGGCTATGATTAAATGGGCACAAGACGTTGGACACAACATTATGTTCGCTGACTGGGAACAGTTATGGACCACAGGTATGAAATTTACGGCATGTAATGCCTTAAGAGAGAATATTATGAAAATGATATACAGGTGGTACATAACCCCAGTCAAGCTTGCAAAAATCTATCATTTGCCCGATAATAAATGTTGGAAATGTAAAGAAACTGAAGGTACATTTTTTCACCTTTGGTGGACGTGCCCAAAGATTAAGGCTTTCTGGGAAATGATATATAATGAATTAAAAAAGGTATTCAAATATACCTTCCCCAAGAAACCAGAGGCCTTTCTCCTGGGCATAGTCGGCCAAATGGTGATAAAAAAGGATAGAACTTTCTTTATGTATGCAACAACAGCAGCAAGAATACTCATTGCAAAGTACTGGAAGACACAAGAACTTCCCACACTGGAGGAATGGCAGATGAAACTGATGGACTATATGGAACTGGCGGAAATGACTGGTAGAATCCGTGACCAGGGAGAAGAGTCGGTGGAGGAAGATTGGAAGAAATTCAAAGACTATCTGCAGAAACACTGCAAAATTAAAGAATGTTAGAGTGATGTTGGATTGAAAATAAGTCGTTTCCAGCTGTACAGGATTCAAAGTTATAGATAGACTAAGATTAAGGATTAGGATTAAAGAAGTTTAAGGAAATGGAAATTTGGTTTTTAAGAGGTAAAATTTTAATGTTATACTATATTAAGATTAAAGATTGGGATTAAAAAAGAGGGAAATAAATTGCTGGACAAACAATTTGAACTGGAATACAAAAGAGGGAGGTATGAGGAGGTCCAGAAAATAAGTAAATTTAAAGATGGAAATGAAAGGTGATATTGTTTTTAACTGTTCTTTTTCTTTTTTGTCTTTTGTTTTTTGTTCTTTTTTCTTCTTCTTTGGATTATGTATTATGCATTTTTGAATTGTGTATTTCTCTTTTATGTTTTTCTGTTCAATCTTTTATTGAAACCTTAATAAATATCATTTTTTTAAAAAAAGTCTAAATGAGGTACTGAAGGAGATTGATCAATTTGGTAAGGTGGCCGGGTTTATACTAAATAAGAAAAAAACGAAAGTAATTGTAAAAAATATGGACCATAATGTAATAGAAACAATGCAACAAGAAACAGGGATTGAAGTGGCGAAGAAGGTGAAATACTTGGGAATATGGTTAACTTCTAAAAATATTGATTTATTTCAAAATAATTACATACCAGTGTGGAACGGAATTAAAAAAGATTTGGAGGTATGGCGAAGGATGAAACTCTCTTTTTGGGGTAGAATCTCAACGATTAAAATGAATGTACTTCCAAAGATGTTATTTTTATTTCAAATGATTCCTATAATCAAAGGGACTGTGATTTTTAAAGAGTGGCAAAGAGTAATTTCAAGATACATTTGGCAGGGTAAAAAGCAAAGAATACAATTCAAGTTATTAACAGATGCGAAAGAAAGAGGAGGCTTTGCCCTGCCAGACTTGAAATTATATTACGAAGCGTCCTGTCTCTGTTGGTTAAAAACATGGATAAAATTAAAAAATAACAAATTGTTAGATTTAGAAGGATTTGATAACAGATTTGGATGGCACGTGTATTTATGGTTGGAGAAGAAGAAAAGCCATAAGGGTTTTGAGAATCATATCTTCCGGAGATCTTTAATAGAAATATGGGATAGGTATAAAAATATATTAGAACCTAAAGTTCCACACTGGTTGTCTCCATTAGAGATTATGAGCGTAAAGAAAATCAATATGAGAGGGAATTGGATTACATATGGAGAATTAATAATTAAAGAAGGAGGAAAATGGAAAATGAAGCATATGAACAAGTAAAAGAATATGTGTTTGACTGGTTGCATTATTTTCAGGTAAATGAAATGTTCAAAAAGGATTTTAAAGCGAGTGGATATGCAGAAAAAGAATTGAAATTTCAAACAGAGATAATAAATAGTGATTATAAGATATTGTCAAAAATGTATAAAATGTTATGTAAATATAAAATTTACAGCATGTACTGCGTTAAAAGAGAACATTATGAAAATGGTATATAGATGGTATATCACACCGGTTAAGTTAGCAAAAATGTATAAGACATGCAATAAGTGTTGGAAATGTAAAGAAAAAGAAGGAACATTTTATCATATGTGGTGGGAGTGTAAGAAAGTGAAAGGTTTCTGGGAAATGATATATAATGAATTGAAGAAGATGTTGAAATACTGTACACATTTGTAAAGAAACCAGAAGCCTTTCTGTTAGGAATAATAGGAAGTGAAATAAATAGAAGGGACAATAAACTCTTTCAATATGCAGTAACAGCAGCAAGAATATTAATGGCTGGCCTAAAAATGGAAACAGGAAGAAATACCGACTCTTGAAGAATGGAGAATGAAACTTATGGACTATGCAGAATTGGACAAACTAACTGGGAAGATTAGATATCAACGGGACCACAAGTTCATCGAGGACTGGGGAAAATTTACAGAATATCTGAAAAGTATATGTGATGAACAAACAACGCTAGTGGGATTTAAAGTGGCTTTGTGAAAGGGAGAGGAGTATTGTTAAACAGAAAGAGGATTGTAAAAGTAATATTAAAATGCAATATTAAATTTAGAAAATGTGTAAAAATGGGTAAATATGGATTATTGACAGAGAAGCTGATGGAAGTCCAAAAATTGAAATTTGTGAAAATTGTTTGATATTGGAATTGATATAATGGAAAATTTTAATAAAAATTATATTCTAAAAAATAATAATAATAAAAGTAAAACAAAAATGATGGTAAAAAACATGAATGAGGAACAATTAGACCAATTACAAAGCAAAACAGAAATAACAAGGGTAAAGAAAATAAAATATCTGGGTGTTTGGCTTTCCCCGAAAAATACAAACCTATTTAAGGATAATTATAAAACAACATGGAAAGAAGTAAAAACAAAATTGGAAATATGGGACAGACTGAAGCTATCCTTCTGTGGAAGGATAGCAGCTATTAAGATGAGTGTCCTACCGAAGATGCTCTTTTTATTTCAAACTATTCCAATTATAACAGGACAAGGCCAATTCAATGAGTGGCAAAAAGTGATTTCTAGGTTTGTATGGCAGGGGGGAAAGCCTAGAAAAAAATTCAAACTTTTAAAGGATAAAAAGGAAAGAGGAGGCTTTTCATTACCGGACCTCAAAATATATTATGAAGCTGCATGTATAACATGGTTAAAAGAATGGTTCAGCTTCGATAATACGGACATATTAGATCTTGAGGGGTTCGGAAACAGATACGGGTGGCATGCATACTGTCAGGGAACTGCCATCGGAAGGAAGGGAGGTGGAAGGGCTCACACAGGTTGGGAGAGACTCAGCAGCTGAAGAGGGAACCAGTAGGGGGAGAAGAGCTGAGCTGAGGGAAAGTGAGCAGGAGGGATGGCTCCGAGACACTTCCAGCGAAAACAGTGGGGAGGTTTCAGGACCTCCTGTAGGGACACCCACTCCTCGCCGGAAACTGTCACGCAGAGAGTCCAGAAGACGTGTTTCCGTTAAGGAGCTTTTATGTTGGAAGCGATTCCGAAAGCAACCACTGTCGGAATCTGCAAGCGACTGACAGAGCCATGTTTAAGGGGCTCCGTTACAGACAGAGGTTTGCAAACTTGACCAAACTCTGAGGGACTTGGATTTTACGCACAAGCAGCTCATCGTCCCATCACAGCATTCCGACAGTCTCTGTGAGCAGTTTGTGCAGGAGAAGGCATCATGAGCAACCCAGCCGGAACCGGAGAAGCAGGAGCTGGAGCGGGTCCAAGCCTGGAGGAAAGGTACCGGGCGTTGGAGGTCCAGCTAGCGCTGCAGACGGCGAGGCTCGAGGAGAGGAGGGCTCAAGATGCAGAGAAGGGGAAAACCACCCCACTCGCCAGAAAGTTGCCAGGATTGGTGCAGAAGTTTGGGGGGGAGCCCAAGGACTATCATGCCTTTAGGACAGAGATGCAATATGCCCTTAATCTGCAGTTTGATGACTTTCTCGACGAGGAATCGCGGGTGGCTTTTGTGATTGGGCATCTCGAAAAGGGGGCGAAAGACTGGGTGAGGCCCCTGATGGCAACAAACAATGACATCCTGAAGGATACGAGGAAGTTTTTTCGTGCAATGGATTTGATGTTTTCCAGCGATATTGAGCAGGGAGTGGTACGCAGACAGTTAATGGCGTGCAAACAGGGGAGCCGATCTGTGCGTGAGTACTGGACTGAGTTTACCATGTTGATCCATAAATTGGGGTGGGATCTATCGGCGGAACCCATTCAAATGCTCTTTGAAGAAGGGCTTGCTTCGGCGGTAAAGGATGAGCTTTCCCGGGCGCCCAGGGTGGAGTCTATGGACCAGCTGACCAAATCAGCGCTGACCATAGGAGCGCGCCAAGAGGCGAGAGCCTTGGAGAGGCGGGAAGGGAAGGGGGAACGTTGGAGGGAGCTTCGCATTCCAGAGATTCCAGAGCCACCATTCCCGCCGGGAGAGCCGATGGAAATTGGAACAGCGCGCGCGCGCGCAGTTTCAAAGCCCAGTGAAGAGCGGAAGAAGGAGGGAAAGGGCGCCAAGAAATGTTATCTCTGCCAACAGCCAGGTCATTTTGCCAGAGTCTGCCCCCAAAGAAAGGAATGGCAAGGAATGGCGGGAGCTGTTGGGGAAAGGGAGGAAAAGGTACCGGAGCAAGTAAAAGCCAACGCCTGGCTGCCACCGTCGGGGCACAGCAGCCAGGCCAAAGAGCAGTGAAAGTGCCCACGCCGGAACCTCCTAAACCCGCCCTAGTGATAGAGGTGTTACTAGAGCTGCCTAACGGACACCCACTAAAGATAAAGGCGCTATTGGACTCAGGCAGCTCCTGCAATTTCATGAGTAAGGAGTTTGCTGCTGAGCACCAGATACAGACTATCCCTTTAAGTAACCCTTTGCAGGTGACCACGATCGATGGAAGGGAGCTGCTGGGAGGAGAAGTCAGCCAGCAGACCGTCCCAATGATAATGAGGGTAGCAAGACACACTGAGCTAATAGCGTTTAATGTGGCTACCTTGGGAGGAGCTCCCATTATTTTGGGGATGAGCTGGCTAGCGTTACATGATCCGCTAGTGGGCTGGCATCAGAGAGTGGTCTCCTTTGGGTCAGCACATTGTCTAGAACACTGCAAAGAGCGGGAGGCTCAAGGAGGGGCCAGAGCCACTCTAGCAGGGACGGAAGTAACGGAGAAGGGGAAGGTTCCCCAACAATACGCCGACCTGAGCAACGTCTTCAGCGAGAGGGAGGCAGACAAACTACCCCCACATAGGCCCTTTGACTGTCAAATCAATTTACTCCCTGGGGCACAGCTCCCTGTAGGCAAGCTGTACGCCATGTCAGACAGAGAGATGCAGGAGCTAAGGGAGTTCATTGACAAGAACCTGAAGAGAGGGTTCATCAGAGAGTCCAGGGCGGTGGGGGGCAGCCCAGTGTTTTTTGTGGACAAAAAAAACACGGACAAACCCAGGCTTGTAGTGGACTTCAGGGCCTTAAATGCAGTGTCAGAACCAGTGACTTTCCCGATGCCCAGAACTGATGACATTTTGACAAGGGTCAGGAAGGGAAAGATTTTTACTAAACTGGACCTGAGGGGGGCGTACAACCTGATACGAATAAGGAAGGGGGATGAATGGAAAACCACCATGTTCACCCCTTTGGGGGCATTTGAATATTTAGTTATGCCCTTCGGCCTACAAGCAGGCTCCGCGTGCTTTCAATCGTTTATGAACCACGTCCTGGGGCCTTTGCTTTACAAGAATTGTGTGGCCTTCTTAGATGACGTGTTAGTATATTCAGAGACTGAGGAGCAGCATGTAAAAGACGTCAGGGAAGTGTTGGGCAGACTGCAAGCCAATCAGCCTGTGGAGAGGTTCCGGAGGGAATACTTTGGGACCACCGATGAGGAGGAGGAGTTGGAAGGATTCACGGATTCGGAAGGGGAAGGGGAGATGGACTCTGAGGAGGAGGAGTACTTCGAGACCAGGAACCGCAACAGGTGGAGAGAAGTGTTCGAGACATCGGAAGGTGAAGGAAGTTCCTTCCGGGGTTTTGCCTCCTCACCGCCCATAGAGGAGGGGGCGGGAGGGGGTGAAGGGGGCCCTGGAGGGGAGGTGGATGTCAGGGAACTGCCATCGGAAGGAAGGGAGGTGGAAGGGCTCACACAGGTTGGGAGAGACTCAGCAGCTGAAGAGGGAACCAGTAGGGGGAGAAGAGCTGAGCTGAGGGAAAGTGAGCAGGAGGGATGGCTCCGAGACACTTCCAGCGAAAACAGTGGGGAGGTTTCAGGACCTCCTGTAGGGACACCCACTCCTCGCCAGAAACTGTCACGCAGGGAGTCCAGAAGACGTGTTTCCGTTAAGGAGCTTTTATGTTGGAAGCGATTCCGAAAGCAACCACTGTCGGAATCTGCAAGCGACTGACAGAGCCATGTTTAAGGGGCTCCGTTACAGACAGAGGTTTGCAAACTTGACCAAACTCTGAGGGACTTGGATTTTACGCACAAGCAGCTCATCGTCCCATCACACATACCTTTGGTATGACAAAGTCAGAGTACATCGGGACTTTTTAAATCACATCATAAAAAGACCACTATTTGAAGTCTGGATAAGATCTAAAGAGTGGTTTGTAAGGAAGATACCATGGTGGCTGTCACCCCAAGAGGCATTTTCACTGAAAATACTAAATATGAAAGGAAAATGGTTGACCTATAGAGACATGTTATTGGAAGAGAATAATGTAATCAAGATCAAACCTTATGAGGAATTAAAAGATAAATTATCAAGTTGGATGGAATACCATCAAATGAATGACATCTTCTCAAAAGATAAGAAAGCAAGAGGGTATGAACAAACAAAATCAATACTAGAAACTGCAGTACTACAAAATAACAAAAAAACACTGTCTAAGGTCTATGAGTATTTACTAGAATGGACACAAAAGATGAAGAAATCAAAAGTGTCATGATTAAGTGGGCAATAGATGTAGCCCACAACACTGAGTATGAAAAGTGGATAAAATTATGGAACACCAGCCTAAAATTTACAGCTTGTACATTGCTAAAAGAAAATCTGTTAAAAATGATGTACAGATGGTAACTCACGCCAATGAAATTGTCAAAGATGTATAAAACAGGAAATAAGAACTGTTGGAAGTGTGGGGGTGAAAGAAGGCAGTTTCTTTCACATGTGGTGGACATGTGACATAGTGAAAATGTATTGGGGAAATATATATAATGAATTAAAGAAGATTTTTAGGTATACGTTTTTGAAAAAAACTGAGTCATTCCTGTTGGGAATGATGGGAGAGGATATTGACAAGAATAACCAGAAACTGTTCTTATACACAACAACAGCGGCGAGGTTATTGCTGGCTCAGGTGTGGAAACAGCAAAAATTGCCTACAATAGAAGAGTGGCAGTACAAGGTTAGAAATAGCCAAACTAACAGCAAAAATTCGACATCAGGGTGATGAAGCATATCAAAAAGAATGGGGAAAATTTATGTTATATATAGAGAAAATAGGGAAACCAGTAGAACTAAAATAAACCTCATAACAGGAAAACACAAGAAATTTATTGGATAATAATACCAAAATGAATTAAAAATGTATATTAGGACTATTGTTGAACAATATTTGTAAATGAATATAGACAGACAACAAGAATTGTATATATAGAAAGATTTATTTGTTTACAGACAGACATTTTATGGAAAAAAATGAAGAAGAACAATTATATATAAAATGGACAAAGACAATGCAAAAAGTTAAAGACGACATAAAAAAGCCGGAAGAAGGAAGGAGGGAAGTCAGCTCGGGAGAGCGAGAACAAATGTGAAACATAATGTGTGTGTATGTATAGTATGTACCGTATTTTTCGCTCTATAAGACGCACCAGACCACAAGACGCACCTAGTTTTTGGAGGAGGAAAACAAGAAAAAAAATATTCTGAATCTCAGAAGCCAGAACAGCAAGAGGGATCGCTGCGCAGTGAAAGCAGCAATCCCTCTTGCTGTTCTGGCTTCTGGGATAGCTGCGCAGCCTACATTCACTCCAGAAGACGCCCACACATTTCCCCTTACTTTTTAGGAGGGAAAAAGTGAGTCTTATAGAGCAAAAAATACGGTAACTAAAAATTCAATAAAGATCATCTGGGAAAAAACAAAACAATATAGGGTTGCCATATGTCTGGGGAAACCCGGACATGTCCTCTTTTTGGGGACCAACATATGGGTGATTTTTTACATTTTAAAGGAAATGTCCAGGTTGAGGGGGAGTTGTTGGGGTCTCGGGCTCAGGTGGCTCAGGATTGGGCTGCTCTGCCAGCCCGAGCTGGGGAAAGGGGCATGGCAGTGGCGACCCCGCACACCTCTTTTCCCAGCTCGGGCTGGCAGTGCCTCAGGCTGTCCTCTTTTTTTGCTCTTCAATATATTATTTAATTTTTTATTATTGAATTTATATACCACTCTATACCCGCAGCTTGAATGAATGAACTTTATTACGGTCACAGACCAGGATAAAAAAACAAACAAAAACAAAATATAAATAAAATACCAGTTAGGATTTTTTTTTTTTTTTTAACCTATAATTGTTAGAGCAAATAAGGACAAAGAAACAAGCATAGGATAAAACATCTGAATAAAATACAAGATTAAACACGGATAATGAATGGGTAAAAACTGATAATTAAAACAGATAAGAACTAAAAACAAATAAAAACACGCAGTTAAAACAGCTGTAGGAGCATAAAAACTAAAAGACTCGCAGTTAAAACAACTATAAGAGGCTGCAGAGTAGAGGCCTCTGAAATAGAGGACACTCACAACATTAGAAACTGCTGTGCAAATATGGTTAAAACAGACAATTAAAACAATGTACAACAATAAATTTAGAAACAATGTACAACAATAAATTTAGAAACAATGTACAACAATAAACTATCCCAGGGAGTTGACTCAGAGTCACCCATGGAACCGAGTTTGGGGGTTTTCATGCCGGGCTATTTTGAGTTGGGCGATGGTCTGCGCCTACAGATTTGTACACAGAATCTGGCGACCATCCAGGTCATCTTCTGATCTTTGCCTAACAGCAAAAGGTCAAATTTTTGCTTTTGCGGGAGGTCGGCGAGCCTCACCAGTAGGGGGTCCAAGATCTTACTACGTGCCTCTTCATAAAAGGGACATCTAAAGAACAAGTGTTCTGGGCTTCCTATCTCTCCCAATGGACAGGTGCAAAGTCTCTGAGCATAGGGGACTTTTCTAAAAGCTCCGTCCAGGACCGGTGAGGGAAGAGCTGAGCTTCTGGCGAGTGTAAAGGCCCTCCTTGCATTTCTAGATACGAGAAAGGAGAGATATGCTCCTGGTGCGGCTATATCTCTCTCGATTTCTCCAATTTTATAGTTGGGGCACCTTGCGCTGTCCTGTTGTCTCTCAGTGTCTAATATTCTTTGCCTGACCATATCTTTTGCCTGGCCCAAGCCCAGACTTAGAAGGGCTTGAGGGGCAAAACCCAGTTTTTGGAGGGTGTTCAGGATTGCAGTCTGCCAACCTGACTGGAATTGGTCACTAAGGATCAATGGGGCTATCCCTCGGGGGAGCAGATTCAATGTCAGCCATTTGTAGATTGATGTTAGGCAGATGCTAGCCTCCACTCTCATCATCCCCGTTTCCAATCTCACCCATGCGTTTGAGACACATCTGGGGACATGGAGGAGAGCTCTAAGAAGCCTAGATTGAACTCTCTCAAGAGGGGAGAAAGCAGAGGAAGGCGGACCCAAAAAGGAACCATACAGGAGTTGTGCCAAAGTTTTGGCCTTGTATAATTTTAGAGCTGCGGGGATGAAGAAGCTCCCTTGTGCTCTGAAGAATTTAAGGATACAATTTGTGTTTTTTCCCGCTGAACTCCCGATGGAGTTTATGTGTAGTTTGTTGGTTCCTGAGGCCTGTACCACCATTCCTAGATACTTGTAGTTTGTGACTTGTTCTAATTTATGGCCTTGGAGTTCCCAGCTTCTAAGCTTTGGTTTTCCCCCAAAAGAGAGTATCTTGGTCTTTCGATAGTTGATTTTGAGACATTCAGATTCACAGTATGTTGCGAGCTTTCTTAGTGCTCTTTTGAGTCCAATGGGGGTTCTAGATAGAAGAATCCCCTCACGGGCAGGAGGAGGAGTTACGCTAAGACCAGACCATGTCATTACCGAGGAGGCAGGGTTAGTCATTGTTTGAGGACTATCCCTGCCTCCAGGTCTGGTCCTGACCAGAAGGATACTGGAATCAGCAAGGGAAACCCACATGACCTGAAAGTGTTGCTGTGCAATGCCAGGTCAATGATGAATAAAACCACTGCCATCCACGACCTGGTTGTGGATGGAGGATTAGACCTGGCATGTGTGACAGAGACCTGGTTGGAGGAAGCAGATGGGCCTGTCCTTGCCGCTGCTTGCCCACCAGGTTTCTCTTACGCACAGGAACCCAGGTCATGTGGGTGGGGAGGGGGGGTTGCAGTGATTTTTAGGAAGTCGATGTTAGGATATTTCCGTTCCACCTTAAAAAGGGAGCAGGTTGTTGTGTCACAGCCTGCGTATTTCCTGTTCACAGGAAGTTTCTCTTTAGTGTATTGCCTTTGTTCTCTCTCTGCGCCTGAACATCGAAGCAGGCAGTCATGTTTTCTCTTTGTTCTGACCAACGCTGAATAAAGTTGTAAATAATGCTCTCCTGAGTGCATCTTTCATTGTACGAACTCTGCTGAAAGAGCATGCACAAGCCCTGGAATGTGGCAAGCTATTTCTGAGGCTTGTGTCGCTAATTGACTGATACTGTATCTACGGGAGATTGATGAATCGTCCGGAATTGACGTGGAGGCATGATGGCCTTTGTCTCCCTGGCAGTATCCCAACATCAGGTTTCGGGCCCAGATTCACGGCACTTACAGGAGAGTAAGACTGCGACAGACTGCTGTGAGGTATGTGGGGAAAAGCGAAAGTAAGGCTTTTCTGTTGCCGCGGCAGAGTCTTTGATGAACTCCGGCTGGCTAATTGGCCTGGGAGCCGCGCCAAAGGCTTCGTGATTTATGAGCTGCCGAGATAAGGAGTTTTTGAAGGCATAAAGGCTCACGGCTCAAGTAAAAGCCTGGAATGGAGTTTTTCCAAGCCTCTGAAGGCACTCAGTGCCCAAAGTTAAATCGGCACAATTATGAGACTTGGGCAAGTTGCTGTGAGAGTTTGCTGCGACAGTTTGGAGTGTGGCATACTGTGTAAAGCCCCTCCAGTTCCTTTGACAGATAGATGGAAGGCCCAAGATTCAAAGGCCATAGACGTAATAGTCTTGTCCGTCTCTCTGGAGGAAATATCAACACTGGCTGGCAACACGACAGCACGTCAGATGTGGAATGCTTTGAAAGTAGCCCATCTGCCGGTCATCCGAGCCCAGAGTTTGACTGCGTCGGAGGTCCTGGCTGTTTCCCAGATCGAGAGTGATTGCAGGGATGCCGAGGGCACCGGTTGCAAGCTGCAGGGGGAGCTGACTGTGATGTCATCCCAGGCAGCATACCAGCCTCCAGGGGGAGCCAAGGAGTCGGCAGCTGAGAGCTCTGATTCCCATGAGAGCCAAGGTCATCTTTGCAGAGGTCGGAAGGCCAGAAGTAAACAGAGACAGGAGCCAGCAGATGGCCCGATGCAGAAGGGGGGTGGAAAGCCCACGCCAGGGAAAAACAAGGCTTTGTTAGCTGGCACTGCTTCACTGAAGGCCAAAGGCAAATTTGATGGCCAGGAGCAGGGGGGCAAGCAGCAGCAGCCCAAGGCAGTGGAAAACAAGGTTCTGTTTGCTGGCACTGCGTCCCCAAAAGCCAAAGGAAGATTTATTGTTGACTCTGGAGCTACCCGCCATTTGTCAAAGGATCGGCACCTTTTTATCTCCTTCAAACCTCGAGATGGAGAGATCCACCAGGCTGATGGAAAGACGTTGCGAATTGCAGGAGTCGGGAAAGTGAGACTGGCAAGTCTGCACACAACCATCAAAGATGTACTTTATGTTCCAGATTCTGCAGACAATTTGCTCAGTGTCCCACAGCTGACTGGGCGTGGCTTTGAGATTTCCTTCAAGAAGAGCGTTTGTGTCATCAGGAAAGGCAAAGAGGACATTTTGCATGCAAAGTTTATGGATGGCTTAATCTGTATAACTTATGATGACAATGCTGTTGCTGTGTCTAATGTTGATTCTTGTTGTGTTGCACAAACTAACAAAGTTCTTTATGCAGGATGTATTCACGAGGCGCACAGAAGATTTGGACACATGTCTTGGCAGGCACTGGCCAAGATGCCTGAGTTGGTTCAGGGTTTGAACATCAAGCCCTGTAAGTTTCACATGAAATGTGTATCTTGTGCAGAGAACAAGGTGAAGGTTGCTCCAAAAGGCAAGGAGTCTAGCAGGCAGGCTTCCAAACCCTACCAGCTAGTCCACGCAGACCTGGTTGGTCCACTTGCGCCCTCTTTGGGTGGAGCAAGGTACTTCATGGTTCTAATTGATTCTTTTTCCAGGTACATTCATGTGTTTATGCTCGAGCAGCAATCACAAGTGTTTCCTAGGTTCAAGGCATTCTGTGCTTGGTTGGAGAATGCTCACAGTAAACGTATCGGCTGTCTCTTTACTGAGCGGGGCGGGGAGTTCACTTCTCAGCAGTTTGAAGCTTTCCTGACTGAGAAGAGAATCCAGCATGACCTCTCAACGCCTAGATCGCCATGGATGAATGGACTTGCTGAGCGAGCAAACCAAACTTTGCTTCAAGGCCTAAAAACCTTGTTGCATGATGCCAATCTCCCTGAGAAGTTTTGGGGGGAGTCTTTGTCCACGTTCATTTATTCCTATAACAGGAGGTTGTCATCACCTATTGGTTGTACTCCCTATGAGAAGATGTTTGGTAAGAAACCTTACGTCAAGCACATGAGAATCTTTGGTTCTGACATGTGGGTACACACCCCACAGAGCAACAAGCTTGGAAAGTGTGGGGCACATGGTTTATTCATGGGGTACGAAAAAGGTGCATACAGAGTATGGATGACTGACTCTAAGTCCATTAAGTTCACAAAGAGTGTTGAGTACAATCCTAAGTGGGGGGGGGGGGAAATGTGGGAATTTTCCAGAGTTACCCAGAGGAAGATGAAGGTGATGTGAAAAAAGCAGATGAAGCTGAGGAAGCTGCTGAGGATGATGATGATGATCAGAGTTCGGATTCCAGCTCAGTGGGCGGCACTGCTGCTGATGTCAGCGACAGTGATGACACAGCAGACTACAAGAGCGCAAAGGCCTCAGTCAGACCATCTGATGCATCTGACAATGAACTGGAAGAACCACTGTTCACCATTGGTCACTTTTCTCCTAAGAAGGAGGAGATGAGTGAAGAAGACTTGCGTCTAGTACGCAGATCTGAAAGGGCGACAAAAGGCAAACCTCCAAAGAGATTTGCTGATGAGTTTGCTAAGACAGCAACTGCTGTTCTTGGTAGCTCAGAGAAGGTGTGGGAACCTTCAAGCTTCAAAGAGGTTCAGGAGTTAACCTCTAAAGATGCTGAGCCTTGGCTTAATGCCATGAAGGCTGAAGTTGATTCCTTGAATAGGAACCAAACTTGGGAGCTGGTACCGGTAGTCCCAGGAATGAGACTGGTTGGCAGCAAATGGGTCTTCAAGGCCAAGACAGACCAGAATGGCAAGGTTGTCAGACACAAAGCCAGATTGGTTGCCAGAGGTTTTTCACAGGTACCAGAACAGGATTACCACAAGACCTACTCACCCACCGTCAAGTATGAGAGCATTCGGCTGATGCTCAAGATTGCTGCAGAGGAGAAACTGCATGTTTCCCATCATGACATTAATACAGCTTTTTTGTACGGGGTTTTGGGGGAGGAGCTGTATATGCTTCCACCTGATGGACTGCAGATACAGAAGGGGACTTCCGGGGTGGCGCCATCGGTAATGGCGGACTCCCTCTGATCCGGAGGGACCAGCTCCACGGGAAATGGGTCTTTCCCACTACGGCGAAGCGGGGACCCTTTCAAAAATCACAGGCGGATGAAGCCTGTGACCATGGGACTCGGCGGGCACCTTTAGCGCCCCCCCAACCCGCAAAGTAACCCACTAATGGGCTCCGGAGTGAAGAGGGGGAAGTGGCGCGGTGCTGAGAGTCAACTGCTTCTTCCGTGGAGCGAAGCCGCACAGCCGTTGCCAGAGAGCGCTGCCTTTTTCCTGGGACAATTTGGCTTTTAAAACAATTACCCGTGAGTACTTAAATTTCGGACAATTGGACTTCAAATAATGATTTGCGAGTAGAAAGGAAAATTGGACTAAGAAATTTACCTCAATTTGGCACTGAAACGGGAAGGTCTAAACAGGAAGTCAGCCTTCCGTTTCTTGTAGATAGATTAAAGCAAAGACATGGCAAACTAGAGTTCAGAAAATCGCCTGTAAAGGATTAACTTTCATCATTTAAAATTGTTGAACCCCCTTCGGAAGCAGGAGAAGAGGGGGGATTTTTTCCGGACTGTTTAAACCTGCAGAAGAGAGTGTAACGCAAAGTAACTTTCCACCGTCTTGATCCTGGAGCGGGGTGTCAGGACTGACGTTCTTTGGGAAGCTCATTGACCAGAGACAAACGTCTTTGACAGATAGTTAAAAGAAGAGAAACATAGTGATTCCATTGTTCCCCTTCGCATTTTAAAGGAACAAATATTGACAAAATATCTGAAAAAGGAAACTTTGTTGTTTGATCTGCCTTTAAAAGAAAAGAACAAATAGAAGCTCTTCCCCTAGAGGGAGCCTGTGAAACTGTTACCAATTCTGAACCGGGGAGCTTGCAGCTGCAATAGATTACAATCGTGGGAATAGACTTCTGACCTTGCAGAACAATGTACTCAGAAGCTCTGCTGCGTGCTTTCTGTAAAACAAGTGCCCTACTGGAACAGCTACATGAGAAGACGGACTTGATGACAGTTGCGATCAGAAATTTTGGACAGGTAGTGGGAAACTATATAGAGCCCACCCAGGAATCAAATTGCTCTGACAGAACAGATGAGGGAAGAGGATGCTGCTGAACCTTGGGCTCCAGAGATGGAGGAAGCTGTGGCCCAGCAGGAACATAAGTTCTTGGATTTGACAAATGAACTTGGAAAAAGCCAGCTTTGGAAAGATAAAGTTTGGTTTGGTTTGGAAATGGGGGGTTGGATAGACCCCCCTATGCAGGGATGTTTGGACTTTTCAAGTCTGGCAATGGGCCGTGAGATGTTTGGGGTTGTGGGGGCTCTTAATTCTGGAGGGACTTTGAAACATGTTTTTAAATACCACATGGAGTTTAGTGTGGACTATGGAAAAGGGGCTGATTTGTCGAGAAGGGTCAAAAACACTGTTAAGTTGGAGTTCCCACGAGTGAAAGGAGCAGGAGACAAAGTAAAGTACAGGTATAAATATGAAGAACAACTGCGGATGGGACATGGAAGGGACTTAAGAGCCTCGGACATAAGATTACCAGGTTAATGCGCCAGATTGATGGGATAGAAAGGACTGACAAAACCCAGGACCAGGAGGAAGAGACGCTGGATGAAGATTGGAAGAAATTTTTTTTTTAATTAGGATTGTTTTATAAAATTGATGAACGTTAGAAAAATGTTGGAATGAAATTAATTGGCTTTAGCAAAAATGTTTAAAGAATTGTGTAAGAATATTATGGTTAGGAGAAATTGGTATAAATAAGATCTAAGTTTTAAGTTTTAAGGTCTTTTATAGTAAGAAAAGATTAAAATAGATTAAGGTAATGTAATGACAATATTATGAAATATGGAAAGGATTTGCTGTGACAATTAACAACTAGGATACAAAAAAAGGGAGGAGTGAGGAGGTCAATGAAAGAAGGCAATGACAGTTAAGGATTTGAGAATACTGGATTTGTTTTTAAATTTTTGTGGCTTATTTTTACTTTTTGATTGTGCTCTGTTACGTGTTTTGTTGTTATTTTTTGATTTTGATTTTTATCAATTTGTATTGTTGGATTGTGGTTTGTTTTTCCTTTGTTTTTTCTCTTTCTTTTTATTTTTTGTTTTTTCTGTAATTTTAAAATTCTTAATAAATATCATTTAAAAAAAAAAGCAGATACAGAAGGGAATGGTCTGTAAACTTCGGAAATCCTTATATGGTCTCAAGCAGAGTGCCAGGTGTTGGAACACAAAACTCACTGAGACATTGCTTTCTCTAGGTTTTCACCAGGGCAAAGCTGATCCGTGTGTGTTTGTCAAGGAGAAGGGGCAAAACAAACTGTATTGTTTATGTTTTGTTGATGATCTTCTGATGTTTTGGAAGAATCAGGCTTTGTACCAAAGCACCCTAGCTCAGCTGAAGGAGCACTTTGACATGAAGGAACTTGGTGAGGTATCCAACTATCTTTCTCTGCAGGTGGAGAGGGACCAAGCAGGTAATTTTCTGGTACACCAAACACAGAAAATTGCTGATGTATTAACCAGGTTGAATTTGATTGATGCAAACCCAGCAGACACACCGATGGTGACAGGTTACCAGGTTGATAGTACTGCTGAAGCGTTTTCTGACACTACGCTGTACAGATGCATTCTAGGCAAGCTGAATTTCATTGCTAGATGTTCAAGACCTGACATAGCTGTAAGCACTAACCTGCTTAGCAGACATGCCAACAATCCTACTGTTCAGGATTGGAAAGCTCTGAAGCGCATAGCCTGCTATTTGAAAGGGACTTTGCACTACAGGCTGAGGTTCACCAGTCAGAAGACTGGAGGTCTTGAAATCTTTGCAGATGCTAGTTTTGGAAGTGACACCACGGATGGTACAAGCACTTCTGGAGTATGCTACATGTACAACCACTGCCTGTTTGACTGGCTGTGGAGGAAGCAGACGACAGTAAGCCTAAGTTCCTGTGAAGCAGAACTCAATGCTCTGTCATTTTCACTCATGGATTGTGAATGGTTGATGCAACTGTTTAAGGACATCAGAGTTTCTGTGAAATGTCCTATACAGGTGTATCTAGACAATAGATCCTGTTTGGCTTTGCTGTACTCAGAGAGTTGCAAGCAAAGAACCAAGTACATGAAGATTAAGCTACATCGTGCAAGAGAGTGTATTCAGAAAGGACTCATTCAGGTGTCCTACATGCCAGGAAATGAAATTCCTGCTGATCTGTTGTCTAAGGTTGTTAACAGAGAACAACTTAAGGTTTACGTACAGAGGTTGCAATTGGGTTGAACCACAGGTACTACAGGTTACACGGAAAGGGGGAGGATGTTAGGATATTTCCGTTCCACCTTAAAAAGGGAGCAGGTTGTTGTGTCACAGCCTGCGTATTTCCTGTTCACAGGAAGTTTCTCTTTAGTGTATTGCCTTTGTTCTCTCTCTGTTCCTGAACATCGAAGCAGGCAGTCATGTTTTCTCTTTGTTCTGACCAATGCTGAATAAAGTTGTAAATAATGCTCTCCTTTGTCTCCCTGGTGGTATCCCAACAGTCATTAGTCTGCACCAGGCATCCTATTGGGAATACCTAGTTTT
The DNA here is from genome assembly GCF_964106645.2 of Podarcis pityusensis. Taxonomy (NCBI): domain Eukaryota; kingdom Metazoa; phylum Chordata; class Lepidosauria; order Squamata; family Lacertidae; genus Podarcis; species Podarcis pityusensis. Next base: position 29,911,513 of record NC_138045.1, on the reverse strand, counting down.
CTGAGTGCATGTTCTGGAAGCTGGGCAATAGGGGCAGTACAGGATTCCTCTTGGTGTACTGACCTCCCCGCTGCACCAATGATTCCCTGCCCAAGCTGCTTCAGATCATATCTCCAGGAGATATGCTCCTGGAGACACCTAGCTTGGTTGTCCTGGGGGATTTTAACATCCATGCCGACACGACCTTACAAGGGGCCCCTCGGGAATTCGTGGAAAGCATGGCCTCCATGTTTTATCCAGAGCTGATGGCCTCTCAGCTGATTCCCTGGTGGCCCGCTGAAATGCGGAGTTAACCAGGGCTATTGACTGTCTGGCTCCGAAGCGCCCTCTCCGATTGCATGGAGCCCGGACAGCCCCGTGGTTTTCCCTGGAGCTGAGGGCGGTGAAACAATCATTGAGATGGCTAGAGCGCCGGTGGCGGAAAACTCACTCTGAATCAGACCGGACACGGGCTAGAGCTCAACGTCGAGCCTACCAAGTGGCAATGGCGACGGTGAAGAGGGCCTTCTTTGCTGCCTCCATTGCATCTGCAGAAAACAGCAGCAGGAGACTTTTTCAGGTGGTTCGCAATCTATCGGAACCACCTGCACCACCAGGGCCTGGTAGGGACCCCAAGATCTCCTGCAATGCTTTTGCAAAGTTTTTTGCAGATAAAGTCGCTCAGATTCAGAAGGAGGTAGACTCCACCGTGGGAGCAGGGCCAGGGCGGGAGAGTGCTAGAGTTCTGTCTAGTCCTGTTACATCGGATCAATTCCAATCTGTTACCTCCGAGAATGTGGACAGGCTGCTTGGACAAGTGAAACCAACCACCTGTCTCCTTGATCCTTGCCCATCCTGGCTGATAAAAGCGAGCCGGGAAGGGCTGGGCGATGGGCTCTGCGGAGTGGTGAATGTGTCTCTCTGTGAGGGAGCCTTCCCAGACCCCCTGAAAGAGGCGGTCATTAAACCGCTTCTTAAAAAAACATATTTAGACCCGGCCAATATGGCCAATTATTGCCCAGTTTCAAATCTTCCATTCTTGGGCAAGGTGATTGAGCGGGTGGTTGCTGAACAACTCCAAGCATGCCTGGAGGATGCGGACCATTTGGATCCCTTCCAATTGGGATTCAGGCCTCACCATGGGACTGAAACTGCCTTGGTCGCGCTGGTTGATGATCTTCGGCGGGCTAGGGACAAAGGTGAGAGCTGTTTCTTAGTTCTGCTGGATCTCTCAGCGGCCTTTGACACCATCGACCATAACATCCTTCTGGGCCATCTAGAGGGGCTGGGAGCTGGGGGCACTGTTATACAGTGGTTCCGCTCCTTTCTCCTGGGCCGTGTCCAGAAAGTGGTGTTGGGGGATGAGTGTTCAGACCCCTGGGCTCTCACTTGTGGGGTGCCTCAGGGTTCCGTCCTCTCCTCCATGCTTTTTAATATCTATATGAAGCCGCTGGGAGAGATCATCAGGGGGTTTGGTAGTGGGGCGAGGGAGGTATGGCGGTGGGGGCAGATGTCATAGGCGAAGGGGATCGAGATACGGATATGCTCGTACCCCTTCCAATCTGCGCCCCATCCCGAGGGACGAGGGTAAGGTGAGCAAGGATTACTCACCTCCGTCACTGGTGTTGTGCAATGCCAGGTCTATAGGCAACAAAACCGCCACCCTGCGAGACTTCTTCACCTCGCAGGGGGTTGACCTGGCTTGTGTGACAGAGACCTGGGTGCGCGAAGGAGAAACTGTTAACCTACGAGAGATGGCACCCCCGGGTTTCTCCGTCCTCCACCAGTCGCGGACTGTGGGCCGGGGGGGAGGGGTGTCATTATTAATCCGGGAAGATTGTTCTTTCAGGGCTCTACCATCGCCATCAATCCCCGGCATTGAATGTGTTGGCCTAGTGTGGGGCTCCGAGATGAGCTTGGCTGTCTGGCTGGTGTACCGGCCACCTAGCACACCAGCAGCCACCCTGTCAGGCCTGCTGGAGGCAGTGGCCGGCTGGGCCTTGGAGTTCCCTAACCTATTGGTATTGGGGGACTTCAGCATCCATGCTGATGCCACTCCCTCCTCACAAGCTCTGGACCTGGTGTCTTCCATGGCGACACTAGGGCTCTCCCAGTTTGTTTCGGGCCCCACATATCAAGCAGGCCACACGCTGGATTTGATCTTTGGCGCCGGTATAGATGTGATCATGTCTCCTTTGATGAAGGTGCCATGGTCTGATCACTACGCTCTGAAAGCCAGGATTGATTTTCCACCCCCACCCTGCTTAGGTGGCGAGCCAATTTGGGCTCGCCCGCAGAGGCTGATGGACCCTGATAGATTCCGTCAGGCCTTGCGGGACCTTGCTTTCCCTGGCGACTCATTGACTGAGCTTGTTGAGGGCTGGAATATCCAGCTCCTAGCAGCCATCGATGAGATCGCACCTAGGCGCCCTCTGCGACCCCGCAGATACCGGGCTCCCTGGTTTACCGAGGAGCTTCGGAAAATGAAGCGGGACCTCAGACGGCTAGAGCAAGTATGGCGGGGTGCCCGTGACGGAGCCTCAAAAACATCTTATAGGGTTTTTATGAAAACCTACGAGATGGCAGTGAAGGCCGCTAAGAAGTCCTACTTCTCGGCCTCCATTGCCTCTGCTAGCTCTCGCCCGGCGCAATTATTTAGTATAATTAGGTCTTTAACGTCCCTTGAAGGACAGCCAAATTTAAATAACAATTTGACACACAGCTGTGAGGCATTTGCGAGCTTTTTTGCGGAGAAGGTCCTGTTGCTCCGCCATGACCTCCCGGCCAATTTGGATACAATAAAGGAACTGGAGGCCCCTCGACTGTCCTCGGGTCCAGTATTGGACCACTTTGACCGGATATCCCCAGCCGATTTGGACAGACTCCTCCGATCTGGAAAGCCCACCACCTGTCCTCTTGACCCGTGCCCATCTTGGCTGATTAGAGCGTGCCCAGACGAGGTGCGGGCCCCCCTGGGTGATATCATCAATTTGTCCCTTGGCACCGGGATCATCAGGGGGTTTGGCTCCTTATCTCTCTCGCCCTGACCTAGCCATTGTGATCCACGCGACGGTCACCTCCAGGCTTGACTATTGTAACTCGCTCTACGTGGGGCTGCCCTTGAGACTGACCCAGAAACTCCAGCGGGTGCAGAATGCCGCGGCGAGACTCCTTATGGGGTCTTCGCTGCGAGATCATATTCATCCGGTACTATACCAGCTGCACTGGCTCCCGGTGGAGTACAGGATCAGGTTTAAGGTGCTGGTTTTAACCTTTAAAGCCCTATACGGCCTAGGACCCTTGTACCTACGGGACCGCCTCTCCTGGTATGTCCCACAGAGAAATTTACGGTCTGCAAATAAAAACATCCTGAAGATCCCAGGCCACAGAGAGGTTAGTCTGGCCTCAACTAGAGCCAGGGCTTTCTCGGCCGCGGCTCCAATCTGGTGGAACGCTCTGTCACAAGAGACTAGGGCCCTGCGGGACCTGACATCTTTCCGCAGGGCCTGCAAGACAGAGCTGTTCCACCAGGCCTTTGGTCAGGGCGCAGCCTGACCCCCTCCTCTGGCAATCTGCACAGAATTTTGCTTAATGGTTGCCATCAATTTGATTTAATTTGATTTTAATTAATTTTATAATGAATGTTTTTAGAATGTTGGATTATTTTAATTGTTGTTAGCCGCCCTGAGCCCAGCTTCGGCTGGGGAGGGCGGGATATAAATAAAATTTATTATTAATATTATTATTATAGGTGTTCATCAGTATGCAAATGACACCCAGCTCTACCTCTCCTTTAAATCAGAACCAGTGAAGGCGGTGAAGGTCCTGTGTGAGTGCCTGGAGGTGGTTGGAGGATGGATAGCGGCTAACAGATTGAGGTTGAATCCTGACAAGAAGTACTGTTTTGGGGGGACAGGGGGCGGGCAGGTGTGGGGGAGTAACTGTGCCCCTGAAGGACCAGATGCGCAGCCTGGGAGTCATTTTGGACTCACAGCTGTCCATGGAGGCGCAGGTTAATTCTGTGTCCAGGGCAGCTGTCTACCAGCTTCACCTGGTATGCAGGCTAAGACCCTACCTGCCCGCGGACTGTCTTGCCGGAGTGATACATGCTCTAGTTATCTCCCGCTTGGACTACTGCAACGCGCTCTACGTGGGGCTACCTTTGAAGGTGACCCGGAAACTGCAATTAATCCAGAATGCGGCAGCTAGAATGGTGACGGGGAGTGGCTGCCGGGACCACATAACACCGTTTCTGAGAGATCTGCATTGGCTCCCAGTATGTTTCCGAGCACAATTCAAAGTGCTGGTGCTGGTGCTGACCTTTAAAGCCCTAAACGGCCTCGTTTCTGTATACCTGAAGGAGCGTCTCCACCCCCATCGTTCAGCCCGGACACTGAGATCCAGCGCCGAGGGCCTTCTGGCGGTTCCCTCATTGCGAGAAATAAGGTTACAGGGAACCAGACAGAGGGCCTTCTCGGTAGTGGCGCCCACCCTGTGGAACACCCTCCCTTCAGATGTGAAGGAAATAAGTAGCTATCCTATCTTTAAAAGACATCTGAAGGCAGCCCTGTTCAGGGAAGTTTTTAATATTTAACGCTGTATTGTTTTTAATTTCTTGATTGGGAGCCGCCCAGAGTGGCTGGGGAAACTCAGCCAGATGGGCGGGGTATAAATAATAAATTATTATTATTATATTATAATTACCGCATCATCGGCATATAGCAGGACCGAAATATGCCGATTTGCAAGCTTCGGCCGGTGGAGTTCTGAGTCATTGAGTTCAGATACTAAGTTATTTAGATAGAAATTAAATAGTAGAGGGGCCAATAGGCACCCTTGCCTGACTTTGAAGGTTTTAATAGGTTCCGTTAGGTGTCCTAGGCGGCTGCACCTGACTCTAAGAGCCGTGTTTGCGTGCAGCGCCTGAATTAAGAGCAGGAGCCTTTTATCTATATTGGTACCCTGTAGTCTGTCCCAGAGTCTGGTTCTGGAGACTGTATCAAAGGCTGCTTTTAGGTCAACGAAGGCAGCGTATAGTGAGGCCTGCCCTCCTGATTTGTATTTGTTGATGAGATGTTGTAACGTTAGGCAGTGATCTGTCGTGGACCTTCTGGGTCTGAAGCCCGCTTGTTCTATTGCCAGGATATCTTCATTCTCTAGCCATTCTGTAAACTTATTAAGGAGGTGCTTTGAGTAGAGTTTACTAATCACACTTAATAAGCTAATCAGCCTATAATTCGCTGGGTCCCCTCTGTTGCCTTTTATAGATTGGGACTATTATGGCTGTTCCCCATTCCCTTGGGATGCGGCCAGTGTCTTTTTTTTTTTTTTTTTTTTGCATTTTAAAATTTTATTGATTTCCCATTATTTATACATTATATCCATATTTCAATACATCTCATACATTTTGAACTTCCTTCAGCGTCATTGACATTCATTCGTATTTATATCTTTAAAACACATTCCATTCTTTCATATTGCCATTCGTTCCTCCCTTCATACATTATTTCTATTAAACAATACTTATTAGTTCTTTACAGTGCCTCTTTAAATCCCACTAGCGTTGTATTTACAAAACATTTATTCTCCAGATAACCCACAAATTTCCCCCAGTCCTCAATAAACTTTTGATCCTTAATATATCTGATTTTCCCTGTTAATTTATCCAACTCGGCGTATTCTGTCAGTTTTACTCTCCACTCTGCTACCGTTGGGATTTCTTCCTGCTTCCACTTCTGAGCTATCACAATTCTGGCTGCCGTTACCGCATACTGGAAGAGTTTGCAATCCTTTCTTCTGATATCCTTTCCCACAATACCTAATAAAAAGGCTTCTGGCTTTTTTACAAAAGTATAACTTAACATCTTTTTCATTTCGTTATAAATTTCATCCCAGAAGCTTTTAACTTTCTTACACTCCCACCATTGATGATAGAAAGTCCCTTCCTTTTGTTTACATTTCCAGCATTTGTTATCTGCCTTATACATCTTAGCCAGTTTTACAGGTGTCATATACCACCTGTAGAGCATCTTCATCACATTTTCCCTCAGTAACGTGCATGCCGTAAATTTTATGTTCACTCTCCATAACTTTTCCCAATCCTCCAGTTGAATGTTATAGCCGAAATCCCTTGCCCATTGTACCATCACTGATTTTACTTCCACATCCTTCGTATTCCACTCTAACAATATTTTATACATTTTTGACAGGTTTTTATATTCGTTGTTTATTATCTCTTTTTGGAATGCCGATTCCTTTTCCTCGTAACCCCTTTCCTTCACCTCTTTTTTAAACATTTCATTTATCTGAAAATAGTGCAGCCAGTCATATGTGAATACTTTAACCTGATCGTATGATTTTACTTTCCACTTCCCTCCTTCATTAGTAACCATTTCTCCATACTTTCCCCACTTTTCTCTCATGTTAACTTTCTTTACACTTATTATCTCCAACGGGGATAGCCAATGTGGGGTTTTCGGTTCTAATATATTTTTATATCTGTCCCAGACCTCTATTAGTGGACCTTTAAAGATGTGGCTACAAAATTCCTTATGCACTCTCTTTTTATCCCTCCATAGATACGCATGCCACCCAAATCTGTTATTGTGCCCTTCCAGATCTAGTAATTCTTTATTCTCCAACTTTACCCATTCTTTTATCCAACACAGACATGCTGCTTCGTAATACAGTCTCATGTCTGGTAGGGCGAAGCCCCCTCTTTCTGTTACATCTGTTAATAACTTAAACTTAATTCTGGGCTTCTTTCCTTCCCAGACGTATCTAGAGATCACCTTTTGCCATTCTTTAAAGTTTTTTATACCTTTTATTATGGGTATCGTTTGGAATAAAAATAACAACTTTGGGAGCACCATCATTTTGACCATAGATATTCTTCCCCAGAATGATAATTTCATTCTGGCCCAGACCTCCAGATCTTTTTTAATTCCATTCCAAACCGGGGTGTAGTTATTTTGGTATAAATCGATGTTTTTGTTGGTAAGCCAGAGTCCCAAGTATTTAACCTTTTTAACAACCTCAATTTCAGTTCGTTGCTGTACTAATTCAATCTTATCCTGATCTAAGTTTTTAACAATCATTTTTGTCTTACTCTTATTCAATTTAAATCCTGCTAACTTCCCAAATTTCTCCATCTCTTCCAAAATCTCCCTTATACTCTCTATAGGTTCTTCCACTGTTAAGACCACATCATCTGCGTAGGCTTTAACTTTGTACTCATTTGAACCTAATGTTACCCCTTTAATTTGTTTATTTTGTCTTATTGCATTTAGTAAGACTTCCAAAACCACAATAAAGAGCAACGGCGAAAGCGGACATCCCTGTCTTGTTCCTTTGGATATTTTTATATCTTCAGTGATGACATTATTAATTATCAGTCTCGCCTTCTGTTCTGTATAAATTGCCTTTATACCATTTAAAAACTCTTGGCCCACCTCCATAATTTCCAAATTTTTCAACATGGAATCCCAGACTACATTATCGAAGGCTTTCTCCGGGGATGCGGCCAGTGTCATCTATGTAAGTGAAGAGGGTGGCTAAGAAAGGTGCCCACCTGTGCTTTTATCATTTCTGGCGTAATGCCGTCTGAGCCTGGGGCTTTGGCCGTTTTCAGTTGGTTTATACATGATTTCAGTTACTGAAACTGGCGGCCATTTAGCCAGTTGTTCTATATTATAATTCCGTAGTGGAGGTTCAGTGTCCTCATACAAAGATTGGAAGAATGAGACCCACAGGCTAGGGGGAATTTGTGAGGTTAAGGGGGAAATAGCTTTATGGGTGCCAGAAGCTACCAGTTTCCATAATAGTGTCTGATCTTTTGCTTTTGCTGCACTAATTAATTCTAGCCAACATTTTCTGGTATAGGCATTCTTTTGGTGGAGTATTAGGTCTTTATACTCTTTTTTTAGGGCACGGACGGCAAGATAGGCTTGGTGTCTGACAGAATTTTCGGCTGTCAGGGCGGCTTTGTAAGCATTTTGCAGGGCTTTCTTTGCCTCAAAGCAGGTGTAATCAAACCAGGGTTTATTTGATGTTATTGGTTTAGTTGGCCTTTTCTCTGTGTTATTAAAAAGATAGGGTTTTAATTGTTGGAGCAGGCTCTCATACTTGGAAACTGGGTCCTCAGGCCTAGGATTATTCCCAAAGCCAGTTAAAATTGTGCAGAGTTGTTCAGAGGTTAGAATCTTCTTCAGTTTGGAGTCAAGTGCAGGGGTCTATTTGACTCGACAACCAGGTCGCTCTAATTACCCGTAGCTTAGTTCCTGAACGTTTTGGGGTTTTTTTGTTTTTTTTTGAAATAATTTTTATTAAGGTTTCAATCAGAAATTAAACAGAAAAAACATAAAAGAAATACACAAGTACACAATACAAATCTCAGAGAGAAAAAATAAAATAAAAAGAAAGAAAAAACACGAAAAACTAGAAACAACAATAAAAAAGAAACATAACAATTAAAAACAATATCACTTTTTCCATTTCCGTTTTTAAATTTACTTATTTTCTGGACTTCCTCATACCTCCCTCTTTTGTATTCCAATCCAAATTGTTTGTCCAGCAATTTCTTTTCCACTTTTTTAATCCCAATCTTTAATTTTAATATATTATATAACACTTAAACTTCTTTAATCCTAATCTTTAATCTTAATGTAATATAACATTAAAATTTTACCTCTTAAGTACCAAATTTCCATTTCCTTAAACATCTTTAATCCTTATCTTTAATCTTAGTCTGTCAATAACTTTAACCTGTACAGCTGGAAACCACTTATTTTCGATCCACATCACTCTAGCATTCTTTAATTTTGCAATGTTTCTGAAGATAATCTTTGAATTTCTTCCAATCTTCCTCCACCAACTCTTCTCCCTGGTCACGGATTCTACCAGTCATTTCCGCCAGTTCCATATAGTCCATCAGTTTCATCTGCCATTCCTCCAGCGTGGGAAGTTCTTGTGTCTTCCAATACTTTGCGATGAGTATTCTTGCTGCTGTTGTTGCATACATAAAGAAAGTTCTATCCTTTTTTAACACCATTTGGCCGACTATGCCCAGGAGAAAGGCCTCTGGTTTCTTAGGGAAGGTATATTTAAATACCTTTTTTAATTCATTATATATCATTTCCCAGAAAGCCTTAATCTTTGGACACGTCCACCAAAGGTGAAAAAATGTACCTTCAATTTCTTTACATTTCCAACATTTGTTATCGGGCATATGATAGATTTTTGCAAGCTTGACTGGGGTTATGTACCACCTGTATATCATTTTCATAATATTCTCTCTTAAGGCATTACATGCCGTAAATTTCATACCTGTGGTCCACAACTGTTCCCAGTCAGCAAACATAATGTTATGTCCAACGTCCTGTGCCCATTTAATCATAGCCGATTTTACCGTTTCATCCTGAGTATTCCATTTCAGCAGCAAGTTATACATTCTTGACAAATTCTTAGTTTTGGGTTCTAACAGTTCTGTTTCTAATTTGGATCTTTCCACCTGGAAGCCAATTTTCTTGTCCAATTTAAATGCCTCCATTATCTGAAAATAATGAAGCCAGTCTCGCACTTTGTTTTTTAATTTTTCAAAACTCTGTAATTTCAGTCTATCTCCGTCTTGTTCCAAAATTTCCCAATATTTCGGCCATTTGACCTCCATATTGACCTTTCTCAAGGCTTTCGCTTCCATTGGTGACAACCACCTTGGGGTTTTGTTTTCTAACAAATCCTTATATCTTATCCAAACATTAAATAGCGCTTTCCTGACAATGTGGTTTCTAAATGCTTTATGTGCTTTGACCTTATCATACCACAAATATGCATGCCATCCAAATACATTGTTAAAACCTTCCAAGTCCAAAATGTCAGTGTTTTCAAGAAGTAGCCATTCTTTCAACCAGCAAAAGGCTGCTGATTCATAGTAAAGTTTGAGGTCTGAGTTCCTGAACGTTTTGGTTCCCGGAACTGATTCCATTCAACTTTCAAGGTACGACTGTAATCAAAATAAAAACAACAACCCAGTAACCCACAATTGGATGGCCCCATTGGGTTCTAGTATTATGGAGGGATGAAAAACTTATCACATTCCACTTTCTCTACACTATGCGTGTACCCCTGACCGTGTCCTCCCTTACTCATTTCCCCCCTAAACTAGAAAGCCCCAAATGTTTTAGCTTCTCATCTGGGAGTTGCTCCAGCCCCTTGATAATTTTGGTTGCCCTCTGCTGAACATTCCTGCCCCCCACCCCCCCCTCAAGCTCTGCCTTCAACTGCAAATGTGGCAGACAATGCCTTCCCTGCAGTTGCACTGCCAAAAAAGTTCAGTTTTACTTTTAAGGACAGGAAATTCTCCTACAGGCCATCTGTGCTAAAGAGAGGGTGCAGATATAACTCTCCTTGTTTTGGACCACCCAATTTGCATAAAAATAAGACAAGATTAAAAGTGTTGAGTTTTCCCCACCCCATGGAAAAGGAGCAAATGAAAAATCCTCTCCTGAGCTGTGGCTGCTACTGCCTGAGCATGAGAGATGAAAAGGGCCTGTATGGATTTGGCAAAGTCAGCATTCAGAGTTCGAGAATCACACTTGGCCCATGACCAAGGGTGTCCAAAAATAGCAAAAGCCAAACTTTTGGCTCAGAGTTGAAATGCTGACGTTCCTCTTCTCTATGGCCTGCTGGTCAGCGGATGCCTTGACAAAGACCTGGTTGTCTAACTTTAGAGCTTTTGCCTACACCTGCTGTTCTGGGCTATGAAACAACAGCAGCAATTCAGCCCTTGGCTCACTGCAAATCATGTGTGCAAACACAGAACCTGGCTTTGGGCTGCTTTGCCTCTGACTTACTTTGCAACATCCTCTCCCTCCAGAGGAATCTTGCTTTGAACAAAAGTAACCCACAGTGGAGGATCAACTTCACTTTATAAGCCCTGCCCCCCCACTCCACCCCACATATGGGGGAAATAATACTGTTATAACTGACCTCTCCTGAGGAGCCCTTGCTGTTATTCTGTGAGGTCCAAAGCTTTTCGTGACTCCACCAAACCCCAAACAATGTGGTCCTTAAAATATATATGCCTGCACCCACTTTTACACTTCAGTGGTACTTACTTTGACATGTTGACCATGAATCAGTGTGGCCCTCAGCCTGAAATGGGATTAGCTATCGCTGGTCTGCCCCTTATCTCAGAAGTTGCTGGATCCACATTTCAAAGCCTGCCTTAAGACAGTAAAGCTTATTTTTCTACAGCTGAGGTGGGGGATCTGTGTCCCTCCAGATTTTGCTGAACTCCAATGCCCATCACCATCATGATCAATGGTCTGGGATTATAGGATCTGGAGTCCAGAAACATCTGGAGGGCCTGAGCTTGAAATTAGGAGTGTCAGTTTTTCACTGTGGGCCTGTGACATTCTGAACAAAGGGACAGTCTCTGCAAGAGCGCTCCAATTCTGAAATGAAAAATATGGCATGTCAAACAATAGCTTGGGATCACACATCCGCTCTGGAAGTCCTAAGGCCAGATGTGTGGGAGTTGCTTGGCTTACTCACTGATCAGTGAAAGGAGTTCTGGGCACATCCTTTTTTTAAAAAAGCATTCCCTTCTTTTCCTTTTTTTAATTTATGCAAGTGGGGTCTGAAACAAAACGTTGCAACTTGGCGAGTACTTATGCCGTGAGGATGTTTCACCCCTCCCATTGCAAGAATCTGCTGACAATGTTTCAGAAAGGAGGGGGCGGATTTTGCTCATTGCTTCTTCCACTCCAGCCTGACTTCAAAGGGAGTCTGAGTGTTATCTGTATATAGATAAGGTGACTGCTCAAGCAGCTGTAACACTCATGCAGTCCAGCATCTCCGATTAGTCTTTAGTTAGTTTATGCAGTAACTGTAGAGAATAAAAGAAGTTATACTTCAGAGCTGTTGTTCGTATGGTTCATGCTCTGCTGTGCTCCGCTGACTTTTGGAACTGAGTTTTGGTGCTCACAGCTCTAAGTTGTGAGTCCACAGCACTTAGACCTGCTCCATGCAGTGGAAAGTCTCTGGGAGTGCTTTTCCAGCTCGCCTGGCCCAGTCGGGGCTGAAGAGGTTGAGCCCAGTCGTTGGCACTGGCTCAAAGGCGAAGCTGACATCGGTTATGGGCCCAGTGGCTTCTGATGCTGATGCCGGATGGCAGAACAGAAGTTGCATGTTGGATTTATTTGCGGTGCCTAGAAGCAGAGTTTCTGGAGCTGTTTTCCACGCTGCTACTGCTTGATTTATGGAGGTATGTTGCTGGCTGCCAAGAAAAGAAGATAGCATCCCTGTTTGCCTGTTAATTGCGCTCTGGGTGGGAGAAAGAGTGGCTGAAGGAGTCTAAGGCTTTATTTGTGTTGCACGTAGGGAAGTGTCTTGCTTTAATTAATAGCAGACACGGCCTGTGCACATTCCGGCCAGATGGCTCTATCCTTTCCTCTCCTCACGCCCGAGACCTATCCAATGTGGCAGGTCAAAATGAAAGCACTTTTACAGAGGGAAAAGCTATTCCACACCATAGAAGATGACCCACCCCAGAAGGATGCAGATGAATGGCCTGAGTGGCATGTTGCAGACATGAGAGCCCGGGGGACAATTGTTTTGAGTGTTTCAGACCACTTGTTGGTAAACTTAGAGGGTCAAGAGACTGCATGAGCTGTTTGGCATAAACTGAGAGATATGCATTTGAGACAAGGTGCCGGTTCCAGCGTGATTTTCTTCAAGAAGCTATGCAGGCTGCAATTAAAGAAAGATGGCGATTTGCCCAGCCATCTGTCCCAATTAAAACACCTCAGACAGGACCTTGTTCAGCGAGACCTGAATATTTCAGAGGCTGTGTTTGCAACGTTAGTGATACATAGCCTAGACGATTCTTTCAAAGGCGTAGCTGCCTAGATTTCTACCATGCCTTCTGACCGGCTAACAGAAGATTATGTGTCTAGCGTGCTCTTGAATGAGTGGGATCGCAGACAGGCTGTTAGAGAAAGTCGGGACAATGCTGTTGAAAATGTGCCTAAGTCTCCAGCAGGGGAAAGTGAAAGTGCTGCTAAAGCTCTAAAATTGCGGCGTTGCTTTTCATGTGGAGCTCAAGGCCATATGAGTTTCCAGTGTAAGAAAACTTCAAAGAAGAAGGGCAACTTCAAAGGCAGAGGGGGAGGAGGACGAAATCCCCAAGGACCGGCTACTTCAAAGGCTTTGATCTTACACTGCTCCAATCAACGTGGGCGGAGTTTTTTTGTCATAGACTCTGGCTGTACCAACCACGTGGCCAAAGATAAGGATCTCTTTGTTCATCTTGAGAAGCAAGAGAAAGCAATTCGTCAAGCAGATGGGACTGTTTTCAGAAGTTTGGCTCAAGGAACTGTGTTTTTAAAGAGCCTTAATGCAACAATTAAGAATGTCCTGTATGCTCATGTGGGGAGTGTTTCTCAGCTTGATTATCCAGGGTTCAAGGTGGTTTTTGCTGGATCTCGTTGTGAAATTTGTCGAGATGGCAAGCTCATTCTGTATGCCAAATGTGTTAATGGTTTATATCAATTGCCTTTTGTTACAGGTACAGCTGCTGAAGCAACTGAGAAAACATGTTGTAACATTTCTGTAGATAAGAATGAGAAGCTGCATGATCAATGTATTCATGAGTACCACCGTCTTTATGGTCATTTGCATTTTCAGGCAGTGGCTAAAATGCCAAGCATGGTTGAGGGCATGAAACTGAAAAAATGTCCTTACCATATGAAATGTGTTTCTTGCGCTGAAAATAAGGCTAAGCAAGCTCCCAAAGGTGTAAAATCTGGGAGAGAAGCCAAGAAACCTTATGAAGTCATACATGCTGACTTGGTGGGACCTCTAGCGCTCTCTAGAGGCAACTCACGTTTTTTCATGGTGCTGATAGATTCCCATTCAAGATATGTTTGGGTCTATATGCTGCAGAAGAAATCTGAAGCTTTCCCTAAGTTTCGACAATTTTGTGCATGGCTCAGGAATGTACACAATGAGAACATACATTGTTTACTGACAGGGGTGGAGAATTTTGTTCAGAAGAATTTGAGAGTTTTCTTACTGAACAGGGCATAGAGCACATGACTGCCACGCCCAGATCTCCCTGGCAAAATGGTTTGTGTGAACGAGTGAACCAAACCTTGCAACAAGGTATAAGAACTCTGTTGCACGATTCAGGCCTACCCAATCCCTTTTGGGTCAAGGCTCTTTCCTGTTTTTCTTATGTGTACAATCGTAGACATCAGTCCGCTATTGATTGCACCCCATATGAAATGCTTTACAAAAAGAAGCCATACGTAAAGCATTTCAAAATTTTTGGTTTGGAGCTATGGGTGCACACTTTGCAGGACAACAAATTGAGCAAACGTGGTGAACATGGTATTTTTATGGGGTATGAAAAGGGTTCCTATCGTGTGTTAATCACTGACACAAAAGCGATTAGGTTGACCAGAAGCATGGATTGCAATCCAAAATGGGACAGAGTTGGCATTTTTTGATGTCATCCCATTTCAGATGATGATGGCGCAAAAGCAGTTAAGAAAGAGGCAGATTCTGTTATTGCTGATGATAATGCTGATGCCAACATAGATTCTGATGATGACACAGATTATCAAAGTCCAAAAGCCTCAGATGAGTCTGACACTGATTCAGACACAGCACCTTCATTTACTTTAGGTCATCATTCTCCCAAGGAGGAGGAGACACCAGACCCAGAGGATCAGAGGGTTTTGCGTAGATCTAAAAGAACTACAAAGGCCATACCACCTAAACAGTTCTCCAAAGAGTTTGCTAAAGCTGCTGTTACTAGCAACTCTGGTGCGGTTTTTGAACCAGCCAACTACAAAGAGGTTCAAAATCTGTCCGCAAAGGATGCTGAACCTTGGCTGAACACCATGAAAGCCGAGTTGAATTCCCTAAAGCAAAATGATACTTGGGAATTGGTTCCAGCAGAACCAGGCATGAAGTGTGTTGATAGTAGGTGGGTCTATGAGACAAAAACTGATCGGAATGGAAAAATAGTCAGGTACAAAGCCAGACTAGTGGCACGAGGTTTTTCTCAAATACCTGATCAGGACTATCATGAGACATATTCACCAACAGTAAAGTTTGAGAGTGTTAGGCTGTTGATGAAAATTGCTGCTGAGGAAGGTATGACCATTTCTCATCATGATGTAAATACTGCATTTTTGTATGGAGTTCTCACTGAGAATATCTACATGTCACCGCCAGATGGTGTGCAGATAAAACAGGGAATGGTTTGTAAGCTGAAAAAATCCCTGTATGATTTAAAACAGAGTGCACAATGCTGGCACACGAAGCTGACTGAAGTGCTGTTCTCCCTAGGTTTTCAGCAAGGGAAGGCTGATTCTTGTGTTTTTGTGAAAGAGTCCAATCAGCACAAGCTCTACTGCATTTGCTTTGTAGATGATATATTATCAGTTAAATAGTTTGAGGATCTATACAACTTTGTAACATGCAGAAACCAGCATTCTTAGAGAAACCAAAGACTGGAACTGAGGGAAGTCAGGGGGGTGGGGTGGGGGTGGGTTTTGTGGGGGGGAGGGAGAAAAAATGGGGGGAAAACAAGGATGACATGTTTTTGGATAATATGTCTTGTTATAATTTTGAATTAAAAAAAAAATACAGGGCGAGTCAGACCCAATGCGAGAAACAGCTCCAATTTTGTGGTGGCAGGAGAGAAGATTTCCCTAAGACCATTTGGAGCAAGTAATGAAGAACCTTTCTTTTTCGTCAGGTGGCTTGCTAGTTCCAATAAGTCCTTCAAGTCTGACTACAGCTTTAGTATTTCTGTTACTAATTCAAATCATCCTGCCCAGCCTGACACACAGCAATATTAAGGCATTAACAGCAGGAACAAAAAACATTCTAAGAAACAGTTTAAAACATGTTGCCAGTGTCTTTCAGCCATCAATGGCCAGGCAGGAAGGATCATTTTTAAATCTCTCCTGAGCATCCTTAATGGGAGAATGTCTCCGCTGCAAAAGCTTTTAAGTGTGGTCTTCAACATGTTTGAATTAAACTCCAATTTTCTTGTAAAAACAGATCATTAGGAAGAAAGGAAAGAAAGGAGGAGGAGGGAGGAGGGAGGAGATCAACACCAAAGCGGGATATTAGGCCAGGTGCATTTTGAGAGGCAAGGACATTGCTTAAAATAATGAAATGCTATCTATCTATTTGAACAACTCCTGTAAAACACTTTTTAAAGAACTGAAATCACGACAATATATACATATGATTAAACAATCTTAAAATCCACATAACAGAGCAACTTTATGTAAAAATAGCTCAACCAATATAAAACTTAAATCTATTATTCCGAAAACCCACCAACCGCAACCAACAGCAGTTTTATAAACTGACCATTCAGTCAACACTCCTGAGAAATTGGGAAAAAAAACACCCCAAAGGCAGCTGAATTGTCAAAAGCAGTCTTACTTATACTCTCTGCCATCTATCTCATCCAAATTGCAATGGCAGAAACACACGCAGCCTCCTGGTGTTAAATATCAACAATATGTATGGAATAGGAAAAAGCTTCCTTCTACGTTAGCTTTGTTCTTTGTTGCAAATTCCCAAGAATAAGCTCAGAGTCGGTAGGCCTTTTTACTCCTGGGGAAATCACCGGCAATTTCATGCCAAATGCAGCAGAGGGAAGGGGCACAGGAGCTGCTATGAAACAATATGCAATTGGGTAAATCGCCAGGACCAGACGGCTTGACCTCTAGATACTACAGATCTTTAAAAGAATGGTTAATCCAACCTTTGAAAGAGGTCTGCAATGAAATAATGGAGGGGAAAAGAGCACCAGAGTCGTGGAGAGAAGCATATATTACACTTGTACCAAAGACAGAGACTGAAAAGACACAGCTTAAGAACTACCGCCCTATATCGTTATTGAATGTGGATTACAAAATTTTTGCAGATATTTTGGCTAAGAGATTTAAGAAAGTGCTGATGGAAGAGATCCATAAAGACCAAGCGGGCTTTCTCCCAGGAAGACATTTGTCTGACAATTTGAGGAATATAATTGATATTTTGGAAAAATTAGAAGTGAATATAAACACCAAAGCAGTTTTGATATTTGTAGATGCGGAGAAAGCCTTTGACAATATTTCTTGGAATTTTATGAAGAAGAATCTCCAGGGTATGGGGGTAGGCCAAGGTTTTGAGAATGGTATAGGTGCAATTTATTCAGAACAAAACGCTAAACTAATCGTAAATAATGTTGTGACGGAAGAACTAAAAATTGAAAAAGGGACACGACAAGGTTGCCCTATTTCCCCACTTCTTTTTATTTCGGTCCTGGAGGTTTTGCTGAATATGATTAGAAGGGACCAGTCGGTTAAAGGTATACAGGTTGGAACTAAACAGTACAAATTGAGAGCGTTTGCAGATGACTTAGTATTGACGTTACAGGAGCCAGAATCTAGTACTAAAAGAGTTTTAGAATTGATTCAGGAATTTGGTCAAGTGGCAGGATTTAAATTCAACAAGTCAAAAACCAAGGTTTTAGAGAAAAATTTAACACCGTTTGAAAGAGAGAGGTTTCAGAATGAGACAGGTTTAACAGTGGTTAAGAAAGTTAAATACCTGGGGATTAACATGACAGCAAAAAATGGGAACTTATTTAAAGATAACTATGAAAAGTGTTGGTCTGAAGTGAAAAAAGATTTAGAAATTTGGTCAAATTTGAAGCTTTCGCTGCTAGGCCGTATTGCCGCGATAAAAATGAATGTATTGCCTAGAATGTTGTTTTTGTTTCAAACTTTGCAGATTGTTGACAAAATGGGTTGTTTCAAGAGGTGGCAGAAAGATATTTCTAAATTTGTCTGGCAGGGCAAGAAGCCCAGAATAAAATTTAAAATTTTAACGGATGCAAAGGAAAGAGGCGGATTTGCCCTGCCACACCTCAAACTTTACTATGAATCAGCAGCTTTTTGCTGGTTGAAAGAATGGCTACTTCTTGAAAACACTGACACTTTGGATTTGGAAGGTTTTAACAATGTATTTGGATGGCATGCATATTTATGGTATGATAAGGTCAAAGCACATAAAGCATTTAGAAACCACATTGTCAGGAAAGCGCTATTTAACGTTTGGTTAAGATATAAGGATTTGCTAGAAAACAAAACCCCAAGGTGGCTGTCACCAATGGAAGCGAAAGCCTTGAAAAAGGTCAATATGGAGGTCAAATGGCCGAAATATTGGGAAATTTTGGAACAAGACGGAGATAGACTGAAATTGCAGAGTTTTGAAAAACTAAAAAATAAAGTGCGAGACTGGCTTCATTATTATCAGATAATGGAGGCATTTAAATTGGACAGGAAAATTGGCTTCCAGGTGGAAAGATCAAAATTAGAAACAGAACTGTTAGAACCCAAAACTAAGAATTTGTCAAGAATGTATAACTTGCTGCTGAAATGGAATACTCAGGATGAAACGGTAAAATCGGCTATGATTAAATGGGCACAGGACATTGGACATAACATTATGTTTGCTGACTGGGAACGGTTGTGGACCACAGGTATGAAATTTACGGCATGTAATGCCTTAAGAGAGAATATTATGAAAATGATATACAGGTGGTACATAACCCCAGTCAAGCTTGCAAAAATTTATCACTTGCCCGATAATAAATGTTGGAAATGTAAAGAAACTGAAGGTACATTTTTTCACCTTTGGTGGACGTGCCCAAAGATTAAGGTTTTCTGGGAAATGATATATAATGAATTAGAAAAGGTATTTAAGTATACCTTCCCTAAGAAACCAGAGGCCTTTCTCCTGGGCATAGTCGGCCAAATGGTGTTAAAAAAGGATAGAACTTTCTTTATGTATGCAACAACAGCAGCAAGAATACTCATTGCAAAGTATTGGAAGACACAAGACCTACCCACACTGGAAGAATGGCAGATGAAACTGATGGACTATATGGAACTGGCGGAAATGACTGGCAGAATCCGTGACCAGGGAGAAGAGGCGGTGGAGGAAGAGTGGAAGAAATTCAAAGACTATCTTCAGAAACATTGTAAAATCAAAGAATGTTAGAGTGATGTTGGACTGAAAATAAGCGGTTTCCAGCTGTACAGGTTAAAGTTAATGATAGATTAAGATTAAGATTAGGATTAAATATGTTTAAAGAAATGGAAATCTGACAATTAAGAGGGAAAATTTTAATGTTATATTATATTAAGATTAAAGATCAGGTTTAAAGAAATTGAAGACATATATTACAATATTATATTAAAGTTAAAGATTGGGATTAAAAAAGTTGAAAAGAAATTGCTGGACAAACAATTTGGATTGGAATACAAAAGAGGGAGGATTTGGTCGGGTGGCGGGTTTTAAGTTGAACAAGCAAAAAACTAAGGTTTTGGCAAAAAACTTGACATCTATAGAAATAGATGGGTTTCAGAAAGAGACAGAATTGAATGTGGTTAAAAAAGTGAAATACCTAGGGGTTCATTTGTCTGCTAAAAATTTGAATTTATTTAAAGATAATTATGAAAAATGTTGGTTGGAAATCAAAAAAGATTTGGAAATTTGGTCAAGACTGAAACTTTCCTTGTTGGGTCGAATTGCAGCTATAAAAATGAATGTATTGCCGAAAATGTTATTTCTGTTTCAAACTCTACAGGTTGTGGACAGAGTGGAATGTTTTGGAAAGTGGCAGAAGGATATCTCTAAGTTTGTTTGGCAGGGCAAAAAGCCCCGGATAAAGTTTAAAATACTAACTGATTCAAAAGAAAGAGGGGGGTTTGCCCTGCCAGACCTGAGGTTATATTATGAAGCAGCGGCCTTCTGCTGGATGAAAGATTGGTTGCTCCTTGAGAACACTGATGTCCTAGATCTGGAAGGGTTTGATAATGCTTTTGGGTGGCATGCATATTTGTGGTACGACAAGGTAAAAATCCATAAAATGTTTAAAAGCCATATTGTCAGAAGAGCAATATTTATGGTCTGGATAAAATACAAAGACCTACTAGAGGGTAAGACCCCGAGGTGGCTATCACCAGTGGAGGCCAAGGCTCGAAAAAGACTCAATACAGAGGCCAATTGGCCGAAGTATTGGGAAATAATTGAAAAAATTGGAGACAATTGGAAGTTGCAGAGCTTTGAAAAATTAAAGAATAGGGTGCAAGACTGGTTTCATTATGCTCAAATTCAAGAGCTTTTTAAATTGGATAAAAAAACAGGATTCCAGGTGGAAAAATCGAAATTAGAGACAGAGTTGTTGGAACCTAGGACTAAGGTACTTTCAAGAATGTATAACTTGCTGCTTAAATGGAACACACAGGATGAGACAGTTAAATCAGCCATGATAAAATGGGCTCAGGATATTGGGCATAACATTATGTTTGAGGACTGGGAAAGGTTATGGACCACCGGAATGAAATTCACGGCATGTAATGCCTTGAAGGAAAACATTATGAAAATGATATATAGGTGGTACATGACCCCAGTCAAGCTTGCTAAGATATATCACCTGTCTGATAATAAATGTTGGAAATGTAAGGAGGTTGAAGGGACATTCTTTCACCTCTGGTGGACCTGCCCAAAAGTGAAGACCTTCTGGGAAGTGATTTACAATGAGTTAAAAAAGGTATTTAGATATACCTTTCCTAAGAAACCAGAGGCCTTCCTTCTGGGCATTGTGGACCAGAAAGTGTCAAAGAAGGATAAAACCTTTTTTATGTATGCAACTACAGCAGCAAGAATCTTAATTGCAAAGTACTGGAAGACACAAGATCTACCCACACTGGAAGAGTGGCAGACGCAATTGATGGACTATATGGAATTGGCAGAAATGACTGGCAGAATCCGTGATCTGGGAGAAGAAACAATGGA
This sequence comes from Podarcis pityusensis, assembly GCF_964106645.2. Lineage (NCBI taxonomy): Eukaryota > Metazoa > Chordata > Lepidosauria > Squamata > Lacertidae > Podarcis > Podarcis pityusensis. Next base: position 29,890,654 of record NC_138045.1, on the reverse strand, counting down.
AGAGGACTGGAAAAAATTTAAGGATTATTTGCAAAAACATTTTAAACTATATGAATGTTAAGAATGTGCATGATTTGGAAATTATAGCTTCAGCAACTAGATTTGATGAATTGGAAATTAAGTTATAAGAAAGACAAGGTAGAAACGTGAAGTAACTTTATTATGTTTATTTAAAGGTATAAGTAATTGGGAAACAGCATTTTGAATTTAGAAACATAATAACTGAAAGATACAGTGTCAGGGGTTCAGGAGCAGAGGCACAGGAAAGGGAGGAAATAGAGAGCGAGGGGGAGGAGTCCGAAGGAAATGTTAGCGATGACAGCGGTCCGAGGTCTCTGAGTCTTTCCAGCGAATCGGAAGATTCACAGAAAGGGGCTCCCATGGTCAGAGCAAGGGGGGTGCCGAGGGGGACACCCCAGGAAGAAGGGGCCAGAGGGGACTCAGAGAGCAGCAGTTGGAAATCAGGACCAGCGTCCACACCAGAGTGCAGTAGGGGGGAGGAGTCCCAGGCATCGGGATCAGGCGGCGCACTGCCAGTGGGAGGACATGAGTCAGGATTGGCCACGCCTCCATCGGGGAGCGAGGAAACGGTCGAGAGGAAGGTTGAAGGCTGGGCGCGCGCGCCAAGTTCAAATGTACAGGAGGGCGGCGCAGTTGGCAGCCCGGATAGGGAGCCAGGTCCCAAAGCCCGCCGAAAAGAGGGGGAGGAGTCAGGGGGGTCAACGTCAGCGTCAGAAGAATCCAGGAAGGAAGGGACCCCGGGGGGTAGCAGGACCCAGAGGAGAAAGGAGAGACGGAAGAGGTGGAGTAAGGCTAGAATCTTAAACTGGTGTACAGGGGGCGGAGACTCAGATGGAGCTTCGCCGATCTAACCCCTAGACGTAGAGCTGGGGCGCTGCGGCTTGAAAATGGAAACTGTACTTCAATAAAGACTTTTGTACATTACTGCCGGCTAGCGTTGGTCCTCTGTGAGCTGGGACCTGGAGCCAGCTCTGACATACAGCAAGGTATAAAACAAGGTAACAAATTGCTGATGTTTTTATTGTAAAGAACGCAGGGTCTGGAAGATGTGGGGAAGTCCGATTAGATTGGCAAAAATGGTTTGGAAAGTTGGTTCTTCTTATATTTCTTTTTCTTTTCTTTTTTTATTTTCTTTCTTTTGTATTACATTATTGACTTTGTATAAGAAAATCTAATAAAATATTTATTAAAAAAAAAAAAAAAAAAAGGAATACAAAAGAGGGAGGTATGAGGAAGTCCAGAAAATAAGCAAACTAAAAAAACGGAAATGGAAAAGAGATATTGTTTTTAATTGTTATGTTTTTTGTCTTTTATTGTTGAATTGTGTTCTTTTTTGTGTGTTCTTGTTACCTTTTTTTTCTTTTTTTTGAGATATGTATTGTGTATGTTTTTCTTTTCTTTTTTTGTTGTTTAAAACTTAAATAAAAATTATTCAAAAAAAAAAGGAGCTGCTATGAAACAGACGATCCTCAAATCACAGCTGTTTGATACAAGGATGGAATCAATCCTTTTGCTTCAGTAAAAACCTCAAGGGTCGTAGGTTGTGGTTAAATGAACTGGATGGTGTTACGAAGGATCTCAAAATGAAACACCGTTTTTCGATTTGAAAACTGTTGAATGATCTTTACCTATCCTGGGCAGTTCCACAGACCCTCCTCCTCTGCTCAAAATGCATACAGACCCATCTTTGCACAGGGAAGATCCAGACAAAAGGAATCTGTTTTCAAGGTGTGCGAACCTTCAAGCTTCAAAGAGGTTCAGGAGTTAACCTCTAAAGATGCTGAGCCATGGCTTAATGCTATGAAGGCTGAAGTTGATTCCTTGGATAGGAACCAAACTTGGGAGCTGGTACCAGTAGTCCCAGGAATAGGACTGGTTGGCAGCAAATGGGTCTTCAAGGCCAAGACAGACCAGACTGGCAAGGTTGTCAGGCACAAAGCCAGATTGGTTGCCAGAGGTTTTTCACAGGTACCAGGACAGGATTACCACAAGACCTACTCACCCACCGTCAAGTATGAGAGCATTAGACTTATGCTCAAGATTGCTGCAGAGGAGAAACTGCACATCACGACATGAACACAGCTTTTTTTGTACGGGGTTCTGGGGGAGGAGATTTATATGCTTCCACCTGATGGAATGCAGGTACAGAAGGGAATGGTCTGTAAGCTACAGAAATCCTTATATGGTCTCAAGCAGAGTGCCAGGTGTTGGAACACAAAACTCACTGAGACATTGCTTTCTCTTGGTTTTCACCAAGGCAAAGCTGATCCATGTGTGTTTGTCAAGGAGGAGGGGCAAAACAAACTGTATTGTTTGTGTTTTGTTGATGATCTTCTGATGTTTTGGAAGAATCAGGCTTTGTACCAAAGCACCCTCGCTCAGCTGAAGGAGCACTTTGACATGAAGGATCTTGGTGAGGTATCCAACTTTCTTTCTCTGCAGGTGGAGAGGGACCAAACAGGTAATTTTCTGGTACACCAAACACAGAAAACACAGAAAATTGCTGATGTATTAACCAGGGCAGGGTGCTAAGAGATTGTTCAGACCAACTGGCAGGAATCTTTACGAAGATTTTTAACCAGTCTCTGGCCCAAGCCACCATTCCACCCTGTCTGAAATCTGCTACCATTATACCCCTGCCAAAAAAAATCAAAAAATAGACAGCCTGAATGATTTTCGCCCTGTGGTGTTGACACCCATTATAATGAAATGTTTCGAAAAACTGGTGAGGAAGCACATCGTATCTTGTCTGCCAGTAGGACTTGACCCTTACCAGTTTGCGTACAAGGCAAAGAGATCCACGGAGGATGCTGTGGCAATGGCTTTACATGCTGTCCTGACTCATTTGGAGAAGCAAGGGAACTACGCGAGACTGTTATTTGTAGACTTTAGTTCTGCATTTAATACTATTCTTCCGCATAGATTGGTGCCCAAATTATTAGACCTGGGACTTCCACCATGTTTGTGCAGGTGGATATTACATTTTCTATCAAACCATTCCCAAAGGGTCAGGTTGGGTTCCCAGGTCTCTCTTTTTTTTTTCTTTTTTTTTGAATAATTTTTTATTAAATTTTCCACCATAATAACACAAGCCACAAAGCAAAAGAATACACAAAAACAGAAAAGGAAAATGAGAAGAAGAGAAAAAAAGAAAAAAGGGAGGGGGAAAAGGGGGGGAACAATAAACAAATAGACAATAATAACAAACTTAATTCTTCACAAATCCAACTTTTTAAACATCTTGATTGACTTCCTCAAATCCCTCCCTTCTGAGTTTCCTTGTAATTTAAAAGTAACAGCTTTCCAATATCATCATTAAACTAAAACAATTTCCAATTATAGTCATCTTATTCACTTTTCTTGACATTCTGAATCCCATTTATTTAATTATAACTTAAGGGACTTCCGGGGTGGCGCCATCGGCAATGGCGGACTCCCTCTGAACTGGAGGGACTAGCTCCGCGCGAAACGGGTCTTTTCCGCTACGGTGAAGCGGGGACCCTTTTAAAAATCACAGGCAGATGAAGCCTGTGACCATGGGACTCGGCGGGCACCCTTAGCGCACCCCCAATCCGCAAAGGAACCCACTAACGGGCTCCGAAGCGAAGAGGGGAAAGTGGCGCGTTGCTGTGAGTCAACTGCTATTTCCGTGGAGCGAAGCCGCATAGCCATTGCCGGAGAGCACTGCCTTTTTCCTGGGACAATTTGGCTTCTAAAATAAGCACCCGTGAGTACTTAAACTTTGAACAATTGGACTTTAAATAAGGACTTGCGAGCAGAAAGGAATTGGACTTAAAAATTTACTTCAATTTGGTACTGAAACAGGAAGGTCTAAACAGGAAGTCAGCCTTCCGTTTCTTTGTAGACAGAATAAAGCAAAGACAACGTAAACTAGAGCTCAGAAAATTGCTTCTAAAGGATTGGCTTTCATCATTTAAAATTCTTGAACCCCCGTTCGGCAGCAGGAGAAGAAGGGGGATCTTTTTTGGACTGTTTAAACCTGCAGAAGTGAGTTTAAAGTAAAGTAACTTTCCACCGTCCTGATCCTGGAGCGGGGTGTCAGGACTGACGTTTGAAGCTCATTGACCAGAGACAAATGTTTTTGACAGATAGCTAAAAGAAGAGAAACATAGTGATTCCACTGTTTCCTTTCGCATTTTAAAGGAACAAATATTGACAAAATATCTCAAAAAAGAAACTTTGTTGCAAGAACAAATAGAAGTTTTCCCCCTAGAGGGAGACTGTGAAACTGTAACTAATTCCAGGGAGCTTGCAGCTGTCACAGATTACAATCGTGGGAATAGGCTTGTGACCTTGTAGGACAATGTATTCAGAAGCTCTGTTGTGTGCTCTCTGTAAAACAAATGCCCTACTGGGACAGTTAACTGAGAAGACGGATTTGATGACTAATGCGGTCAGAATTTTTGAACAGGCAGTGGGAAACTATATGGAGCCCACCCAGGAATTAAAACAGGAGTGTGCCCTGACAGAACAGATGAGAGAAGAGGATGTTGCGGAATTTTGGGCGCCAGAGATGGAGGGAGCTGCGGCCCAGCAGGAACAAGAGCTTTTGGATTTGACAAATGAACTTGGAAAAAGCCAGATTTGGAAAGATAAAGTTTGGACTGGTTTGGAAATGAGGGGTTGGATAGACCCCCCTATGCAGGGATGTTTGGACTTTCCAAGTCTGGCAATGGGCCGTGAGTTGTTTGGAGCTGTGGGGGCTCTCAATTTTGGAGGGATTCTGAAACATGTTTTTAAATACCACATGGAGTTTAGTCTGGACTATGGAAAAGGGGCTGATTTGTTGAAAAGGGTCAAAAACATTACCAAGCTGGAGTTCCCACGAGTGAAAGGTGAATATGAAGAAGAGCTGCGGAAGGGACATGGAAGAGACTTAAGGGCCTCGGATATAAGGTTACCAGGTTAATGCGTTAGATCAATGGGATAAAAAGGACTGACAAAACCCGGGACCAGGAGGAAGGGACGCTGGATGAAGATTGGATTGTTTCTATTTCTTTTTTTTTATCACTAGGATTGTTTTATAAAATTGATGACTGTTAGAAAAATGTTGGAATGAAATTACTTGGCTCTAGCAAAAATGTTTAAAGAATTAGGCAAGAATATTATGGTTATGAGAAGTGGGTAAAAATAAGATTTAAGTTTTAAGTTTTAAGGTTTTCTATAAGATAAGATGAAAATAGATTAAGGTAATGTAATGACAGAATATTATGAAATATGGAAAGGATTTGCTGCGATAATTATTAACTAGGATACAAAAAAAGGGAGGAGGAGGAGGTCAAAGAAAGAAGGTAATGAAAGTTGAAGATTTGAGAATGATGGTTTTATTTTTATCTGTTTGTGGTGTATTTTTGTTTTTTGAATTTGTATTGTTGGATGTGGCTTGTTTTCTTTTTCTTTTTTATTTTTTCTTTCTCTGCTTTGTCTTTTTCTGTAATTTAAAAAAAAATATCAATAAATATCATTTAAAAATATATATATTTAATTATAACTTAATTTGTCCTAGGCCTATTTGTTTCTTTCAAGTAATTTCTAATTTTTTATATTAGAATATTTGTTCAAATAGTCCTTGAATTTGCTCCAGTCCTCTTGAAACTCCTCTTCTTTCTGGTCGCGGATTCTTCCAGTGAGGTCAGCTAGCTCCGAAAAGTCCATCATCTTCATATGTCAATCTTCCACTGTTGATAGTTCTTGTGTTTTCCAATTTTTAGCAAGTAATATTCAGGCGGCCGTTGTGGCATACCAAAATAATTTAACATCTTTCTTGGGCAATTCCAGACCTGTTATTCCAAGAAGAAAGGCCTCTGGTTTCTTAATAAATGTATATTTCAACATTTTTTTCAGTTCATTATAAATCTTCTCCCAGAAGTCTTTTTTTCTCATTCTGTATCTTTTTCCTTATCAAGTTCTGTTGTATGAGGAAACCTCTCATTACTGCCTTACTTGCATCCCAAATGACTCTTGTTTCAACCTCTGTGTTCATATTTAGTTCAAAATAGTCTTTTAGAGTCTTTTGGGCCTTACTAATCATCTGTTCATTCCTCAACAACTCATCATTCATCCTCCATCTAAAGGAACCCTGCAGGTATAATTTCATCTCCAAAACCACTGCATTATGATCTGAGCAAGTCTTAGGGCAAGTTTCTGTTTTAGGAACCTTAGGAACCAAATCTCTGGATACCCATAAATAGTCGGTTCTCGAGAAAGATTGATTTGAATTTGAGAAAAAAAGTGAAATCTCTCTCCATTGGATTTCGTAGCCTCCATATGTCCGACAAATCATATTTATCAGTCATATCAAAGAAAGTCTTTGGTAGTCTGCCGGAACTTGGATTTTTCTGACCCTATGTTTTATCCATTAATGTTGATGCTACTCCATTCAGGTCTCCCATTAAAATCAATTTGTAATCCATATAATCCATGAGTTTTAAGTCCAGATTCTTAAAGAATTCCACTTTGCCATCATTTGGTGCATAAATTCCCAGGAAAAGAAATTTATCACCTTGTGCCGTAATTTCAACTGCAATGTACCTCCCTTCCTCATCTTTAAACAACAATTTGGGGTTCCATTTTTCTTTAACTTAAAAAACCACGCCTCTTTTTTTCACTTGGTCGGATAATTCCTGTCCAAGTTTCTTATTTTGGAGAATTTTCCTGTGAAGTCTTATAACATGTGTTTCTTGTAAACAAATTATATCCAAATTCTGTCTTGCCAGTACATGATAAACTTGATTCCTCTTAAAACACGAATTTAGACCATTCACATTCCAGGAGTAGATTTTCAAAGACATCCTGATTTGTTAGGGGCCCACTGCCCCTGCCCCTGATGAAGGAGAACTTTCCAGTCCAAGCTCTTTTGCGTTTTTCTCCAAAAATCTTACTTTCTCTCTGACAGTTGTTATTCTTTGTTTCCTTCCTTGAAATTTAAAAGATAGTCCTTCTGGGAACTCCCACCTGAAGAAAATGTTCTTTCTTCTTAGGGCACTGGCCAAATCCGTATAATTATTTCTCAGGGCCAAAAAGTATGACGGAATATCTTTAAACAGAATTATTCCCTTCTCAGCTATCTTTAAACTTTTTTTATAATGGTGGCCTAAAATAATGTCTCTCTGCTCTTTAGTTTTAAAAATCACCATACAGTCATGTGTGATCTTAGTATCTTTTTTAGGTCCAAATCTGTAGGCCTTGTCTATCCAGGAATTTAATTCTTCTTTTGAGAGGCCCCAGTACGCTGCAAATTCTTCAATTAACCAATCCTTCAAATTATCCTGCTCTTTCTGGGGTATGCCCCTCAATCTCAGATTACATTCCCTCTGTTTTAGCTGCAGAAACGCAATTGAAATTTGAGATTGTTGCTGATTTGCCTCTAAGTCAGGAATTCTCACAGTTTCCAAATGTGCCAGTCTTGACTCATGTGCTGATACATCTGAATTAACTTGCGTCAAATCTTGTCTTAATTGAGCAAAGTCACTTTTTAATTCCTGTATAGACTTTTGATTTCCTCTTACTTCCGTTTTAATTTCCTGAAACAGTTGCAACACAGAGTCCTCAAAAGATGGTGACTTAGAATCCCTCCTTGCTTTGGTTTTTGTTTTCTCTGTCCTCTCTCCTTTCTCTCCCCCCTCCATAACTTGCAATTCTTTTGTTCAAGGTCAGTCTCAAACACAAAGAGGAGATAAGGAAACAGACAGTTTCTCTTCTCAAGCCTCTCCACCAGTCTTAATATACAAGTCAACAGTCTCTCTAACTTGTAATCCTTTCTTAATTCCCCAGAAGTTGTTGGTTAAACAAGCCCCCTCCGGAGAGGCTGGCCCCTCTCACTGCTCTCGGAGCTCGTTTACCGGTAACCTCCTCTGGCTGACATCCCGGACAGACCAGGGAGATTTTGATAGGCGACATTTTCCCAGCTTGGGTAAATGCACACCCCCTCCTTCTGCTGCCCTAGCAGGGAAAGGAGACAGTCAGAAACGTCTATTTACATCCTTTTATTTCTGACTTTAGAGCACTACAGAAAAACATGTCCGATCAATTCAGTTCTTCTAGCAAGTCTGACAAACTTCCTGTACATACGCAAACGGAAGGTTTCAAATTACACTCTTCACAGAGCTCTGAGAAGCCTGTGAACTTCCGGGAAAGTTCTTTCCCACAGATAGCCGCATCATGTGATGTCAACAAGCTACCGGTTTGCAGCTGCATTGCTTTCATATACTGACAGAAGTTAATAACACAGTCACAATTTACAATTTATATCTGGGGGTAGGGGTACTGTTTAAAAGAGAAAGGGAAAAGGAAAACCTTTGAGTTTGGGCAGCTGCAGTTACTTTTTTCCCCCCAAGTAGGAAAACGAAAGTTGAAAGTGTCCTTTTCTTTACGACGTCACAATGGAGTCTAGTCTTCCCGACGGAGTAGTCCGCTTCCACGAAGAAAATACCTCGTAAATCCAAACTGTCTACAAGGATTTAAAAAGTCTGAAAAGTATCTCCCCCCTGCTAAAAGGAGGAATACAAAGGTTAACTTGAAAGTCTTTAGAAAGTCGTAAATTTTAGATCGCGGCTTTGGCTAATGTAGCTGTTTTGTCTCTTAATCAGAGGAAGGGACTGACCTACGTTGTTTTTTTAAGCCCCTGTCCTTTCCAAATGAATGTCCAAATTTTTACTCACTCTTTTCCAATCAAAGTTGCTTGGAGAAATTGGCCGCTCATGATCGCCGGACTCGGAGCTTCATGAGATGAAGGAAGCGAGTCTATTCCCAAGTGCCTCCGTCTCCAACCCCACCCGCTCTCGGAGCCCTTTTCAAGAGCTTACCAGGGGGTGAGGGAGTCATTCCAGGCACCCGCAGGAACACCAAGTCCTCGGAATGCTCAATCCGAGGTTTTTAAGGGGTACCGCGTCGCTCTAGCGGTTTCCCCAACCTTCAAAGCACCGGTGCTCTTTCAAGTGAAAGAGCTCACCCTTCGAGCAGAACAGGCAGCCAACACGGAAGTGGGTTCCCAGGTCTCTGCAGATCTCATCACGAATACGGGGACGCCGCAGGGGTGCATGTTGAGCCCGCTTTTATATATGCTCTATACAGCTGACTGTGCCCCCAAATACCCCAGTAATAAGATCATTAAGTTTGCAGATGATACAACAGTGGTTGGTTTAATCACGGCTGGAGAGGGGGAGGCGGCCTATAGGAAGGAAGTTGAGCAGTTGGGGGAGTGGTGCAGGAAAAGCAACTTACTCCTTAACTTAAAGAAAACAAAAGAGATCATTGTGGACTTTAGGAAATGTAAATTGAATATTCAGCCACTTATTATTGAGGGGAAGTGCGTGGAACAGGTCTCGGTGTTTCAATTTCTGGGAATGGAGTTGAGAGACGACCTAACCTGGGGAGAAAACAGCAAAGACCTGATGAAGAGAGCACAGCAGAGGTTATATTTTCTGAGAATCCTCCGGAAAACAATCTCTCTCTCAAAAGACCTGTTGACGGCATTTTACCATTGCACTGTGGAGAGTGTATTAACTTATGGTCTGTGTGTGTGGTTTGGGAGCTGCACAGCCAGGGAAAAAACAATGCTGTCCAGGGTTGTAAAGACTGCAGAGAGAAGAATTGGGTGCACTCTTCCCACCTTAGATCAAATCTATGCTGTCAGGTGCCATAAGAAAGCGGCAGAGATAGCGCAGGATAGTACGCACCCCGGAAATGATCTCTTTCAGCTTCTGCCTTCTGAAAGAAGGTATAGGGTTATAAAGGCCAGGACTAGCCGCCTGAGAAACAGTTTCTACACAAATGCAATTCTGGTTCTAAACGCAGAATAAGGGGTCTCTATAGTATAGTGTATTTTAAAATGGGGTGTAATGGATTAAGGGGTTGCTCGTGCGTAAGTTGCCGCCACTCCTGGCTAGGTTACCTGGTTAAACCTTTTCTGTCTGGACAGCCCTTCACTTCGTGGCTGTTTCAGTCGCTAGCAGAATCCGTCAGTGGGCGTTTCTTAAACCTTTTCCAGCATAAAAGCTGTTTGACGCCAAGTCTCCTCCTACTCTCCCTGCGCGGAAGTCTTCTGCGCAGGGAGGGTGTGGGCAGCGGAGGACCCGTACTCTCTCCGCTGGTCTCCGGCGAGGAGTCTTGGAGCCTCCTCTCCGATTCCCCCATTTGCCCCCCTTCTTTACTGGTGTTACGCTGATTTCCTTCCACAGTGGACGGGCTGCCTCTCTCCCTACTGGGACCCTCTCCAGCATCGCTCTGGAGCCTTCCCTCCGCCTCTAGCTCCGATGGCAGTTCCCTGACATCCATCTCCCCCCCAGGACCCCCTCCACCCTCGGCCCGACCTTCTGATCCAACCTCGTCCCTTTCCTCGGCCGATGATGCGGGGAATCCCCTGAAGGAGCTGTTGCCATCCTCTGAGGATTCAAAACCCGCTTCACACCCGCTCCGAACTCTTACCGCGGGGTGGGCCTCCCAGTCTGATTCTTCTCCCTCTGACACCTCCCCTCCCTCCTCTTCGGAGGCAGGAAAACCCACAAATTCCTCTTCGTCGTCTGTGGTTCCAAATTCTTCCTCCCATAATCTCGCTAGTGGTTTTGGTTTGTCTGGGAACAGGCTGTGGAATTCTTCCACTAGATATCCATCATTGACCGCCTCAGCGGGGACCCACGTGTTTTCTGACCCGGGTTCTCCTTCCCAAGCTACTAAGTACTCCACCTGGCGCCCTCGCCACCTTGAATCGAGTATTTCCGTGGCTTGGTGGTGGAGTTCCCTCTCCTCTACCCACGGGTGGGTGGTGACTGCTCCCTCCCGCCCCGGGAATTCCCGTCCCTCCCTGTACGGTGAGAGTAGGGACCTGTGGAACACCGGATGTATCTTCATGCTGTCAGGCAACTTGAGCTTGAATGCCACAGGGTTCACCTGCTGTGTTACCTCAAAGGGTCCCAGCCGTCTTGGCTGCAACTTCTTGCACCCTCCCTTTAGGGGTAACCCTTGGGTTGACAACCACACTCGGTCTCCCACCCGTATGGCCTCCCCCTCCCGACGGTGCTTGTCTGCCTGCCTCTTATAAACTTCCTTGGCCCGCTCCAAGTTCATCTTGAGTTGCTGGTGCAAGGCCTCCATTTCTTCCACAAACTGCTCTGCCGCAGGTACACTCCACCCTTCCTCCCCCCTCCCCGGGAAGGCCCTGGGGTGACACCCATAATTGGCCATGAACGGGCTCATCCCCGTGGACACATGTTCAGCGTTATTGTACGCAAATTCAGCCAGCGCTAGTTTCTCTACCCAATCTTTCTGTCTCTCGCTGACGTAGCAGCGTAGGTATTGCTGGAGTATAATGTTCGCTCTTTCTGCTTGCCCGTTGGTTTCCGGGTGTCGCGCCGTCGAGAAGCCCACCTCTACCTGCAGCAAGCTCATGAGCTTCCTCCAGAACCGGGAAGGAAATTGTTTCCCGCGATCTGAGATGCCCCTCGGAGGAGCCCCATGCAACCTGAAGATGTGATCCACAAACAACTTGGCTGTCTCCTCTGCCGTCACCGCATGTGAGCAAGCTATGAAATGGCACATCTTCGTCAGTAGATCGACTACTACCATGACTGCTGTCTTCCCCCTTGACTTGGGCAAATCTGTCATAAAATCAATGGACACCACCTCCCAGGGTCTTCCCGGCGTGGGTAAGGGTTCCAGTAACCCTGCGGGGGCAGCCCTCTCCCCCTTTGCCCTTTGGCAGCAGTCGCACCCCCGTACATATTCTCGTACATCTTCACTCACCCTTGGCCACCAGAACTGCCTGGTGAAGAGCAGCATGGTTTTGTGCTGTCCAAAGTGCCCCGCTGTAGGGTTGTCGTGGAGTTGAGTACCTTCCCCCTTAGGGTCTCCCCCGGTACATACAGCGCCCCCTTATAGTGCAGCACCCCTTCCTTTTCCTCAAACCCTCCATGGTTTTCCCTTCCGTCTCGGAGTTCCCTGATTTTAGTTTGAGCGAACACGTCGTTTCTAGTAAGCCCAGCCAGTTCTCGTTTCCCAACCAAGGCTCCCCCACACACCCATCGGTCCTCGGGGATCACGTGTCGGATCTCCGGCGGTCCCTCTCCTTCCATGTACTCCGGCTTCCGGGAGAGAGCATCTGCTCTTACGTTTTCCTCTCCCGGCACGTATCGGATCTCGAAGAAAAACTTGGAGAACTCCTGTGCCCATCGAATCTGTCTCTGGTTGAGTACTCGAGCGGTCCTCCAGTATTCCAAGTTCTTGTGATCAGTACAAACCTGGATCTTGTGCTGCGCCCCTATTAACAGATGTCTCCATCGGCGAAACGCCGCATAGATCGCAAGCAGTTCGCGGTCATACACCATATAGTTTTGCTCCGACTTGCTCAGCTTCCTCGAGAAAAAGGCACACGGCTTCCAGTCCTGCTTGCCCCCCCCCCCCCGGCTGCAAAAGTACCACCCCAATGGCTCGGTCGGACGCGTCGGTGTCCAGCCTCATGGGCTTCTCCAGATCAACGTGCAGGAGCTGCTCTTCCGAAGCGAACGCCTTCTTCAGTCTTTCAAAGGATTGCTGGGCACTTTCTGTCCAGGCGAACTTCCTTTTGCTACTGAGACAATCTGTGATGGGCGCTGTCAAGTGGGCAAAGTTCTTGATGAACTTCCTGTAGAAGTTGCTGAACCCTAGGAACCTCTGCACATCCTTCCGGGTTTTGGGGGTTTTCCATTCCAGCACTGTCTGCACCTTGCTTGGGTCCATAGCTAGGCCCTTGTCTGACAACTTGTACCCCAGAAACTCGACCTCTCTGGTGTGAAACTGGCATTTTTCCAGCTTGACCCACAACTGGTGCTTCTGCAGCCTCTTTAGCACTTCCCTGACGTCTCTGACATGTTGCTTCTCATTGTCTGAATAGATTAAGACGTCGTCCAAGAAGGCTGCGCAGTTCTTGTACAGCAGGGGCCCCAACACGTGGTGCATGAATGCTTGAAAGCAGGCGGAGCCCGATTGTAATCCAAATGGCATGACTAAGTACTCAAAAGCCCCCAGGGGGGTGAACATGGTGGTTTTCCACTCGTCCCCCTCCCTTACCCTGATCAAATTGTACGCTCCCCTGAGGTCCAGCTTGGTAAAAAATTTCCCCTGCCTCACCCGTGTTAAAATGTCGTCAATCCTGGGCATTGGGAAGGTCACGGGTTCTGATACCTGGTTTAACGCCCTGTAATCTACGACTAATCTAGGCCAATTAGTCCCTTTTTTGTCCACAAAGAACACCGGACTGCCCCCCACCGCCTTTGATTCCCTAATGAACCCCCTCTTCAGGTTCTTGTCAATAAACTACCGTAACTCCTGCATCTCCCGGTCTGACATGGCATACAGCTTACCCACCGGCAGCTGAGCCGCTGGGAGTAAGTTGATTTGGCAGTCAAAGGGCCTATGGGGGGGTAGTCTATCCGCCTCCTTCTCGCTGAAGACTTCCTTTAGGTCAGCATATGGTGGTGGCACCTCCCCCTTTGTTTCCACCGCCAGCCCAGCCACCCTGGCCACTGTCATTCTTGGGGTTCCCCCCCCCCCAGACAGTGTTCCAAGCAGTAAGCTGACCCAAAGGTGACTGACCGCTGATGCCATGACACTACTGGATCATGCAGTGCCAGCCAGCTCATCCCCAGTATTATTGGGGGTCCTGCCAGTGTGGCCACGTGAAAGGCAATGGTCTCCGTGTGCCTGGAAACCCTCATTCGCATTGGCGGGGTCTGGTGTGTCACTTCCCCTCCCAGAAGTTCCCTGCCATCAATGGTGGTCACTTGCAAGGGAAAATCCAGGGGTAGCAAGTGTAGTTGGTGCTCCAAAGCGAAGTCCCTGCTGAAGAAATTGCAGGAGCTGCCCGAATCCAGCAGCCCCTCAACCTTGACTGGGTGCCCATTCAGGAGTTCTAGCACCACTGCTATGGCTATAGCTGCCCTGGGGGGGTCAGGCTGGGGCACTTCTATTGGTTGCTGGCCTGGCTGCTGGCCCCTCTGGTTGGCAGCCAGGCGTTGTCGTTTCCCTGTGCCTGCCCTTCCTCCCCCTTCTCCTCACAGCCAGCAGCCCCCACCATCCCTTGCCAGGCCTTCCTTTGAGGGCAGACCCTTGCAAAATGTCCCGGCCGTTGGCAGAGGAAACACTTCTTGGTGGTTTTCCAATCCTTCCCCTCCCTCTTGCGACCTTCACTGGAGTTTGAAACCTCGCGCGCGCCATCTATTTCCATTGGCTCAGCCGCCTGGGAAAGCTGTCTCGGTATCTCAGGAATGCGGTAGTCATGGCAACGTTCCCCTCTCACTTCGCGTTTCTCCTGAGCCAGCGCTTCCTGCTGCACTCCAATCGCAAGCACAGCCTTGGTCAGCTGATCCATCGACTGTGGCCGGGGTGCGCGGGACAGCTCGTCCTTCACCGTTGGGGACAACCCGTCCTCAAACAGCATTTGAATAGGTTCAGAGTCCAGATCCCACCCGAGCCGGTGGATCAACATTGCAAAGCGCGGCCAGTAGTCTCTAACTGACTGGCTCCCCTGCTTGCACCCCATCAGTTCTTGCCGAGTCACACTTTGCTGCACTTCACTGGAATACATCGCATCCATCACCTGAAAGAATTTCTTAAGGTCCTTCAAGGCATGATTTTGCGTCGCCATAAGGGGCCTAATCCATTCCCGTGTCCCATCCTCCAGATGCCCCACAATGTAGGCTACCCTTTGCCCATCGTCAGCAAAGTCATCATGCTGCAGTTCCAAAACGTACTCTATTTTCGTTCGGAACGCATTGTAGTCCTGGGGTTTCCCCCCAAACTTGTGTACCAGCCCCAGTACCTTCCTTGCGATGGGGGTGGGTCTGACCTGAGCATCCTGAGCTCGTCTTTCGTCCAGCCGCACCTTCAGGAGAGCAACATGCTGTTCCAAGTCTTGGTTTCTCTCTACCAGACCTTGCACTCCAGCTGCTTGCTCCGTCTCTCCGGCTCCTCTGGTTTGGCTCATCGTGCTGCCTCTCTGGAGCTGCGCACAAGCAACGTTGGGGACTGACGGATTGCTGTAATGGATTTAGGGGTTGCTCATGCGTAAGTTGCCGCCACTCCTGGCTAGGTTACCTGGTTAAACCCTTTCTGACTGAACAGCCTCTAGCATCGTGACTGTCTCAGTCGCTGGCAGAATCCGTCAGTGGGCGTTTCTTAAACTTCTTCCAGCACAAAAGTTCTTTGACGCCTAGTCTCCGCCTAGACTCCCTGCGCGGAAGTCTTCTGCGCAGGGAGGGTGTGGGCAGCGGAGGACCCGTACTCTCTCCGCTGGTCTCCGACGAGGAGTCTTGGAGCCTCCTCTCCGATTCCCCCATTTGCCCCCCTTCTTTACTGGTGTTACGCTGATTTCCTTCCACAGCGGACGGGCTGCCTCTCTCCCTACTGGGACCCTCTCCAGCATCGCTCTGGAGCCTTCCCTCCGCCTCTAGCTCCGATGGCAGTTCCCTGACATGGGGTTTCAGAGTTTTTAGGAATTTTTGAATGTTTCATGTAGTTTTTCAATTTCATTGTTCTGCATGGGACAATGACAATAAAGATATTGTATATCGTTTCATGTGGCCATCTTGGCAGGACCTCCCATTATTCTGGGAATGAGTTGGTTGGCACTCCATGACCCGGTGGTGTAATGGCACCAGCGATACCTCACCTTTGGGTCAGCACACTGTGTGGAACACTGTCTGGGGGAGGAGGAGCCATGGGAGGGGATGGCTGCCCCTCTGGTGCAAAACTGTGGAGTTTGGTTGGTTAAACTCCTTGGTGTCCTGTATCTGGGGGAGGGGCCTTTACGTAAAGCCGTGCGTCACAGGCTTTGTCTGTCTTTGTCAGCTACTTTCGATTTAGACTGAGTGTGTTTCTAACACGGAAAGATGCCGGAAAGCTCCAATGGTGGATAAACTATTTATGGCTTGTAAATAAAGCTTTAGAGATAACAAGAAACTGTCTCTGGACTTGATTTATCCCTCTATCTCACAGGGACGGCAGGACTGCTGCGACTCTGCATTTTCTGCCCAGGTCGGCCTCAGCAGATATTACGCAGGGGAGTGCGACTGGACGGCAGATTGACAGCCATAAAAACCTTCTTTAGTTCCTCAAATCCCCTTTGCACCTCCTCAGTCCACTGGAACTTTTCTTCCCACTGAGGCAAACGGTTATGGGCGCTATCAAATGGGCAAAGTTCTTGATAAACTTTCTGTAGAAGTTGCTGAAGCCAAGGAACCTCTGTAGATCCTTCTTTGTCTTGGGTCTTTCCCAATCCAAAACCGCCCTCACTTTCTCCTGATCCATGGCTAGTCCCCTATCCGACAACCGGTAACCCAGGAACTCCACTTTCCAAACATGGAACCAGCATTTCTCCAGCTTGACCCACAACCAATGCTCTTTTAGCTTCTCCAACACTTGCCGGACATCTCTCACGTGCTGTTCCTCGTTTTCTGAGAATACTAGTAAGTCATCCAAAAAGCAGGCGCAGTTCCATTACAGGAGGGAGCCCAGTATGTGGTGCATGAAGGCCTGGAAACAGGGGCTTCCGCTTTGTAGTCTGCAGGGCATAACAAGATATTCAAATGCCCCTAGGGGGGTAAACATGGTTGTCTTCCATTCGTCTCCCTCCAGCACCCTGATCAGATTGTATGCTCCCCTGAGGTCCAGTTTGGTAAAAATTCTCCCCCTATGGACTCTCGCCAAAATGTCGTCAATTCTCAGCATGGGGACGGCCAGGGGTTCTGTCAATAAGTTGACAACTCTAAAGTCAACCACTAGGCGGCATTCTTTTGTCCCTTTCTTGTCCACAAAGAACACAGGACTGCCGCCCACTGCCTTGGATTCTCTGATGAAACCCCTTCTCAAGTTCTTATCAATAAACTTCTTCAAATCATGTATTTCTTGGTCAGACATTGAGTAAAGCTTACCCGCCGGTAGCTTGGCCCCTGGGACTAAATTGATCTGGTAATCGTACGGCCGATGAGGCAGTAACGTGTTGGCCTCCCTCTCGCTGAACACCTCCTCAAAATCCACATATTGCGGAGGGATTTTGTCCTCTCCCAGACACACCGTCGCCACCTTGGCTCTCCTTTCCCGTGGTCCCTCCCCTCCCAGACAGTGCTCTACGCAGTGTGCCGACCCGAAGGTGAGAGATTGCTGTTGCCACGACACCACTGGGTCATGCAGGGCCAACCAACTCAATCCCAGAATAATGGAGGGTCCTGCCAAGGTAGCCACGTGAAAGGCGGTGGTTTAGGAGTGCGTGGAGATCCTCATTCTCATGGGAGGGATCTGGTGTGTGACTCCCCCCCAGCAACTCCCATCAAGAGTGGTTATTTGCAACAGAAAGTCAAGAGGAAGCAGGTGCAGCTGATGCTGCAAAGCAAAGTCCCTGCTGAAGAAGTTTGCACTAGCCCCAAAGTCCACCAAGGCCTGTACTTTCACTGCGTGGCCATTGGGAAGCTCCAGCAACACCGTGACCACTATGTCTGCTTTGGGGGGGCATGGTCGGGGCTCTTCCACTGTGCTTCTGCCTGGCTGTTGCCCCGATTCCCCATCAGCCAGGCATCCCCGTTTCTCTGTTCCTTGGCCCTTTCCCCTCCTACTTGGTCGTGGCCCCCACCATCCCTTGCCAGCCTCAACGCTGAGGGCAAGCTCTGGCAAAATGCCCTGGTTGTTGGCAGAGGAAGCACTTCTTGGCTGTTTTCCAGTCCCTTCCCTCCTTTTCCCTTGGCTGCTCAGCGTTTGAATCTTCCCAGGCCTGGACTGCTTCTATCTCCATCGGCTCTGGCTGAGTCCATCGTTGAGAAACCCCGGCTGGCATCTCAGATATGTGGTTTCCATGGAAACACTCTCCTCTGCTCTCCCTCCTCTCTAGCGCGCGGGCTTCTTGACGCACACCAATGGCTTGTTGGTTTCTATTTCCCTCACTGAGCAACAACTGCAGTCACAAGCCATTGTTTTGCATTCCACAGTCAGAGTTACTGTTGGATTCCCACGGGAATGGGAGACTGGATGTGACGTACACTGGTTTCCTGTTTTTCACTGTTCTCTCGGTGTTCTTTGTTTTCCGAGAGGGGTTGCTTCTCTGCTCTCACAGAGGCAAGATGCATGTTTGTATTCTCTCAGCATAGAGTGGAAATAAAATTAAGAATGTGGCACATACTGCTTATCCTTCTGCTGTGTGGACTACTCTGTGTGGGCTCAAGATGAGACGAGCCTGTATCAGTTTCAGGTGGGCCGAAGCTGGTCAAAATCTCACATTTTTGGTTCCGGGCCCAGAGAAACGGAATCGGACTGAAGAATGGCTGCTGGCAGAGGAACAGAGGAACGGATCGGACGTTATCTGCTCTGCGCGTCAAGAAGATTGATGAGAGGTATGTGCTCATTGTTCCGGGAAGCCTGCCAGCTCCTAATTAATGGCTATAAGACTGGACTTTGAACTTTTAAGCCTGCTACGCAGAGGCTTGAAAAGCGAAAGTACTTTTACAAGTGCTTTTGGAAGCTGCTGTACACAGACGCAGCTTGTTTAAAACAGCAGAGATGGCTAATGCAAGGCTGGCTGATGCTTGTGGGATTCCTAAGCTCAATAAGAAGAATTATGCGGAGTGGATACTCTACGCCGAGGCTCTTCTGCGTAAAGAAGGTCTGTTTACAGTTATTACAGACAACCCCCCAGCTCCAATAACAGATGAATGGGCAGCTAAGGATTCCAAAGCAAGGGGAACTCTTACATTGATAGTCTCCCCAGAAGAGCTCTGTCTGTTGCGTGATAAGACCTCAGCCAGAGAGATTTGGGACACTTTGAGAGAGGCTCATTTGAGGACAGAAGCTGGTGCTTCTTTGTTCTACTATGCCAAGCTGCATGATATGGCACTTGCTGAAGGTGCAGATGTTCGTACACATCTGATGGAGATGCAGAATCTGAGACATGAGCTGCAACAGAGAGGACTCACCTTTCCGGAGGCTGTGTATTCCTTCATGATACTACATTCTTTGGGTTCAAGTTGGGAGTCCGTTGCCACTCAGATTGCTGTTCTGCCAACTGCTCAGATCACAGTAGCCCATGTTACTGCCGTGATTCAGAATGAAGCAGACCGCCGGGGTGCTAGCTGCATCGGTAAGGGGGAGTCTTCACAGACGTCATCCCAGAATGCAGTGGAACCACCAGATGGCGCCAAAGCTTTGAAGGCAGTGAAATGCTACTCGTGTGGACGTCTAGGCCTTATGAAGAGGGAATGCAGATTTCCCAGGGCCAAGACAGAGCAGCACAGCGAAAGCTCAACACGTGGAAAAGGCAAAGGCAAAGGTCCGGTGTCCAGGACAACGCAGCACAAGGCAATGGTCTCACGCTTCACTCCAAAGGTTGCAAAGGTCCAGAAGACGTCTAGATCTTTCTTCGTGGTGGATTCGGGCGCATCGCACCACTTATGCAACAACAAGCGACTGTTCGTGTCTTTTACACCGCAGGAAGGTGCGATTCACCAGGCGGATGACCACACGATCCCCAGTCAAGGCTACGGAACTGTTGTTCTTCACAGTTTGAACTTGTCGATACATAATGTGCTCTACGTTCCAGAAGCTGCACACAATCTACTCAGTGTTGCGCAGCTGAATGAACAGAAAATTGACGTTTCCTTCAAGAACAAGAAGTGCACCATCACAAAGAAAAAGGATTATGTATCGCATGCTGAATATGTTGATCGTTCGTTTGTTTTGTATTTCGATGATGATGTGCAGGATGAAACTTGTTGCATTGCAGGTTCTAACAAAAGTTTGCATGCAGGATGTATTCATGATTTTCACAGGAAATTTGGTCATTTGCATTTTGAGGCAGTATCTAAAATGCCTGCCTTGGTTGAAGGTATGACTATTAAACCCTTCAGGTACCACATGAAGTGTAAGGCATGCGCAGCAAACAAGGTGAAAATGGCTGCGAAAGGTAAGGTGTCTAGTAGGCAAGCTACAGAACCATACCAGGTTGTTCATGCTGATTTGGTTGGTCCACTATCGCCCTCTGTGGGTGGAAACAGGTACTTCATGGTTCTCATTGATGCATTTTCCAGATATATTTATGTGTACAATCTCGAGCAGAAATCAGAGGCTTTTCCAAGGTTCAAGGAATTCTGTGCTTGGTTGGAAAATGTGCATGGTAAGAAGATAAAGACTCTTTTCACTGATTGCAGGGGGGAATTCACTTCTCAGCAGTTTGAAGCTTTTCTGACTGAGAAAGGAATTCAGCATGATTTGTCTAGTCCTCACTCACCATGGCAGAATGGACTTTGCGAGAGAGCAAATCAGACATTGCTTCAAGGGTTAAAAACCTTGCTGCATGATGCCAATCTTCCAGAGAGTTATTGGGCGGAATCTTTGGCGTGTTTTGTTTACAGTTATAATCGCAGGTTATCTTCAGTGATTGGTTGTACCCCCTATGAGAAGATGTTTGGCAAGAAACCATACATCAAACACATGAGAATTTTTGGTTCTGACATGTGGGTTCACACACCACAAAGCTCCAAGTTAGGCAAGTGTGGATTGCATGGTATCTTTCTTGGGTATCAGAAAGGTTCTTACAGAATAATGATGACTGACTCTAAGACAATTAGGCTCACAAGAAGTGTTGAGTACAATGCCAAGTGGGGGGAGAATGTGGGAATTTTCCAATGTTATCCTGATGACAGTGATGAGACTGAGGATAGGCAACAGCCACAGCAACAGCTGCCGCAACAACCCAAACCCACTGATGAAGGTCTTGATTCTGAGTCTGAGACTGAATCGGGTGATTCAGAGGATTTCAAGAGTGTGAAAGCCTCTATGCGACCCTCTGAAAGCTCTGATCAAGAATTGGAGGAACCATTGTTCACTATAGGCCACTTTTCTCCTAAGAAGGAAGAGGAGAGTGTTGAAGACTTAAGGCTAATTCGCAGGTCTCAGAGAGCCACAAAAGGCAGACCTCCAAAGAGATTTGCTGATGAGTTTGCTAAGACAGCCATAGCAGCTGTTAAAAGCTCCAAGAAGGTATTTGAACCTTCAAGTTTCCAAGAAATCCAGGATTTGGATTCAAAGGATGCTGAGCCATGGTTAAATGCCATGAAGGCTGAGCTTGATTCCTTAGAAAGGAACAAAACATGGGAGCTAGTTCCAGTAGTTCCAGGAATGAAACTGCTTGGAAGCAAATGGGTCTTCAAAGCGAAGACTGATCAAAATGGCAAGATAGTCAGACACAAAGCCAGATTGGTAGCCAGAGGTTTTTCACAGGTACCAGGTGAAGACTATCACGAGACCTACTCACCCACCGTGAGGTATGAGAGCATTAGGCTTATGCTCAAGCTTGCTGCAGAGGAGAATCTTCACGTTAGTCACCACGACGTGAATACAGAGTTTTTGTACGGATCTCTAGGTGAATAACTTTATATGCTTCCACCTGATGGCGTACAGGTAAAACAGGGATTTGTTTGTGCTCTGAAGAAGTCTCTTTATGGTCTCAAACAAAGTGCACGGTGTTGGCACACAAAACTCACTGAAGTATTGTTTTCTCTAGGTTTTCAGCAAGGGAAAGCTGATCCATGTGTATTTGTCAAAGAGGAGGGGCAAAAGAAGCTGTATTGCTTGTTTTATGTTGATGATATTCTGTTCTTTTGGAAAGATGTCACAATGTACAATAACGCCCTAGCTCAACTGAAAGAGCACTTTGACATGAAAGATCTTGGTGAGGTAAACAACTACCTATCTCTGGAAATAGAGAGAGATCAAGATGGTAACATTCTAGTACACCAGTCACGGAAAATTGCTGATGTGTTAAGCAAACTAAACCTGATGGATGCTAACCCTGTAGACACACCGATGACAACAGGTTTTCAGGTAGATGACACTGAAGGAGCATTTTCTGACACTACACTGTACAGAAGTGTGCTAGGCAAACTAAACTTCATTGCCAGATGTTCAAGACCAGACATTGCTGTTAGCTGTAATTTGCTAAGCAGACAAGTCAACAATCCTACTGTTAAGGATTGGAAAGCTCTGAAACGCATAGCTCGCTATTTGAAAGGCACTATGCATTACAGACTAAGATTTAACAATCAGAAGTCTGGTGGTCTTGAAATATTTGCAGATGCAAATTTTGGAAGTGACACTACAGACAGGAAAAGTATGTCTGGAGTTTGCTACATGTACAATCAGGGTCTATTTGATTGGTCATGCAAGAAGCAAACAACAGTTAGCTTAAGTACTTGTGAAGCTGAACTGAATGCACTGTCTTATTCACTTAAGGATTGTGAATGGTTATTACAATTATGCAAAGACATGAAAATTCCTGTCAAATGTCCAATCCAGGTTTACCAGGACAACAAAGCATGTTTGGCTTTGCTGAATTCTGAAGGTTGTAAGCAAAGCACGAAGCACTTGCAATTGAAGTTGCGACATGCTAGGGAACGTATTCAGAAGGGATTCGTAATGGTGTCCTATATGCCAGGTAATGAAATTCCTGCTGATGTATTGTCCAAGATTGTATCAAGGGATCAACACTGTACCTATGTGCAGAAGTTGGGTTTGTACTGATACTGTACGAACATGCTGCCCAGTGATGTTCACAGAAAGGGGGAGGATGTTGGTTTCTATTTCCCTCACTGAGCAGCAACTGCAGTCACAAGCCATTGTTTTGCATTCCACAGTCAGAGTTACTGTTGGATTCCCACGGGAATGGGAGACTGGATGTGACGTACACTGGTTTCCTGTTTTTCACTGTTCTCTCGGTGTTCTTTGTTTTCCGAGAGGGGTTGCTTCTCTGCTCTCACAGAGGCAAGATGCATGTTTGTATTCTCTCAGCATAGAGTGGAAATAAAATTAAGAATGTGGCACATACTGCTTATCCTTCTGCTGTGTGGACTACTCTGTTTGGGCTCAAGATGAGACGAGCCTGTATCAGCTTCAGGTGGGCCGAAGCTGGTCAAAATCTCAGATGGCTAACGCTGTCTTGGTTAATTGATCCATCGTTTTGGGTCGGGGGCCCCTTGACGGCTCATCTTTCACATCTGAATTTAATCCAGCCCTAAAAAGAGCCTTCATGGGTTCAGACGCCAAGTCCCAGCCCAGTTTGTGCACAAGCATCGCAAATCGCGACCAATAACTGCAGACAGTTAAGGAGCTTTGCTTAAGTTCAATAGTTCCTGCTCGGTCACCTCCCCCTGGACCTCGCTGGTAAACATGGCATCCAGTGCCTCAGAAAATGTCCCCAAGTCCTGGAGGGCATCCTTTTCGGCTGCAATGAGGGCTCTCACCCATTCTCTGGCAGCCCCCTCTAAGTGACTCACGAAGGCAACCTCCTCGTCGCTGGCAAACTCCCTCCTGTGCTGGTCCCGGGGGGGGGGGTTTACCATGCAGCGTGGTCCGTGGCCAGTCCAAGGCTGAAGCGGGGTCCAAGGCAGGGAGTCGGGCGTGGTCAGGAACTCTGGCAGAAAGCAGGACAGAGTGCCGGCAGGAACAGGTATCCAACGATGTTGCTCCCGCAACCTGGGACTGGGCAGGCTGGCCTTTGTCTCCTCTGAGGCATAGGGCGGCCCCAGTCCACAGGTGACTCGCATCTCCTGCGAGAACTTAGTTCCCTCCGCCTCTCTGCCCTGAGCCTCTGCAGCTCAGGAGAGGCTGGAGGGTTACTGGACCCAGACGCAACCTCACCTTCCCCTGACAGGGCTGGGAGAGGAGCACCTGCAGGCAATGGGTCCTCGATCACCTCCGGAGCCAGAGCGGATTCAGCTGGTGTCTGCTCCTGAGGATCCGGCACAGGTGAGGGCCCTTCAGATTCAAGCCCCTGCACCGGCTCAGCCGGCCCTGGAGGCAGGGACTCCTGTGCAGGTTGGGATTCCTCAGGTTCAGCCTCTGAATCAGATTCCCAGGCCATCACACCTCCTTTGCAAATCCAGGGCATACTTAGTCTTAAAAGCCAGGTATTCCTGGGGGTTCCCACTAAATTTACTCACCAGGACTTCCAGTTGGTCGCCTTTTCATGGTGGACAAGAGCTCTTTCAGCAGAAAGAGCTCTGCACACTGAGACTGGGGGTGACTGCAAGAGCGTTGCGGTACTCCTTTAAAAACCTCAGGTCGAGCGTTCTGAGGACCTGGTGCTCCGGCGGGTACCCATTGCGACTCCCCCGCTTCCCGGTAAGCTCTGTTAGAGCCCCAAGAGCGAGTGGGGTTGGAGACGCGGGTACTGCAGAATCAATGCGCTTCCCTCACTTTGTGAAGCTCCTGAGTCCGGCGATTGTGAGCGGCCAATTTCTCCAACCAAATTTGAATACTGGACAATTGTGAGTAAAAAGGATATAAATTTGAGTAATATTTGGAATGGAAGGGATTTAAATTACAGAGATTGATTCCTTTCCGCTGAAGCAAAAGAGAAAGCAGTGCTTGTTTACCTAAGCCACAACTTTAAAGAGACTGTTTTAACTTCTAAGGAAATATCTTCAACCCTCCTCTCAGCAGGGAGAAAGGGGGGAAGCTTACCGGTAATTGCTTTGTTACCCTGCTAGAAACTGTTAAAAGACTAGAAAAGACTCTTGCTTTTTGGAAGCGGACCTCCCAGCAGGGAACTGCCAGACTCAATTGTTTACGTCACAAAGGGAGAGGATACAATTACTTTCGCTTTCCGCTTTGGGGAATACAAAGTTTCTGCTGCTGTCTGAACCTGTCTAAATTACATATAAAGTTGTCTCTACCCCCAATGCCTCGATTATAAATGTTTGAACAACCGTAAGGGTTCCCAATTTTGAAAAATAGAAGCCAAGGATTAAAGAATAAGACTGTGTATGATGTTCAGGGGCAGTCTGAGTTGCCAGCTGGTGTTTGTGCTCAAAACCCCGTGACTGAGACTGAGTAATCTGACCTTGAAACTTTATAAATAGTCATGCACGGGGCTGAAAAGTCGGATAAAATAGAGAGTAAAACCAGAATAGGTTCCAAATCTGCGAATTTTGAAGAAACTGTGATGACCCTATTAACTGAAATAAAATCAGAGGTCACTGAAAATAAGCAGACATGGAAGGAACTTAAAAAAGGTTTTGATGAGTTAGAAAAAAATCAACAAGTGAAACAACAGGTGTCTGAACATGAAACAAGACTTACAGAATTGGAATCAGTGAGAGTCCCGTATGTGGAACGATCCCATCAGGAAGCTTTAAATGCTATAGTTTTTTTTACAGTTAAAAGAGTGAATCTCATTTGAGATTGAGAGGAGTCCCTCATTTGGAACAAGAGAATCTTTTAAAAAAATTAATAGAGGAATTTGCAGCATGTTGGGACTTGGATAAAGACGAGCTAAGCACTTGGATTGAGACGGCTTACAGGTTTGGGCCCAAGAAAAATCCCAAAATCGTGCATGACTGTATAGTAGCATTTAAGACAAAAGAACAGAGAGACCAAATTTTGGGCAAACACTATCAGAAAAGTCTCAGGATAAAAGAGAGTGTAATTGTCCTGTTTAAAGAGATTCCAAAACATTTTTTGAACCAGAGAAGTAATTACGCTGATTTGGCAACAGTTCTAAGAAGAAAGAACATTTATTTCAGGTGGGAATTTCCAGAAGGCCTTACTTTCAAATTTCAAGGAAGGAAACAAAGAATCAAGTCCACTGAAGAGAAAAAGACGTTCCTGGACAAAAACAGTAAGGAATTGGGACTGGAAAGCCCACCGACACCAGGGGCAGGCACAGGCACAGGGGCCCCTTAAGACTTTAAGATGGCGCTGAGAGCACTTTCATGGAATGTGCATGGACTTAGTACACGTTTAAAAAGAAACCAAGTTTTTCATGAATTAATAAAACAAAAATTGGACATAACTTGTTTACAGGAAAACCCACGTTACTAGACTACATAGAAAAATACTTCAGAATAAAAAACTTGGGCAAGATTTTATTTCCTCAGATAAAGTGAAGAAAAGAGGAGTGGTGTTCTGTATTAAAGAAAAATGGAACCCGAAAATGTTCAAAGATGAAGTGGGGAGATACATAGCGATTGAAATTAATGCACAAGGTGATAAATACTTATTGTTGGGAACTTATGCACCAAATGATGGAATTTTTTGGTGGAATTTTTTAAGAATCTGGAAACAAGACTCTTGGACTATCTGGACTACAAAGTAATATTGATGGGAGACTTGAATGGTGTGGCATCTACACTTATGGACAGATCTCAGAGACAGAAAATTACAAACACAGGGAGACTCCCAAAGGTTTTCTTTGATATGGTGGATAAATTTGAGTTGTCAGATATATGGAGAGTGAGAAATCCAATAGAAAAAGACTTCACATTCTATTCAGATGCAAATAAATCATTTTAACGAATCGATTATTTGTGGATATCCAGAGATCTTGTTCCCAGAGTAACTAAAACTGAAATATGCCCAAGGACTTGCTGTGGCCATAATGCTGTGCTATTGGAAATGAAAATATTCCTGCAGGGATCCTTTAGATGACGATTTGTTGAAGAATGATCAGATGATCGGGAAGGCCCAAAAAAACTCTCAAAGATTATTTTGAGACTAACATGAATACTGATGTGGAAATGAGAGTTGTATGGGACGCAAGCAAGGCAGTGATGAGAGAATTCCTCATACAGCAAAATTTGATTATAAAAAAGACACAGAATGCCAAAATAGAAAATATTCTGTCTCAATTAAAAGATAAAGAGAAGGCTTTGAAAATTAATCCAAAAAATCAGCAGATTCAAAAGGAAATTAAAGCATTACAGATACAGTACTCACAGATTATAAACAAAGAAATAGAATGGAAAATAAGAATAACGAGACAAAGGAAATTTGAATCAGCAAACAAATGTGGAAAATTACTTGCCTGGCAGTTAAAAAAGAGACAGAAACAAAATACTATCACCAACATTGTATCAGAAGGCAAATCCGTGGAAAACCCTGCAGAGATAAGATGTTTTCAGAAATATTTCAAACAGCTATATAAATGCAGAAAGGAAGATAAAGGAAAAAATGAGCAATTTATAAAAACAAATGGACTGCAAAAATTCCTGAAAACAAAAAGATCCTACTCAATGGACCGATTAACAGACAAGAAGTGGAAAATGCCATAAACTTGATGAAACTTGGCAAAACACCAGGACCAGATGGTTTATCAGCAAAATATTATAAGGTTATGAAAGATTGGATCATTCAACCTTTGACGGAAGTTTGCATCATGATATTAAAAGGAGGCAAGACACCCGAAACCTGGAAAGATGCTTATATAACTTTGATACCAAAAGCTGACCAGGATAGGTCCAATGTGAAAAATTACAGACCAATCTCACTACTTAATGTGGATTATAAAATCTTTGCTAATATATTGGCCAATAGATGGAAGAAGGTCTTAACTGATTACCGTATTTTTTGCCCTATAGGACGCACTTTTTCCCCTCCAAAAATGAAGGGGAAATGTATGTGCGTCCTATGGGGCGAATGCAGGCTTTCGTTGAAGCCAGGAGAGCGAGAGGGGTCGGTGCGCACCGACCCCTCTCGCTCTCCAGGCTTCAGGAAGCTATCCGCAAGTCTTGCAAGCCCGGCGGGATGTCCCGCGGGCTCGCAAGGCTTGCGGGCAGCAGCCTGCAGCCCAAAAGCTCAGGGGACAGCGGGGAGGCGCAGCACCGCCACCCCGCTATTCCCCGCCCTGATCTGGAGGCTGGCGGGGGGGGAGAAGCAAGTTTGCTTCTCCCCCCGCCAGCCCCACAAACTCTGGGGACAGCGGGGCAAGCCGCTGCCCCATGGAGGCTAGAGAGGCTGTCCCTGAAGGCAGAAGAGGGAGACGGAGCGCTCCGTCTCCCTCTTCTAGCTTGGGGATGGCCGCGCAAACCTGGGGGGGGGGGAAATAATTTTTTTTCCCTTGATTCCCCCCCCCAAAAAAAAAACACTAGGTGCGTCCTATGGGCCGGTGTGTCCTATAAGGCGAAAAATACGGTATATTCACAAAGACCAGGCAGGTTTTCTGCCTGGAAGACATATGAAAGATAACATTAGAAATATAATTGATGTTTTAGAAAGATTGGAAATGAAAAAAATACTAAAGCAATGTTAATGTTTATTGATGCAGAGAAGGCCTTTGATAATATCTCTTGGAGTTGTATGAAAAAGAATCTGGAATGTATTGAGGTTGGACAAGATTTTCTAAATGGTATTGATGCGATCTATTCAGAGCAAAAAGCCAAAATTATAGTCAATAATGTGGTGTCAGAGGAAATTAAAATTGAGAAAGGGACAAGGCAAGGGTGTCCACTTTCTCCTTTGCTTTTTATTTCAGTCCTGGAGGTTCTGCTAAATATGATAAGGAATGATGAAGAAGTGAAAGGCATAACAGTAGGATCAAAGCAATATAAGTTAAAAGCCTTTGCTGATGATTTAGTTTTAACATTACAAGACCCAGTAAAAGCACTGGATCTGATACAGGAGTTCGGACAAGTTGCGGGTTTTAAATTAAATAAAAGCAAAACCAAGGTGTTGGGGAAAAAATTAGACAATGATGAGAGGAAAATCCTCCAGGAAAAAATGGGCCTTGTGTTTGTTAAAAAAGTAAAATATTTGGGTGTGAATCTATCTGGGAAAAATTTAAATCTTTATAAAGATAATTATGATAAATTATGGAATGAAATCAAGAGAGATTTGGAGGTTTGGTCAAATTTAAAATTGTCTTTAATGGGTCGAATATCGGTGGTAAAGATGAATGTACTGCCAAAAATGTTGTTTTTATTCCAAGCTCTACCTATTACTGATAACGTAAGATGTTTTAAGGAATGGCAGAAGGCACTGTCCAAATTTATCTGGCAGGGGGAAAACCCCAGAATTAAATATAAATTATTAATGGATTCAAAAGAAAGAGAGGGATTTTCCCTGCCAGACCTAAAGATATATTTTGAAGCTGCGGCCTTCTGCTGGATTAAGGAATGGATACAACTTGCGAATGCAGATGTGTTAGACTTGGAAGGTTTTGATAATGTATTCAGATGGCATGCATATCTATGGTATGATAAGATATCGGCACATAAAAGGTTCAAGAATCGTATAATTAGAAAATCTCTTTATAATGCTTGGATAAGATATAAAGATCTCTGTCCCTTCCCCCACCTCCCAGAAAAGCCCCCAAGAGCCGTACTCCCTTTAAAGAGCGTGCGGCTCTTGCGGGAGGAAAGCCAGTAGGCTTGCTTTCGCTGAAGCAAGGAGGGCAAGAGGGATCGGTGCGCACCGATCCCGCTTGCTCTCCTGGCTTCAGGGATAGCCCCGCAAAGCCTCCTGAGCGAAGATGGAGGAGCACTCCCTCTTAGCTCAGGATGCTTTGCGTTGCTTTCTTATTTTTTGTTTTCCTCCCCTAAAAACTAGGTGCATCCTATTGTCCGGTGCATCTAATACAGCGAAGAATACGGTAATGCAATCCAGATTGGAGGGGGTTGAGGAAGTCTTTTAGCAATGTAAATGTACCAGGAAACAAGAAGAAATAATTCTTTTCTTTTTTCATTTTTATTGTTGTTATGTTTTTTATGTTGCGTTAAGTGTAATGTTTTTTCTTTTGTGTAAATGCTTATGCGTTATAAGAGAAAACCAAAAAAAATTTTTTTGGGGGGGGGAATTAATTTGCTCACCAGCGAAGGCACCTTTTCCCCCACGGGAGTAGTCCTGGGTTCCCGGTACTGTGATCTGCGCTCCTCCAGCCTGATACTGAGCTCCATCACGTGCCGTTCCAGCTCCGAGTTCCTCTGCCTTAGAGCTGCTACCTGGCGCTTTGTTTCTTCATCCATCGTGCTGCCCTGCCTTGCCACCCACAAGCAACTGCAGTGACTCTTGAAATGCTGTCAGGGATGAGTATGGTTGCTCACAAGTAAACAGCCAGGACTCCGACCTGCCTTTTTACAGGTTTTATTAGGTGCAAACTATGTACAGTGCAGAGATCCAAAGTTCATGTCTGCCTCAGTCACTAGCAGATTCTGAGAGTGGGTTCTTCCTGTTCTCCCTGTTGGGAGCTCCGTTCAACCGAGCCTTTGAAATCGCCTCCGACAAACAATTAATGACCTGAGCCTTTGATAAGGCTCCAAGCACATTCTTCAATCAGCAGAGCATCAGAACAGCATGCGGAAGTGATGAGATCGTATGAGCTACATTTTTAAAGAGTTTTATTTCTAAACTACGCAGAACAGAAAAGACATCCTCTCTCTATGAAAGCAGAGAGCAACAGAACAAAGGAACAAAGGAAACAGGAAACCAGTAACGTCACATCCCGTCTCCCTTTCCCGTGAGACTGCCAACAGCCTGGACTGTCTGTGGAATGTAAACACAGTCCTGTGACTTGTAGCAGCTGCACAGTGAGAAACAGAAACTAACACACACACACACAGCATAAGAACCTCAACCTTGATTGCATTGCTCTGTCAGCCGGACGGCTCTGGGAAAACACGAGTGTGGCGCTTGGGGTAAAATAAGAGCAAGACGACTGAGGCAGCATTCACTGCCATCACTCATATTTGCTGCTATGTAGTTAAAGGTACGGCTCCAACAAGAGAAGAACCAGCCTTAAGGAAGCGTGATGTGAGCATAATTGAAGGTAACTTTTATCACCTTTTTGCAATTCAGCTTCAGACCTTGTTGGGCTAGGCAGCCATGAGGCATCTTATCAATTGAACAATTAACAAAGGTTACACAGGTGACATTGTCAGCTCCGGCTGGATAAGGGGTGTAGAGAGAAAAAGCAGAAGCAGTAAGGGTCTTTGCAATCGTTCCCCAGTGTGGCATGGAGGGATAGGCGACTGTCAAATTCTCATAAATGTGCAGAATAGTATCTTTGCCACCCTCTCTGGATGATGACACACTGGGATAATACAGGTCCCTAGAAGCTCTCCAGCCTTGACTGAATTACTAAGGCAGACATGAGAGACTGTCAGGTGTGTGTGCAGGAGCAGGCCCTGTGGCCAAGAGGACTTTGCAGGACTGGGGCCTTCCTAAATTTGTTCTGAAGAGGCAAGGTGCGGCCTCACAGGTGAGGCCGATTGGTAACTCACAGCACCTGGTGGCAAGAGCTGGGAAGGGATATAAGGTCAGCATTTCCCTTCGGCTCTTTGCCACAGCAACACATTCCCTGCCTTGCTGCTTTTGACTTTTTCAGGTGCTATTAGGTGCCCTCGTAGTCAACAAAAGAGGGGCAAAAGCTGTACTGGGATGCAATCTCAAAAATGATAGAATGATCTCGATACGAATCCAAGGCAGACCTTTTAACATCACAGTAATCCAAGTTTATGCACCAACTACCGGTGCTGACGAAACTGAAATTGACCAATTCTATGAAGACTTACAACACCTTCTAGAAATGACACCAAAGAAGGATGTTCTTCTCATTATAGGGGATTGGAATGCTAAAGTAGGGAATGAAGTGATAAAAGGAACAGGAGGAAATATCCCGAATACTTGGAAAGATGCGTACATAACACTAATCCCAAAACAGGAGGCTGACCCTTTAAATGACCGAACCCAAAGGGTGCTCATCAATGGTTCCTCTTCATCCTGGAGAAGAGTGACTAGTGGGGTGCCACAGGGTTCTGTCTTGGGCCCGGTCTTATTCAACATCTTTATCAACGACTTGGATGATGGACTCAAGGGCATCCTGATCAAATTTGCAGATGACACCAAACTGGGAGGGGTGGCTAACACCCCAGAGGACAGGATCACACTTCAAAACGACCTTGACAGATTAGAGAACTGGGCCAAAACAAACAAGATGAATTTTAACAGGGAGAAATGTAAAGTATTGCACTTGGGCAAAAAAAATGAGAGGCACAAATACAAGATGGGGGACACCTGGCTTGAGAGCAGTACATGTGAAAAGGATCTAGGAGTCTTGGTTGACCACAAACTTGACATGAGCCAACAGTGTGACGCGGCAGCTAAAAAAGCCAATGCAATTCTGGGCTGCATCAATAGGAGTATAGCATCTAGATCAAGGGAAGTAATAGTGCCACTGTATTCTGCTCTGGTCAGACCTGACCTGGAGTACTGTGTCTAGTTCTGGGCACCACAGTTCAAGAAGGACACTGACAAACTGGAACGTGTCCAGAGGAGGGCAACCAAAATGGTCAAAGGCCTGGAAACGATGCCTTATGAGGAACGGCTAAGGGAGCTGGGCATGTTTAGCCTGGAGAAGAGGAGGTTAAGGGGGGATATGATAGCCATGTTCAAATATATAAAAGGATGTCACATAGAGGAGGGAGAAAGGTTGTTTTCTGCTGCTCCAGAGAAGCGGACACGGAGCAATGGATCCAAACTACAAGAAAGAAGATTCCACCTAAACATTAGGAAGAACTTCCTGACAGTAAGAGCTGTTTGACAGTGGAATTTGCTGCCAAGGAGTGTGGTGGAGTCTCCTTCTTTGGAGGTCTTTAAGCAGAGGCTTGACAACCATATGTCAGGAGTGATCTGATGGTGTTTCCTGCTTGGCAGGGGGTTGGACTCGATGGCCCTTGTGGTCTCTTCCAACTCTATGATTCTATGATTCTATAAATGTTAAGAACTACAGACCAATATCTTTGCTGAATAATGATTATAAGTTATTTTCAGACATACTAGCAAATAGATTAAAGCAAATTCTATTTTTTTTAAATGATATTTATTAAAGTTTCAAAAAAGGTTACAGAAATAAGAAAAAGAAAAAAAAGAGAAGAAAAAATACAAAATACAGAAAAAATAAAAAAACACTTAAAAACAAATCAATCTTTCCATGCCTTGTCTTTCATTTGCTTGTTTCTCTGACCTCCTCACGCCTCCCTTTTTTGTATTCCAGTTCAGTTAGTTAATTCAGCAATTCCTTTCCCTCTTTGTTTTTGTCTTAGTCCTTTAACTTAATATATTATAACTTTAGATTCTCACCTGTTAACAATCCATTTTTACATACACCTTTATAACATTGCTGCTAAAACCACTTAACTTCATTCTGACATCATTCTAACATTCATTAATTTTGCAGTATTTCTGTAAATAGTCTTTAAATTTCTTCCAATCTTCTTCCACCGACTCTTCTCCCTGGTCTCGGATTCTGCCAGTCATTTCCGCCAGTTCCATGTAGTCCATCACTTTCATCTGCCATTCTTCCAGAGTGGGTAGATCTTGTGTCTTCCAATACTTTGCAATAAGTATTCTTGCTGCTGTTGTGGCATACATAAAGAAAGTTCTGTCCTTCTTTGGCACCAATTGGCCGACCATGCCCAGGAGAAAGGCCTCTGGTTTCTTCAGAAAGGTATATTTAAATACCTTTTTCATTTCGTTATAGATCATCTCCCAGAAAGCCTTAATCCTTGGGCATGTCCACCAAAGGTGAAAGAATGTACCTTCAGTTTCTTTACATTTCCAACATTTATTATCGGGCAGACGATAGATTTTTGCAAGCTTGACTGGTGTCATGTACCACCTGTAAATCATTTTCATAATATTCTCTCTTAAGGCATTACATGCCGTAAACTTCATACCTGTGGTCCATAACTGTTCCCAGTCAGCCATCATTATGTTATGTCCAACATCTTGTGCCCATTTAATCATAGCAGATTTCACCGTTTCATCCTGAGTATTCCATTTCAACAGCAAGTTATACATCTTTGACAAAATCTTGGTTTTGGGTTCTAGCAGTTCTGTTTCCAATTTTGATTTTTCCACCTGGAAGCCAATTTTCTTGTCCAAATTGTATGCCTCCATTATCTGATAATAATGAAGCCAATCTCGAACTTTATTTTTTAGTTTTTCAAAACTCTGCAATTTCAATCTATCTCCCTCTTGTTCCAGAATTTCCCAATATTTCGGCCATTTGGCCTCCATATTGGACATTGACTCTTATAGAACTTTACAGGTTGCTAGATTCCTGATCTCAGTTCTGTCATATAAAAGACTTCAGGGAATGCTGCATGACTATTAAAAATTCAGTAAACTCTATGCACCATCTTTATCTTCAAGGCCATAACACGGTACATTTAGAGATTATGCGTTGAAATATTTTAGTTGATATTTTAGATTGTAAAATGCTATTGATTTTATCTATTGATTTTTATCTATTGATTTGTTTTACCTTGTGGGCTTATAGCCGAATAAAGTATTATCTATCTATCTTGGCCTCCATATTGAGCTTTTTCTGAGCCTTCGCTTCCATCGGTGACAACCACCTTGGGGTTTTATTTTCGAGTAGGTCCTTATATCTTATCCAGACATTAAACAATGCTTTCCTGACAATATGATTTTTAAATGCTTTATGTGCTTTGACCTTATCATACCATAAATATGCATGCCATCCAAATACATTATTAAAGCCTTCTAAATCCAAAATGTCTGTGTTTTCAAGAAGCAGCCATTCTTTCAGCCAGCAAAAAGCTGCTGGTTCATAGTAAAGTCTAAGGTCTGGCAGGGCAAATCCACCTCTTTCCTTTGTATCCGTTAGTATTTTAAATTTTATTCTAGGCTTCTTGCCCTGCCAGACAAATCTAGAAATATCTCTCTGCCACTTCTTGAAACAGTCCATTTTATCCAAAATTTGCAATGTTTGAAACAGAAACAACATTCTAGGCAATACATTCATTTTTATCGCAGCAATACGGCCTAGCAGTGAAAGTTTCAAATTTGACCAGATTTCTAAATCTCTTTTCACTTCAGTCCAGCATTTTTCATAATTGTCTTTAAATAAATTCCCATTTTTAGCTGTCATGTTAATCCCCAGGTATTTCACTTTCTTAACCACTGTTAAACCTGTCTCATTCTGAAACCTCTCTCTCTCAATCTCTGTTAAATTTTTCTCTAAGACCTTTGTTTTTAACTTATTTAGTTTAAATCCTGCAACCTGACCAAATTCTTGAATCAGTTCCAAAACTCTTTTGGTACTAGATTCTGGCTCCTGTAATGTCAATACTAAGTCATCTGCAAATGCTCTCAATTTTTACTGTTTAGCTCCGACTTGTATAACTTTAACCAATTGGTTCCTTCTAATCATATTCAACAGGACCTCCAAGACCGATATAAAAAGCAGTGGGGAGATTGGGCAACCTTGTCGTGTCCCTTTTTCTATCTTAAATTCCTCCGTCACCACGTTATTAACAATTAGTTTAGCCTTTTGTTCTGAATAAATTGCACTTATACCGTTTCCAAAACCTTGACCTACCCCCATCCCCTGTAGATTCTTCTTCATAAAACTCCAAGAAATGTTGTCAAAAGCTTTCTCCGCGTCCACAAATACCAAAACTGCCTTGGTATTAATATTCACTTGTAATTTTTCTAAAATATTGATTATGTTTCTCATATTATCAGACAAGTGTCTACCCGGGAGAAAGCCTGCTTGGTCTTTATGAATCTCTTCCGCTAACACTTTTTTTAGTCTTTTAGCCAAAATGTCTGCAAAGATTTTATAATCCACATTAAGCAATGATATGGGGCGGTAGTTCTTAAGCTGCGTCTTTTCAGTCTCTGTTTTCGGTATAAGTGTAATATACGCTTCTTTCCACGACTCTGGTGCCCTTTTCCCATCCATTATTTCGTTGCAGACTTCCTTTAAAGGTTGTACTAACCATTCTCTTAAAGATCTGTAGTATCTAGAAGTCAGTCCATCCGGTCCTGGAGATTTACCTAATTGCATATTCTGAATGGCACCTTCTACCTCCTGTTCAGTTATTTTATAGTTCAGCATTAATTTATTTTCTTGAGAGATTTTTTGTAATCCATTTATTTTCAAAAATCAGTCTACATCAATTTCTTTCTGTGGCCCTTGTGTATATAGTTGTTTAAAATACCTCTGGAAACATTTTCTAATCTCAACTGGGTTCTGTATGTTCTTTCCTTCCACTTCTAAATTTATAATAGTATTTAGTTTTTGTCTTTTTTTCATTTGCCAAGCCAACAATTTACCACATTTATTAGCCGACTCGAATGTCTTTTGTCTCATTTGTTTAATTTTCCATTCTATCTCCTGATTCATCATTTTCATGTATTGTACTTGATATAACTTTATTTCTCTCAAGATCTCTTGCGACTTTGGTTTTGCTCTCAATTTCTTTTCACTTTCCTTTATTTTCTCCAATATTTTATCCTTCTTCTCATTTTGAATTCTCTTCTTTATTGCATTCTGTTGTATCAAGAACCCTCTCATAACAGCTTTGCTTGTGTCCCAGATTACTCTTTTTTCAACATTGGTGTTCATATCTGTCTCGAAATAGTCTCTCAAGGATTTTTGGGCCTTCTTAGTCACGTCTTCATCTCTAAATAAGGTGTCATTCAGGACTTCCGGAGGTGGCGCCATCGGTAATGGCGGATTCCCTCTGATCCGGAGGGAACTTGCTTCACAGAAATCGGGTCTAACACCGCTTCGGCGCAGCGGGGACCCCTTAAATCACAGGCGGGTGAAGCCTGTGACCCTGGGACTCGGCGGGCACTGTCTGTGCCCCCCCAAACGGCAAAGGAACCCGGCAACGGGCTCCGGAGCAGAGCAGGGAAGTGGCGCTGTGCTGTGAGCCGTCTGCTTCTTCTGTGGAGTGAAGCCGCGCAGCTGTTGCCGGAGAGCGCTGCCTTTTTCCTGTGACAATTTGGCTTTGAAAACAACGATCCATGAGTAGGATAATTTCGCAATTTAAGGAACTGTACAAAATTTGGAAGAATTGGGTACCGAAGCGGAGAGGTATAAATAGGAAGTCTGCCTCCCGCTCTTGTAAACAGAACAAAGCATTGAACTTGAAAGCGGAAGCTTTAAAAAGATGCGCAAAAGGATTACAATCCGATCATCAAACTGTGATTTCCCCCCCTCAATTTGGGGGAGGAGGGGGGAGAAGGTTTGAAAGTTATTCCCCTAAAAAAAGAGAGGAAGAGGAGACAAAAACCACCGCTCAAAACCCCCGGAACGGGTTCCCAGTGTCAGTAAGAAGCCTTATTAGAGACTGCACTGTCTCTGAACGTATTTTGACAGCTAGCTCTGCATCTGAGATACAACTTGGCTACAATATTGCTGATAGGTATCTCCTGGTTTTAAAGTAACAGCCTGAGATAGAATGTTGTTTTTCTGGTGAATTGGGGGACTAAAGGGAGAAGTAAATTACTTTAAGAACTTTATGACTGTTACAGTGTCCCCCTAGTGGAATTTGGAACTAGTTACAACTGCAGCTGGCCTGAGGAAATCTTCCACAACAATTTCCTGGGAACTTTCCATTTCAAAACAACTTTGACTCTGACTGTGTGACTGACCTTGAGTTTTATCTTGAGGGTTATGGCAGATGGGAAAGAGAAGATAGATTTGTTACAAGCAACAAGGTCTGGCAGAGTATTTCGCACAGACGGTGGACTGCAAAGGAGGGCCTCGACATCTGCCCCCCCCGGAGTTCCAACAGCAACCTCATCGGCACAACCTAAAACCAAAGGTATGGCAACTGACGATGCCCTGGCTCAGGCACTAGCTAAAATTAATGAATCTTTGGATAGAATAAGTAAACAAGTAGCCGAGGCATCGGATAAGATTGATCAAAATACGACAAGTATCAATAATTTGGGACAGAAAGTAAATACTAATACAGAAACTATTCAGAAATTATTACAGGAATCTGCTTCGACACGTAAGACTGCCGAAGAGGCTAAAGAAATTGCTACAGCTACTGCTACAGTGGTTCAAGAGAAGATACCACCGCTACATAAACAACTTGAAGACCATAAGTCAATTCTGTCTATGATCGAGTTGAAGGAGAAACAAGTGAACTTAAGAGTCAGGGCTGTACCTGAAGTGGAGAAAGACAATTTGGTTGAATTTCTTACGCAGGAATTCCTAGATTTTTGGAACCCAGACTTGGGGAAAGACAGTTTCAAGATAGTGAGTGCTTTTAGACTTGGAAAAGGAGGGAGAAAGAACAGGGTGAGAGACTGTTTGATCACCCTCCGAACAAAAGAAGAGAGAGACAAGATTTTGAGTTTGCATTTCCAGAAGACTTTGGAAATACAACAGTCAAAAGTGGAGATATTCAAGGATATTCCGAAACATCTTCTGGACCTCAGGTTTAACTACAAAGATTTGGTCACCCTGCTGAGAAGCAACGGAATTATTTTTAGGTGGGAATTCCCTCAAGGCCTATCCTTTAGTTACAAAGGAAAGAAGATAAAAATAAGATCAGAAGATGACAAAGACAAATTTTGGAGAGACCACGGAGAAGACCTACAGAAGAAAGTTACAGGAGAGTTAAGAGCAATTGTAAGAGAAACTTTAGACACACCAGAACTATCTCTGGAACTAAAAGACCGTCTGAGAAAGGTGATACCACCGACGGAACAGGAACAGGCACTGGGTGCTGTTGGAGGAGAAGCAAAATAATTACATCATGGCCCTGCAACTATTAAGTTGGAATTGTAATGGTTTGAACTCTCCCCAGAAAAGGAAATCTGTGTTTCATTTATTAAAAAAGGAACAATTGGACTTGATTTGTTTACAAGAAACACATATAACAAGGTTACACAGGAAATTATTGATAAATAAAAGACTTGGTCAGGAGTTTATTTCATCGGATAAAGTAAAAAAAAGAGGAGTTGTGATTTATGCAAAGGACAGACTATTACCGAAATTTATTTTTAAAGATGACCAAGGAAGATTTGTGGCAATTGAAATTCAAACACAAGGAGAAAAATTTTTGATAGTAGGGATCTACGCACCAAATGAGGGGAAATCTGACTTTTTTAAGAAGTTGCATGAGACTTTGATGGACTATCTGGATTATAACATGATTTTGATGGGAGACATGAATGGAGTGGTATCTACACATATGGACAAGGCACAAAGACAGGTAGTCACCAAGGATGGTAGACTACTGAAAACCTTTTTTGAGATGACAGACAACCTGGACTTAGTTGATATTTGGAGAACAAGAAACCCCATGGTTAAAGAGGGAACCTTCTTTTCTGAAGCCAAAATGACATGGACAAGAATTGACCAAATATGGGTAACTAGAGGAATGGCACCAAAGACAAGAAAGGTGGAAATCTGCCCGAAAACTTGCTCCGACCATAATGCTGTCAAGATGGAAATGAAACTAATACCAACTGGCTCCTTTAGATGGAGGATGAATGACACCTTATTTAGAGATGAAGAAGTGCTTAAGAAGGCCCAAAAAACCTTGAGAGACTATTTTGAGATAAATATGAACACCAATGTGGAAAAAAGAGTAATCTGGGACGCAAGTAAAGCGGTTATGAGAGGGTTCTTGATACAACAGAATGCTTTAAAGAAGAGAATTCAAAATGAGAAGAAGGATAAAATATTGGAGAAAATAAAGGAAAGTGAAAAAAGATTGAGAACAAAACCAAAATCCCAAGAGATTCTGAGAGAATTAAAGCTATACCAAGTACAATACATGAAAATGACGAATCAGGAGATAGAATGGAAAATTAAACAAATGAGACAAAAGACATTCGAGTCGGCTAATAAATGCGGGAAACTGTTGGCTTGGCAAATGAAAAAAAGACAAAAATTAAATACAGTTACAAATTTAGAAGTGGAAGGAAGGAATATACAGAACCCAGCTGAGATTAGAAATTGTTTCCAGAGGTATTTTAAACAATTATATACACAAGGGCCATTGAAAGAAACTGATGTAGATAGATTTCTGCAAACAAATGGATTACAAAAAATCTCTCAAGAAAATAAATTAATGTTGAACTATAAAATAACCGAACAGGAGATAGAAGGTGCCATTCAAAATATGCAATTGGGTAAATCTCCAGGACCGGATGGACTGACTTCTAGATATTACAGATCCTTGAAAACATGGTTAATACAACCTTTGAAAGAGGTCTGCAATGAAATAATGGAGGGGAAAAGGGCACCAGAGTCATGGAAAGAAGCCTATATTACACTTGTACCGAAAACAGAGACTGAAAAGACGCAGCTTAAGAACTACCGTCCCATATCATTACTTAATGTGGATTACAAAATTTTTGCAGACATTTTGGCTAAGAGACTGAAAAAAGTGTTGTTGGAAGAGATTCATAAAGACCAAGCGGGCTTTCTCCCGGGTAGACATTTGTCTGATAACATGAGGAACATAATTGACATTTTGGAGAAACTAGAAGTGAATATAAACACTAAAGCAGTTTTGATATTTGTGGACGCGGAGAAAGCCTTCGACAATATTTCTTGGAGTTTTATGAAGAAGAACCTACAGGGTATGGGGGTAGGCCAAGGCTTTGAAAATGGTATAGGTGCAATTTATTCAGAACAAAAAGCCAAATTAATTGTAAATAATGTAGTGACAGAAGAATTTAAGATTGAAAAAGGGACACAACAAGGTTGCCCAATCTCCCCATTGCTTTTTATTTCGGTCCTGGAGGTTTTGCTGAACATGATTAGAAGGGATCAGTTGGTTAAGGGTATACAGGTTGGAGCCAAACAGTACAAATTGAGAGCATTTGCAGATGACTTAGTATTGACGTTACAGGAGCCAGAATCTAGTACCAAAAGGGTTTTAGAACTGATTCAAGAATTTGGTCAAGTCGCAGGATTTAAATTGAATAAAGTAAAAACTAAGGTTTTAGAGAAAAATCTAACACCAATAGAGAGAGAGAGGTTTCAGAATGAGACAGGTTTAACAGTGGTTAAGAAAGTTAAATATTTGGGGATTAACTTGACAGCAAAAAATGGGAACTTATTCAAAGATAACTATGAAAGATGTTGGGCTGAAGTGAAAAAAGACTTAGAAATTTGGTCAAACTTGAAGCTTTCACTGCTGGGTCGTATTGCTGCTGTAAAAATGAATGTATTGCCTAGAATGTTGTTTTTGTTTCAAACATTGCAAATTGTGGACAAAATGGACTGTTTCAAGAGGTGGCAGAGAGATATTTCTAGATTTGTCTGGCAGGGCAAGAAGCCTAGAATAAAATTTAAAATACTAACAGATGCAAAGGATAGAGGTGGATTTGCCCTGCCAGACCTTAAACTCTACTATGAATCAGCAGCTTTTTGCTGGTTGAAAGAATGGCTGCTTCTTGAAAACACTGACATTTTGGATCTAGAAGGTTTTAACAATGTGTTTGGATGGCATGCATATCTGGTATGACAAGGTCAAAGCGCATAAAAGCATTTAAAAACCATATTGTCAGGAAAGCATTGTTTAATGTTTGGATAAGATACAAGGATTTTTTGGAAAACAAAACTCCAAGGTGGCTGTCACCAATGGAAGCGAAAGCCTTGAAAAAGCTCAATATGGAGGTCAAATGGCCAAAATATTGGGAAATTTTGGAACAAGATGGAGACAGATTGAAATTGCAGAGTTTTGAAAAACTAAAAAACAAAGTGCGAGACTGGCTTCATTATTATCAGATAATGGAGGCATACAATTTGGATAAGAAAATTGGCTTCCAGGTGGAAAAATCAAAATTAGAAACAGAACTGTTAGAACCCAAAACTAAGAATTTGTCAAGAATGTATAACTTGCTGCTGAAATGGAATACTCAGGATGAAACGGTGGAATCTGCTATGATTAAATGGGCACAAGATGTTGGACATAACATCATGTTCGCTGACTGGGAACAGTTATGGACCACAGGCATGAAGTTTACGGCATGTAATGCCCTAAGAGAGAATATTATGAAAATGATATACAGGTGGTACATGACCCCAGTCAAGCTTGCAAAAATCTACCATTTGCCCGATAATAAATGTTGGAAATGTAAAGAAACTGAAGGTACATTTTTTCACCTTTGGTGGACGTGCCCAAAGACTAAGGCTTTCTGGGAAATGATATATAATGAGTTAAAAACGGTATTTAAATATACCTTCTTGAAGAAACCAGAGGCCTTTCTCCTGGGCATAGTCGGCCAATCGGTGTTAAAAAAGGATAGAACTTTCTTTATGTATGCTACAACAGCAGCAAGAATACTTATCGCAAAGTGTGATGGGACGATGAGCTGCTTGTGTGTAAAATCCTAGTCCCTCAGAGTTTGGTCAAGTTTGCAAACCTCTGTCTGTAACGGAGCCCCTTAAACATGGCTCCGTCAGTCGCTGGCAGATTCCGACAGTGGTTGCTTTCGGAATCGCTTCCAACATAAAAGCTCCTTAACGGAAACACGTCTTCTGGACTCTCTGCGTGACAGTTTCCGGCGAGGAGTGGGTGTCCCTACAGGAGGTCCTGAAACCTCCCCACTGTTTTCGCTGGAAGTGTCTCTGAGCCATCCCTCCAGCTCCCTTTCCCTCAGCCCAGCTCCTCTCCCCCTACTGGTTCCCTCTTCAGCTGCTGAGTCTCTCCCAACCTGTGTGAGCCCTTTCACTTCCCTTCCTTCCGATGGCAGTTCCCTGACATCCACCTCCCCTCCAGGGCCCCCTTCATCCCCTCTCGCCCCCTCCTCTACGGGCGGTGAGGAGGAAAAACCCCGGAATGAACTTCCTTCATCTTCCGATGTCCCGAACACTTCTCTCCACCTGTTGCGGTTCCTGGTCTCGAAGTACTCCTCCTCCTCAGAGTCCATCTCCCCTTCCCCTTCCGATTCCGAGAATCCTTCCAACTCCTCCTCCTCATCGGTGGTCCCAAAGTATTCCCTCCGGAACCTCTCCACAGGCTGAGGTTTCCTTGGGAACCTTTGATGGAACGTTTCTATCAATACCTCGTCATTGATATCTTCTGCCATTACCCAAGTGTTTTCTGACTCCGGTTCTCCTTCCCACGCTACCAAATACTCCACCTGATCCCCCTTCCATCTGGCGTCGAGGATTTCTGCCACATGGCTGCTGCATTCCCTTTCTTCTATGACCGGTCCCCGAGTGGCCATCCCTTCTCGTCCCCCCTCATACGGTGACAGTAACGACCTGTGAAATACTGGGTGCAGTTTCATGTGGTTGGGTAACCGGAGCCTGAAAGCCACTGGGTTGACCTGTTGAATGACCTCAAAGGGACCCAATCTCCTGGGTCTTAATTTCTTACAACCTCCTTTGAACGGCAACCCTTGGGTTGACAGCCACACCCTATCTCCCACCCTTATGGTTTCACCTTCCCTTCGGTTCTTGTCTGCCTGCCTCTTGTATTCTTCCTTCGCCCTTTCTAAGTTGAGTTGGAGCTGACGATGGATTGCTTCCATTTCTTCTACAAAATGCTCGGCTGCCGGGACACCCCATCTCTCCCCTTCTCCCCCTGGGAAAGCCCTGGGATGACACCCATAATTAGCCAAGAAGGGGCTCATCCCTGTGGACACATTCTCGGCATTGTTGTAGGCAAATTCCGCCAGCGCCAACTTTTCTACCCAGTCATTCTCTCTGTCATTGACATAACACCTCAGGTATTGCTGGAGGACCCCGTTTGCTCTTTCCGCCTGCCCGTTGGTTTCAGGGTGCCGGGCAGTCGAAAAGTTGACCTCCACCTGCAGTAAGCTCATGAGCTTCCTCCAGAACCTGGACGTAAATTGTTTTCCTCGGTCTGAGACCACCCTCAATGGCACTCCGTGCAACCTAAAAATGTGTTCTACAAATAACTTCGCTGTCTCTTCCGCCGTGACTGCATGCGAGCAGGCTACAAAGTGGCACATCTTTGTTAGTAGGTCTACCACCACCATGATGGCTGTTTTCCCCTTGGACTTCGGCAGATCAGTCATAAAATCTATCGACACTGCCTCCCAAGGTCGTTCTGGGGTTGGTAAGGGTTCTAATAGCCCCGCCGGTGCCCGCCTCTCCCCTTTGGCTCGCTGGCATTGCTCACACCCTCTTACATACTCCCGTACATCTTCCCTCACCTTAGGCCACCAAAATTCCCTGGTGACCAACCACATGGTTTTGTGTTGTCCAAAATGCCCCGCCGTGGGGCTGTCGTGCAACTGCTTGAGTACCCTCCCCCTTAAGTCTCCTTCAGGGATATACAGTGCCCCTTTGTAATACAAAGCTCCATTTCTTTCCTCGAAACCCCCTGGTTCCTCTCCCTCACCCCTAAGACCTCTGAGCTTATTCTGGGCGTATTCATCATTCTCTGTTTCCTCTACCAGTTCTCTTTGTCCCACCAATGCCGCCCCACACACCCAGCGGTCCTCTGGAATGACATGTCTCTCTTCGGGTGCTCCCTCCTCCTCCAAATATTCAGGTTTGCGTGAGAGAGCGTCCGCCCTAATGTTCTCTGGGCCTGGCACGTAACAAATCTCAAAGTTAAATTTGGAGAACTCCTGGGCCCATCTCACTTGCCGTTGGTTGAGCACTCGTGCCGTCCTCCAATACTCTAGGTTCTTGTGGTCAGTGCACACTTGCACCTTATGTTGTGCGCCAATTAGCAGGTGCCTCCATCTCCGGAACGCCTCATGAATGGCTAGTAGTTCTCGGTCATACACCGTGTAGTTCCTCTCGGATTTGTTCAGCTTTCGCGAAAAAAAGGCACACGGTCTCCACTCTGACTCCTCCTTCCCTGGCTGCAGAAGCACCGCCCCAATCGCTCTGTCTGATGCGTCAGTTTCCACTCTCATCGGTTTTTGTAAATCCACATGCAGGAGTTGTTGTTCCGAGGCGAAGGCCCTTTTTAGTTCC
This sequence comes from Podarcis pityusensis, assembly GCF_964106645.2. Taxonomy (NCBI): domain Eukaryota; kingdom Metazoa; phylum Chordata; class Lepidosauria; order Squamata; family Lacertidae; genus Podarcis; species Podarcis pityusensis. The sequence goes on along the minus strand of NC_138045.1, from coordinate 29,846,139 downwards.
TCAAATGCTCGCTCCGCCTCCTCAGTCCAAACGAACTTCTTCTTACTGCTGAGACAGTCCGTAATGGGCGCCGTCAGGTGGGCAAAGTTTCGGATGAACTTACGATAGAAGTTCCCAAATCCTAGGAACCTCTGCACATCCTTCCTTGTTTTGGGTGTTTTCCATTCCAGCACCGCCTGGACCTTGCCGGGATCCATGGCCAATCCCTTGTCTGACAGGCGATACCCCAGGAATTCCACCTCCTTGGTATGAAACTGACACTTCTCCAGTTTCACCCACAGCTGGTTGGCTTGCAGCCTGCTCAACACTTCTCTGACGTCTCTCACATGCTGCTCCTCATTCTCAGAATACACCAACACGTCGTCTAAGAAGGCCACACAATTCTTGTAAAGCAAAGGCCCCAGGACGTGGTTCATAAACGATTGAAAGCACGCGGAGCCTCCTTGTAGGCCGAAGGGCATAACTAAATATTCAAATGCCCCCAAAGGGGTGAACATGGTGGTTTTCCATTCATCCCCCTTCCTTATTCGTATCAGGTTGTACGCCCCCCTTAGGTCCAGTTTAGTAAAAATCTTTCCCTTCCTGACCCTTGTCAAAATGTCGTCAATCCTGGGCATAGGGAAAGCCACTGGTTCTGACACTGCATTTAAGGCCCTGAAGTCACACACAAGCCTCGGCTTGTTCGTGTTTTTTTTATCCACAAAAAACACTGGGCTGCCCCCCACCGCCCTGGACTCTCTGATGAACCCTCTCTTCAGGTTCTTGTCAATGAACTCTCTTAGCTCCTGCATCTCTCTGTCTGACATGGCGTACAGCTTGCCTACAGGGAGCTGTGCCCCAGGGAGTAAATTGATTTGACAGTCAAAGGGTCTATGCGGGGGTAATTGGTCAGCTTCCCTTTCGCTGAAGACGTCGCGGAGATCTGCGTATTGTCGTGGTACCTTCACGTTCTCCGTTACTTCAGTCCCTGCTAGGGTGGCTTGGGCCCCTGCCAAACCCTTTCCCTCTTTGCAGTGTTCTAAGCAATGTGCTGAACCAAAAGAAACCACTCTCTGATGCCAGCCCACCAGCGGATCATGTAACGCTAGCCAGCTCATCCCCAATATAATGGGAGCTCCTCCCAAGGTGGCCACATTAAACGCTATCAGTTCGGTGTGCCTTGCCACCTTCATTATCATTGGGACGGTCTGCAAGCTGACTTCTCCTCCCAACAGCTCCCTGCCATCGATCGTGGTCACCTGCAGGGGGTTGCTTAAAGGGATCGTCTGTATCTGGTGTTCAGCTGCAAACTCTTTGCTCATGAAATTGCAGGAGCTGCCTGAGTCCAACAGCGCCTTTATCTTTAGAGGGTGTCCGTTTGGCAGCTCTAGCGCCACTTCTATCACTAGGGCGGGTTTAGGAGGTTCTGGCGTGGGCACTTTCACTGCTCTTTGGCCTGACTGCTGTGCCCCGACGGTGGCAGCCAGGCGTTGGCTTTTACTTGCTTCGGTATTTCTTCCTCTCTTCCCTCCACAGCTCCTACCATCCCTTGCCATTCCTTCCTCTGGGGGCAGACTCTGGCAAAGTGACCTGGCTGTTGGCAGAGATAGCATTTCCGGGCGCCTTTTCCCTCCTTCTTTCCCCCCTCACTGGGCTTTGAAACTGCGCGCGCGCGCGCTGTTCCGATTTCCATCGGCTCTGCCGGCGGGAAAGTTGGCTCTGGAATGTCTGGAATGCGGAACTCCTTCCAACGTTCCCCCTTCCCTTCCCGCCTCTCCAATGCTCTCGCCTCCTGGCGCGCTCCTATGGTCAGCGCTGATTTGGTCAGCTGGTCCATAGACTCCGCCCTGGGCGCCCGGGAAAGTTCGTCTTTCACAGCCGAAGAAAGCCCTTCTTCAAAAAGCATTTGAATGGGTTCCGCCGATAGATCCCACCCCAATTTATGGATCAACATGGTGAATTCAGTCCAGTACTCACGGACAGATCGGCTCCCCTGTTTGCAAGCCATTAACTGTCTGCGGACCACTCCCTGTTCAATATCGCTGGAAAACATCAGATCCATGGCGCGAAAGAACTTCATCGTGTCCTTTAGGACGTCACTATTCGCTGCCATCAGGGGTCTAACCCAGTCTCTCGCCCCCTTTTCAAGATGCCCAATCACGAAAGCCACTCTTGATTCCTCGTCAGGGAATTCATCAAACTGCAGATTGAGGGCATATTGCATCTCTGTCCGAAAGCCATGATAGTCTTTGGGCTCCCCCCCAAACTTCTGCACCAATCCTGGTACCTTTCTGACGAGCTGGGTGTCTTTCCCCTTTTTGTCTGCATCCTGAGCCCTCCTCTCCTCAAGCCTCGCCGTCTGCAGCGCTAGCTGGACCTCCAACACCCGGTACCTTTCTTCCAGGCTTGGACCCGCTCCAGCTCCTGCTTCTCCGGTTCCGGCTGGGTTGCTCATGATGCCTTCTCCTGCACAAGCTGCTCACGAAGACTGTCGGAATGCTGTGATGGGACGATGAGCTGCTTGTGTGTAAAATCCTAGTCCCTCAGAGTTTGGTCAAGTTTGCAAACCTCTGTCTGTAACGGAGCCCCTTAAACATGGCTCCGTCAGTCGCTGGCAGATTCCGACAGTGGTTGCTTTCGGAATCGCTTCCAACATAAAAGCTCCTTAACGGAAACACGTCTTCTGGACTCTCTGCGTGACAGTTTCCGGCGAGGAGTGGGTGTCCCTACAGGAGGTCCTGAAACCTCCCCACTGTTTTCGCTGGAAGTGTCTCTGAGCCATCCCTCCAGCTCCCTTTCCCTCAGCCCAGCTCCTCTCCCCCTACTGGTTCCCTCTTCAGCTGCTGAGTCTCTCCCAACCTGTGTGAGCCCTTTCACTTCCCTTCCTTCCGATGGCAGTTCCCTGACACAAAGTATTGGAAGACACAAGAGCTACCCACACTGGAGGAATGGCAGATGAAAATGATGGACTACATGGAATTGGCGGAAATGACTGGCAGAATCCGTGACCAGGGAGAAGAGTTGGTGGAAGAAGATTGGAAGAAATTCAAAGATTATTTACAGAAATATTGCAAAATTAATGAATGTTAGAGTGATGTTGGATTGAAGTTAAGTGGCCTCTAGCTGTACAGGCTTTAAAGTTATAAATATATCAAGATTAAGGATTAGGATTAAAAAGGTTAAAAGAATGGAAAAATTGGTTTTTAATAGGTAAAAACTTAATGTTACAATATATTAAGATTAAGGATTGGGATTAAAAAAGAGGGAAAGAAATTGCTGGACTAACAAACTGAATTGGAATACAAAAGAGGGAGGTATGAGGAAGTCCGGGAAACAAGTAAATGTAAAAGAAGTTATGAAAAGACGGAATTGTTTTTAACTGTTCTTTTCTTTTATCTTTTTGTATTTTGTATTTTGTATTGTGTATTTTTCTTTTTTCTTTTTAAATTTTTCTTTTTTATTAATGTGATTTTATTTCTTCTGAAACTTTAATAAATATTAATTAAAAAAAAAAATAGTTGTCATTCATCCTCCATCTGAAGGAGCCAGTTGGTGTTAGTTTCATCTCCATCTTCACAGCATTATGGTCGGAGCAGGTTTTTGAGCAAATTTCCACTTTTCTTGTCTTTGGTGCCATTCCTCTAGTTACCCATATTTGGTCAATTCTTGTCCATGTCATTTTGGCTTCAGAGAAGAAGGTTCCCTCTCTGGCCAAGGGATTCTTTGTTCTCCAGATAACAACTAAGTCCAAGTTGTCTGTCATCTCAAAAACGGTTTTCGGTAGTCTGCCATCCTTAGTGACTACCTGTCTTTGTGCCTTGTCCATATGTGTAGATACCACTCCGTTCATATCTCCCAAATAGTCCATCAAGGTCTCATGCAACTTTTTAAAGAATTCAGATTTCCCCTCATTTGGTGCGTAAACTCCTACTATTAAGAATTTCTCTCCTTGTATTTGAATTTCAATTGCCACAAATCTTCCTTGGTCATCTTTAAAGATAAATTTCGGTAATAGTCTCTCCTTTGCATAAATCACTACTCCTCTTTTTTTTAACTTTATCCGATGAAATAAACTCCTGGCCCAGTCTTTTATTGATCAATACTTTTCTATGTAGCCTTGTCACATGTTTTTCCTGTAGACAAATCAAGTCCAATTGTTCCTTTTTTAATAAATGAAACACTGTTTTCCTTTTCTGAGGGGAGTTGAGACCATTACAATTCCAGCTTAATAGTTGCAGAGCCATGATGTAGTTACTTTACTTCTCCTCCAACTGCACCAAGTGCCTGTTCCTGCTCTGTCGGTGGTATCACCTTCTCTAGGCGGTCTTTTAATCCAAAAGGTAGTTTTGCTATGTCTAATATTCCTCTTTCTAGTGCTCTTAACTCTTCTCCAGATTCTTTCTGCAGGTCTTCTCCGTGGTCTTTCAAAAATCTTTCTTTGTCGTCCACTGATCTTATTTTTATCTTTCTTCCTTTGAAGCTAAAAGATAGGCCTTGGGGAAATTCCCACCTAAAGATGATTCTGTTGCTTCTCAACAGGGCAACCAAATCTCTATAATTGGACCTAAGGTCCAAAAGATATTTCGGAATGTCTTTAAATATCTCCACTTTTGACTGATGTATTTCCAAAGTCTTCTGGAAGTGCAGACTCAAGATTTTGTCTCTCTCCTCTTTTGTTCGGAGGGTGATCAAACAGTCTCTCACCCTGTTCTTCTTCCCTCCTCTTCCAAGCCTGAAAGCACTCACTATCTTAAAATCTTCCTTCTCCAAATCTGGGTTCCAAAAGTCTGCAAATTCCTGCATAAGAAAGTCAGTCAGATTGTCTTTCTCAAGTTCAGGTACGGCCCTGATCCTCAAATTCGTTTGTTTCTCCTTCAATTCAATCATAGACAATATCGACCCGTGGTCTTCAAGTTGCCTATGTATCGGTGGTATCTTCTCTTCTACAGCAACTGCTATTTCCTTTGCTTCTTCAGCTGTCTTTCGGGTCAAAGTAGATTCCTGTAGCAGTTTCTCAATAGTTTCTGTATTAGTATTTACCTTCTGTCCCAAATTGTTGATACTTGTAGTATTTTGATCAATTTTAATTGATGCTTCAGCTACTTGTTTACTTAGTTTTTCCAGAGATTCATTAATTTTGCCTAATGCCTGAGCTAAAACATCTTCGGATGCCATTCCTTTGGGTTTAGGTTGTACAAATGCAGCCCCTGTTGATGGGCCAGAGGGGCCAGATGTTGATGCTCTTCGCTGCAGCCCAGCATCTGGGCGAAATGATCTACCAGACCTCGTTGTTTTTTCCTGAGGCAAATCTATCTTCTCTTTTCCATCTGCCATAACACTCTAGTTAAAGTCCAAGGTCAGTCCCACGGCCAGGATTTGTTTTGAAGTGGAAAATTCCCCTGGCCCAGTTGTTATTGTAACAATTTCAAACTTCCTCTAGGGGGACACAGTAGCAGTCAGAAGTTGTTGCCTTAAAATAAATAACCTTTTTTTTTAATCCCCCAATTCACAAAATAGACTACAGTTTCAATTTCAGTTATTTTCCAGTTACTTTAAAACCAGGAGAAGCCAGCCAGAAACATTGTATCTCACTTGCAGAGTTAGCTGTCAAAAAGTACTCTATTCACCAACAGCGCATTTCACAGTACGGCATTCTTATTGTCCATTGGCAACCCGTTCCCAGGTTTTAAGCGGTGGATTTTAGCTTCCTTTTCTCTCTTTTTGCAGGGAAATACAGTTCAACCCTTCCCCCCTCCTCTCCTGCAGCCAAGGGGGGAGATCGCTTGTTTTGATGTTAGAATTATAGTCCTTTTCAAGCGTCTTTCAAGGTCTTAGCTTACAAGTTCATTGCTTTACTCTATTTACAAAGAACGGAAGGCAGACTTCCTGTTTATGCCTCCCCGCTTCAGTATCAAATTACGTCTTTGTTCTCCTTTATTTCCAAAATTAACCTACTCACGGGTAGTTGTTTTGGTAGCCAGATTGTCACAGGAAAAAGGTAGCGCTCTCCGGTAACGGCTGTGTGGCTTCGCTCCACAGAAGAAGCGGTTGACTCTCAGCACCGCGCCGCTTCCCCGCTTCACTCCGGAGCCCGTAATTGGGCTCCTTTGCAGATTGGGGGGGCGCAAAAGGTGCCCGCCGAGTCCCACGGTCACAGGCTTCACCCGCCTGTGATTTTTTCAACGGTCCCCGCTTCGCCGTAGCGGAACAGACCCGATTCCCGTAGAGCTAGTCCCTCCGGATCAGAGGGAGTCCGCCATTACCGATGGCGCCACCCCGGAAGCTCGATTAAAGCAAATTCTAAAGGAGGTAATTCACAAAGATCAAGCAGGGTTCTTACCCGAACGTCAGCTAAAAGATAATGTAAGACACATTGTAAATGTAATAGAATACTTAGAGGTTAGAAATGACAAACCAGCGGCATTAATGTTTATCGACGCAGAGAAAGCTTTCGATAATGTGTCATGGCAATTTTTGAAGAAAAGTATGGGATTAATGGGAGTAGAGGGAGCCTTCATGAAAGGTATAGAGGCAATCTACTCCGAACAGAGAGCTAAATTAATTGTAAATAATGTCTTAACAGAGTCATTTGCTATAACCAAGGGCACAAGACAGGGATGCCCTTTATCCCCATTACTGTTCATAATAGTATTGGAGGTCTTAACAAACTTGCTGAGAAAGACACCAGAAATAAGGGGTATAAAAATTGGAGTAAAAAAATTCAAATTAAAGGCTTATGCCGATGATTTAGTACTAACCTTAGAGGAAACACAAATAAGTGTTATGAAAGCAATGGAGGAAATGGAAGAATTCGGCAGACCATCAGGATTTAAATTAAACAAAACAAAGACAAAATTGGTGGTTTAAAATATGGATAGAAAAGAGACAGAACTGTTGGAACAAAAGTGTGGAATCAAAATAGTGAAGAAAGTGAAGTATTTGGGAATCTGGTTAACAACTAAAAATATTAGTTTGTTTAATGACAACTATGTACCGATATGGAGAGAAATCAAAAGAGATTTAGATATTTGGAATAGACTAAAATTATCCTGGAGTGGCAGAATGGCGGCAATCAAAATGAACATATTACCAAAGATGTTATTCTTATTTCAAACGATCCCAATTATTAAAGGTTCATCACAATTTCGGGACTGGCAAAAAGTATTATTAAGAATCATATGGCAAGGGAAGAGGCCCAGGATAAAATTTCAACTACTAACTGACAAGAAAGAGAAAGGAGGGTTCTCTGTGCCAAATTTAAAATTTTATTATGAAACCTCCTGTCTGTGTTGGGTGAAAGAATGGATAGTATTGAAAAATACGAATTTGCTGGATCTAGAGGGGCATAACAACAGATATGGGTGGCACTCCTATTTGTGGTATAATAAGGTAAAGATACATAAAGGATTTGTAAACCATATAATTAGGGGTGCCCTATACGAGGTATGGGATAGAAACAAGAACCTATTAGAGAGACATACGCCACGGTGGTTATCCCCGGCAGAAGTGCTAACAGTGAAAAAATTGAATATGGAAGGGAGGAGGGCAACCTATGAAGAAATATTAATGAAGGCTGATAAAGGATGGAAGTTAAAACCCTATAACAGCATAGTGAACGCCTTCACGGGATGGTTACAATACCACCAAGTAAACAAAATACTCAAAGAGGATAAGAAATTAGGATTTAGTGGGAAAAAATCAAGATATCAAATTGAAATTATAGAGGGTAGGACAAAACTTTTATCAAAAATGTATGAATATTTGTTGGAATGGAATACAAAAGACGAATTGACAAAGGAAGTTATAATAAAATGGGCAGTTGATTTCAGTTATAATATTGATTATGATGATTGGGTAAAATTATGGACAGAAGGTTTGAGGTTCATGGCATGCTCCACTCTAAAAGAAAATTTAATGAAAATGATGTACCGTTGGTATATCACCCCGGTTAAACTAGCAAAAATGTATAGAGTAAGTAATAAAATGTGCTGGAAATGTAAAACAAAAGATGGTGATTTTTTTCACATGTGGTGGACGTGTGAAAAAATGAAAAAATATTGGGACATGATATATAACAAAATGAAAAAAACTATTTAAATACACTTTCCCAAAGAAACCAGAAGCATTTTTGCTAGGGATAACAGGGGATGAATTAAAAAAGGAAGATTACAAACTATTCATGTACGCAACGACCACCGCTAGAATCTTAGCTGCTCAGAAATGGAAAACCCAATAAATCCCAACTTTAATGGAGTGGCAGACAAAAATGTTTGAATACATAGAATTGGCAAAATTGACTTATAAGATTCGGAACCAAAAAGAAGCAAAGTTTGAAAAGGATTGGAGTAAATTTGTTGAATATATACGGAGTAATTGTAAGAATTTAAAAACTGTAGCAGGATTAATGTAAATCTTGTGATGTGGATGGAGTACAAATAAGAAACTGTAAGAAAAGATTTGAGATATGAAAACTGTTGAAGGGATGGAAGGAAGTCCGGGCGCAATAAGGCGCAGGGTAAATAAGAAGACATACAAATTTTTGAATGTAAGAGTATTTATTTTATTTGTTGTTGTTACAAAAAAGCAATAAAAAGTATTTGAAGAAAAAAAAAACGAGATAAAAGGAACAACTGGCAAGTTTGGCCTTGGAGATCAAAACAAAGCAGGGCAAAGGCTAATAGAGTTCTTTTCCAACAGCACAAGAGACGACTCTACACATGGACATCACCAGATGGGCAGCATTGAAATCAGATTGATTACACTGGTCAACAACAAATTTGTTGTCTGCATTTTTTCAGATGATTTAGGACGAATCTGATGCGCTGAATCCAAAAATCACATTGGTTTTGCTCAATCAGGTCAAGTTTTTGAGCTATGGCCACATGCCTTTTTTTACGTTTTTGTTCACATGTACGCTTGTGTGGAGCATTTTAGAAGAAGTTAGTGGGGGTAAAATGCCATGTCGAATAATTGTTTTGATTGGAAATGATTATTTTAATGACAAGAAGTATTCAGGTCCGATAGTTCTGGGTGATTATGTCGAAAAGGGATCAGTTTGAAGTCATAAAACCTCGAAATCTTCCATAAATTGGTGCGGCTGGGATCAACAGAAAGAACCGGAGCAGCCTCAAGTATCCTGATCTTCAATCAGCACGTCGTCCTGTAGCTCACTGTGGTGAAATTCCAGTGCCTATCTTCAGATAACTTCCTGATATTAGTGACGAAGATGCCTCCAGTGTTGAAGGACATGAAGAAGAAGAAGTGGTTCTTGAAGATGATGCTCCACATCCATTTTCCCAAAATGAGTTGAATGATCTAGTTCGTGACCTCAGCTTGTCAAAGGACTCTGCCGAACTGTTGGCATCCAGATTGAAGGGAAAAAACCTCCTCTCTGACAGTGCTCGCATCAGCTTCTTCCGCAACAGGCATCAAGAGTACCTCCATTTTTTCTCGGAAGAGAAGGACTTGGTGTACTGTACAGATATTGCGCAGCTTCTGCTCACGAACCCAAAGATTGGAGACTGTTCATTGACAGCAGCAAGCGATCACTGAAATGTGTTCTGCTACACAACGGCAACCAGTTTGCCTCTATACCCCTGGCTCACTCGACTACACTGAAGGAGAACTATGAAGCGGTGAAGTGTGTGCTGGAGAAAATTGGTTATGATCAGCATAAGTGGTTTATTTGTGTTGACCTGAAGATGGTGAACTTTTTGTTGGGACAACAGTCTGTCTTCACCAAGTACCCATGTTTTCTGTGCATGTGGGATAGTAGGGACCGTGCTCAGCATTACACGAAGAAGGACTGGCCTGTGCGGGAGGAATTGGTGCCTTGCAAAGAAAGGAACGTCATCAACGACCCTCTGGTGGACAGAGACAGAATATTCTTCCCACTGCTGCACATCAAGCACGGCTTAATCAAGCACTTCACCAAGGCTCTGGACAAGGATGGTGACTGCTTCACTTACTTGTGCCAGGCTTTCCCAGGATTGACCATGGAGAAGTTAAAAGCTGGCATCTTTGACGGTCCTCAGATCCGTCAGCTCATCAGAGATCCAGAGTTCGGAAACTCAATGAACGAAGTGGAACTGTAAGCGTGGAAGGCATTTGTTCTGGTAGTGAAGAACTTTCTTGGAAACAATTGTCGGGAATCAAGCCTTTATCAGGAGAAACTGGCAACTCTCCAGGCACCCGGCTTGATCTCCTGTTGACCTCCCTGTCTGCATTCCCCAGCAGGATACAGGCTAGGTCGCGATAGGCGATTCTTCTCGGCGTGAGAAGAACACACACCCTCTTTCCTGCCCCCCCCGGCAGGGGAAAGAGATAGACAGAAACGTATTTACATTCCTTTATTTCTGTTTTTGCAGCATTACAAAAGCATGACTGCTCTCTTCAAATTCCAGCAGTCGAGAGAGAAAAACTTCCTGTACAAGAGCAAAAGGAAGAGCTAATTCCGGTGCATTGCCCTGTGAATTGACTGTCCCTCTGTTTCCCACGGAACAGTCCTAACATTCCATCATGTGCTGTTTTCAAGCTAACAGCTCGCGGCTGCATTGCTTCTATATCGTAACATACTCCCCCATATGAATCAATGTGCACTGCGAGCAAAGCTTGATCCAGAGAAGAAAACAAACAGTTGTTATACATATAACACTCCCCTGTTGTTTCAGTTCCACCCTTGGAACTACCCGCCACTGGTTTCCCCAGTGTACCTCTCTGGTTGTCTGACTTCCAAGGAATGAGTGCATCTGCATTACCTTGGCTAGGGAATGTAGTGTTATGCTTAGCAACTCTCTGTTGTGTCTTTGTCTCTGACTTAGACACAGCTTCAACCTGTCTTGAGTTGTCAACAATAGTAACACATACAGCTGAGTTAGCAAACTCTTTGGAATACCTCTTGGGTGGTACACCCTTTGTAACTCTCTCGGACCTGCGTATGAGGTGCTGATCCGCTCTGCTCACTGGTTCAGTCTTAGGACTCTTTGGAAAACCAGTTCCGATAGTAAACAGTGGTTCATCCTTCACCTGTGAAGGTCTAGCCATTGTGTGAGATTTCCTCTCAATGACTGTGTCAACTGAGCTCTTTGAGCTATCACTGTCACTCTCAGTACCACTGTAATCAGTAAAATCATCATCATCATCTGAATTGTCCTCTCTCCTGTTCAAGAGCACTCTCTAGAAATTTTGTGAGAATCACCTGGCCAGATTCAGACAAAATTACTCTGTAGAGACCCTTTTCATAACCCACAAAAATGCCTCTAGCATTCTTTTTTTTTTTTTTTAAGAATATTTATTCCAATTTTAAAGTTACAGAAAAAAAATATAGAAGAAAAAAAAACCAAACCACATACATCTTACAAAAAACAGACAGTAAAAAAGAAATAAAAAAGACAAAAAATCACAGTAGAAAATAACAAAAATCAAATTAGACCATTACAACCATTTTCCCTTTTACTTGTTTCCATGACTCCCTCTCACCTCCCTGCTTTGTATTCTAGTTTAAATCGTATCTCCAGCAAATCCTTCTAACCTTCTTTTCTTTTACTTATTTTAACATTCGAAAGTATTTAATTCTCCTCTATCCTCATTTTACACTTCATATTTACTTATTCCATTATACCCTGTCTGCCAATATGGTCTAGTATTCTTCTCCAACCTTTTTCTAACATTCTTGTATATTACAGTGTTTCTGGAGATATATTTTAATTTTTTTCCAGTCTTCTTCCATCAACCCTTCTTCCTGATCTCGAATTCTGCCGGTCATCTCAGCCAGTAAAAATGCCTCTAGCATTCTTTACTCCACCTGGAGCTTCAGTCTTCACATGAGACCCAAAAACCTTAAAATGGGCAACAGAAGGTTTTCTGTGGAACAGCTTTTCAAAAGGAGAACTTCCCAAACCTTTTGAAACCTTTCTCAACCAAGAGTAACAATAACACAATAACGATTCCGCCCAATACTCATGTGGCAAATGTGAACTCAGCAATTGCGCCTTCATCCCATTTTGCAATTCTTTGTTCACTTGCACACAGACACTTTTGTTCCATGCATCTTCTGAAACAGCAGTCTTGTGCCTTATCCCTTTCTTATCCAGGAAATCCTGCAAAAGAAAAATTGGCTTTTCATCTGTGAAAAGACAAACAATATTAGCATCATGAACATTATTAACCTTGTCACAAAACTCTTTAAACCTTTCTAAGGCTTCTTGTGGTTTGTTCATTATGTATATCCACACATAATGAGAGAAATAATCCACACACACAAGATAATATCTTGCATTGCCTCTAGATGGTGCTAGAGGACCAATCACATCAGCATACACTCGCTGAAAAGCTTTGGTTACTTGCGTCGTCTCCTGGAAGTTTTTCTTCATACCTGCAAGAGAAATCATGTTAGACTCAGATGCATTACAATTCACGCAATCACTTTGATCAAAAGTCAACAAATACAGTCCATCTTTCTCTCTGGCAGAAAGATACAGCTCTCCATCTTTGAAGATTTTGCAGCTTTTTCTATCATAGGACAAAATCAGTCCTTTCTTTGTGATCTGCGAAACACTCAGCAGATTGAACTTTAAATCAGGAACCAAATACACATTGTTAATAGTCAAGTTCAGACTCTCAAGATACACAGTTCCAAACCCTTTCAGCTTTCAGCTCCTGGCCATTGGCCTGTTTCACAGTGAAGCTTTGCTTCTTAAACGTTGAAAACAGTCCTCGGCGCGACGTCATGTGTTGCGTGCAACCCGTGTCAAAAAACTAAAGCGTTCTCCGTTGAAAATTCGGCTTTTGTTGACAGCAATGCTTTTGCAGGTTTCACCTGGGACTTGGTACGACTTTTGCCTGACGCCTCAGGCTTTGCAGAGCTCCCCTTAGCTCCTTTCTATTGACGTGGCTTCTTACAATTCCGCTGAAGATGCCCAGTCTGTCCACAATTGTAACAACGGACAACGTTCAAAGCAACAGCCTGTTCTTCACTTGCAGTAGCAGTGGGGGTGTCAGAACTCCGAGCTTCTCTCCCCGTCTTTGACATATATTGCAGCAAGTCTGTCTCTCTCATTGAGAACCACCGAACAAATTCTCTCCACCGTAAGATCTCGGGCAGGTAGAGAACCCAGTTGACTTGCAACTGTTTTATAAGTCCGATTAAGGCTGTTAATAATCATGAAGCAGAATATCTCTTCCTGAAGAGGGAAATTGCGTTGCGCCATCTGCTGGCGTAAGAATTTCATCTCTGTCAGATGCGCTTGTACATCTCCATCAGGCGCTAGCCTTAGATTGGTCAGTTTTTCAAAATGCAGCAACGCTGAAGAACCAGCATCTCTTTGATGTATTCTACGCAGCATTTGCCAAATCTCACACGCGTATTCCAAATCCTGAATATGCACGAGTTGATCATCTGAGATACACAGAATTATGGCCGTCCTGGCTCTCACATTCTGTGAATTCCAACCTGGCGTTGGTGCAGCAGGGATGGGGTTATCAATCACCCCAAAAATCCTCTGATTCTGAAGCAGGGCTTTCATCTTTACAGACCATGAGGAATAATTGTCATTAGTCAGTGGAGGTGGGTAAGGTAAGCCTCCCCCCTTCTTGGTATCCATTTTGAATCCAAGCCTCAGCTCTCACTCTCAAGCCTGTAAAATCCAAGAGTTGTTTACTGCCTTTCACCTGGCAGCTAAACGCAGGCAGCTCCGGAAAGTCCCTCCAAGAGCAGTGAGACAACAGACAAAACAAACGCTGGAATTTTTACCAGTGTTTTTCCAGCCTTTTACAGTCCCAGCCCCTCTTCCGTTGGCTAGTAAATTTCCACTTTCTTTCAAGCTAACTATCTCCGACGTAGCTGAAAAGATTGACGTCTCATTGCTTAGCAACTGGACTTGGCTTTCCGGCTATAGCAAAGCTTATCAAGCCTCAGGAATCTGAAATATGCAGGCTATTTCTCCGTGCTGTTTTCATCCAAAAGCAGACACTCATTGAACCAAAGAATGCTTCAATTCGCATTCACTCTCACAGCCATAAAATCACCATACCTTGAGGGAATCCGTTGCTCAGCAAAAACACCTCCTCCGGTGCTCAGCCGTCCTTGTAGCTTCCATCCGCCCGCTACCACATTCTTTCTTTATCTCCTTGCAGAGGATGAAGTACGATCCATCAACCTCTCTTGCTGCTTTCATGGATCGATGCCATCGGCTCCGTGCTACCAGATGTCGGGAATCAAGCCTTTATCAGGAGAAACTGGCAACTCTCCAGGCACCCAGCTTGATCTCCTGTTGACCTCCCTGTCTGCATTCCCCAGCAGGATACAGGCTAGGTCGCGATAGGCGATTCTCCTCGGCGTAAGAAGAACACACACCCTCTTTCCTGCCCCCCCCCCGGGCAGGGGAAAGAGATAGACAGAAACGTATTTACATTCCTTTATTTCTGTCTTTGCAGCATTACAAAAGCATGACTGCTCTCTTCAAACTCCAGCAGTTGAGAGAGAAAAACTTCCTGTACAAGAGCAAAAGGAAGAGCTCATATTACACTCTGAGCTAATTCCGGTGCATTGCCCTGTGAATTGACTGTCCCTCTGTTTCCCACGGAACAGTCCTAACATTCCATCATGTGCTGTTTTCAAGCTAGCAGCTCGCGGCTGCATTGCTTCTATTTTTTTTTTTTTTAATGATATTTATTGGGGGGGGAATTTTTTTTTTTGAAAAGTTACAAAAGAGAAAAAGAGAAAAACAAACCACTTCCAACAATACAAATACAAATTAAGAAAGAAAAAGAAAAAAAGAACAAAAATACACCACAAACATTTAAAAACATTGCTTCTATATCGTAACAACAATAAGGCCAAAAACTACGCAGAACTTGTCAACAACATGCTGACTGCTTTCAGAAACTTGGGCTGCAACATGAGCGTCAAGATGCACTACCTATTTTTACATATGGACCGGTTTCCTGAGAACCTGGGTTCAATGAGTGACGAGCAGGGGGAGAGATTCCATCAGGACATGAAAGAGATGGAGACCAGGTATCAGGGTTGCTGGGACGCAGTCATGATGGCTGACTACTGTTGGACTCTGAAGAGAGACCTCCTGCTGCTGAGCATTCCAGGAGTTCCAAGAAACGGAAGTTCAAGCCCTGAAGTTTGAAAAATGGTGAAGCAACATGCAATTTACGTGTACTTACCTTTATCAATGCCCACCATTCAGTTTACAGTAAACCTGACCTGATGGAGAGAAACGGGTGCCATTTCCTGATTCAGCAGTGCAAAAATACCCTAAATCAGTTGTAGAAATCTAGACAACATTCAAAAAGTAAAAAATTGTTGCCCAGTGTTATATTCTCTGCAGCCAAAGATGGAGAAGCTCTATACAGTCAGCAAAAACAAGACCTGGAGTTGACTGTGGCTCAGATCATCAGCTTCTTATAGCAAAATTCAAGCTTAAACTGAAGAAAGTAGGAAAAACCACTGGGCCGGTAAGATACAATCTAAATCAAATCCCTTATGAATACACAGTGGAAGTGAGGAACAGGTTTAAGGATTTAAATTTGGTGGACAGAGTGCCTAAAGAACTATGGATGGAGGCTCGTAACATTATACAGGAGGCAGCAACGAAAACCATCCCAATGAAAAGGAAATGCAAGAAAGCAAAGTGGCTGTCCAATGAGGCCTTACAAATAGTGGGGGAGAGAAGGCAAGCAAAATGCGAGGGAGATAGTGAAAGATACAGGAAATTGAATGCAGATTTCCAAAAAATAGCAAGAAGAGACAAGAAGGCCTTCTTAAACGAGCAATGCAAAGAAATAGAGGAAAACAATAGAATGGGAAAAACCAGAGATCTGTTCAAGAAAATTGGAGATATGAAAGGAACATTTCGTATAAAGATTACCATAATAAAGGACAAAAGTGGTAAGGATCTAACAGAAGCAGAAGACATCAAGAAGAGGTGGCAAGAATACACAGAGGAATTATACCAGAAATATATGGATGGCTCGTACACCACAGGTAGTGTAGTTGCTGTCCTTGAGCCAGACATCCTGGAGAGTGAAGTCAAATGAGCCTTAGAAAGCACTGCTAATAACAAGGCCAGTGGCAGTGATGGTATTCCAACTGAACTATTTAAAATTTTTAAAGATGATGCTGTTAAGGTGCTACACTCAATATGCCAGCAAATTTGGAAAACTCAGCAGTGGCCAGAGGATTGGAGAAGATCAGTCTACATCCCAATCCTAAAGAAGGACAGTGCCAAAGAATGCTCCAACTACCGCACAATTGCACTCATTTCACATGCTAGCAAGGTTATGCTTAAAATTCTACAAGGCAGGCTTAAGCAGTATGTGGACCGAGAACTCCCAGAAGTGCAACCCGGATTTCGAAGGGACAGGAACCAGAGAGCAAACTGCAAACATTCGCTGGATTATGGAGAAAGCTAGAGAGTTCCAGAAAGACATCTACTTCTGCTTCATTGACTATGCAAAAGCCTTTGACTGTGTCGACCACAGCAAACTATGGCAAGTTCTTAATGAAATGGGAGTGCCTGATCACCTCATCTGTCTCCTGAGAAATCTCTATGTGGGACAAGAAGCTACAGTTAGAACTGGATATGGAACAACTGATTGGTTCAAAATTGGGAAAGGAGTACGACAAGGCTGTATATTGTCTCCCTGCTTATTTAACTTATATGCAGAATTCATCATGCGAAAGGCAGGGCTGGATGAATCCCTAGCCGGAATTAAGATTGCCGGAAGAAATATCAACAACCTCAGATATGCAGATGACACAACCTTGATGACAGAAAGTGAGGAGGAATTAAAGAACCTTTTAATGAGGGTGAAAGAGGAGAGCGCAAAATATGGTCTGAAGCTCAACATCAAAAAAAGAAGATCATGGCCACTGGTCCCATCACCTCCTGGCAAATAGAAGGGGAAGAAATGGAGGCAGTGAGAGATTTTACTTTCTTGGGCTCCATGATCACTGCAGATGGTGACAGCAGTCACAAAATTAAAAGATGCCTGTTTCTTGGGAGAAAAGCAATGACAAACCTAGACAGCATCTTTAAAAGCAGAGACATCACCTTGCCAACAAAGGTCCGTATAGTTAAAGCAATGGTTTTCCCAGTAGTGATGTATGGAAGTGAGAGCTGGACCATAAAGAAAGCTGATTGCCGAAGAATGGATGCTTTTGAATTCTGGTGCTGGAGGAGACTCTTGAGAGTCCCATGGACTGCAAGAAGATCAAACCTATCCATACTGAAGGAAATCAGCCCTGAGTGCTCACTGGAAGGACAGAACCTGAAGCTGAGGCTCCAAGACTTTGGCCACCTCATGAGAAGACTCGACTCCCTGGAAAAGACCCTGATGTTGGGAAAGATGGAGGGCACAAGGAGAAGGGGACGACAGAGGACGAGATGGTTGGATAGTGTTGGATAGTGTTGGATGAGATGGTTGGATAGTGAAGCTACCAGCATGCGTTTGACCAAACTGCGGGAGGCAGTGGAAGACAGGAGTGCCTGGCGTGCTCTGGTCCATGGGGTCACGAAGAGTCGGACACGACTAAACAACATTAATAATCCACTCTGACCCAGGATCTGAGAAAGATCCTCTATATGTGATTCTGTCAAAACCTTTCCTCCAATGAGCACATCATCTGTGAAATGATAGAGTAACAGCTCAGGGTATTTGTCCCGAAAGGCTGCAGGGTTCAATCTACAAAGTACTGGCACAAGGTCGGAGTGTTAAGCATACCTTCCACTGATATCTCTTTGCTGGCCGTTCATTATTTAGCACTGGAATGGTGAAAGCAAATTTCTCCCTGTCAGTGCTGGCTAGTGGTATGGTAAAAAAGCAATCTCTTAGATCTACAATACACAACTGATATGAGGAAGGGATCAAGTTGGGGCTAGGTAAACCAAATTGCAGGGGGCCCACAGTTTGTATGTGCTGGTTGATGACCCTGAGGTCCTGCAGAAGCCTCCAACGGCCTGACCATTTCTTGATCAGGAAAACCAGAGTATTCCAGGAGCTAACAGAGACCTCTATATGCTGGGAGGCAAGCTGCTCCGCTACCAGGGCATGTAAAAATTTTAATTTCTCCGCTGATAGGGGCCATTGCTCAACTTAGACAGGCTCTGACCTTAACCACTTTAAAGGCAGTGCTGGGGGGGGGGGAGGTCAGACATTAATTTAAAGTGCTGCATCCAATTTTTGTAGCAAGTCTCTACCCCAGATGTTCAAATGCACAGGGAACACAAAGGGATGTATAGTTGCAATTTTGCACTGGTGTACGTACTGTGACCCAAGACAAGCTCTGTCACCCTCCCACACCCCACAGCTCCTTAAGAGCAGTTGTTGGCCAGGTGCATGGCCACTCCGCTGCAGAGATCACCATAATGTCTGAGCCCGTATCCAAAAGCCCTAAAAAAGCAACACCGTTCAAGGTCAGTGTTAACTTGGACTTTTCTTGCATGATGGGTATTGCCAGAGCGATCAAGGGAGAATAGAGTTAAACTCTCCCTCAGTGCAGCATGCGGCAGGCACAGTAACAGGAAGTAAAACTAGCTGTGCCACAGCCTGTCCTTTAGAAAGAGACTGAGGAAGCTGAGTTCAGACTTGCACTTTAAGAGCCTCTCTGCAATCAGCTTCAACCACATCAGGAATCACAAAAAATCCCTGCTTCCCTGCCTGGGACTTTGGGAGAATTAAACCCACTGTCCCGGCAGGTAAGGGTCCTTTAACTTGAGTGGGGACATTATGGACTTCTCCTGGCAAATGGAACACCGTGTCCTCCTGCATAACCAAATCCAGTCCTGCCCTGCCTTTTGCAGCTTTTAAAGCAGTTACTGGCTGCTTCCCATTGCTGGCTGCAGGACTGCCTGCACAGGAAATATCTCATTTTGGTCCTGGGCTGGGGGAAGGCCTGATTGGAAGTTTCTCGAACTTTGGCACTGACTTGCCCAGTGGTACCCCTTGTTGCAAATTGGGCATTTCTTTGAAGGGTGTGTGGCTGTGTGCTTTGAGGACCTGCATTCTCTCTGAAAATGTCCAATTTTTCCACATTTGAAGCAGGCCTTATTGGTCTTGTGGGTGCAAGGCAGCTGCTAGGATAGTGGCCTTATGCGCCTGCGTGCCGATATCCTGGCACGATCTGAGCATGTCTGACAGGTTTAAGACATTGTACGCTTGGGTTGCCCGCAGCGCTTGTTTGCAATCTGAGTTTGTGTGCTCCACTGCCATCTTAAGTAAGATTTCATTTGCAGCATCGGGGTTATCAGTTTGCCTTAATATGGCCTCCTGTAACCTATTTGTGAAATCCAGAAAAGACTCAAATGCACCTTGTCTTATACTAGCAAAGCTCTTAAAGGGCTTGCCAAATTCAGGAACTTTCTTAAATGCTTGCAGAGCACATGCAGAAATCACAGGGAAGTATTCTTGAGGCAGCTTACACTGCATGTCCACAGTACTAAACTGCCCTTCCCCTTCTAAATGGTCAAAGATTACACCACATGCAGCATGCAACTGGGCCTGGTGTTCTGCAGCCTGGCAAAATTTGCTAAGCCAAATGACATACTGGCCAGGATTCAAGAGCACTTGATTCATTTCTCTGATAACAGAATAAAGCAGAGGGTCCCAACGGCTAACCTGTTGGCCCTGACCATCCGGTGCCCATGTAACCAGACAAACCATAGTTAGGTCAGCAAGCTCTTCTGCAGTTAGGTGAGAAGATACTTTTGCCTCCTTAACCATTCACTGGACAGCAGAGAGGGTTGCCTTCTGAGCCTTTACCGACTCAGGAGGCACTTCTATATCTGCCAAGTCAGGCAGACTTGAGGACTGAAATGGAGTGTTACAGGAAAAGTTGGGCTGGGATAGGAGAGTGGGCTGCTGAGAAACCTGAGAAGTTTCAGAAGCTGGCTTCTCAGACGCTGGTTTCTTAGAAGCTAGGCTCAGCAGCGCTGTCGCCAACAAACCTGGTGGGGCGGAAGGAACAGATGGAGAATTGATAAGTGAAAGTACAGGCTGAGCTTCTGCGGGGGCGAAACACTGAACAGAGTCTCGGCAGAGGTGCCATGTATGAAGGACCTGCACCGAAGCTCGAGGCTCCGAGTGCAGGGTCTGCCCTATTTTCTCCCAGTCCCTGAACCAGAGAGACCTGCTCTCTGGATACTAGGGACACTTCATTGATTTCTTGCAAGAGAACATTAAGTGCCTTGCAAGAACAAGGATGCTGTGCCTTTAAAGGTAAATACTGCAGATCTTTACGATGTTGCAGCTGCTAGGCAGAAAGGGAACTCCCCATACTCACACTCCTTCCAACAGATTCCTCCTCCTCTCTCTCTCTCGCTCTCTCTCTCTCTCTCTTTCTCTTTCTCTCTCTCTCCTCACTGTCTCTCTCTTGCTCTCCATTCCTCTCTCAAATCTCCCTTCCTCTATCCCTCTCTTCTCTTTCCCTCCCTCTTCCTCCCTGCACTACTACTTCTTTCTCTCTCCTTCCTTTATTTGCCAGCAGAGGAGGGCGAGGCCCGGAGAAAATTCCTGCCGTAGGTGCGGACACCGACTGGGTGTGCCCCCATCTCGCCAGCTCCTTAGGCCGGCCAGAGCTTTCCTTGATAATAAGGATAATTTTATTATTTCTACTCCGCCCATCTGACCCTCTCCGCCCAGCTTCAGCTGCCGATTCATCCTGCCATCTCCACAGTCTTTTCCAGTGCGGTTTTTTGGAATTGTCCCTCAAGCACAGCTGAAGGTGATACATTCAATCTTGCGAGAGTAGAAGCGCATCACTACTTTGGAATTAAGTTGTGCAAATAGGGTGCCAAAGAGTCGAACCGACTAGGTGGAAAATAGTGATACCTGTTAGTTTCTGTTTCCTCACTGAGCAGCTGCTTGCAGTCACAGGACTGTTTACATTCCACAGTCCAGATACTGTTGGATTCTCACGGGAAAGGGAGATGGGATGTGACGTTACTGGTTTCCTGTTTCCTTTGGTCTTTCGTTTATTTGTGCAGTTGCTCTCTGCTTCTCATAGAGAGGAGGTGTATATTTCTTTGCTCTCTGCATAGCTTAGTAATAAAGTATAGCAATGTAGCACCATACCTGCCTCATCCTTCCGTTGTGGACTTTGTTGTTTTAATGCTCTGCTGGGCTCAAAGGAAGATGAGCCATATCAGCTCGGACGACCGGAGCTAAAATTCTAATATTTTTGGTTATGGACTACAGAAGGACGGAATCCAGAATGGCGGACGGCAGAGGAACGGAATGCAGTTATCTTCTCTGCGTGTCAAGAAGATTGATGAGAGGTATGTGCTCTTGCCCCGGGAAGGCTGCCAGTCCCTAATTAATGGCATTAAGGCTGGACTTTGAACTCTTTGCCAAAGCACTAACCGGCAGTGGCCAGAGAAAGCGAAAGTGTGTTTTTGGAATGCAGCTGGTGGTAGAGAGACACAGCTTGCTGTAAATGACACAGAAAGCTAATGCCAGAATAATGGAGGCCCTTCGAAATGCCATGAGTTTTCCAAAGCTTGGAGAAGGGAATTATTTGGAATGGGTGCAGTATGCAGAGGTTCTGCTAAGAAAAGAGGGTCTGTTTAATGTGATAACAGATGCCCCCCCAGCTCCTGTAACTGATGAATGGAAAGCTAAGGATTCAAAACCAAGGGGAACCTGTTACATTTGACCAGCTCCGGCCCATCTGGAGCTGGTACAGGCTCGTCTCATCTTGAGCCCAAGCAGAGTGTAGTTCCGCAACGAAAGGATAAGCAGGTAATGTGCTACATGCTGAAGTTTATTTACAAGCTATGCTGAGAGCATACAGACATACATCTTGCCTCTGTGAGAGCAGAGAAGTAACTCCTCTCAACACAAAGAAACCGAGAGAACACTGAAAAACAGGAAACCAGTGTACGTCACATCCAGTCTCCCATTCCTGTGGGAACCCAACAGTAACTCTGACTGTGGAATGCAAACAATGTCTTGTGACATGCAGTTGCTGCTCAGTGAGGGAAATAGAAACTAACATCCTCCCCCTTTCTGTGAACATCACTGTTTCAAAGGTCCGGTGTCCAGGACAACGCAGCACAAGGCTTCACTCCAAAGGTTCACTCACGCTTCACTCCAAAGGTTGCAAAGGTCCAGAAGACGTCTAGATCTTTCTTTGTTGTGGATTTGGGCACGGCCAGGCACATATGCAACGACAAGCGACTGTTTGTGTCTTTTACACCGCAGGAAGGTGCGATTCACCAGGCGGATAACCACACGATCTCCAGTCAAGGCTACGGAACTGTTGTTCTTCACAGTTTGGAATTGTCGATACACGATGTTCTCTACGTTCCAGATGCTGCACACAATCTACTCAGCATTGCGCAGCTGAATGAACGGAACATTGACGTTTCCTTCAAGAACAAGAAGTGCACCATCACAAAGAAAAACGATTATGTATTGCATGCTGAATATGTTGATCGTTTGTTTGTGTTGTATTTTGATGATGATGTGCAGGATGAAACTTGTTGCATTGCAGGTTCTAACAAGGTTTTGCATGCAGGATGTATTCATGATTATCACCGGAAATTTGGTCATTTACACTTCAAGGCAGTTTCCAAAATGCCTGCCTTGGTTGAAGGTATGACTATTAAACCCTGCAGGTACCACATGAAGTGTAAGGCATGCGCAGCGAACAAGGTCAAAATGACTGCAAAAGGTAAGGTGTCTAGTAGACAAGCTACAGAACCATACCAGGTAGTGCATGCTGATCTCGTTGGTCCACTAACACCCTCTTTGGGTGGAGCCAGGTACTTCATGGTCCTTATTGATTCATTTTCCAGGTATATTTATGTGTTCAATCTCAAGCAGAAATCAGAAGCGTTTCCTAGGTTCAAGGAATTCTGTGCTTGGTTGAAAAATGTGCATGGTAAAAAGGTGAAGTGTCTATTTACAGATCGAGGGGGAGAATTCACTTCTCAGCAGTTTGAAGCTTTTCTGACTGAGAAAGGAATTCAACATGATTTGTCAAGTCCAAGGTCTCCTTGGATGAATGGACTTTGTGAGAGGATAAGCCAAACATTGCTTCAAGGCTTGAAAACCTTGCTGCATGATGCCAATCTTCCAGAGAGTTATTGGGCAGAATCGCTCAGCTGTTTTGTTTAGACTTATAATCGCAGATTATCATCACCGATTGGTTGTACCCCCTATGAAAAGATGTTTGGCAAGAAACCATACATCAAGCACATGAGAATTTTTGGTTCTGACATGTGGGTTCACACACCACAAAGCTCCAAGTTAGGCAAACGTGGTTTGCATGGTATCTTTCTAGGATATCAGAAAGGTTCTTACAGAGTAATGATGACCGACTCTAAGACAATTAGGCTCACTAGAAGTGTTGTGTACAATGCCAAGTGGGGGGAGAATGCAGGAATTTTCCAGTGTTATCCTGATGACAGTGAAGAGACTGAGGATAAACAGCAGCAACACCCCACACCCACTGATGAAGGTTCTGATTCTGAATCTGAAACTGAATCGGATGGTTCAGAGGATTTCAAGAGTGCGAAAGCCTCTATGCGACCCTCTGAAGGCTCTGATCGAGAATTGGAGGAACCATTGTTCACTACAGGCCACTTTTCTCCTAAGAAAGAAGAGGAGAGTGTTGAAGACTTACGCTTGATTTGCAGGTCTGAAAGAGCCACAAAAGGCAGACCTCCAAAGAGATTTGCTGATGAATTTGCTAAAGCAGCAAAAGCTGTAACTGCTGTTAATAGCTCCAAGAAGGTATTTGAACCTTCAAGTTTCCAAGAAATCCAGGCTTTGGATTCAAAGGATGCTGAGCCATGGTTAATTGCCATGAGCTTGATTCCTTAGAGAGGAACAAAACATGGGAGCTAGTTCCAGTAGTTCCAGGGATGAAACTGCTTGACAGCAAATGGGTCTTCAAAGCAAAGACAGATCAAAATGGCAAGACAGTCAGACACAAAGCCAGATTGGTAGCCAGAGGTTTTTCACACGTACCAGGAGAAGACTATCACGAGACCTACTCACCCACCGTGAGATATGAGAGCATTAGGCTTATGCTCAAACTTGCTGCAGAAGCGAATCTACACATTTCTCATCACGATGTGAATACAGCATTTTTGTACGGAACCTTAGGTGAATCACTTTATATGCTTCCACCTGATGGCGTACAGGTAAAACAGGGATTTGTTTGTTCTCTGAAGAAGTCCCTATATGGTCTCAAACAAAGTGCATGATGCTGGCACTCTAAACTCACAGAAGTGTTGTTTTCTCTAGGTTTTCAGCAAGGGAAAGCTGATCCATGTGTATTTGTCAAAGAGGAAGGGCAAAAGAAGCTGTATTGCTTGTTTTATGTTGATGATATTCTTTTCTTTTGGAAGGATGTCTAGATGTACAATAACGCCCTAGCTTAACTGAAAGAGCACTTTGACATGAAAGATCTTGGTGAGGTAAACAACTACCTATCTCTGGAAATAGAGAGAGACCAAGATGGTAATATTCTAGTACACCAGTCACAGAAAATTGCTGATGTATAAAGCAAACTAAACCTGATGGATGTTAACCCTGTAGACACACCGATGACAACAGGTTATCAGGTAGATGACACTGAAGGAGCATTTTCTGACACTACACTGTACAGAAGTGTGCTAGGCAAACTAGACTTCATTGCCAGATGTTCAAGACCTGACATTGCTGTTAGCTGTAATTTGCTAAGCAGACAAGTCAACAATCCTACTGTTAAGGATTGGAAAGCTCTGAAACGCATAGCACGCTATTTGAAAGGTAGTATGCACTACAGACTGAGATTTAACAATCAAACATCGGGTGGTCTTGAGATATTTGCAGATGCGAGTTTTGGAAGTGACACTACAGACAGGAAAAGTACGTCTGGAGTTTGCTATATGTACAATCAGGGTCTATTTGATTGGTCGTGCAAGAAGCAAACAACAGTAAGTTTAAGTACTTGTGAAGCTGAACTGAATGCACTGTCTTATTCACTTGTGGATTGTGAATGGTTGTTACAATTGTGTAAAGACATGAGAATTCCTGTCAAATGTCCAATCCAGGTTTATCAGGACAACAAAGCATGTTTGGCTTTGCTGACTTCTGAAGGTTGTAAGCAAAGCACGAAGCACTTGCAATTGAAGCTGCAACATGCTAGAGAATGTGTTCAGAAAGGACTCGTAATGGTGTCCTACATGCCAGGTAATGAAATTCCTGCTGATTTATTGTTCAAGGTTGTTCCAAGGGATCAACACTGTACCTATGTACAGAAATTGGGTTTGTACTGAGATTGTACTAACACGCTGCCCAGTGGTGTTCACAGAAAGGGGGAGGATGTTAGTTTCTGTTCCCTCACTAAGCAGCTGCTTGCAGTCACAGGACTGATGAGCCATATCAGCTTGGACGACCGGAGCTGAAATTCTAATAATACCATGGGCAAAAAAATCCTGATTGTGGTAAAGTTGTTCTGACACTCGAGATCATTTAGGCACTGGCAAATTAGACTGTTTGCTTTACTAAAACCCAAAGTGAGTAGCCATTGTGGTGATAAAGCGCAAGAGTGAAGTTTGGGAGAGAAAATTTCAGTCCAGGCGCTCTGATGACAATCTTGTAGCACTAGGGATATTAGGGGGTGGGGATTTGAGCTCAGACGAAGCCAGTACCGTGGTACCTTGATTCTCAAATTTACTTCATTCCGGATCCCTGCCCGCTCTTCCTCTTCCCTGTGCACTCTGCTGCACCCTCTGCCGCTCCTGTTTCCTGGGGTGGCGCCGCCTCCGTGCTTCCTTCTCCTCTGCCCACCGCCCAGGGCACCCCCACCTGTTAACCCGGAGCCAGTTTCACTCCATCACCTCGCCGCCACCGGGGGCGCAGCGGCCACCCGCGGGATCGTTCTCACAGAGCCTGCTCGAGCCCCAGACTTGCTGCCAGCCAGAACCAGGGGGACCGTTGGGGGATTTCTGGTGCGGATCTACTTCCACCTCCACCCCTTTCTGGCTGGCAGCGAGTCACGGGCTCGAGCGCACCCCTCGGGAGCCGCTCAGCAGAGGCTCTCCCATGCGTAATAACAGACGCAACGGCCCGGCCTCTCCAGCTCCTCCTCTTCCCTGCACGCTCAGCTGCGCCCTCTGCCGCTTCCGTTTGCGGGAGGCTGCTGCCACCTCTGCACTTCTGCCTCCGCCCACCGCTACCTTGCCCACCCACCCGCCACCCACCCCGCCTCGCTGGACCACCTCTCTGCCAGCTCCGCGCTGAGCGCACCTCTGACTGGGGGTCCCCAAGCCTGACTGGACGTGCCGGTGGCTGCTCAGGGCAGGAGCCGCCGCTGAGAAGGCCCTCTGCCTGGTTGCCAACATAGAGTGGTACCTTGATTCTCAAATGTAATCCATTCCGAAACCAAAGCATTCCGAAAACGAGGCACGCTTTCCCATGGAAAGGAACGCCAAACAGATTAATCCGTTCTAGACTTTTAAAAACAGCAATTTGAACATGAGTTTTACTCTCTAATGAGACCACTGATCCCTAAAACGAAAGCAATAATCAGTATACAGGGGAACCTTGGTTCTCAAACGTAATCTGTTCCCAAAGTCTTTTCGGAAACCAAAGCATTCCAAAACCGAGGCGCGCTTTCCCATAGAAAGGAATGCCAAATGGATTAATGCGTTCCAGACTTTTAAGAACCCCTAAAAGTCATCTAACATGAATTTTACTCTCTAACAAGACCACTGATCCACAAAATGAAAGCAATCATCAATGTACTGTATGATAAAATAAAGAAGACAGTATTGTAGATGATAAAAATGAAATTTTTTTTTTTTCCTGACCTGCACTGATGATAGTCATTGTTTGGATGGGGGGCTTTGATCCATTTCCGCAGTCACACAATCAATCAATCAGTAGCTGAACTGGGTTCCACACAGTCACAAAAACAAATGAATCGGAAAAGCCTCCGAAACAAAAACGGCAAATAAAGAGCAAAAACAAAAGCGGCAAACTTAAGTCTGTTGGACTTCCAAAATGTTCAGAAACCAAGGCGCGGCTTCTGCTTTGACAGCTCGCTGGTTTGTCAGCGCTCTCCTCTGACAGCTTCCTCATTTTGACAGCTCTCTGGTTGACACCTACCTATTTTGACAGCTCCTCTTCACATCTCACAACCACCATGACCCCCACCAATGTCAGTCCATTTTTCCCCGGGACCCTTCTCCTTGTATCCTCCATTTTCACCACCTTTCTTCCCCACTCCAAGACTGCCATGTCCACACAAACCCAACACGTTTCATGTCCAAGATTACACATCGAATAGCGACATCTTGATTTTGGAATTGTCGACATGGTAAAGAAAGGGTTGTTAGATGGCCTAGGTGACTTTGACTTTTGCTTGCTGGAAACCCGTGTCCTCCTTCGCTATTCCGTTTTACCGACCCTTACAGCCCATCAGACCTGGGAACTATTCATCCGCTCACCAGCTTATACCCTCCTTGGGAAACTTATCCTCACCCGAGATGGCACCTGGAATCGAGCCCGCTGCTTAAATGGCTCCTACACACTTTTCTCTGACGCCGTTACCCTCCAACCACTAAACTAGACAGTATTGGATAACGGCGGAGGGGAGTCAGTATATATGGACCGCAATCACCCAACAGACCGCCTAATCCACGGATTCTATTGTCAATGTGTCGACTCCATACCCCGCCCCACCACCCTCCAAGGAGTCTGTCTACGAAGGTACTGTTGCGTATGGGACATTGGCCTCGCCTCCACATGGGACGGCAAAGCCTATCTAGAAGGGTGGCACCACTCCACCACACTGCCCACAGAATGGGACACTACCAGCCCACAAAGGTGTGGAGGACTAGCTACAAACCTTACCTACCTACACCATCAAGACTCTCTACACCCTGCAGGTACAGCACCTTGACAGAGGAAATCACTAAACAAACAACCTCAGACAACTGCTGGATTTGTGCAAACGCCCCAGCCCAACTCCGAAGTGTCATCCCCTTTCTTGGGGTGCCCCTCACCCTACAACAACATCTTTCTGCCTACGTGGAATCCTGGAACATAACAGCGGTAAACTTGACCCATCAATACATTTACTTGACTGGACCTACCAAAGGAGACCTGTGCCGGAAATTCAGCGGCGAAGACAGGGTGATCGGAGACAGTACTTGTAAGTACATCATTGATATTACCTTGACCGGTAGAATAACTTTGTGGCAACAAGACATCCCCACTGTCCACCCAGACCTACTGTCCGCTTGGAAACGAGTAATGAACTTGCCCAATTCCTGGACCCCCTCACCTATTTCCCAGTGTTTTTTCTGCGCATTCCTCACGGGCCGCATAGGCTCTTGCCTACAAGGACTGTTCTGGGTGTGTGGCCATCGTGGCTACGTATGGGCTAGCCCTCACTCCCGTGGCACCTGCTACCTTGGGTTAATCTTACCCGGGGTCAGGGTCACCCCTGACGTTCCCTCAGGAAGGAGACGAAACAAGAGGGAGAAGGACCTGTCAGAAATGTCAGATGTGTCTGCAAATGGAGAGACCTATGGCAGAGCCCTCTTCCCGGCCTACGAAGAAGGTCTAACCATGTAGATATTCTTAAATTGACTGATATTCTGTTAACGTTTATGGAGGAGTCCAATGCAGCCACCCAGTCTATTCTAACGGAGCTAACGGAAGTCAGGCGAATGACGATTCAGGACCAACTTGCTTTAGATTATATTTTGGCCTCGACCGGAGGCGTTTGCGCCCTTGTGGGGACAGAATGCTGCACATATGCCTCTGACCAAGCCTTAAACATCAAGGGTCGTTTAAACAACATTCACAAATTGACCGACGAACCTAGGAATATCCAGCATGAAGGCCTCTCTGACACCCAATTCTGGAGCTGGTTACCCGGGTCCGGGTGGATAAAACAACTTTTAGGAAACGGCCTCATGATCTTGATCGCTGTGGCAATTTGCATTACTTTGTTCTGCTGCACTATTCATTGTTTTCCGCTCTGCTGTCAAATGTGCAACACTTGCGCTCCAGTCATTCAGCTGTGCACGTCCACCCGCCCCAGGACGCTCCCTCAGCCATCAGGTGTCCCTTCTGCCTGCATTGAAATGAGACCCTTCAGAACCCAGCGGAACAGACTTCGGGACATGTCGGATTTTTACTAACTTGTGTGGAGAAAAGGATTGCGCGGGGCCCACCTTTGCAATCTTATCTCCAAAGGGGGGAACTGTTGCAGGAGAAACGCCCCCCCTTGTTCCTTTAGTGTTCAGTTCTGCACAAGCACAACACCCCCCCTCTCAACCACTCCCGACCCCGGGGATGTCCCTTTTAGAGAGACATCCCCGAAAAGCCTTCCGTAAATAAGGAAGCGCTTGAATTGACAGCTCGCCTCAATGACAGCCCGTTATAGCCCTATGTTTGCCTGGGTTGACCAGTTCCCTGAACTTAGGTGAACGAGCTGCCGCTTCAGCCAATCAGCGTTACCGAACAGCGCCCCTTGTGGTGACTACGCAGGTACTGCAGGGGCTGCACCTACTTCCCAATGCTTTTGACAGCTGTTAATACAATGTATCCGGATTTAATTGACCGTGACTAATCCAATCAAAATGTATCAAGGTGCTTCCGCCAAGTGAACGTGCTTTTGACTTCTAACGGGTTTCTGTTATAAATTCATAGTAAATCAACTGTACATCGGATTTGCACCGGACCACTTTTATTTTGCTCCATGAAGGAAGGACTATCAAAGGGGGGTGGTTTGATCCAGGACAGCCATAATCCCTTGAGCGTACCAACACGTACACAGGAGCCCTGCCCGGTTGGCATGCCAACTTTAATGGTCCTAGACAGAAGACCATCAAGGACACAAAGAACCTGCATATGGGAGTGGATTCAACTCGGACTGAACAACAAAAGACAATGATCAGCTCTTCCCTCTGGGGGCAGGAAACTGCCACTTCCCTTTGTCCCCTGGAAAGTACTCATGGGGAGGGGGAAAGGAGGGACCAGCCAGGTGACGAGATGCTCTGGTTACCTCCACAAACTCCTCCCGCAACCCCTCCTTTTTGTGATGTATCACTGATGTAGTTGTGATGTAGTTTTAGGGGTGTAGTTTGGGGGATTAGCAACTAATAAAAATTGGAGGCTTCTTTGGTTCTGGGCTTCCATCTTGCTTCATCTTGTTGTGGGTGGGAGTCCTGTCGCGACAGTCTTAAATAAAGACCAAGCCTACAGGCTGCTGTTTGCTCCAATTATCCTGGTTGGTGTCTTTGCTTTTGTTCAAGGGAGCCTTCGAATTTCTCCATTAAGACTACCCTTCCCCTTCCTTTCCCCTTCCCTTCTCCTTCCTTTCCCTGGGAAGCAGTGCCTAGTGGTTAATGACTTGTAAGCATCACCTAGTGGTTCAAGCGAGGGGCTGGGAAGCATCGTCTAGTGTTTAGAGCAAGGGGCTGGGAAGCAGCGCCTAGTGGTTAGAATCGGTGACTTAGAAGTAGCATCTAGCGGTTATAGCAAGTGCCTAATGGTTAGTGACCGGGAAACAGCAGCTACCAACATCTAGTGCCTGGGAAGCAGTGCCTAGTGGTTAGAATCCTGGACAGGGAAGCAGTGGCTAATGGTTAAAGCCGCTGACTGGGAAGCGGCACCTAGTGGTTAGAGCGAGGGGCTGGGAAGCATTGCCTAGTGGTTGGAGCTCTGGCATTTCGACCCACAAAAACTACAGCCGAGTCGTCAGGAAGTGCATTTATTATCTTATAATGTTCTGTATCTAATTGCCGTTTCCGCAGGCGGCAGACCCGAAGGTTGCGCTCTTTTCCGCGTCGGCCGAGCCTCCCCAGGCAGGAGCAGTCGCTAAACCACCGCTCAGTGCATTAGCAGGCTGTGCTTGGGCCCATCCACCCTCTCCAGCTTCTCAAAGTGCTTGCGGGCGTTGCGGATGTTGATCAGGGTGGCGGCAGAAGCTGGAAGGGAGCAGAGAGACGAGGGGTGAGCTTCCCTGCGGAAGTCCCCGCCACTGGATCCCCCAACATCAGACCTTTCACAGGAGCTCTTTCCAAATTTCCCCATACTGGTGGAACTCCCTGCCACTGGATTCCCTCGGCATTGTACCGCTTTCTCACCTTCCCGATACCCATGGAACTCCCCGCTGCTGGATTTGTAGAGGATTCGAACCTGAGCCTTTGCTTCCCCTGCCCCCGAGCAGTCCGGCGGGGCAGCAGGAAGGCAGGGATGGAGAGAGCTCCAACCACTAGGCTTCCTCTACCCTTTCAAACTTATGTATGGAAGGGGAAAGGAAAGGGGAAAGGGAAGGGGGAAGGAAGGGGGAAGGGAAAGGGAAAGGGGAAACGGAAGGGGAAGGGGAAGGGAAGATAAAGTGGAAGGGGATGGGGACGGGGAAGGGAAAGGGAGAAGGGAAAAGGGAAAAGGGAAGGGAAGAGAAAGGAGACGAGAACGGGGAAGGGAAGGGGAGAAGGGAAAGGAAAAAGGAAAGGGAAGGGGAAAGGAAAGCGAAGGACACTGGATTCCCCCGGCATTGGAGCGCTTTCCCACCATCCCCACACCCGCGGAACTCCCCGCCACTGGGTTGGCAGAGGAACTGAACCCGAGACTTTGCAACTTACGTATGGACGGGTCGGACATGACAACCATCACGTAGGTGTTGGAGGTGAAGATGTCTATGAAGGCGGCAAAATTTGAATTGCGCACCTCCATGCTCTGGAAGGAGGCAGCCAGTTTGCTGGGGGAGTGGGGAGGACATTTATGAGCGCGGCTCGACCGTTCCAGGATTCAGATTTGCAGTTTTGATTTTACAAATTGATATTTATATGGATTTTAATGTTATAAATTCAATATAAATAGTAGGTTATTTTCACATCAAATTGATAAATATTATAAATACAATATAAATACTTTATTAAATCGGCATGAAATTTATAAATATGTTAAATTGATATCAAATTGATAAAGATTACGAAATAAACATATATTAAATCTATTATTACAAATTGTATTATACAATGAATATTGTATTTATATTAAATCTGCACTAGATTTATACATAGAATAAAATATAATTATTGTATTTATATCAACTTTATAAAAATTATAAAATAAATAAGAATATTAAATCTATCAAATTTATAAATTAAATATAACTTTATTAGATTTATATCAAATTTATAAATTATACTATAAAATAAATAAAATTATTATATTAAACCTGCCTTACATTTATAAATAGAATTAAATATAAATATTATACTAGATTTCAAATTTATCAATATTATAAAATAAATATAAATATTAAAACTGTTTTAAATTTATAAATAGTGCAAATTAAGCATAAATATTATATCAAATTTGTAAATATAAATTGAATTATAAAACAAATATAAATATTATATTAAGTCTGTATTAAATTTATAAACCAAATATAAATACTACATTAAATCTGTAATAAACTTAGAAATATCGATCAATCGCCTATGTTATGAACTGTATTTTGGGGGAAAGTTTAAATTGACATTTTAGACATGTCAATTAATCAACTACCCTCCCTCCTGCCTCATGGTTACCATATTTCCTTTCTACGTCATAGCATTTGTATTTTTTCCTACTTATCTTTCATCATTTCAATTGTCACATTTTAAAATAAATATAAGATATGAATCATAAAAAAATTACATTTTAGACTTGTCAGTTAATCAACAACATTATCGCCTCATTTTATTTTATTTTATTTTTAAATTAAAAAATCATTTTAAAATTTGAATTTTAAGAATTTTAAATTTGAGGATTATAATTTTAGGCTTGTAATTATAAATAATATTTGATGTCATCAATTAAGTTTATAAATAATTATATTTATGAATCCCCCCCCCCCGAAACAGCTGTCTAAACTTTAGACAGTAACATATTTCTCACCTGCAGCTCAGTTTGAATTGCTTGATGATATTGCTGATTTTCTCGAATCGGTGGATATCGCGCTGCTGTTTGCACTGATAGTGGGAAATCACCTGCATGGAGGGGGAAACCAAAATAAACAAGTTTTATTTCTACAGAAAGCATTTGTTATGGGCTTGGTCTCTCCTACAAACACAAGACGACTCTGGCTGCTAATTATTTCAGATTTATTGCTAAAACAACAAACTAGGATGGAGCTCCTCTACTCATCCTCCTCCCCAGAAGAGGGAATTGCCCAGACTGAGCTCTTTCCCCTTCCCCAGCACAGAAGCCCCCACCTTCTCTTCCAGTATCTTTTGCCTAAGAGATTTGGGAGAGAATGCTTCCTGCATTCCAACGTCTGACTCACTATTGGAGCTCTCACATAGCTGCCTGTCACTCTGGCCCTGTTTTTCTCCTCCCCTTTGTTCTGAGCTCAGATTGCAGCTGCTCTCCCCCTCCTCTCTGCCTTCGGCTTTTAACTGTTCTCTCACTATGCCTGCTTCTTCTTCTCCTGTCAGCATCTGAGCTTCGCTGACATCATTGCCCAACTCCTTTCCCAGAATGCTTTCCTGGAGAGGCAAAAAAAAAATTATATACTGTATTTTTTTTTACAGAAAAGGTTCAGCCTTTTAATATCGACAAGCGAAGGTTTTATTTTCAGGATAATACATTTTCAGAGCAGGGTGGATTTGATTTGAACCAAATCAATTTAAATCACGGCTTAGATTGCTCGTCAGTTAAGGATATATTGAGCCAGATATATGGAGAAACGTGACTCAAAGAAGTAGGAGGCCCAGGGTTCGCTCTGATTGTTTAGAAATACACAATCGCTTTGAGGTCCTCTCCCCTAGCATGGAAGACGAAGAGCAGACTCCATTTGAGGATCTCTCCCTCATTACAGTCGATCAGGTATATGAAGACGAGCAGCAAAGTCAGTCCTCAGGGAATGTGCAGGCGACCTTGGAGCGGACAGCTCACGGAAGAACCCCGACCAAACCTAAGAGGAGGCGTGTAGTGGTGATAGGGGATTCCCTACTGAGGGGAACAGAAGCAGTGATCTGTGGGCCTGACAAGATGTCTCGGGAAGTGTGCTGTCTCCCCGGGGCTAAGATCCAAGATGTAACTGAACGACTGCAAGGAATCATAAAACCCACTGACAAATACCCCTTCCTCTTGGTTCATGTGGGAACCAATGACACTGCAAGCAATAGCCTCCAGAAGATCAAAAGAGACTACGAGGCTCTGGGCAGGAAATTGAAGCAATTAAATGCACAAATTGTGATCTCATCTGTCCTCCCAGTTGAACGACGTGGCCCAGGGAGAGAGGGGAAAATAGTGGAAGTGAACAGCTGGCTTCGCAAATGGTGTAAACAGGAACAGTTTGGATTCTTAGATCACGGACTGCAGTTTCTTGAAGATGGACTTCTGGCAAGCGATGGGCTGCACCTCACAACGGTTGGGAGAAATGTTTTTGCCAAAAATCTCAGAAACCTCATCAGGAGGGCTTTAAACTGACTAATGTGGGGGAGGGAGACAGTGCTCCTGAAGGTAGGAGTCTATCAATTGATGAAGATGATCATCCAAATGTCATAGACCAAATGGAGCAAACAGCACACAGACCTAGTGGTGGGAGGAAAAAATCCTTAAATAAGAGTCACGGGGGAATGATTAATGGACTTCAATGTCTGTACACTAATGCGCAAAGCATGGGAAATAAACAAGATGAGCTTGAGCTCTTGGTACAGCAAACTAAATATGACATAATAGGCATCACTGAAACCTGGTGGGATAAGTCCCACGATTGGAATGTAATAATGGGGGGATACAATCTATTTCAGAGAAACAGACCAGACAAGAAAGGAGGAGGAGTGGCGTTATATGTCAGGGATGTGTATACCTGTGAAGAGATCCAAGATTTAGAACCTCAAAACCAAAGTGAGAGCATTTGGGTCAAAATTAAGGGAGAGAAGAATAACAGTGACCTCATTGTGGGAGTTTACTATAGATCCCCAAGCCAAACGGAGGACATAGATGATGCCTTCCTGGAACAGATGGCCAAGCATGCAAAAGGAAGGGAGATAGTAGTAATGGGGGACTTCAATTACCCGGATATTTGTTGGATGTCAAACTCAGCCAAGAGCATAAGGTCAAACAGATTCCTCACTGGCCTTGCAGACAACTTCATTGTCCAGAAAGTGGGAGAAGCAACAAGAGGAACAGCCATTTTAGATCTGGTCCTAACCAATGTTGATGACCTGGTTAGTGGGGTAGAAGTGGAAGGATCATTAGGCGCGAGTGATCATGCTCTTCTGAAGTTTACTATACAGCGGAAAGGAGCAGCCAAGCATACTAGGACTCAATTTCTTGACTTTAAGAAAGCTGACTTCATAAAACTGAGGGAAGTGCTGGGTGAGATCCCATGGACAGTAATACTAAAAGGAAAGGGAGTTCATGATGGCTGGGAGTTTGTTAAGAGGGAGATACTAAAAGCACAACGTCAGGCAATACCAATGAGACGGAAACATGGAAGGTGCCTAAAGAAGCCAGGGTGGCTATCTAAAGAACTTTTAACTGAGTTAAGATTAAAAAAGGATGTGTACAAAAAATGGAAAAGGGGGGAAACCACCAAAGAGGAATTCAAACAAATAGCCAGCACGTGTAGACACAAAGTCAGAAAAGCTAAAGCACAGAATGAACTCAGGCTTGCTAGAGAGGTTAAAAGCAACAAAAAAGGCTTTTATGGGTATGTCCGTAGCAAAAGGAAGAACAAAGAAACAGTGGGGTCACTCAGAGGAGAAGATGGTGAAATGCAAACAGGGGACACAGAAAGAGCTGAACTCCTCAATGCCTTCTTTGCCTCAGTCTTCTCCGATAAAGAAAACAATGCCCGACCTGAAGAATTTGGAGCAAATGATTCAGCAAAGGAAACACAGCCCAGAATAACTAAGGAGATAGTACAAGAATACTTGGCTAGTTTAGATGTATTCAAGTCTCCAGGGCCAGATGAACTGCATCCAAGAGTATTAAAAGAACTGGCAGATGTGATCTCAGAACCACTGGCAGTCATCTTTGAGAATTCCTGGAGAACAGGCGAAGTCCCGGCAGACTGGAGGAGGGCAAATGTTGTCCCTATTTTCAAAAAGGGGAAAAGAGAGGACCCAAATAATTACCGCCCAGTCAGTCTGACATCAATACCAGGGAAGATTCTGGAGCAGATCATTAAGCAAACAGTCTGTGAGCACCTAGAAAGGAATGCTGTGATCACCAGTAGTCAGCATGGATTTCTGAAAAATAAGTCATGTCAGACTAACCTGATCTCGTTTTTTGACAGAATTACAAGCCTGGTAGATGAAGGGAACGCAGTGGATGTAGCCTACCTTGATTTCAGCAAGGCATTTGACAAGGTGCCTCATGATATTCTTGTAAAGAAGCTGGTAAAATGTGGTCTTGACTATGCTACCACTCAGTGGATTTGTAACTGGCTGACTGACCGAACCCAAAGGGTGCTCATCAATGGTTCCTCTTCATCCTGGAGAAGAGTGACTAGTGGGGTGCCACAGGGTTCTGTCTTGGGCCCGGTCTTATTCAACATCTTTATCAACGACTTGGATGATGGACTCAAGGGCATCCTGATCAAATTTGCAGATGACACCAAATTGGGAGGGGTGGCTAACACACCAGAGGACAGGATCACACTTCAAAACGACCTTGACAGATTAGAGAACTGGGCCAAAACAAACAAGATGAATTTTAACAGGGAGAAATGTAAAGTATTGCACTTGGGCAAAAAAAATGAGAGGCACAAATACAAGATGGGGGACACCTGGCTTGAGAGCAGTACACGTGAAAAGGATCTAGGAGTCTTGGTTGACCACAAACTTGACATGAGCCAACAGTGTGACGCGGCAGCTAAAAAAGCCAATGCAATTCTGGGCTGCATCAATAGGAGTATAGCATCTAGATCAAGGGAAGTAATAGTGCCACTGTATTCTGCTCTGGTCAGACCTCACCTGGAGTACTGTGTCCAGTTCTGGGCACCACAGTTCAAGAAGGACATTGACAAACTGGAACGTGTCCAGAGGAGGGCAACCAAAATGGTCAAAGGCCTGGAAACGATGCCTTATGAGGAACGGCTAAGGGAGCTGGGCATGTTTAGCCTGGAGAAGAGGAGGTTAAGGGGTGATATGATAGCCATGTTCAAATATATAAAAGGATGTCACATAGAGGAGGGAGAAAGGTTGTTTTCTGCTGCTCCAGAGAAGCGGACACGGAGCAATGGATCCAAACTACAAGAAAGAAGATTCCACCTAAACATTAGGAAGAACTTCCTGACAGTAAGAGCTGTTTGACAGTGGAATTTGCTTCCAAGGAGTGTGGTGGAGTCTCCTTCTTTGGAGGTCTTTAAGCAGAGGCTTGACAACCATATGTCAGGAGTGATCTGATGGTGTTTCCTGCTTGGCAGGGGGTTGGACTCGATGGCCCTTGTGGTCTCTTCCAACTCTATGATTCTATGATTCTATGATTCTATGAAGGATCTCCTCTGATTGTTGATATTAAGAGGGGGCCGGCAAGGCTGAACCTTTCCATAAAAAAGGATTTAAATGAAGTTTTACTTTATTGGGAGAAAAACAAGCATTTCCTTAATAGCAATTTAAACCATTTATTTAACTATTTGTTACTATTAATAATAAGAAATAATGTTGATGATAATAATAACAACAACCCTATCCCTAATAATAATAATTATAATTTATTCTTTATACCCTGCCTATCTGGCTGGGTTTCCCCAGCCACTTTGGGCAGTGTCAGGACTGGTCGTTGTCCTCTTCAGATCACCACACAAACGCTTCTTGTTCTTTTATAAAACTTTTTATTGTGTATTAACAAAACATTCGTATAAACGGTTCTTAACTATTATTCCTCAGAGTCACTTATTTCAGATACCTTCTGAGCTCTGCTACTCCATGACCAGCCACTCTCAAAATGGCGAAGGCGCCCTTCCCTTCGCTTTCCTGCTCTTTTTTCTAACCTCCTGGCTAGAGCTGGCTTGTATCTCCCCTCCTCCAAATCTGAGCTAGAACTTAACCCTTGCCTTTCCTGTGAACAGCCAGTCCCTCCCTGTTGTTCCTCTTGCTCTCTTCTGTTAGATTCACTGCTCTCCTTCCCCCCTTGGCGAATGCTTTCTCCCTCTGAGAAACTGGAAACTTCTAACTCTTCCCTGACATCACCCCCTCCCTCCTCCTCGCTCTCCTCTGTTTCTGAAGGACCAAACCCTATGAACTCCTCTTCCTCGCTATCTGTCTCTTCAAAAATTTCTTGAAGATGCCAGTTATGGGGTTTTGGCTTGTGGGGATATTTTCTATGAAATTCTCTCTGCAATTCTGGAACGTTAGTTTTTTCTGCTGGTTCCCATGAGTTCTCAGACTCATCTAACCCTTTCCATGCAACCAAATACTGTAATTTCCTCCTACTTATTCTCGAGTCTAATATCTCTTCCACTTCGGTCTCCTCTTCCCCCATCATGGTGGAAAAAGGAGGTGGTTCCCTTGAAATTTGATACTTATGCGCTGGTACAAACACTGACAATAAAGATCTATGAAATACAGGGTGTATTCTCATATTTTCAGGCAAATGAAGCTTGAAAGCGACTGGGTTAATTTGAGCCTTTACTTGGAAAGGTCCCAATCTCCTTGGTTCTAGCTTTTTACACCTCCCTCGTATTGGTAGTCCCTTGGTAGACAGCCATACCCAGCTCCCTACTTGGATTTCTTCCCCAACTCGCCGGTGCCTGTTTGCAGCTTTCTTGTAAGCCTCTTTAGCTTCTTCCAAATCCTCTTTCAATATCTCATGAATGCTCCTCAACTCCTCTATCATTTGTTCTGCTGCTGGTACTGCTAACTGCCCCTCTTGACCTGGGAATGCCCTTGGGTGCAAGCCATAGTTTGCCACAAATGGGGCTCTGCCCGTAGACACATGCATTGCATTATTATACGCAAACTCTGCTAGACTCAACTTCTCTAACCACCCGCTCTGCTGATAACCAGCATAACACCTCAGATATTGTTGTAGTGTTGCATTCGTTCTTTCAGCTTCCCCATTGGTTTGCGGGTGTCTCACCGACGTGAGGCTTAGCTCCACATCTAGTAACTGCATTAACCTCTTCCAAAATTGTGATGTAAATTGGGCCCCTCTATCTGAAATGATTTGTGATGGCATACCATGCAACCTAAAAATATTATCTAAAAACATCTTTGCAGTTTCCTGTGCGGTCGGAATTTTGGTACATGGTATGAAATGTGCCATCTTGGTTAGCATGTCAACCCCACAAAGATCACTGTTTGCCTATGCGATGATGGTAGATCTGTTATAAAATCCATAGACACCACATCCCAAGGCCTTCCCGGCGTGGGCATAGGTTGCAACAACCCTGCGGGAGCTGCTCTGGGTGCCTTGGCTCGTTGACATACTTCACAACCTCTTACATATTGTGTTACTTCCTCCCTCAACTTTGGCCACCAGAACTGCCGTGTGATCTGATACAGGGTCTTTTCTCTACCAAAATGTCCTGCAGTCGGGTTATCATGATGTTGCCTCAACACTTTACCTCTTAATTCACCTGCAGGTACATACAGCACCCCTCTCCTGTACAACAATCCATCTTTTTCTTTGAAACCTTCCTCTTCCCCTCTACCTTTTCTCAGTTCCTCCATTTTCTTTTGTGCAAACTCATCTGTTACTGTCAATCACTGGAATTCCCTGCCGTCCACTACTACGGCTGCACACCCCCACTGATCCGATCTCAGCATTTCTCGCAACTTGGAAGGTGCTTCCCCTTCCATATACTCAGGTTTGCGCAATAGCGCGTCTGCACGAACGTTTTGATGCCCAGGTATGTACTCAATCCTAAAATTAAACCCAGCAAAAAACTCTGCCCACCTAATTTGCCTTTGGTTTAGCTGTCTAGCAGTTCTCCAATACTCTAAATTCTTATGATCTGTTTGTACCACCACCTGATGTGACGCCCCTTCCAAAAAATGTCTCCACACTTTAAAGGCAGCATGCACAGCTAAAAGTTCCTTATCAAATATGGTGTAGTTTTGTTCTGATTGATTTAATTTTCTAGAGTAGAATGCACAGGGTCTCCAGTCCCCTTCCTTGTCCTGTTGCAGCAGAATGGCCCCAATAGCCCTATCAGAGGCGTCAGTTTCTACCTTTATACGCTCACTTGGATCTAGGTGCATAAGATATTTTTCTGAAGCGAACACCACCTTTAATTTATCAAAGGCCTTCTGTGTTTCCTCAGACCATATGAATGGCCCCTTGCCTCTTAGACAATCAAGTCAGTGGCGTTGTGATTTTGGAGTAATTACCTATGAATTTACGATAGAAATTAGCAAATCCTAAAAACCTCTGTAGATCTTTCTTAGTTTTAGGTGCCTCCCATTCCACCACTGCCTGAACTTTACTGGGGTCCATGTGCGCCCCTTTGTGGGAAATGCAATATCCCAGGAACTCCACCTTTTGTATGTGGAACTTACACTTCTCTAACTTCACATATAACCTGTTGGTCCTCAATCTCTCTAACACCTGTGTGACATGTTTTACGTGTTCCTCCATACCTTCACTATATATTAAGAGGTCATCTAAATAAGAGACACAGAACTGATCCAGTATACCTGCTAAGACGTGATTGATGAAGGTTTGAAATACCCCTGAGCCATTTTGCAAGCCAAAAGGCATTACCAAGAATTCAAATGCACCATACTTAGTACGAAAACTGGTTTTCCACTCATTCCCTTCTCTGACCCTTATCAGATTATATGCTCCTCGTAGATCAAGCTTGGTAAAGACTTTGGCTGACCTTACTCTCTCTAAGAGGTCATCTATACGTGGCAGTGGGCACACGCGAGGCTTCATTTGACTGTTAAGGATTCTGAAGTCACATACTAATCTTGGTGCCCCTTCCTCCCCTTTCTTTTTGACAAAAAAGACGGGAGCACCCCCAGAGGCCGTGGACTATCTAATAAAACCTCTCTGCAAATTCTTTTGCAGGAACTCCCTCAATGCTGCAGATTCTACTTCCAACATGGCATATATCTTGCTTGGTGGCAACTGTGCCCCAGGGACTAGATCTATCTTGCAATCATAGGGCCTATGTGGTGGAAGTTTATCCGCTTCTTTTTCACAAAAAACATCCTGATAAGCCATATATTGTGATGGAATCTCACTTTCATTCCCCATCAACTTCCCTTCTACCTCTGTTCCCATTCCTTCCACCGAGATTTTTCCCTTTTGCCCCAAACAATGTGTCATACAATATATCGAACCAAAAACCAAAGACCTTTGATGCCAGGCAATCACTGGATTATGACGATTGAGCCAACTCATGCCCAGCACCATCGGGTGCCCAGCTAGTCTGGTCACATGAAATGCCCTGGTCTCTGAGTGATGACCCATATCCATTCTCATTGGTGGAGTCTCATAAGTCACTTCTCCTGAAAGTAGCGGTCTGCCGTCGATTGTTTTCACTCGCAGTGGGAAACTCAAAGGTAACAAAGCGATTTTGTGTTCCTGTACCAATTTCTGGTCTATGAAATCTGCTGACGCTCCTGAGTCTAACAACGCCTCTACCTGGACGCTGTGTCCATTGGGTAGTTGTAGTTGCACCTTCACCGTTATTCCTGGAATAGGTGGTTCCGCATGAGAGACTTCTATTGCTTCTCCACCCGGCTGCAAGCTCCCATTTCCAGCCGGGGACATTCGTTTCCCTGATGCAGTTCCTTCGGGCAATTGTCTTCTCTCATGTCTGCTCCAGATAGAGACTCCCATCCTTTACGATTGTGACATTGTCGTGCTAGATGCCCTGGTTTTCCACAGACAAAGCAACGCCTTGTGTCTCTTCCTTTCCCTGCATTTCCTCTTACCATGGAAGAGGTAGTAACTGGGAGGGGTCTGGCTGCTCCTAATTCCAGGGGCTCTGGCCGCTCTCGTCCTGGCACGTTGCCCACTCTGTTCTCTGTACTTTCGATAATATTCTTTTCCCGCCACCGTGGTCGCCATTGTTCCTTCTTTTCACTAGCCCTCCGTTCCACGTGTAGGCTCAATTGCAGGCACGTTCGGACCAGAGAGTCCAAGGAACTAGGTTCTGGCATTTGGGCCAATTGGTCTAAAATCTCATTATTCAGTCCTTCCCTAAAAAGGGCTGCAACTGTTGGGGAATTCAGATCCCATTTTAATTTCTGCACCAGCAAACTAAAGTTGGACCAATAAACTCCCACAGTGTCTTTTCCTTGTCTCATTCTCAACAGCTGCCTAGCTGTGGTTATTTCATGCGCAGGTTCTAAGAAAATCGTGTCTAGATACTGCAGAAAAATTTCCTAGGGCAGCATCCCTGCGAGATATTAGGGGTATAACACAGTCCTTAGCCCTCCCTTCCAAGAAATTAATCACATAAGCAACCTTCTCTTGCTCAGATTGAAATTCTTTATCCTTTATCTCAATTATGTAAGAAATTTCTGTCTTGAAAGCCATGTATTCAGAGCTTTCTCCCTTGAAGCTATGTGGACGTACAATAAATGTTTTACTCACTCTATCTCCACACGTTGCTTGCAGCATGGTTCTATGTTCTCCCAGTGCTGCCAATAGTATATCGACTTGACTTTTCAACTGTAAGTTCTGTTGCCATAAGTCCTATAATGTTAGCTGGAGCGCTGGGGTTTCTCCTTGCCCAACTGGCGCCACAGCTCCATCCATTTTGGTTTCTCCTTCTTTACTTATAGTGAAGAGGCACAGAGCAGAAGGTATTCTAACTCTTCCCTGACAGGCAGCTCCCAAAATAATAATAATAATAATAATAATAATAATAATAATAATAATAATAATTTATCCTTTATACCCCGCCCATCTGGCTGGGTTTCCCCAGCCACTCTAGGCAGCTCCCAACATCATCATCATCACCCTATCCCTAATCCATATTCCTATCCCCAATAGTATTAATAACAACAACCCTATCCCTAATCCCTATTCCTATCCCTAACAACAACAACAATAATCTTACCAGGAAAGTCGCCCGCTCGAAAAGAAGGACCTCGTCGGCTTCAATGATCTGTGCAAAATTCCTCAGGTTGGTCTCTAGTTG
Organism: Podarcis pityusensis; assembly: GCF_964106645.2. Classification (NCBI taxonomy): domain Eukaryota; kingdom Metazoa; phylum Chordata; class Lepidosauria; order Squamata; family Lacertidae; genus Podarcis; species Podarcis pityusensis. The sequence continues at coordinate 29,803,091 of NC_138045.1, read as the reverse complement.
CTGAACGTTGGGGATCAGCTGGTAGACTATGCTGGACCACGCCTGCCCGGCGAAAAATTGAATGAAATTGAATGAATTTGTGTTATTAAATCGAATTAACGAATGAAATTGAACGAATTTGTGCTAGTAAATGAAACTCCATCGAACAAAATTGAATGAATTGGTGTTATGAAATTAAACTAAACTGAATTCACTTGAATTAAGGCTTTTTTTTCCCTTTGAAAAAATGAGTCGCACGTTGGCAAGTTGAACAGTCTGTTCCGGAAGTCTGCACGAAAACCAAAGCGCAGGGAGCTCCTAATAAAATCCATTTTGACTGCTGCTGCTGCCATTGTGAGTGCTGGGGAAGGCTGCTCCCTCCTGCAGGCCAATTCCACCAGGCCTAGGGGGCAGGGCCCACACTCACCACCGCCACAGCTTTAAGAGGCTCCAGCGAGGCCTCAGGACACTGGTGTTGCTGCTACTGCTGCAGCAAATGTCAAAAATGTTTTTACATATTTTTAAATGTTTTAAACGTGTTTTTACTTTGTTGCACCACTGTGAACGGTGGTTTTTATTTATGTATTTTTATTGTATTTTATTTTGGTTTGGGGTGAAATAAATGTTGAGTGGGGTGGGGATTAGTTTTATTTTAGTATAATTGTTTTTGGCTTGTTTTGCTTTTACTATTTTGTTTGGCCACTGTAAAGTTTGTATTTTGCTTTTTAAGGGGAAAGGGTCAGGGCTGCCTGGGAGTGGGACTCAGCCAACAGAATGGCTGGGGCAGGTTCTGCAGGGGCAGAAGCACCAGAACACCCAATCTCAGTGATCACGGGCAGGAGGAGGAGCTACGCTAAGACCAGACCATGTCATTACAGAGGAGGCAGGTTTAGTCGTTGTCTGAGGACTATCCCTGCCTCCGGGTCTGGTCCTGACCGGACGGATACTAGAATCAGCAAGGGATACCCACATGACCTGAAGGTGCTGCTGTGCAATGTCAGGTCAATGATGAATAAGACCACTGCCATCCACGACCTGATTGTGGATGGAGGACTTGACCTGGCATGTGTGACAGAGACTTGGTTGGATGAAGCAGATGGGCCTGTCCTTGCCGCTGCTTGTCCACCAGGTTTCTCTTACGCACAGCAACCCAGGCCTTGTGGGCGGGGAAGGGGGGTTGCAGTGATTTTTAGGAAGTCATTAGTTTGCACCAGGCATCCTATTGGGAAGACCCAGTTCTCTGGGTGCATGTTCTGGAAGTTGGGCAATAGGGGCATTACAGGCTTTCTTTTGGTGTACTGACCTCCCCGCTGCACCAAGGATTCCCTGCCCAAGCTGCTTCAGGCCGTGGCAGATGTTCTCCTGGAGACACCTAGTTCGGTTGTCCTGGGGGATTTTAACATCCATGCCGACGCGACCTTACAAGGGGCCGCTCGGGACTTCGTGGAAAGCATGGCCTCCATGGGGCTGTCCCTGAATAAGTCTGGCCCAACCCATAGCCGCGGACATGCCTTGGACCTGGTGTTTACCTCTATGGATGTTGGTGATCTGACACTAAGTAAAAGCAAAACGAAAGAAATGCCATAGTCAGATCACTTTCTGGTGCAACTGGACTTCTCCGCGACCCTTCCCCTCTGCAGGGAGGTGGGACCGATTCGGATGGTCCGCCCCCGCCACTTAATGGATCCAAATGGTTTCCAGAGAGTGGTAGGGGATGTTTTATCCCATGTTGATGGCCTTTCAGCTGATTCCCTGGTGACTCGCTGGAATACGGAGTTAACCAGGACTATTGACTGTCTGGCTCCGAAGCGCCCTCTCCGATTGCATGGAGCCCGAACAGCCCCGTGGTTTTCCCCGGAGCTGAGGGTGATGAAACAATCGCTGAGACGGCTAGAGCGTCGGTGGCAAAAAACTCACTCTGACTCAGACCGGACACGGGTTAGAGCTCAAGGTCGAGCCTACCAAGTGGCGATGGCAACGGCGAAGAGGACCTTCTTTGCCGCTTCTATTGCATCTGCAGAAAACAGCAGCAGGAGACTCTTTCAGGTGGTTCGTAATCTATCGGAACCACCTTTGTCATCGGGGCCTAGTAGGGACCCCAAGATCTCCTGCAATGCTTTTGCAAAGTTTTTTGCAGATAAAGTCGCTCAGATTCAGAAGGGGGTAGACTCCACCGTGGTAGCAGGGCCAGGGCGGGAGAGTGTTAGAGTCCTGTCTAGTCATGTTATATGGGATCAATTTCAATCTGTTACCCCCGAGGATGTGGACAGGCTGCTTGGACGAGTGAAACCAACCACCTGTCTTCTTGATCCTTGTCCATCCTGGCTGATAAAAGCAAGATGGGAAGGGCTGGGCAATGGGCTCCGTGGGGTGGTGAATGCGTCCCTCTGCGAGGGAGCCTTCCCAGACCCACTGAAAGAAGCGGTCATTAAACCGCTTCTTTAAAAAATGTCTTTAGACCCCGCCAATATGGCCAACTATCGCCCAGTCTCAAATCTTCCATTCTTGGGCAAGGTGATTAAGCGGGTGGTTGCTGAACAACTCCAAGCACACCTGGAGGACGCGGACCATTTGGATCCCTACCAATTGGGATTCAGGCCTCACCATGGGACTGAAGCTGCCTTGGTCACGCTGGTCAATGATCTCCGGCGGGCTAGGAACAAAGGTGAGAGCTGTTTCCTAGTTCTGCTGGATCTCTCACTGGCCTTTGAGACCATCAACCATAACATCCTTCTGGACCGTCTTGAGGGGCTGGGAGCTGCGGGCACTCTTATACAGTGGTTCCACTCCTTTCTCCTGGGCCGTGTCCAGAAAGTGGTGTTGGGGGATGAGTGTCCGGACCCCTGGGTTCTCACTTGTGGGGTGCCTCAGGGTTCCGTCCCCTCCCCCATGCTTTTTAATATCTATATGAAGCCGCTGGGAGAGATCATCAGGGGGTTTGGGCTGGGTGTTCATCACTATGCAGAATTAAGTTGAATGAAATTGAACGAAATTGTGTTATTCAATTGAATTGAATAATTGAAAGGTCCAAGTTTGAGGGCGTTCGCGAACCAAGGTACGACTGTATGGGCAAAAAAAAGAAAGAAAAGGAAAGATTTTGGGCGCACCTTGTAGAGAGTTTCGTCCCAGATGGAGGTCCGGAAGCAGGTGCACTCCAGCGGGCGCGAGAGCCGCTTCAAATCCTCTTCCCTCTCCTTGAAAATCTGCAGGAGAAAAAAATCCGTTCTGGCAGCGGGTTGGACTAGATGACTGCAGAGCCCCTTCCCCATTTAAATCCCTTGCCCATCAGACTTGATTTAAACCCTTTATTTACAGGAAGGTTCAGCCTTGCTGGCCTCCTCTCAATAGGGACAATGATTTTTGGAATAATAAAACCCCCTTTTTACAGGTTCAGCCTTGCCTGTATCCTCTTAATATTGGCAAGCAGAGGAAGGTTTCCTTTCTGGAATAATAAAATCCCTTTTTACAGGAAGGTTCAGCCTTGCTGGCATCGCCTCAATACATTCAATACTTTTCAGAATAATAAAATCCCGTTTTACACGAAGGTTCAGCCCTGCTGGCACCCTCTTCATGCTGACAATCTTGGTTTCATTTATTTGCTCTTATTTTTACCTCTATCCCCAATTCCCCATTTGCTTCTCCTCTTAGAAAGACGTAATTCGGACAAAAGGTTGAGGTTTAAGAAGCCAGCCATTTCAAACCATTTTTAATGCATGAAATTGCATGAAATGGCCTCCAATTCTTCACCATTTGCTCACCAGTACAGAAAATCAGTACTGAAATTGCATGAAATGCCCTCTGCCAGTCTTTAAATATCTTTATACCCTTAATTACAGGAATGTTCTGAAACAAAAACAACACTTTTGGAAGCACACACATCTTGATTGTGGCTATTCTGCCCCAAAATGACAGTTTTAGCTTGCCCCATGTTTCAATATCTTTCTTAACTCCTTTCCATACTGTCTCGTAATTATTTTTGAATAAGTCTATGTTTTTTGGCGTTACCCATATTCCTAAATATTTCACCTTTCTGGCCACCTCTATTTCCGTTTCTCTTTGTAATTCTTCAGTTTTATCTGTATTCATATTCTTTACTATAATTTTTGTTTTCCTTTTATTTAATTTGAAGCCAGCCACTTTTCCGAATTGGTCAAATTCTTCGAGTACCTCTTTTATTGAATCTATTGGATCCTCCATTGTTACAACCAGGTCGTCTGCGAATGCCTTAATTTTGTATTCGTTCTGCCCAACTGTTACTCCTTTTATCCCCTTATTTTCTCTTATCAAAGAGAAAGTCTATGATTGGCTGCACTATTTCCAGATAAACGGAATGTTCAGGAAAGATATTAAAGACAAAGGATATGCTGATAAAGATTCTAGATTCCAGATTGAGATATTGAATAACAACTATAAAATTTTGTCTAAAATGTATAATCAGTTATTGGAATGGAATTTAATAGACGAGGAAGTAAAGTCGGTAATGATATATTGGGCTAGAGATATCGGTCATAATATATATTTTGAAGAATGGGAGAAACTTTGGAAAAAACATCTCAAGTTTACAGCTTGCGTGACACTAAAGGAGAATTTAATGAAAATGTTTTACCGATGGTATATGACTCCTGCAAAATTAGCCAAAATGTATGGAACTTGTAATAAATGCTGGAAGTGCAAGGAAAGGGAGGGGACCTTCTACCATATGTGGTGGGAATGCCAAAAGGTTAAAGGGTTCTGGGAGAGTGTATATAACGAAATGAAGAAAATTCTAAGATATACTTTTGTTAAAAAACCCGAGGCTTTTCTGTTGGGATTGGTAGGAAGGGAGATAAAAAAGAAAGATCACAAGCTGTTCCAGTATGCAACAACGGCAGCAAGAGTCTTATTAGCTCAAAATTGGAAATCAGAGGGCCTACCGACAATTGAGGAATGGAGAGCAAAACTATTAGATTATGCGGAAATGGATAAGATGACAGGGAAAATTAGATATTCAAAAGACCAGAGGTTCATTAAGGATTGGGAAAGTTTTACGAAATATCTGGAAAATTTAAGTGATGGACAGATAACACTAGTGGGCTTTAAAGGAGCTCTGTAAAAAGAAAAGAGTATTGTCTAAAGAGAAATGGAAGAACTAGAATGATTAATGGCATTACAAATTAAGAAATGCGAACTTTTATAAAAGATTATTACGGATGATTTGTGGAAAGGTTGAAGGAAGCCATACTTAAAAACCTGTGAAAATGAGAATCGAACTTTTATATTTTGTTTTTGTATTTTGCATTATGCAAATTAATAAAAATTATGCATGAAAAAAAAAAAAAAAAAAAGAAATTGCATGAAATGGCATCAATTGGTTCCCCATTATGGAAAACTGATCATGAAAGTGATAATAGTGATAATAGTATTATTATTATTATTATTATTATTATTATTATTATTATCAGCAGCAGGGAAGTTGGCCACATTGATAACAGGATAATTATAATAATTATTATTATCATGATTAGGGAAGTTGGCTAGAGTGACAATAGTCTAATAAGTAGTAGTAGTAGTAGTAGTAGTAGTAGTAGTATTTGGGGGGTTGCAACTCCAGTCCTTCCTCAGCGCAATATTCCCCCCAGGAACCTAAGCGCCTCTGAGTAAGTGCAGAGTGCTTCCTGGCTCTCGGGAAGCCGACCTCCCCCCCCCTTCCCACACCCTCTTAATACAGACAATCGGAGGGAGGTTTCCTTTTGGAATCCGAAAATCCTTCCTTTTACGGAAAGGTTCAGCCTTGCTGAAATAGTTATAAGAGTTAGGAATACGGATAGGGTTATTATTATTATTCTGTTGGGAGCCACACAGAGTGGCTGGGGAAACCAGATGGGTGGGGTATAAATAAATTATTATTATCATTATTATTATTATCAATATTAGGGTTAGGGATAGGGTTTAGAGATAGGGATAGGATTATTATTATTATTATGTGTTAGGATATTTCCGTTCCACCTTAAAAGGGAGCAGGCTTTGTGAGTCAGAGTCTGCGTATTTTCTGTTCACAGGATGTTTATGTTTTCTGTTGCTTTCGTTTTCTCTCTGTGTCGTAGACACTAAAGCAGGCAGTCATGTTTTTCTGTGTTCTGATCAACGCTGAATAAACTTGTAAATAATGCTCTCCTGAGTGCAACTTTTGGCTGTGCATTATCTGCTGATAGAGTGTGCATGAGCTCTGGAATGTGGCAAGATATTTTCTAGAAACTCATGTCACTGCGTGCCTATGGGAGGTCGATGGATCGTCCGGCAGACAGCTTGGGGGCCATGATGGACTTTATCTCCCTGGCAGTATCCCAACAACAGGTTATGGGCCCAGATTCACAGCACTTACAGGAGAGTAAGACTGTGACAGACTGCTGAAAGGTATGTGGAGGAAAAGCGAAAGAGAGGCTTTTCTGTTTGCCGCGGCAAGGGCTTCAGATGTCCGGCTGGCCTAATTGGTCTGGGAGCTGAGCCAAAGGCTTCGTGATTAATGAGCTGCCGAGATAAGACGTCTCTGAAGTGAATAAGACTCACGGCTCAAATAAAAAGCTGGAATGGAGTTTTTCCAAGCTTCTGAGGCTGCTGAGTGCCCAAAGTTGAATCGGCACAATTATGGGACCTGGGCTGTGTGGTGTGAGAGCTTGCTTCGTCAGTTTGGAGTGTGGCATACTGTGTGTAAGGCCCCTCCAGTTCCTCTGACAGATAGATGGAAGGCCGAAAATTCGAAGGCGATAGACGTAATAGTCTTGTCCGTCTCTCTGGAGGAAATAAAAACGCTAGCTGGCAACGTCACTGCACGTAAGATGTGGAATGCTTTGAAAGAAGCTCATCTGCCAGTCATCCCAGCCCAGAGTTTGACTGCATCGGAGGTCCTGGCTGTTTCCCAGAATGCGAGTGAATGCAGGGATGCCGAGGGCACCGGTTGCAAGCTGCAGGGGGAGCTGACTGTCACGTCATCCCAGGCAGCATTCCAGCCTCCAGGGGGAGCCAAGGAGTCGGCAGCTGAGAGCTCTGTTTCTCATGGGAGCCAAGGTCATCGCCTTTGCAGAGGCCGGAAGGGCAAAGGTAAACAGAGGCAGACGCCTGCAGATGGCCAGAAGCAGAGGCAGGGTGAAGAGCCCACGCCAGTGGAAAACAAGGCTTTGTTTGCTGGCACAGCTTCACCAAAGGCTAAAGGCAAGTCTGATGGCCAGGAGCAGGGGGGCAAGCTGCAAAAGCCCACGCCGGTGGAAAACAAGGTTTTGCTTGCTGCAAAGGCTGCTCCAAAGGCCAAAGCCAGGTTTGTTGTTGATTCAGGCTGTACCCGCCATGTCTCAAAGGACCGCCACCTATTTATCTCCTTCAAACCTCAAGAAGGTGAGATCCACCTGGCTGATGGAAAGACGTTGCGAATTGCAGGAGAAGGGACTGTGAAACTGGCAAGTCTGCACACGACCATCAAAGATGTACTGTATGTTCCAGGTGCTGCAGACAATTTGCTCAGTGTCCCACAGCTGACTGGGCGTGGTTTTGAGATTTCCTTCAAGAGGAGCGTCTGTGTCATCAGAAAAGGCAAAGAGGACATTTTGCATGCAAAGTTTATGGATGGCTTGTTCTGTATAACTTATGACGACGATGGTGCTGTTGTGTCTAATGTTGATTCTTGTTGTGTTGCACCAACTAACAAAGTTCTTCATGCAGGATGCATTCACGATGCACATCGAAGGTTTTGTCACCTCTCTTGGAAGGCACTGGCCAAGATGCCAGAGATGGTTGAGGGTTTGAACATCAAACCCTGTAAGTTTCACATGAAATGTGTATCTTGTGCAGAGAACAAGGTGAAGGTTGCTCCAAAAGGCAAGGAGTCTAGCAGGCAGGCTTACAAACCCTACCAGCTAGTGCACGCAGACCTGGCTGGTCCACTTGCGCCCTCTTTGGGTGGAGCAAGGTACTTCATGGTTCTAATTGATTCTTTTTCCAGGTACATTCATGTGTTTATGCTCGAGCAGAAATCGCAAGCGTTTCCGAAGTTCAAGGCATTCTGTGCTTGGTTGGAGAATGTTCACGGTAAACGCATTGGTTGTTTGTTTACTGATCAGGGCGGGGAGTTCACTTCTCAGCAGTTTGAAGCTTTCCTGACTGAGAAGGGAATCCAGCATGACTTGTCAACACCTAGATCGCCATGGATGAATGGACTTGCGGAGCGAGCAAATCAAACGTTGCTGCAAGGACTGAAAACATTGTTGCATGATGCCAATCTCCCTGATAAGTTTTGGGGGGAGGCTCTGTCGAATTTTGCTTACACTTATAATCGCAGATTGTCATCACCTATAGGTTGTACTCCCTATGAGAAGATGTTTGGTAAGAAACCCAACATCAAACACATGAGAATCTTTGGTTCTGACATGTGGGTACACACCCCACAAAGCAACAAGCTTGGGAAGCGTGGGGCACATGGTTTGTTCATGGGGTACGAAAAAGGTGCATACAGGGTATGGATGACCAACTCTAAGTCCATTAAGTTCACAAAGAGTGTTGAGTACAATCCTAAGTGGGGGGGAAATGTGGGAATTTTCCAGAGTTACCCAGAGGAGGATGAAGGTGATGTGAAGAAAGCAGATAAAGTTGAGGAAGCTGAGGAAGCTGAGGATGATGATGATGATGATGATCAGAGTTCGGATTCCAGTTCAGTGGGCGGCGCTGCTGCTGATGTCGGTGACAGTGATGACACAGCAGACTACAAGAGCGCAAAGGCCTCAGTCAGACCATCTGATGCGCCTGTCAATGAACTGGAACAACCACTGTTCACCATTGGTCACTTTTCTCCTAAGTCCAGAAGACTTGCGTATAGTACGCAGATCTGAAAGAGCCACAAAGGGCAGACCTCCAAAGAGATTTGCTGATGAGTTTGCTAAGACAGCAACTGCTGTTCTTAGTAGCTCAGAGAAGGTGTGGGAACCTTCAAGCTTCAAAGAGGTTCAGGAGTTAACCTCTAAAGATGCTGAGCCGTGGCTTAATGCCATGAAGGCTGAAGTTGATTCCTTGAACAGGAACCAAACTTGGGAGTTGGTACCGGTAGTCCCAGGAATGAGACTGGTTGGCAGCAAATGGGTCTTCAAGGCCAAGACAGACCAGAATGGCAAGGTTGTCAGACACAAAGCCAGATTGGTTGCCAGAGGTTTTTCACAGGTACCAGGACAGGATTACCACGAGACCTACTCTCCCACAGTCAAATATGAGAGCATTCGGCTGATGCTCAAGATCGCTGCAGAGGAGAAACTGCATGTTTCCCATCATGACATTAATACAGCTTTTTTGTACGGGATTCTGGGGGAGGAGCTGTTTATGCTTCCACCTGATGGAATGCAGATACAGAAGGGAATGGTCTGTAAACTGCGGAAATCCTTATATGGTCTCAAGCAGAGTGCTAGGTGTTGGAACACAAAACTCACTGAGACGTTGCTTTCTCTAGGTTTTCACCAGGGCAAAGCTGATCCATGTGTGTTTGTCAACGAGGAGGGGCAAAACAAACTGTATTGTTTATGTTTTGTTGATGATCTTCTGATGTTTTGGAAGAATCAGGCTTTTTATCAAAGCACCCTAGCTCAGCTGAAGGAGCACTTTGACATGAAGGATCTTGGTGAGGTATCCAACTATCTCTCTCTGCAGGTGGAGAGGGACCAAGCAGGTAATTTTCTGGTACACCAAACACAGAAAATTGCTGATGTATTAACCAGGTTGAATTTGGTTGATGCAAACCCAGCAGACACACCGATGGTGACAGGTAGACAGTACTGCTGAAGCGTTTTCTGACACTACGCTGTACAGATGCATTCTAGGCAAGTTGAATTTCATTGCTAGATGCTCAAGACCTGACATAGCTGTAAGCACTAACCTGCTTAGCAGACATGCCAACAATCCTCCTGTTCAGGATTGGAAAGCTCTGAAGCGCATAGCCCGCTATTTGAAAGGGACTTTGCACTACAGGCTGAGGTTCACCAGTCAGAAGACTGGAGGTCTTGAAATCTTTGCAGATGCTAGTTTTGGAAGTGACACCACGGATGGTACAAGCACTTCTGGAGTATGCTACATGTACAACCACTGTCTGTTTGACTGGTTGTGCAGGAAGCAGACGACAGTAAGCCTAAGTTCCTGTGAAGCAGAACTCAATGCTCTGTCATTTTCACTCATGGATTGTGAATGGTTGATGCAACTGTTTAAGGACATCAGAGTTTCTGTGAAATGTCCTGTACAAGTGTATCAAGACAATAGATCCTGTTTGGCTTTGCTGAACTCAGAGAGTTGCAAGCAAAGAACCAAGTACTTGCAGATTAAGCTACATCGTGCAAGGGAGTGTATTCAGAAAGGACTCATTCAGGTGTCCTACATGCCAGGAAATGAAATTCCTGCTGATCTGTTGTCTAAGGTTGTTAACAGAGAACAACTTAAGGTTTACGTACAAAGGTTGCAATTGGGTTGAACCACAGGTACTACAGGTTACACGGTAAGGGGGAGGATGTTAGGATATTTCCGTTCCACCTTAAAAGGGAGCAGGCTTTGTGAGTCACAGAGTCTGCGTATTTCCTGTTCACCGGATGTTTATGTTTTCTGTTGCTTTCGTTTTCTGTCTGTGTCGTAGACACTAAAGCAGGCAGTCATGTTTTTCTGTGTTCTGATCAACGCTGAATAAGCTTGTAAATAATGCTCTCCTGAGTGCAACTTTTGGCTGTGCATTATCTGCTGATAGAGTGTGCATGAGCTCTGGAATGTGGGAAGATATTTTCTAGAAACTCATGTCGCTGCGTGCCTACGGGAGGTCGATGGATCGTCCGGCAGACGGCTTGGGGGCCATGATGTTGGGAGCTGCCCAGATGGGCAGTGTATAAATAATAGCATTATTATTATTATTATTAATAATACCACTACTACTACTATTATTATTGAGGGTGGATTTGATTTCAATTGACTTGATTGAAATTACAATTTAAATCATGAGTCAGTAAGACTTGATTTAAATTCTTTTTTACAGAAAGGTTCAGCCTCGCTGGCACCCTCTCAATATGGCTAATTGGAGGCAGGTCTCCTTTCCGGAACCCTAAAACGCTGGCAATCCTCCTAAGACCGATAACCTTAGTCTCTAACCCCTATCCCTATCCCTAATAATAATAACCCATCCATCCAGCTGGGTTTCCCCAGCCACTCTGGGCGGCTCCCAACATCATCATCATCATCACCACCCTATCCCTAATCCCTGTTCCTATCCCTAACCATAATAATAATAATAACCCTATCTCTAACCCCTAAACCTATCCCTAATAATAATACCCCGTGGCTCCGAACACAGTAATAATAATAATAATAATAATAATAATAATAATAATAATAATAATTTATTCTTTATACCCTGCCCATCTGGGCGCCCGCTCGGGGCGGCTCCCATAATAATAATAATGATAACAACAACAACAACAACAACAACAACAACAACAACTCTATTCTGATACTGACAACCTTTGGAAGAATTAAAGGCCCCCTCCCCCCCAGGGTCCCCTTTCGCTCACTAGGTCGCGCTGATCCTCCTGGACCAAGTCCATCTTGTGGACCAGGCAGAAGACCTTGGCGTCAGGTGAGTTTTGCAAGATGGCCTCCAGGCACGACTGGTAGTAGTGCATGTCCTTCTCCAGCTCCCGACTCTCGACGTCGAAGACGTAAATCAGGACCTCGACATTGCGGAAGATGTTGTCCCTCTGGCTGGTGAAGTAGTTCTCCATGAAGGTATCCTGGCTGAGGAAACCGGGGGATAGAAATCAATTTAGGGACCCTCAGGGGTCATCCAGACAGACCTGCCGCAAGGCAGGCATCTCCCACAAAGGCTTCTGGGAAAGGAGGTGTGCCAAGTCAAAAAAACGGGTGATAATTTATCATTTATACCTTCCTCTCGCTGCTGCGCTTCTTCTTCTGACTATCTTACTAGTTGTCCATATGGTGCTGGCAGGGCCAAACCTTTCGGTGAAAAAGGGATTTTTATTATTGCAAAAAAAGGAAATCTTCCTCCGGGTGTCAATATTCAGCAAGACTGTAAATTATTCCAAAAAGGAAAACTTTCACCGCTTGTCAATATTCGGCGGATGACAGCGAGGCTGAACCTTTCTGTAAAACATTCCGAAAATGAAAACTTCCTCCACTTTTCAATATTAGGAGGATGCCAGCAAGGCTGAACCTTTCTGCAAATAAAGGATTTTTTAAAAAATTGTTCTGAAAAGGAAACTTTCCTCCAGTTGTCAATATTAAGACAATGCCAGCAAGGCTGAACCTTTCTTTTCTTAAAAAAATAAATTTATTTTATTTTTATTTTTTTGCCTCTCCAGCAAAGCATTCTGGGGAAAGAGTTGGGCCAGGTTGCCTTTCCAGGAAAGCATTCTGGGAAAGGAGGTGGGCAATGCTGTCCTGCTGGCTGCTGAAGGTGTCCTGCCTGAGAAAGTCAATTTTATCCCAGTTAAAAAAACAGTTTCAAATTTCAATTCTATGCCAATTAAAAACGGGTTTGACCAGTCTCAGCCGGGGAGAGCGGGATACAAATAAAACTTTTATTATTATTATTATTATTATTATTATTATTATTTATCGATTTTCCATGCTGGGGAACCGACTAATGCAATTTCATGCCATTTCATTACCAGTTTCCCACACTGGTGAGCAAATGGTGATGAAATTGAGGCCATTTCATGCAATTTTGTGTATTAAAACCAGCTGGAAATGGCTCATTTATGAAACCTCAACCTAATGTCATAATGACGTCTTTCAATCTAAGAGGAGAAGGAAAAGGGAAATTTGGGATAGAGTGGTAAAAAATAAGAGTAAATAAATGAAGCCTATGTTGTGAACATGAAGAGGATGCCAGCAAGGCTGAATCTTTCCGTTAAAAAAAAATATGGATTTTTATTATTCCCAAAAGGAAACCTTCCTCTGATTGTCAATATTAGGAGGATAACGGCAAGGCTGAACCTTTCTGTGAAAAAAAAAAAAAGGATTTTTTGATTTCAAAAAGTATTGTCCCTATTCAGAGGGTGCCAGGGTGTCAGCAAGGCGGAACATTTCAATTGGATTTAAATCAAGTCATAAAGAACAAGGATTTAAATGGTGAATTGAAATGGAGATTTAAATCAAATCCACCCAGGATATCAGTGTAAAAACTACTCTGGAAATTGAGGACTCCAGAAAGAAAACGTTTCTCTGCTTGTCGATATTCAGAGGAGGCCAGCAAGGCTGAGTCTTCTTGTAAAAAAACAAACCCGGGATTTTATTCTTCCAAAAAGGAAACTTCCCTCTGCTTGTCCATATTAAGAGGAAGCCAGCAAGGTTGAACCTTTCGGTAAAAAAGGATTTAATTCCTTACTGACTAGTGATCTAGATTGTGATTTAAATAAATTTGATTTAAATAATAATATTAATAATAATTTGATTTATATCCCGCCCATCCGGCTGGGTTTCTCCAGACATCTGAAGGCAGCCTTGTTTAGGGAAGTCTGGCTGATTTAAATTGGGATTCAAACTGGACGAGGGGTTTAAATGGCAATTTCCATTGACTGGATTTCAAGTGGAGGCTGGGCGGCCGTCTGTCCTGGCTGCTTGTGCCAAGATTCCTGCCTAATAGCGGGTCAGACTGGATGACCGCTGGGGGTACCTTTTGACTTGGCGAGGGGGGGCAAGAGGTACTTACCCGCCGCAGTCCCAGAGGTTGAGGACCAGGTTGCCCAGGAAGCGGACGTGCGAGTGCTCCACATCGACTGCAAGGGGGAAAATGAGATGATGATGATGATGATTATTATTATTATCAGCAACACCAGAAGAAGAATGAGCTTGAATAAGAAGAACAAGTTGAAGAAGAAGAATAGATTATTATTCCTATTATTATCATTATTTTCATCATCATTTGGCCAAGAACAGCAGCATCAGAAGAAGAATGAGCTTGAACAATAAGAACGAGCTGGAAAAAAGAGGAAGAGGAAGAAGAGATTATTATTCCTATTATTATCGTTATTTTCATCATCATTTGGAACAGAATGAATGAGAATGAGCTTGAATAAGAATGAGCTGAAAAAGAAGAAGACGAGATTATTATTCCTATTCCTATTATTACCATTACCATTATCATCATCATCATCATCACCATTTGCCCAAGAACAGCAGCACCAGAAGAAGAATGAGCTTGAATACAGTAATAAGAACGAGCTGAAGAAGAAGGAGGAGGAGGAGGAGGGAAGAAGAGAAAAAGAAGAAGAAAATGAGATTATTATTCCTAACATAATCGTTATTTTCATTATCATTTGGCCAAGAACATCAGCACCAGAAGACGCAGAAGAATGAACTTGAATAATAAGAACGAAATGAAAAAGAAGAAAAAGCTCGTCCTTCTTTTTATTATTCTGGCACAGTTCTTTTCCTAATAATAATAATAATAATAATAATAGTTTCTCTTGACAGACCGAGATGAGCAAGCGACAGCGAAGGTTGCAAGGTACTTAGTAGTAGTAGTATTAATAGTAATACCAATAACAAGAAATTGAATTAACTTGAATGAAATCGAATGAATTTGTGCTATTAAATTGAATGAATTTGAATGAAATTTAATTCACTTGAAATCGAATTAAATCGAATGAATTTTGGGGGAAATTGTAATAAAACCTGGTTCCGCCCCGCCCATTTCCCACCCCACCCCCCATCTCTACCCAGCACCCTTCGTTTTACTTGTGGCGCCCAGTCGGCGGGTGTCGCGGGCGATGTAGTTGGCAAAGATGATGGACCTCATGCTGGTCTTTCCGGAGCCGCTCTTGCCCATCAGGAGAACCTGGGGAGGAAGAATAAATAATAAGACTATTGTTGTTGTTGTTGTTGTTGTTGTTAGGGTTTAGAGAGAGAGGGACAGGAGTTAGGGATATGGTTATTATTATTATTAGGGATAAGGATTAGGGATAGGGTTGTTGTTGTTATTGATAGGGATTAGGGATAGGGTTGTTGTTATTATTATTAGGGTTAGGGATTAAGGATAGGGTTATTACTATCATTACTATTATTATTATTCTGTTGGGAGGCGCCCAGAGTGGCTGGGGAAACCCAGCCAGATGGGTGGTTTATAAATAACAAAATTATTTATTATTGAGGGTGGATTTGATTTAAATCAAATCGTTTTAAATCACAACTTTTAAATCACTCATCAGTAAGACTTGATTTAAACACTTTTTGTTTTTACAGAAAGCTTCACCCTTGCTGGCATCCTCTGAAATTCTGAAATTATGGTGATGTTTCATCAGTTAACAGCTTCTATTTGGACCACTTTTCTGCTGTCCTTGATTGGAAGGAGAAAAAGAATCATTTCCTTCCTAACGAAACAATTTATTTCACTAAAACTAGAACATTATAGCGTCACGATTTAAATCACGATTGAAACCACAAGTCAATAAGACTTGATTTAAATCCTGTTTTTTGTTGGATTTTTTACAGAAAGGTTCAGGCTTGTAGGCATCCTCCTAATACTGACAACCAGAAGAAGCATTTCTTTTTGGAGTAATAAAAAGTTAAAGGGACCCCTGACCATTAGGTCCAGTCGTGACCGACTCTGGGGTTGCGCCGCTCATCTCGCTTTATTGGCCGAGGGAGCCAGTGTACAGCTTCCGGGTCATGTGGCCAGCATGACTAAGCCGCTTCTGGCGAACCAGAGCAGCGCACGGAAACACCGTTGACCTTCCCGCCGGAGCAGCACCTATTTATTTACTTGTACTTTGACGCGCTTTCGAACTGCTAGGTTGGCAGGAGCAAGGGCCGAACAACGGGAGCTCACCCCGTCGCGGGGATTCGAACCGCCAACCTTCTGATTGGCAAGTCCTAGGCTCTTGCGGGCATCCTCTGAATATAGACAATTAATGTTCATTTTTGGAATAATAAAATCCCTTTTTACATCCCTTTTTTGTTGGCATTGTCTTAATATTGACAACCGGAGGAAGGTTTCCTTTTTGGAATAATATATTTTCAGTCTAGTTTTCATAGTTATATCCAGGGTGAATCTGATATACAGTTATCTCAAAGGTGACTGATAACTATGAAATGATGGTGAGATTTAATAAGTCATCTACTTATATTTAGACAAAGGTTTTTTGCTGTACTTGATTGGAAGGAGAAAAAACATCGTTTCCTTCATAGCAATTGAAACAATTTATTTTGCCAAAACAAAAACAGGATTGCATATGTATCCATGTTTGTTAACTGATGCGCTTAAACAATTTTTTAAAAATAAAAAAAAACACTTAAGACTGAGTTTTAACACACATGAAAAACTTTAAACAAATCCTTCCTGTATTTATTTCCCCCCATTTGAACTATAAAATGGTGGTTTTCTGGAGTCAAAATGAGAGTGCCCCTTAATTTATTTCTTTTTTTAAAACTGAGTTTTAGCCCACGTGAAAATCTTTAAACAAATCCTTATTCCCTGATGAACAGCCTTTGCACTAGAATGTAACTGAAAAGAGAAAACCTTGAGAAATATTTTTTCCTCCAAAAGCATTTCACTTTAAAAACCCAATTTAAATTAAAAAAATCTGATTTAAATTTAAAAAATCTCATTTCTTTGTTGTTGCTTGTAAAAAAACATTAATTTTTAGCCTTCCTTCCTGTCAGACGTCTGGCTTCCGAAAACCAGAGCATTTCCTTCCAGGTTTTTTTGGCGTTTGGGAGCCAAAACGTTCCAAAACGGAGGCGTTTGGGATTCGAGGTTTAACTGTATAAGCAGCAGGCTGAGAGAAACTACAGCCCTCACCTTCTTCTTCATGGCTGAGTTTGGCATCACACGCCTGCAAGGGGAAAAAATATATATTTTATAATAATATAACAATATAATATAACACTAATAATATAATATGACCCCACTCATTATCAACTTTATTACAGTGGTACCTCGGGTTAAGAACTTTATTCGTTCTGGAGGTCCGTACTTAGCCTGAAACTGTGGTTGCAAGAACCCTGGTGTGCAAGAACAGCAGTCCCTCAGCCAGTGACGTAGGATGATGATGATGATAACCATAACCCTATCCCTATCTCCTATCCCTATCCCTAATAATAATAATACAGTGGTACCTCTGGTTACATACTTAATTCGTTCTGGAGGTCCATTCTTAACCTGAAACTGTTCTTAACCTGAAGCACCACTTTAGCTAATGGGGCCTCCTGCTGCCGCCGCGCCGCCAGTGCACAATTTCTGTTCTCATCCTGAAGCAAAGTTCTTAACCTGAAGCATTATTTCTGGGTTAGCGGAGTCTGTAACCTGAAGTGTATGTAACCTGAAGTGTATGTAACCCGAGGTACCACTGTATAAGAATAAAAGAAAAAAGATGGTCCCTGGGTGGATAGTCATGTTTGCATGATGGGGCCACCTCCAGTGACCATGTGGCCTGATGTAAGAGGGTTCTAAAATCAGTCCTGAAAGCAGACTGATTGAGAATGACACACGCATAGGCTTTGCTCTCCCATTAACAGCGTGAACTGAAGCAAATTCTTGCCTCCCTTTGGGCTTAGCAATATTTCCTACAGCACTCTTGTTGAAGGGCATTGGAGAGTTAGGTGAGGGTCACTTTTCTGTTTTTCCACCAAGCCCCCAGACAAGAATGCTACAGCATCAGCCCCAAATGCTCAGTCTCATAACAAAAAAAATACTCAACAAAGTTAGGGCTGAGGGTAGGGGAAGTACAATCTTCATCTTTCCAGTCCGCTAGAAGCTGACCCTTTTGGTCATTATGGTCATGGAGCCAAATATCTGTTCCCAAGTTTAAAAAGTCTAAACAAGTAAAGAACAAGTTTGCCCTTTACATACAAAAGCCCTGAAATTCAGCCCATTGGGCAACTGATAATGGGGCTGGGAGGAGGGAGGTAAGGACTAGCACCTTCTCTGCCCTCCACTTCCAACAGCTACACCTGAAAGTTTCGTGATGGAGTTCGATTTGAGAAGCTGAATGTTTATAAAGGCACTTAGCCAATTTCTGCCACGGAAATTCTGAACAGAAACACTCTGCAGGTTCAGGCCCCAAAAGAAACTGCTCTATGGTCTCTGTGTTGGGAAATGGGAACAGATCTTGCTCATCACCAACCTTCCCTCTGCAAATCAGTATCACTATGAGGCTGAACTGAACAGCTTGCTCCAGAGTTTTAAGAGATACGTTTCTGTGGTGGACTCTAATCTGGTGAGCCGGGTTCGCTTCCCCGCTCCTCCACATGCAGTCTGCTGGGTGACCTTGGGCCAGTCACACTTCTCTCTGAACTCAGCCCCACCTACCTCACAAGGTGTCAGTTCTGGGGGTGGAAGGGAAAGGAGATTTTTAGCCACTTTGAGACTCCTTAAAGTAGAGAAAAGCAGGATAGAAAAACCAACTCCATGAATAAGAATTCTATGGAAAAGGACCATCCCTGCCATGATGATGAAAACTATGTGTTTGGATTTTGCTGTATTATACCAACCTGTGGAATATAACAGTTCGCAGATTCAAATCCTACAAAGTACTGAGTGCAAATATAACATTGAATCACAATGGTACAAAATAACTCAGCAGGCTGACATTTATCAAGAGTTAAACGAAGGTTAGTGTACTAAATATTTCCAATTCTAGGTAGTGTGCTATTGGAGAAATACCATATATGATTATAAAAAACTAAAGCAAAATTATTAAAAAATATGATTTCATTTCTAGATCAGACAGAAAAGATTTCTTCTACTATATATTTCTTTCTTTCTCATATACACACAAAGCTTCTATTTTTAAACAGAAAATATTTTTGTAACCTAAGGTCTATTATACAAATCCATACAGATGTTCATTTTGTTACAGTTCTGTTAAGTTGTATACAAATTATAAAGATTCCAAGTTTTGTTGATGTTCCTCCATGGGTCTATTATTTACTAAATTGGCGAGTTTTGCCATTACTGCATATTCTGATAGTTTCTCTTTCTATGCATCTATTTCAGGACATATGTCAGATTTCCGTATGTTAGCCAACACACTCTGACTGCTGTGGTCATATAACTAAATAGTTCCACTGACGATTTCACAACAGCTGAAGGAGTCATTCCCAACAGCATAGTTTGGGGGTCCAAGGCAAATTTAGGGGGGGTGTTACATTTTTTGCATTGCTAAATGAACTTTCCTTCAAAACTTTTTGGTCTTTTCACAGATCCATCATAAATGGAAGAAGGTCCCTTGAGGTCTATGATATTTCCAGCAATTTCCATTCATTTCATTATTCATCTCCTGTATATCTTTCAAAGTTAAGGTTAAGAACCGTTTCAGGTTAAGAACGGACTTCCGGAACGAATTAAATACTTAACCCGAGGTACCACTGTACTGGATTTTAAGTTACGGTTACATCTTTTAAAACAGCTGTCAGTATATCACACTGTATTCCACTTGCCTTCCAAAGGAACACGTGGCTCTCCCCACATAGCGGGTTAGGTTGAGACTGCTGATCCAAAGTGATCAGTAATTTTTACGGTAATTACAATCCTGCTTTCCCTTGTACCAGCTTACCTTGACTTCAGTAAGGCCTTTGAAAAGGTCCCCCATAATATTATTGCAAAAAAGCTAGTAAAATGTGGGCTAGACAAAGCTACTGTTAGGTGGATTTGTAATTGGTAGATGGGCTGAACCCAAAGAGTGCTCATCAGTGGCTCATCTTCATCCTGGAAAGAAATGACTATTGGGGTTCCACAAGGTTCTGTCCTGGGCCTGGTGCTATTCAGTCTTTTTATAAATGATTTGGATGATGGAATAGAGGGCATGCTAATCAAATTTGCAGATAACACCAAACTGGGAGGGACTGCTAATACCCCAGAGAACAGGGTCAGAATTCAAAATGACCTGAATAGCCTAGAGAGCTGAGCCAAAACCAACAATATGGAGTTCAATAGGGAGAAATGTAAGATACTACACCTGGGTAGAAAAAATGAAATGCAGAGGTGGGGGACACTTGGCTTGACAACAGTACCTGTGAAAGGGATCTGGGAGTCTTAGTCGACCACAAGCTGAACATGAGTCAACAGTGTGATGTGGCAGCTAAGAACGCCAATGCGATTCTGGGCTGCATCAATAGGAGTATAGTGTCTGGATCAAGCAAAGGAATGCTACCACACTATTCTGGTTGGTCAGACCACACCTGAAATACTGTGTCCAGTTCTGGGCACCACAGTTGGAGGTTATTGTCAAGCTGGAGCATGTCCAGAGGAGGGTGACCAAAATGTAAAAGGTCTGGGATCCAAGCCCTATGAGGAGAGATTTAGGGAGCTGGATTTGTTTAGTCTAGAGAAGAGAAGATTAAGGGGTGACATGATAGCCATGTTTAAATATTTGAAGGGATGTCATGTTGAAGAGGGAGCAAGATTGTTTTCTGCTGTTCTAGAGACTAGGATGCAGAATAATGGATTCAAACTATGGGAAAAGGGATTCCACCTAAACATTAAGAAGAACTTTCTGACAGTAAGGGCTGTTGGACAGTGGAATACTCCACCTTGGAGAGTGGTGGAGTCTCCTTATTTGGAGATTTTTAAGTGGAGGCTGGCTGGCCATCTGTCAGGACTGCTTTGCTTGTGTGTTCCAGGATGACAGGGGGTTGGACTAGATGGCCCTTGTGGTCTCTTCCAGCTCTATGAGTTTATGATTCTATGACACTAGCTAGTACACTGCACTGTTCCATTAGATAGATATTGTTGCTATTTTTTAAGCTAAAGGTTATGTATAGCTGGCATCTATTAAGTTTTTGAGCCAGCGCGGTGTAGTGGTTAAGAGCGGTGGACTCGTAATCTGGGGAGCGGGGTTCGCTTCCTCACTCCTCCACATGCAGTCTCAAAGCATCTCACAATCTCCTTTCCCTTCCTCCCCCACAACAGACACCCTGTGAGGTGGGTGGGGCTGAGAGACTTCAGAGAGAACTGTGACTAGCCCAAGGTCACCCAGCAGCTGCATGTGGAGGAGCGGAGAAGCGAACCCAGCTCACCAGATTATGAGTCCACCACTCATAACCACCACACCACACCTAAAGTGCCTTTTCCAGTTGTCAATAATGCTCTGTTGTTATCGTTTTTGAAACATTAGTGTTATGGTGGCACCTAAAGCCGGAAATATCTTCCTAAAAGATAAGACAAATGTTTAGGAAAAGTTGTTATGAAAGGAGGAATGAAGAATGTAAGTTCAGCATATAATTCTCTGCATTATGCTTTCAGGTCTCCATATGATGAGCATGTGGACAGACAGGAGAAGGCTGCATGAGGCTGATAGTTAATTGCAGGATGACCTCTGCAAAAGAAAGTTGTGCACATTTGATCTTTGTGACTGTTAAGTAAATGTTTAAATTATAGTTTTTTAATATCCAACCCAAGCTCTGACTTTCTCACTTCTCCCTTCACCTGTGTGTATCCTGCTAGTTCTATCCATTTCGCCTTTCTCTTGACACAAACGTATATAAAATTATATAGGAAAATGTTAAATGATCAGCTTTAATGCAGTGTCTCTGTCTCTACCTTTCTGTGTAATTGCTCAATAATGTCACTAAGAAAGCTCTATATATTGGAGTGGTCTCTTTTATTGGAATAATTTCCCAAAGTTAATTCTAAAGGGGTGCATAAGACCAGTGGGCCAGAATTTTTGTCCAAATAATATTTTTATTTTTTTCCTGAGGCCATCATTAAATCTTCATGCCGTTAACTCCACAGTTTAATCTCTCATGGAGTAAAGTGGCACTTCCTTTTACTGGGTGCCCCTGAGGTCAGTATTATGGGAGAGGGATGAAAAGTTCTCTCTATCCACTTTATCTTCTTAAATTTTTAAACCTCTATCATGTCTGCTCCCCACTTAGTCACCTTTTATAGACTGAACATTTCCAAACTCTTCAGCCTTTTCTCAAAGGAAAAGCACTGTTACCCCTTAATCGTTTGGTTGCCCAATTCTAGATGTAAGAG
Source organism: Podarcis pityusensis (assembly GCF_964106645.2). Lineage (NCBI taxonomy): Eukaryota > Metazoa > Chordata > Lepidosauria > Squamata > Lacertidae > Podarcis > Podarcis pityusensis. The sequence continues at coordinate 29,781,133 of NC_138045.1, read as the reverse complement.
CAATCTGGTTGCCACATCTATCACCCTGTTGATCACCAGGGTTGATTTGGCTGATCAGACTGGCAAGAAATGTGTCTGCCATCTCCATCACTGTGCATCCCTCCCTATGCCACACACTCCATGGAAGAGAACGACCATCCCACACAGAGCGAGAACACCCTCTTCTGCACTTTTCCCAGCTATGCCAAAACTGTACATGGTATTCCAAATGGGACCACACTATAGAACTGTACAGGGACATTACAATACTGACCATTTCATTTTCAGTTCCTTTTTCAATAGTCTCCAGCACGGAATTTGGTTTACCAACATAGCCACTATACTGCTCAGCACTAATTCCAGATCATGCATGAATAAATGAAATAATAGCAGTTCTGATCCTTGTGGGACCCAACTGCTCACTTTCTTTCACTGAGAGAGCTGTCCATTTGTTCCAACTTCCTGTCGCTTGACCAATTTGTAATCCCCAGTGGGCCAAATCTTTGGTCCCATGGCTGGTAAGATTACTCTCAGTAGTCTGGTGAGGTTTCTAATCAAAACCCCCTTTGCTAGTCTAAGCATATCATGTCTAACAGCTCACCCTCATGCAGGTGCTTGTAACTCTTCTCAAGGAACTCCAAAATGTTGGTGAGCAGGACTTCCTTTTGCAGGAAAGCTATGGAATGCACATGATATTTCAAACAGTGGCTCATTACGCACTCACCCTTGTGGTGGGTGAGTGCGGGTCCTCTGCACCCTCCCAGTGCAGACAATCAAAAAGGGACAAGAGCAAGTGCAAGGATTGTTGATGAAAGGGGATCTCTTCTGATTAAGTATATCTCATGGCCTGTGGGAATGGGAATTATCAGATGTTTCTGAGGCATATGACATCACATTAAAAATCAGGTGCAACCACCACTTAGTCCTGTTATAAGGCAATTGAGGAAAAGCAATATTCTAGCATTGCAAAAGAATGCAAGTATGCCATCAGTTCTATGGGCAAATCGAGACTGCGAAACACAAGATTGCCACAGGGACTTGCAGCAGGGCAGCAGTTGTGACCTCCTTGTGGGGAAAGCACCATGAGGGCCAAATCTGGATTGGTACCACAGTGAAAGGGGAGAATGGGCTTCAGCCTTCGCCCTGGCCCTTTTTAAACAACAACAATTCTTATTATTTATTAGATTTTTAAGCTGCTCTCTTCACCAAAGTGGGCTCAGAGCAGTGTACAACATCAGAAATTCAATAAAACAGATAGATTAAAAGACAATTTGACTCCAATAACTGAGGCACCCTGATTACCAGCTACTAGCCCAGCAAGGGGAAGGATAAAAGGGGAAGAGGGAAAGGACCAACAGGAAGAGGGAAAGAGTGAGAAGAAAATAAAAAGGGAAGGGAAAAGGAAAGGTAAAAATAAAACCATTGCTGCCCTCAACCTTAGGACTGGTGAAACAACTCGGTCTTAAAAGCACTACAGAACTGAGATCCTCTTCTTCTTCTTCTTTTCTTCTGCGATCACTCGTAGCCGAGTAAGATTGTCTTCCATAAACACGGTTTTAACAATGAGTCCGTAAGTGACTGTGGAGGCCAATTCTGGACCCACATGTCCTTCCACAGTGGGGACATTGGTTCCCGGGCAGGAGGTGATCATGGTGTGGATTTGCCAAGCGTGCCTTCCTCTTAGCACGTTTCTCCCTTGCGTCCTGAGTTTGAGTGTCTTCAAAGTCCATGACACCTTTGGTAAAGGCTATTCTCCAACTGGAGCGCTCGCAGGCCAGTGTTTCCCAGATGTCGGTGTTTATACTACATTTTTAAAGATTTGCCTTGAGACAGTCTTTAAACCTCTTTCGTTGACCACCAGCATTACGCTTTCCATTTTTAAGTTTGGAATAGAGTAGTTGCTTTGGAAGATGATGATCAGGCATCGGCACAACATGACCAGTCTAACGAAGTTGATGTTGAAGAATCATTGCTTCAACACTGGTGATCTTTGCTTCATCTATGTCAGGGAACTGACATCGGAGCTAGAGGCGGAGGGGAGGCTCTCGAATGATGCTGGAGAGGGGCCCAGCAGGGAGAGAGGCAGCTCCGCAGATGGGGAAGCAAATCAGCGCAACACCAGGGATAAAGAGGGGCTGATGGGGGAATCGGCGAGAGGGCTCCAGGACTCTTCACCGGACACTAGCGGGGAGAGCACGGGTCCTCTGCTACCCACGCCCACCCTGCGCAGAAGACTTCCGCGCAGACAGAGTAGGAGGAGACTGGGTGTCAAACAACTTTTATGTTGGAAAAGATTTAAGAAACGCCCACTGACGGATTCTGCCAGCGACTGAGGCAGTCACGAAATGAAGGGCTGTCCAGACTGAAAGGTTTAACAGGGCAACAAGGCCAGGAGAGGCGGCAACTTACGCACGAGCAACCCATACTCATTACAGCAATCCGTCAGTCCCTGACGTCGCTCGTGCACAGTGACAGGCAGGCAGCATCATGAGCAAAACCGGAGAAACAGGCGCCACGGAGGGAGCAGCTGGAGTGCAAAATCTGGTGGAGAGGAACCGAGATTTGGAGCAGCATGTGGCTCTGCTGACGGCGCGGCTGGAAGAAAGGCGGTCTCAGGATGCTCAGGTCAGACCCACCCCCTTAGCAAGGAAGGTACCGGGACTGGTACACAAGTTTGGAGGGAAACCCCAGGACTACAGTGCGTTCCGAACGGAAATAGAGTACGCTTTGGAACTGCAACAGAATGATTTTGCAGACGATGGGGAGAGGGTTGCCTATATTGTCGGACATCTGCAGGATGGGGCCAGAGAATGGATTAGGCCCCTAATGGCAACGCAGAATGCCGCCTTGAAAGACCTGAGGAAATTCTTCCAGGCGATGGATGCAATTTATTCCAGTGATGTACAGCAAAGTGTGACTCGGCGGGAACTGATGGGCTGCAAACAGGGGAACCAGTCAGTTAGAGACTACTGGTCACGCTTTGCCATGTTAGTCCACTGGCTCGGGTGGGATTTGGACTCTGAACCCATTCAAATGCTGTTCGAGGAGGGGTTGTCCCCAACGGTGAAGGACGAGCTTTCCCGCGCACCCCGCCCGCAGTCGATGGATCAGCTGACCAAGGCTGTGCTTGCGATTGGTGTAAGGCAGGAAGCGCGGGCCCAGGAGAAGCGAGAAGGGAGAGAGCAACGTTACCATGACTACCGCATTCCTGAAATACCAAGGCAGCCTTCCCCGCCAGCGGAGCCCATGGAAATAGATGGGGCGCGCGCGCGGGAGATTTCAAACTCCAGTGAAGGTCGCAAGAGAGAGGGAAAAGATGGGAAAACCACCAGGAAGTGTTTTCTCTGCCAGCGGCCAGGACATTTTGCCAGGGTCTGCCCGCAAAGAAAGGCCTGGCAAGGGATGGTGGGAGCTGCAGGGGGTGAGGAGGAGATGGTAAAGGAGCAGGGAAACGCCAAAGCTTGGCTGCCACTCAGCGGGCACAGCAGCCAGGCCAGCAACCAATAGAAGTGCCCAGACCAGACCCCCCCAGGGCGGCTATAGCCATAGAAGTGGTGCTAGAACTCCCAAATGGGCACCCAGTCAAGGTGAAAGGGCTGTTGGATTCAGGCAGTTCCTGCAATTTCTTCAGCAAGGACTTTGCACTAGAGCACCAGCTCCACCTGCTGCCCCTGGATTTCCCCTTGCAAGTAACCACCATTGATGGCAGGGAGCTTCTGGGAGGGGAAGTGACGCACCAGACCCCACCAATGAGAATGAGGGTCTCCAGGCACACGGAGACCATCGCCTTTCACGTAGCCTCACTGGCAGGGCCCCCAATAATATTAGGGATGAGCTTGCTAGCACAACATGATCCAGTGGTGGCATGGCATCAGAGAACGGTCACCTTTGGGTCCGCCTACTGCTTGGAACACTGTCTAGGGGGAGAAACCCCAAGAATGACCGTGGCCAGGGTGGCTGGGATAGCTGTGGAGCCGGAAGGGGAGGTGCCACCACAATATGCTGACCTGCAGGAGGTCTTCAGCGAGAAGGAGGCAGATAGACTACCCCCACATAGGCCCTTTGACTGCCAAATCAACTTGCTCCCTGGGGCGCAGCTACCGGTGGGTAAACTATATGCCATGTCGGACAGGGAGATGAAGGAGTTGCGGGAGTTTATTGACAAGAACCTGAAGAGGGGGTTCATAAGGGAATCAAAGGCGGTGGGGGGCAGTCTGGTGTTCTTTGTGGACAAAAAAGGGACTAATTGGCCTAGATTAGTCGTAGATTACAGGGCGTTAAACCAGGTGTCAGAACCCGTGACCTTCCCAATGCCCAGGATTGACGACATTTTAACACGGGTGAGGCAGGGAAAGATTTTTACCAAGCTGGACCTCAGGGGAGCCTACAATTTGATTAGGATGAGGGAGGGGGATGAATGGAAGACCACAATGTTCACCCCCCTGGGGGGCTTTGAATACTTAGTTATGCCATTTGGATTACAGTCAGGCTCCGCCTGTTTTCAAGCTTTCATGCACCACGTGTTGGGGTCCCTGCTGTACAAGAACTGCATAGCCTTCTTGGACGACGTCTTAATCTATTCGGACAATGAGAAGCAACATGTCAGAGACGTCAGGGAAGTGCTAAAGAGACTGCAGAAGCACCAGTTGTGGGTCAAGCTGGAAAAATGTCAGTTTCACGCCAGAGAAGTCGAGTTTTGGGGGTACAAGTTGTCAGACAAAGGCTTAGCGATGGACCCAAGCAAGGTGCAGGCAGTGCTGGAGTGGAAGGCTCCCAAAACCCGGAAGGACGTGCAGAGGTTGCTGGGGTTCAGCAACTTCTACAGGAAGTTCATCAAGAACTTCGCCCACTTGACAGCACCCATCACAGATTGTCTCAGTAGCAAAAGGAAGTTCGCCTGGACAGAGGAGGCCCAACAATCCTTTGAAAAACTGAAAAAGGCGTTCGCATCGGAAGAGCAGCTCCTGCACGTGGATCTGGAGAAACCCTTGAGGCTAGAGACCGACGCGTCCGACAGAGCCATTGGGGCAGTTCTTTTGCAGCCAAGGAGGAGCAAGCAGGAATGGAGACCGTGTGCCTTTTTCTCGAGAAAGCTGAACAAGTCGGAGCAAAACTATACAGTGTATGACCGTGAACTGCTTGCGATCTATGCGGCGTTTTGTCGATGGCGACATCTACTAATAGGGGCGCAGCACAAGATCCAGGTTTGTACAGATCACAAGAACTTGGAATATTGGAGGACCGCACGAGTGCTCAACCAGAGACAGATTCGTTGGGCACAGGAGTTCTCCAAGTTTTCCTTCGAAATCCGATACGTGCCAGGAGAGGAAAACGTGAGAGCAGATGCTCTCTCCCGGAAACCGGAGTACTTGGAAGGAGAGGGGCCACCGGAGATACGACACGTGATCCCCGAGGACCGATGGGTGTGTGGGGGAACCTTGGTGGGGCAACGAGAACTGGCTGGACTTACTAGAAACGACGTGTTCGCACAGACTAAAATCCGGGAACTCCGAGACGGAAGAGAAACCCAAGGAGGGTTTGAGGAGAAGGAAGGGGTGCTGTACTATAAGGGGGCGCTGTATGTACCGGGGGAGACCCTACGGGGGAAGGTACTCAAACAACTCCACGACAACCCCACAGCGGGGCACTTTGGACAGCACAAAACCATGATGCTTGTCACCTGGCAGTTCTGGTGGCCCAGGGTGAGGGAGGATGTACGGGAATATGTACGGGGTTGCGACCGCTGCCAAAGGGCAAAGGGGGAGCGGGCTGCCCCCGCAGGATTACTGGAACCCTTACCCACGCCGGGGAAACCTTGGGAGGTGGTGTCCATTGATTTTATGACCGATTTGCCCAAGTCAAGGGGGAAGACAGCAGTCATGGTAGTGGTCGATCTACTAACAAAAATGTGCCATTTTATAGCTTGCTCACATGCGGTCACGGCAGAGGAAATAGCCAGGTTGTTTGTAGATCACATCTTCAGGTTGCATGGGGCTCCTCCGAGGGGCATCTCCGACCGCGGGAAACAATTTACTTCCCGTTTCTGGAGGAAGCTCATGAGCTTGCTGCAGGTAGAGGTGGGCTTCTCGAAGGCGCGACACCCGGAAACCAATGGGCAAGCAGAAAGAGCGAACAGTATTCTCCAGCAATACCTACGCTGCTACGTCAGCGAGAGGCAGAACGATTGGGTAGAGAAACTAGCGCTGGCTGAATTTGCGTACAACAACGCTGAACATGTGTCAACGGGAATGAGCCCGTTCATGGCCAATTATGGGTGTCACCCCAGGGCCTTCCCGGGGAGTGGGGAGGAAGGTTGGAGCGTACCGGAGGAAGAGCAGTTTGTGGAAGAAATGGAAGCCCTGCACCAGCAACTTAAGATGAACTTGGAGCGGGCCAAGGAAATTTACAAGAGGCAGGCAGACAAGCGCCGTAGGGAAGGGGAGACCATACAGGTGGGAGATCGGGTGTGGTTGTCGACCCAAGGGTTACCTTTTAAGGGGGGGGGTGCAAGAAGTTGCAACCGAGGCGGCTGGGACCGTTTGAGGTAACACAGCAGGTGAACCCCGTGGCATTCAAGCTCAAATTGCCAGACAGCATGAAGATACACCCGGTGTTCCTGTTGGGAAAAAGCACCAAGGCAAAAGCCAGCTCCAGATGGCTGGAATGCAAAACAGTGCAGATGTACTGTTGGGGAAAAGGTGGAGCCTATTCTCTGTACTGAGCACCGGATGTTAGCTCAGAGTGTCATCTGACCTGTACTGGAAGTACAGGGGAGGAGTGTGTGACTCTTCTGATGGAGTCTGAAGGGAACAGTCACATTTCTATGTACTGTTGAGTGACAGGAATAAAACATGTAGAAAGGACTCCTGTCTGTCTCATTTCCCCTCCCTGGGGAGAATGCAGGGAGGGAGAGAGAAGCAGAGAAGCAGAGGGTGTGTTCTTCTCACGACTAATGAGAAGAATCGCCGGGTTTATGACCTAGCCTGCCGGGAGACGCAGCGGAGAGGTCATCCAGTATCTCGCTCAATTGCCTCGGGGGAGGCCAGGTACCTCTGCCTGTGAGCTGAAGATACTAACATATGGCAGCCTTCGGATGGTTGCGATTCATCGGACATCTGCATGAGAGGCTGATGGATTGTCCTCCTCTGCTCCAAGGAGGAAGAGAAGCGTCTGAAAGAAGCCAGAGGCTCAACAGACAGCTGGTGGAAAGAAGAGGTGTTTTTCCAGAGCAACAAAGTTCAAGGTATGCTGCTGCATTTCGGGCTAAAAGTGTGAACGCAGATTGATTGATTCTCTGGTTCACGGGGGAGCTGCGTTTTGGAAAAATACAGCTCCGGGAGAAGAGGCCTGCATTCCACAAATTCTTGTGGTTAAGATAAGAAGTCCTATTGAAATGCATTGTTGCTAAGTAACGGAAAGTTGGAAAGTTACTGGCAAAGGGGCTGGACTGTGATTATGAAGCTTGAGAAAAGCGAAACAAAACCAGAGAGTGTTTTGGCTACAAAGTTTACGTGCCCTTGGAAGGGACTTTCAATAGCAGCCTGAGTTTAGCTGCCAGGTGCAAAGAGCGTAAACAACTTGCAGTTTGCTGCGTGAGAAAGAAAAAAACAACTGTTGGATTTTACAGCTTGTTTGAAAGTGAGAGAGGCTTGGATTCAAAATGGATGCCAAGAAGGGGGGAGACTTGCCTAACTCATCTCCCCTGACCAGAGACAGTTATTCATCAGAGTCTGGATGGATAACTACCCCAGAAGGGGTGAGCCAAGATGATGCTGGCCAAGTTCCTAAGAGCTCAACGAAAGCTGAGGAGAGCTTTGACCCCAGAGGGGAGAGTGCAGGAACTGTGGCTGTTGGAACTGTTGGTGTTCCTGAACAAGGTGCAATGGGTGTTGCTGACAGGGGGAGGGAAGAACAGAGTTCAAATCTCCCCACTGATGATGCTACTGGGAAGCATGGAGTAGCATTGAGTGCTGTCCGATGCTACAATTGTGGACAGACTGGGCATCTACAGCGAAACTGTAAGAAGCCGCCCCAGTCAAGAAGAGCAAAGAGCAGCTCTACGAAGCCTGAGGCGTCAGGCAAAAGCCGTTCCAAGTGCCAGGTGAAACCTGCAAAGGCTATGATGGCGAAAGGAACCACGCCAGATGTTGGGAACGCTTTCATAATCGACACTGGATGTACAAAACATTTATGCCCACACAGACAACTGTTTTCGACGTTGAAGAAGCAAAGCTTCACTGTGAAACAGGCCAACGGTCAGGAGTTGGAAGCGACCGGAATTGGAACTGTGTATCTTGAGAGTCTGAACTTGACTATAAGTGATGTTTACCTGGTTCCAGAACTAAGATTTAATCTGCTGAGCGTGTCGCAGATTGCAAAGAAAGGACTGAAACTGTCCTATGATGCTAAAAGCTGCAAGATCTACAAAGATGGAGAACTGTTTCTTACTGCCAAAGAGAAAGATGGACTGTATTTGTTGACTTTTGATCAAAGTGATTACATGAAATGTAATTCTTCTGTTTCTAACGAAATCTCTCTTGCAGGTGTGACCAGTGTGAGCACCAGGAAGGTGACGAAGAAGGTCGACAGAGCATTTCAGCGGGTGTATGCTGATGTGATTGGTCCTCTAGAACCATCTAGAGGCGGTGCACGATTTTACCTTTTGTGTGTGGATTGTTTCACTAATTATTCTTGGGTTTATATGATGGAGAAACCGCAAGAAACTTTAGAAAAGTTTCAGGAGTTTTGTGACAAGGTTAAAAGTATGCATGATGCTAACATTGATTGTCTTTTCACAGATGACAAACAAGTTTTTCTGTTACAGAAGTTTCAGAAGTTCCTGGATGGAAAAGGGATAGACCACAAAGTTGCTGTTTCGCCAGAAGCGTGGAACAGGGGGGTCTGTGTAAGAGTGAACAAAGAATTGCAAAAGGGGATGAATGCGCAATTGCTGAGTTCACATTTGCCACATGAATATTGGGCCGAATCGCTAGCGTCCTATCTTCATGTGTGGTTGAGAAAAGTCTCAACAGAGTTGGGATGTTCTCCTTTTGAGAAGCTGTTCAATAGAAAACCTTCTGTTGCCTATTTTAAGGTTTTCGGGTCTCATGTGAGAACAGAAGCTCCAGGTGGAGTAAAGAATGCCAGAGGCATTTTTGTGGGTTATGAAAAAGGTCTCTACAGAGTAATTTTGTCTGAATCTGGTCAGGTGATTCTCACAAAGTTTCTAGAGAGTGCTCCAGAGCAAGAGCGGGTTGTAGAACAAACATTTCCCACAGGTGGCAATTCAGATGATAATGATGATGATTTTTCTGATGTCACAGATTACAGTGGTACTGACGATGACAGTGATAGCTCAGAGAGTTCAGTTGTAACAGTCATTGAGAGGAAATCTCACACAATGGATAGACCTTCACAGGTGAAGGAAGAACCACTGATTGCTACTGGTTCTCAACAGAGTCCAAAGGTTGAACCAGTGAGCACAGAGGATCAGAACCTCATACGCAGGTCTGAGAGAGTTACAAAGGGTGTACCACCAAAGAGGTACTCAAAAGAGTTTGCTAACTTAGCTGTTGCATGTGTTGCTATTGTTAACAACTCAAAGCAGGCTGAAGCAGTGTCTAAGTCAGAGACAAAGACACAACAGAGAGTAGCTAGCCAAGGTAATGCAGAAGCACTCATTCCTTGGAAGCCAGACAACCAGAGAGGTACACTGGTGAAACCAGTGGTGGGGAGTTCCAAGGGTGGAACTGAAACAACAGGGGACTGTTATATGTATAACAACTGTTTGTTCTCTTCTCTGGATCATGTTTTGCCAATTGATGCTTTTGGGGGAGGATGTTGGGAAAAAGCACCAAGGCAAAAGCCAGCTCCAGATGGCTGGAATGCAAAACAGTGCAGATGTACTGTTGGGGAAAAGGTGGAGCCTATTCTCTGTACTGAGCACCGGATGTTAGCTCAGAGTGTCATCTGACCTGTACTGGAAGTACAGGGGAGGAGTGTGTGACTCTTCTGATGGAGTCTGAAGGGAACAGTCACATTTCTATGTACTGTTGAGTGACAGGAATAAAACATGTAGAAAGGACTCCTGTCTGTCTCATTTCCCCTCCCTGGGGAGAATGCAGGGAGGGAGAGAGAAGCAGAGAAGCAGAGGGTGTGTTCTTCTCACGACTAATGAGAAGAATCGCCGGGTTTATGACCTAGCCTGCCGGGAGACGCAGCGGAGAGGTCATCCAGTATCTCGCTCAATTGCCTCGGGGGAGGCCAGGTACCTCTGCCTGTGAGCTGAAGATACTGACAGTTCCATAGGTCCCTACTCTCACCGTACAGGGAAGGACGGGGATTCCCGGGGTGAGAGGGAGAAGTCACCACACACCCGCAGGTAGAAGAGAGGGAGCACCACAACTTGGCCACGGAAATACTTGGTTCAAGGTGGCGAGGGTGCCAGGTGGAGTACTTGGTGGCTTAGGAGGGAGAACCCGGGTCGGAAAACACGTGGGTTCCCGCGGAGGCAATCACTGACGGGTATCTGGTGGAGGAATTCCACCGCCTGTTCCCGGACAAACCCAAACCACTAGCGAGATTCTGGGAGGAGCAATTTGGAACCACAGACAATGAAGAGGATTTTGTGGGTTTTTCTGCCTCCGAAGGGGAGGGAGAAGAGGCTTCAGAGGAAGAAGAATCAGACTGGGAGGCCCACCCCGCAGGAAGGGATCAGAGCGGGTGGGAAGCGGGTTTTGAATCCTCAGAGGATGGCGACAGCTCCTTCCGGGGGTTCCCTGCATCGTCGGCCGAAGAAAGGGACAAAGTTGGGTCAACAGGTCGGGCCGGGGGTGGAGGGGGTCCTGGGGGGGAGGTGGATGTCAGGGAACTGACATCGGAGCTAGAGGCGGAGGGGAGGCTCTCAAATGATGCTGGAGAGGGGCCCAGCAGGGAGAGAGGCAGCTCCGCAGATGGGGAAGCAAATCAGCGCAACACCAGGGATAAAGAGGGGCTGATGGGGGAATTGGCGAGAGGGCTCCAGGACTCTTCACCGGACACTAGCGGGGAGAGCACAGGTCCTCCGCTACCCATGCCCACCCTGCACAGAAGACTTCCGCGCAGAGAGAGTAGGAGGAGACTGGGTGTCAAACAACTTTTATGTTGGAAAAGATTTAAGAAACGCCCACTGACGGATTCTGCCAGCGACTGAGGCAGTTACGAAATGAAGGGCTGTCCAGACTGAAAGGTTTAACAGGGCAACAAAGCCAGGAGAGGCGGCAACTTACGCACGAGCAACCCATACTCATTACAATCTAGTACACTGATATTAGTTTGCCTGTCTCCCCAAGTGATGTGTAAAATTTTTCGGAGACACCGTTGATGGAATCTTTCAAGAAGTTGGAGAAAGCCGCAGTTGCGATCGGGAGAAAGCCGCAGTTGCAGAGCTCAGGCGATGCTGGATTTCGGCATCAATGTTGGCCCTTGTGGAAAGATAACTGCCTAGGTAGAAGTGATCGACATTTTCCAATGTTACACCACTGAGTTGGATTTGTGGAGCTGCAGAGGGGTTATTTTGTACTCATTGGTGCAGCGCTTTGGTTTTTTGGATATTGAACGACAGGCCAAGCTTTTCGTAAGCTCCTGTGAAGATATTTAGGATGGTTTGGAGGTCATCCTTCCGAGTGTGCACACAATACATTGTCATCAGCATACTGAAGCTCTATGATGGAAGTTACAGTAACCTTACTCTTTGCTTTCAGCCTGCTCAGATTAAAGAGCTTTCTTTCCATCTGTTCGATATATGATTTCTACCCCAGTGGGGAATGTCCCTTCGACAAAGTGTAGGATCATGGCAATGAAAATAATGAATAGAGTTGGGGCAATAACACAACCCTGTTTAACACCTGATCCCACTGTGAATGGTTCACTTTGAGAGCCATTGTTATCCACGATTGTTGCTGTCATATTATCATGGAGGAGCCGAAAGTTTACAAATTCATCTGGGCAGCCAATTTTCAGAAGGACAGTCCACAGGGCATTACGATTTACAGCGTCGAAAGCCTTAGTCAGATCAAGAAATGCCATATACAGGGGTTGGTTTTGATCTCTGCATTTTTCCTGAAGTTGTCGAACTGTGAAAATCATGTCCACTGTCCCCCTAGAAGGCCGAAAACCATTTTGGGATTCAGGAAGGGTCACCTCGGATATTGTTAAGAGACGGTTTGCTAAGATCCTTGCAAGAATTTTGCCGGTCACAGCTAATAGAGAGATGCCTCAATAGTTTCCGCAATCAGTTCTGTCACCTTTTTTAAAGAGATTGATAATTTTGGCATCCCTGAAGTCTGCTGGGATCGCTTCTCTTTCCCAGATTTTTTTGATGAGCTTGTGAAGTTGTTGTGTAAATTCAATTCCACCCACTTTGAAGATTTCAGCAGGTATCTCATCAGGTCCACTGGCTTTGTTGTTTTTCACTTGGTTAATAGCTGTACACAACTCTCCCAGATTTGGAAATACTGCAAGCTCATCTCTAATTTGTTTTTGTGGGATTTGTGAGAGGACCTCAGCAGCTATGGGGGAGTTCCGGTTAAGGAGATGTTGGTAGTGTCCTTTCCAGCACAGTACAATAGTTTACCGTACTTTTTGGACCATAACACTCAGGTTTCCCCCCCTAAAAGATAAAGGGAAATGTGTGTGCGCTTTATGGAGCGAATGCAGGCGGGAGGAGCCGCTCTTGCTGGCTTTTCGGCAGCCTCTCTTCCTCCGTCGCTGGGAAGCCGGCAACAGCTCTTGCCTGCTTGCTGCTCTATTGCTTTTCGGCAGCCTCTCCTCTCCTCCTCCGTCGCTGGGAAGCCGGCAACAGCTGAGCGCAGCGTGTCTGCCTGCTTGCCTGCTCTATGGCTTTTCGGCGAGGTGGGAGAAGAGAGGCAGCTTGGAAGCCGGCAACAGCTGAGCGCGTGTAAAAGCCAAGGTCGGAGAAGGAAGACAGCCTCTCTTTCTCAGTGTCTGCCTGCTCTATGGCTCTCCCTTACACACATGTAAGCGGCTCTTACTCTGCTTTCCTTACAATGAGCCGGAAGGAGGGACAAAGAGGGCATCCCCTTCCGTCCATCCCCCAGCACCTCACTGGTAAATTCAAACAAAGCGGCTTACAAGGCTCGTGTCCCTGCATCTCCTCCTCCTCTTTTTGCTCTCGTTCGAGGCAAGACAGCTGCACAAAAGTGAGTTCCCCCTCTCTCTTCCTTCCCTCCCTCCCTCCCTCTTCCAACTTCAAACAATATTGGGGGGCAGCCAGGTAAGCCCCACCTCACATACCACAATGGGGGGTGGGGGATGACTCCCTCAAATATTTAATGGGGGGTGAAGGCACCTAGGCCCATAGGAGTTGGCTGCTTTGCCTAGGACAAATGTGAGCTCTCCCTCCCTCTTCCAACTTCAATAAAATATTGGGGGGGGGGCAGGTACAGGTAAGCCCCATCTCACAGACTGCAATGATCTCAAGACAAAGTGCATGCACACTGGTACCTTATATGAATGGCAATGCCCATCAGCATGGGGGGAGGATGACTCCCTCAAATATTAATGGGGGGGAAGGCACCTAGGCCTATAGGAGTTGGCTGCTTTGCCTAGGAGAAATGTGAGCTCCCCCCCACTCTCTTCCTTCATCACTGTATTGGAGATACCATACATTACTGACAGTTCCTTCATCATTTTCTTGCAGAAAACTGATAAGGATGATAAAGCAGAGAAGACTAGCATATAAGATTCCTTTTAACCTAGAGGTAGTAAAATATGCTAAGGAGCATGGAAACAGAGCAGCAGAGAGACATTTTGGGCCACCTCCAACAGAAAGAATGATAAGAGATTGGAGGAAACAGGAGGATCAGCTGCAAAAAGCAGATAAAAATAAGCACACTTTTCGTGGACATGCTGCAAAGTGGCCACAGTTGGACGTGGCCATGAAAGAATGGATCACACATCACCGGAATAATGGCTTCACAGTCTCCACAAAAATGATAATATATGAAGCCAAACGCATTGCTTTAGAGAAAGGCATTCATGATTTTACTGGCTCACCATCATGGTGCTACAGATTTATGAAGCGACGTGGCCTTGCTATGCGCACGAAAACTAGAATTGCACAAAAAATGCCAGAAGAATATGAATCTAAGATTCTGTCTTTTCATAAATTTGTAATTGATGCTAGGAAGAGAAATGGATTTGAAATTGGCCAGATTGGGAATATGGATGAAGTCCCGCTAACCTTTGATGTGCCATCTAATAGGACTGTTGATCTGAAAGGTGCCAAAACTATTGTTGTGAAAACCTCCGGACATGAGAAAACCCATTACACGGTTGTGTTGTCTTGCTGTGCAGACGGCACCAAATTGCCACCCATGTTAATTTTCAAAAGGAAAACATTTCCAAAACAAGTGATTCCACGAGGAATTGTTGTACATGTTCATGAGAAAGGATGGATGGACGGACGAAAATGGAATGAGAGTATGGGTTGAAAAAGTGTGGTCCAAACGTCCTGGAGGGCTTTTGAAAAAAACTGCCTTATTAGTACTGGACAAGTTTAGAGCACATATTAGCGAAACTACAAAAAAGTGCTTTAAAGAAGCGAAGACTCATCTAGCTGTAATTCCTGGAGGTCTTACCAGCCAGTTGCAACCTCTCGACGTTTCCATCAACAAGCCATTTAAGGTCTTTATGCGAGAAGAGTGGAACAAATGGATGGCTGCTGGTAATCATGATCTGACACCTACTGGACGAATGAAGAGGCCCACTATCACTCAAGTTTGTGAATGGGTGAAAACATCATGGCACTCGGTGAAGGAGGAAATCGTTGCACAGTCATTCAAAAAATGTGGCATTAGCAATGGTTTGGATGCAAAAGAAGATGACATTTTATATGAAGATGGCGAAGAAAGTGATGCCAGTGATTGTGAGCAGCTGAACTTCATAAATTCTGACTCTGGCACTGATGAGTTCTTGGGGTTCACAGAAGACTAGAAGAGTACTCGAACCTAAAATTCTCTCTTCATTTGTTAATGACAGTGATGATGGTTCTTAATGCCACTGTTGACTGCTGTTCACTTTACATGGTTGTAATATGATTCTGATATACCGGTTGTTTATTAAATAGTTTAGTACAACATTTGATTCAGAATATTTTTTTTCTTGTTTTCCTCCTCTAAAAACTATGTGCGTGTTATGGTCAGGTGCGTGTTATGGAGCGAAAAATA
The DNA here is from genome assembly GCF_964106645.2 of Podarcis pityusensis. NCBI lineage: Eukaryota > Metazoa > Chordata > Lepidosauria > Squamata > Lacertidae > Podarcis > Podarcis pityusensis. Next base: position 29,765,927 of record NC_138045.1, on the reverse strand, counting down.
CGGTATTTATCTTTTAGAAGTGTGGTACCATCTGCTGAGCATAGGGGGCATATGCCATGATTTATTGGTCCATAGATGGTCTTTGTGGCCTTAAAGAAACTCTGTGCATCATGAGTGTCGGCTAAGTACTGGATATCTTGAGCTTTTTTTTATCCACCAGGTGTTTTTTAGTTCTCTGGTTCTTAGCATTGGCATAGGTTTTTTTCTTAGTGGCCCAGTTTCTATCTCTTTGCTAGATCTGAAATGTCTTCCCTTTCTTGTCAATCATGCGTTCAATCTCAATGTCATTCTCATCAAAGCAGTCCTGGTGTTTCTTGGTTTGGTATCCAATAGTTTGTTCACAGGCTGCAATAATGGATATTTTTAGTTTGGTCCAGTGTTCCTCGATGTTATCAGGGAATTCTGAAAGTAGATGGTCCTTAAGAATCGTTTGGAAGCAATCCAGCTTAATGGGATCTTGAAGGGCTTGAGTGTTCATTTTGTGCCTTGGTTTCCTTCCTTGAAGCCTGCGTCGAGGTATAATCTTGATAGCCATCATGAAGCGTATTAGTCGGTGATCTGTCCAGCAGTCGTCGGCGCTCAGCATAGCTCTGGTAAGGAGCACATCATGTCGATCTTTAGCACGGACAATAACATAGTCTAAAGAGGTGCCAGTGGTTTGACCGAGGATGCCTCCATGAAGTTTAAAAAAAAGTATCTGTCAAAAGAGTGTGTTGGTAATAACAAGGTTGTGCGCTGCACATATCGTCAAAAGTAAGATTCCGTTCTGGTTGCTGTTGCCAACTCCTTCTTTCCCAATAGTCCCAGGCCACAGATCGAAATCTCGCCCAACTCCTGCATTAAAATCACCCTGGAGGATAAATTTATCTTCCTTAGGCGTCTCTGATAGGATGGTATCCAGCTGAGAGTAAAAATTTTCTTTAATGTCTTCATTGGCATCCAGTGTTGGTGCATAAGTGCTTATAATAGTAGCCTGTTGGTTTTTTGTGAGCTTTATTCGAAGGGTTGAGAGTCGCTCATTAATGCCAGTAGGGACTTCTGACAGGAGCTTCACAACGTCATTTTTCATAGCGAAGCCTACCCTATGTATTCAATGTTCTTGCTCAGATAGACCTTTCCAGAAGAATGTGTTGCCTCCTTTTTCTTCCTTCAGTTGTCCCTCGCCTGCTCTTCAAGAGTCTTGAAGTGCTCCAATATTGATCTTAAAACGTCACAGCTTTCTTGCAATGATGGCAGTTCTGCATTTAGGACGTTCGCTGTCTGTGTTATCTGACAAAGTCCATATATTCCATGTTCCAAAGTTCAATTGTATTTTTCAACCCCTGGGCACGGTAATCCAGTCAGGGAAAAAGGGAGGCAGACGATGTTTAGGGCACCTTTTCTAGCCCCTCCCCCTTTTCGGGGTGAGCAGAGTGGATCCTAAAAAGGGCTGCTCAGTCATGGATACAGCTGCCAAGCTGCTCAACTGCCTCGTTCCTTGAGTCAGAACGACTGAATCTGTATCCACCGCCCATGTGCCAGTTCATGACTAGCGGCTTCCAGATTTCACAATCCTGCCCCTGTAACCTTTTGCCGATCGCCATGGGACTTTTGGGGCTTGGATTGGGTTTTTGGAAGACACCTGTGTGTGAATTTGTTTTATGTGTGTAGATCAGTGCACGCTGACCAACGCACAGTCTTCGCAGTAGGGTTCTGTTCCGATGGCATGAGTAGTCACAACGAATTGCTAGATCCTAACTGCTGCAGCATTTATCTGCCATCACAGCCGTTGTAACATACCGCTTGTTATCATCCACCTGTTCTGCCGTTGAGGACTTCTTGGAGCATTCTTTGTCTAGCTCCTTCCCTGTTATGTACTAAGCTTGGATCCTAGAACAATAGGCAAGTAGGATCCTAGAATGCAAGAACTGATTGGCTTGCAGGAAAAGACCAATCAGGCTCTAGGAGGGAAGCAGAATCAGCCAGTCAGACGTGACTCATTGTGTAAATAATGTATATAAAAGCCTGAGGTTTGGGGGGCAATTCAATCACTGTTTTACAAGCTGCAATAAAGAGCATGAAATCACTACAGGACTCTGAGCATATTTCATTCCCTTTGACGCTACCGCCTTGGGTGACCCTGCTGGGAGTACGAGATTCCCAACGGCTTCGCTCACAAGGGTCATAGGAATGTGCAAGCCCACTCACCTCAACAAGGTGATGATCCAGCGAGTGAGAGAACTGAGATAGATTGCACTGAGCCCTGGTCTCATTAGACAACGCATTCCACCAAAAAGGCTCTGGCTCTGGTTGAGGACAGCTGGATATGTTTTGGGCCAGGGAACACCAGTAGGGATTGGACTTCCAGTTGGTCGCCCGTTATGGCGGACAGGAGCTCTTTTGCGGAAAGGGCGCCGGTGCTTTGAAGGCAGGGGAGAACCGCTAGAGCGCTGTGGTACCTTAAAAACCTTCAGATTGAACATTCTGAGGACCTGGTGTTCCTGCGGGTGTCTGGAACGACTCCCCCGCTCCCCAGTAAGCTCCAAAAAGAGCGCTGAGTGCGAGTGGGGTTGGAAACGGAGGCACTTGGGAATCGACTTGCTCCCTTCATTGCACGAAGCTCTGAGTCTGGCGATCGTGAGCGGCCAATTCCTCCAAAGAAAATTTGATTTCAAATTCGTGAGTAAAAGAATATAAATTTGATTTGTCAATTCGGAAGGAAAGGGATTCAAAAAACGGAGGTCGATCCCTTTCGCTGAATGAAAGTGAAAGCAGGCAACGTAACTGAAAGCCGCAACTTAAAACTTCTTTTTTTCAGAAAACTTTCAAGTAAACTTAGATTCCCCTTTCTAGCAGGGGGAAGGGGGTAAAAGATTAAAAACTAATTTCCCTGCAGAAGACTGCTTGAACTGTTGTATCTTCTTTGTGGAAGCGGACCACCTAGTGGGGGGAGGCTAGACTCTATTGTGACATCATAAAGGAATCGGATACTTTCAACTTGTGTTTTCCTCTTTGGGAAAAACCAAGTAACTTCAGCTGCCAGAACCCTAAAATTACTATTAACAGTATCTTTACCCTTGGATACAAATTATAACTTTGAAACTAAACTCTTGGGAACTCAGTTAAAAGAGAAAAGAAAGGATAAAAAAGATTGAGGAAAGGAGAGACTGTTATTTTGCAGTGGGGCTATTGGAGAGGCTGGGAAGAGAACTTGTTTGCTCCACTATCTCCCCCTTGTGACTGAGGCTGACCTTGGGAAAATAAAAAATAAAAAAGTATGGATGGGGGAGACAAAGGAGAGAAGGCAGAAAGACCAGAGAAAGCAAAAATAAAAGCAAGGAGGGACTCTAGGTCACCAACATTTGAGGAGTATGTGATGCAACTTCTTCAGGAAATTAAAGCAGAAGTAAGGCAATCAAAAATCTATTCAGGATTTAAAAAATGACTTTGTTGAATTCAAGCAAGATTTGAAAGAGGTGAAGACAGATGTATCTTCACATGAAGCAAGACTGACACAATTGGAAACTGTAAGAGTCCCTGATTTGGAAACAATTCAGCAGGAAGCTCAGAATTCAATCGTGTTTCTTCAATTGAAAGAGAGGGAGACCCATTTGAGATTGAGAGGAGCACCCCAGAAGGAGCAGGGTAATTTAAAGGATTGGCTTATTGATGAATTTGCAGCCTACTGGGATCTCTCAAAAGAAGAACTAAATTCCTGGATTGATAAGGCTTACAGATTTGGTCCGAAAAAAGACTCTAAGATCACACATGATTGCATGGTGATTTTTAAAACAAAAGAACAAAGAGAAATTATTCTAGGACATCACTATAAAAAAAAGGGAAGGGGGTAATTTTATTTAAAGAGATCCCAAAACATTTTTTGGCCTTAAGAAATACTTACACAGATTTGGCGACTGCTTTAAGAAAAAAAAGCATTTTTTTCAGGTGGGAGTTCCCAGAGGGTCTCTCTTTTAAATTTCAAGGAAGAAAACAATAGAATTAGAACTGTTGGAGAGAAAGAGAGATTTCTGGAGAAAAACGCAAAAGAGCTTGGTTTGGAAAGTCCCTCTTCATTGGGGGCAGGGGCAGTAGGCCCAAAAAATTAGGATGTCCCTAAAAATTTACTGCTGGAACGTGAATGGTTTGAATTCTCGGCGAAAAAGGAACCACTTTTATCATGTTTTGGCAAGACAGAATTTTGATATAATTTGCTTTCAAGAAACACATTTTATTAGACTTCATAGAAAGATCATACAGAATAAAAAACTTGGACAGGAATTTATCTCATCGGACAAAGTTAAAAAAAGAGGCATTTTTTTTTATGTTAAAGAAAAATGGAATTCCAAGCTGTTGTTTAAGGATGAGGAGGGGAGATACATTGCTGTTGAAATTACTGCACAAGGTGACAAATTTCTTTTATTGGGAATCTATGCACCAAATGATGGAAAAGTGGAATTTTTAAAGAACTTGGACCTAAAACTTAATGATTATCTGGATTACAAATTGATTTTAATGGGGGACCTGAATGGAGTAGTCTCAACATTTATGGATAAGTCACAAGAACTAAAACTTCAAAACGCTGGCAAATTACCAAAGCTATTCTTTGATATGATGGATAAATACGATCTGTCAGACATATGGAGGCTACGGAACCCTATAGAAAGAGACTATACTTTTTTCTCAAATTCAAGCCAAACATTTTCGAGAATCAATTATTTATGGATTACTAGAGATTTGGTCCCCAGGGTTTGTAAAACTCAAATTTGTCCGAGGACTTGCTCCGACCATAATGCAGTGTCTTTGGAAATGAAATTGTGTCTGCAGGGTTCCTTCAGATGGAGGATGAACGATGAGTTGTTGAGGAATGAACAGATGATTGGAAAGGCCCAAAGGACTCTAAAAGATTATTTTGAATTAAATATAAATACAGAGGTAGAAACAAGAGTCATTTGGGATGCCAGTAAAGCTGTGATGAGAAGTTTCCTCATACAACAGAATTCGATTAAGAAAAAGATACAAGATGAGAAAAAAAGAAAAAATTCTATCTCAAGTAAAACACAAAGAAAAGAGTTTAAGATCAAGGCCAAAACGCCAACAAATACAAAAAGAAATTAAAGCTTTGCAGATTCAATTTTCTCAAATTATAAATCAAGAAAGAGAATGGAAAATAAAATTAATGAAACAGAGAAATTTTGAGCCTGCAAATAAGTGTGGAAAATTGTTTGCCTGGCAATTAAAAAAGAGACAAACAAAATACTATCACAAACATTGTATCGGATGGAAAATCTGTGGAAAACCCTGCAGACATAAGGAAATGTTTTCAGAAATATTTCAAACAACTGGATAAAAAAGGTAAAGAAGATACGGATAAAATTGAGCAATTTCTTAAGGTAAATGAACTGCAGAAAATTCCCGGATATAAAAGATCCTTACTCAATGACATGATTACAAGACAGGAAGTTGAGACCGCTATAAATCAGGTGCAATTAGGCAAAGCCCCAGGACCAGATGGTTTATCTGCCAAATATTATAAGACTTTGAAAGATTGGCTAATTCAACCGTTGGCAGATGTATGTAATAAGATTTTAAGAGGGGAGAAAGCACATGAAACCTGGAAAGATGCATACATAACTCTGATACCGAAACCAGAACAAGATAGATTGGATGTTAAGAACTATAGACCAATCTCATTACTTAATGTGGATTATAAAATATTTGCAAATATTTTGGCCAATAGATTGAAAAAGGTCTTAATAGAATATATACATAAAGACCAGGCAGGATTTCTGCCTGGGAGACATATGCAAGATAATATTAGGAATATAATTGACATATTAGAAAAATTAGAGGCTAAAAGAAAACTGTAAACCATTATTAATGTTTATTGACGCGGAGAAGGCCTTTGACAATATTTCTTGGCTTTTTATGGGGGAAAAAATAGAAAAAATTGAGGTTGGTCAAAAATTCTTAAATAGCATTAAGGCGATCTATGCTGAACAAAAAGCTAAAATTATTGTCAATAATGTGGTATCAGAGGAAATTAGAATCGAGAAGGCAGGTACCCACTTTCCCCTCTATTATTTATTTTGGTTCTGGAGGTATTGCTAAATATGATGAGGAAAGAAGAGGAAGTTAAGGGCATTGTAGTAGGATCTAACCAGTATAAATTAAAAGCCTTTGTGGATGATTTGTGGATCCTCTACAGGATCCAGAAACCAGTGCATTAAAAGCATTGGAGATGATTCAGGAGTTTGGGCAACTGGCAGGATTTAAATTAAACAAGAGCAAAACCAAAGTTTTGGATAAAAAGTTAGATAATGATGAAAGGAAAATCCTTATTGAAAAGACAGGCCTGGTCTTTTCGAAAAAGGTTAAATATTTGGGTGTGAATTTAACGGCGAAAAATTTAAATCTATATAAGGATAATTATGGAAAAGTGTGGAATGAAATAAAAAGAGATCTAGAGATATGGTCAAATTTAAAATTTTCACTTATGGGCTGAATATCGGTGGTAAAGATGAATGTATTGCCGAAAATGCTGTTTTTATTTAAAACCTTACCTATTATTGACAATGTTAAATGTTTTAAAGAATGGCAGAAGGCGCCCTCCAAATTTATATGGCGGGGGGGGGAACCTAGAATCAAATATAAACTACTTATGGATGTAAAAGAAAGAGGGGGTTTTCCCCTGCCTGATTTGAAGATATACTTTGAAGCTGCGGCCTTCTACTGGATTAAAGATTGGATTAAATTACCGTATTGTTCGCTCTATAAGATGTACCAGACCACAAGACGCACCTAGTTTTTGGAGGAGGAAAACAAGGAAAAAAATATGCTGAATCTCAGAAGCCAGAACAGCAAGAGGGATCACTGCGCAGTGAAAGCAGCAATCCCTCTTGCTGTTCTGGCTTCTGTGATAGTTGTGCAGCCTGCATTCGCTCCATAAGACGCACACACATTTCCCCTTACTTTTTAGGAGGGAAAAAGTGAGTCTTATAGAGCAAAAAATACGGTAGATAATGAAGATATTTTGGACCTGGAGGGATTGGACAATCAATTTGGTTGGCATGCATATCTATGGTACGATAAGATAAAAGCCCATAGTGGTTTTAAGAATCATATAATTAGAAAAGCGCTATACAATGTATGGAGTAGGTATAAGGATCTCTTGGTACGAAAAACACCCAAATGGATTTCACCAATGGAAGAACAGGCCCCAAAAAAGCTAAATATGGAAAATAAATGGTTGAGATATTCAGATTTATTGTTAGAAGACAATGAAGGAGTTAAATTAAAACCGTTTGAACAAATTAAAGATAAAGTGAATTGGCTTCAATACTATCAAATTAATGAACTATTCAAGATTGATAAGAGAAATGGTTTTGCAACAGAAAAAACCAAATTGGAAACGGAGTTGTTAGACCCTAATGTTAAGAATATGTCTAAAATGTATAATTTGTTGGTGGAGTGGCATACAAAGGATGAACAAGTTGAATCGGTTATGATTGACTGGGCACAAGATGTGGGACACAATATAATGATGGAGGATTGGGAGAAGTTATGGAAGAAAGGGGTTAAGTTTACTGCATGTATGATGTTAAAGGAAAATATTATGAAAATGATGTATAGGTGGTACTTAACCCCTGTTAAATTAGCTAAGATTTATCATAACTGTGATAATTTATGTTGGAAATGTAAAGAAAAGGAAGGTACCTTTTATCACATGTGGTGGACCTGTCCCAAGGTGAAGGACTTTAATTGGAATACTGTGTTTTAATAATGATATTAGAAAACTGCTACATTCGAATACAAGGAAATTCAGATGGGAGGGCCCAGAGGAAGTCCAAAATATGTTTATAAGGCTAGATGTTTAAACAACTACTAATTAATTTGTGTTATGTTGTTAGGTGTTTGTTGTTATGTTTTTATTTTTTTATTTTTGCTTAGGTTTGTGATTCTGTTTCTTTTTTCTTTGTTGTAGTATGTGCTATATTTGTAAAAAACCTAATAAAAAATATTTCTTAAAAATGGGAACACCAGTAGGTTGCTGTTAGATGAGCGTCACGCTCTTTGGGGGGTGTATTGGAAGATAATTCCCACAGATAAGAAAGGTCACAGACTGTTTAGGGCTTTAAAGGTTAGCACCAAAACCTTGAACCTGATTCGATACTCCACCTGGAGCCAATCCAGCTGATGAGCAACCAACTGAATGTGGGCTCTCCACAAAGTCCCAGTAAGAACTCATGCACCTGCATTTTAGACCATTTGGAGTTTCTGGAGCAGTCTCAAGGGAAGCCCTGCATATCTATCTATCTATCTATCTATCTATCTATCTATCACATTTATACCCTGCCCTCTCCAGCTCAGGTGTAGAGTCCAGTCTGCAGGTGACTGCTGCATGGATCACCATGGCTAGGTTGGAAAGGGACAGGTATGGTACCGATCGCCTAACCTGGCATAGATTAAAAAATGCCCATTTGGCTACATTTGTGACCAATGCCTCCATAGAGACAGAAGCGTCCAGGATCACACCAGGACTCCTCATGGCGGCTACAGGTGACAATTGCGCCCCATCAAGAGCTGGGAGCTGGCAAACCAAACCGAAATCATTCTGGCCCAGCCATTGGACCCCCATCTTTAATGGAAAGAGATTCAGCCGACATCCGTTTCCTCCATCCCAGCACACCCACCTAAAAATTGCCCAATATATTCAGGGTAGCATCTGGCCAGGGCCACGTAGCAGTAGATCCATAATGTTTGTGGTCAGATCTGTGGTTATGTACAAAATATTTGAATAAAGGGTGAATTTGGGGTTCCCCAATGCAATTTCCTTAAGAATGGAATTGGGTTTCCCCAATTCCATTCTTAAGGAAATCAGCCCTGAGTGCTCACTGGAAGGACAGATCGAGAAGCTGAGTCTCTAATACTTTGGCCACCTCATGAGAAGAGAAGACTCCCTGGAAAAGACCCTGATGTTGGGAAAGACTGAGGGCACAAGGAGAAGGGGACGACAGAGGACAAGATGGTTGGACAATGTTCTCAAAGCTACCAGCATGAGTTTGACCAAACTGCGGGAGGCAGTGGAAGACAGGAGTGCCTGCCGTGCTCTGGTCCATGGGGTCACGAAGAGTCGGACACGACTAAACGACAACAACAATGGAAAACCTCTGAGGATCCATGAGGATCCGTGCTTCGGAACCACGTTTTTGTGCCATGGAGTTTCCAGGAAGCCGTGGATCCTAAATTTTTGTGGTGCAGGCTGTGACCCTGGCTATGATGTGTGATTTGACGGTGAGTTAGGGTTGGCCTAATGCAAAACGTTTGAGGATCCATGAGGATTCGTGCTTCAGAACCAAGTTTTCGGGCCATGGAGTTGCCAGTAAGCCGTGGATCTGAGTTTTTTGTGGTGCAGGCTGTGACCATGGGCATGATATGTGATTTGGCAGTGAGCTTGGGATGGCCCAGTGCAAAAAGTGTGAGGATCCGTGTTTTTTAACCATGTTTTTGAGCCACTGCGGCCCCATGAAACAGTGGATGAATGATTTTTTTGATGCTGCCTACAGAGTAAGACGTGGTCTACAGCATCATGGTGGTTTTAGTTACAGTGGTACCTCGGGTTAAGTACTTAATTCGTTCCGGAGGTCCGTTCTTAACCTGAAACTGTTCTTAACCTGAAGCACCACTTTAGCTAATGGGGCCTCCTGCTGTCACCGCACCGCCAGAGCCCGATTTCTGTTCTTCTCCTGAAGCAAAGTTCTTAACCTGAAGCACTATTTCTGGGTTAGCGGAGTGTGTAACCTGAAGCATATGTAACCTGAAGCGTATGTAATCCGAGGTACCACTGTAATTTCAATGAAAAAATCATATAAATTCATGAGGATCCGTTTAAAATCATCTGGATCCGCCTTTTACCCTTTTCCTGGTAATAATAATAATAATAATAATAATGGAAGTTGGCTAGAGCTATAATAGTAGTATTATTATTATTGTCATCATCAGAGAAGTTGGCTACAGTGGTAATAATATAATTATTATTACTATCATTAGGGAAGTTGGCAAGAGTTATAACAGTGTTATTATTAATAATAATAATAGGGAAGTTGGCAAGAGTTATAATAGAATAGTAACAATAATAATGAATTAGTAGTAGGAGTATTCGGGGTGTGGCGACTCCGAGCTCCAGGCCCTTCAGTCCTTCCCCAGCGCCACATTCCCCTCAGGAACCAGAGTTGCTCTGAGCAAGTGCAGAGTGCTTTCCGCCTCTCGGGGCTTCCGAGGCGATGGGGTTGCTCCGGGGACCCCCCAGGGACCAGAGTGCCTCTGAGCAAGTGCAGAGCGCTTCCCGCTTCTCGGGAAGCCGAACCCTCCCTTCTATTTTTCTTTTCCCGGCTAGGCCGCAAAAGCCCCGGCCTCGCGTGATCCACTCACCCGACGACAAGCGGCCGCGCCGGGGGAAGAATCGGCGGGGGAGACGCCGCGGCGCGAGCGAGCTGTCCCTCGACGTCGCTGGAGGGTCAGGTGACTTCAAGCAAACGTCAGCGTGACGAAACCACGTAAAGGAAGGGCAGGGGCAAGCGCTGCGAGCGGACGTCGCGGAGTCGCGAAGCGGCCATGTTTGGGAAGGGCATGGAGATAAGGAGCTCTTTGAATGCCAAGACTGATGTACAGAGAATGGAGCCCAGGGGTCATCTAGTCCAACCACATGCCAGGCACCAATCCCAGCTCTAGAATGCCGGAATGATTGACAGGGAGAGAAGCGCAGGGTCATCTGGGAAGAATATCGCGCGGGGCAACGCAACCATAGGTGGCAAAAGAGTAGCAGCTCATTACAGTTTCCCATATGGTCTAGCAGTTAGGATTCTTGGTTTTCACCCAGGTGCCCTGGGTTCAACTCCCCGTATGGGAAACTGGCTTTTTTTTAAAAAAAATTTCCTTTTCTGAAATAAAACAATTAAAAGCAGTGGAAGATGAATAACAATTAATTAGAGCCCCTACGGTTCGACTACCCCATTTCAGAGACTATAAACACAGGTCACAGTCACGTGGTGTGAACTCGCTCGGCCTAACAGCCTACCTGGCAGGGTTGTTGTGAAAAGGGCTCCAAGACAGGGAAGGCTTGGGAGCTCCTGGGAGGAAAAGGGGGGGGGTTATCTATCAATCAATCAATCAATCAATCAATCACGCCCCTTCACCAACAGCCGCCTTCCCCCCTCCTCCTTCTGCAGAGAATCCTTCTCTGGCCCCGCCCCAGCATCAGTTGAGCGGTTCCTCCTGCAAGGAAACTCATCTCTTATCTGGCCCCGCCTCTCCTGCAGCAACCGCCAGGTCCTCGCCTCACGCTAGCCCCGCCCTCCAGAAGCAGCCAACCACGCACCGCTACCTTTCCCTCAGGCAGGCCTCGCCCCCTACGCTAGCTCCGCTATTCAAGCCGCCCTCGATCTCCGATCGCATCTCCTCCTGTGACAAACCCCGCCTTGTCCCCTCCTTCCCGCTCTTCTTCCCCGTCGCGAGAGCCGCAGCGTCACGTGATAGTTCAAGATGGCGCCCGCGCGTTGAGGAGAGCCGGGATTTCCCTCAGGTGAGCCAAAGCCGCCTTCAGTTTCCTATTATTATTAATATTAAAAATATTAGATTTATGTTGCCCCCGACCCCTCCAGTTTCCTACTAATATTAATATTGATATCATTTATTTAACTTATGTTCCCCCAGGCCCCCCTCCAGTTTCCTACTAATATTAATATTACTGTCCTTTATGAAATTTATTTTGCCCCACAGACCCCCTCTAGTTCCCCATTGCCCTCCAAACCCCCTCCAGTTTCCTATTAATATTACTATCCTTTATTAAAGTTATATTGCACCCCAGACCCTCCTCCAGTTTCCTATTATTAATATTTTTATATAAAAAAAATTATTAGGAATTTCAACATAACATTTTATCAAGAATACATCATCCTCATCCCCCCTCCCATTTTTTTCCTCCCCAATAAGGAAAAAACCCACTCTCCAACCCCCCGGACTTCCCTCAGCTCCTCTCTCTGTTTTTTCAGCATACGTTATTTTCTGCATGTTATAAAATTGTAAACATCCTTAATTTATCTATCTATATATTACCAATAAAAGGTTTGTGAATGTTTATTCAAAACCTACCAAGGAGTCCAGTTCATTTTGTTGTTTCTTTAAGGAAAAAGGTAAAAGGTGGATCTAGACGGATCCTCGTGAATTCATATGATTTTTTCATTCAAATTAAATAAAACCACCATGATACTGTAGACCATGTCTTACTCTGTAGACAGCATCAAAAAAATCATGCATGCACTATTTCGTGGGGCCGCAGGGGCGCAAAAACATGGTTAAAAAACACGGATCCTCATGGATCCTCATGATTTTTGCACTAGATCAGCCCAAAGTCACCATCAGATTAAACATCATGGCCATGGGCACAGCATCCACCACAAAAATCACGGCTCCATGGCTTCTTGGCAACTCCATGGCCCAAAAATGTGGTTCCGAACCACAGATCCTCATGGATCCTCACGCTTTTTGCATTGGGCCAACCCAAACTCACCGTCAAATCACATATCATAGCCAGAGGCACAGCCTACACCACAAAAAACTCGGATCCACACCTGCCTGGCCATACTGTGGCCCAAAAAACGTGGTTCCGAAGCATGGATCCTCATGATTCTTGCACTAGATCAGCCCAAAGTCACCATCAGATCAAACATCATGGCCATGGGCACAGCCTGCACCACAAAAAACTCGGATCCACACCTGCCTGGCCATACTGTGGCCCAAAAACGTGGTTCTGAACCACGGATCCTCATGGATCTTCACGCTTTTTACATTGGGCCACCCCAAACTCACTGTCAAATCACACATCATAGCCAGGGGCACAGCCTGCACCACAAAAAGCGAGGATCCATGGCTTTCTGGCAACGCCATGGCCCAAAATCGTGGTTTTGAAGCACGGATCCTCATGGATCCTCATGCTTTTTGCATTGGGCCAACCGAAACTCAACGTCCAATCGCACATCATGTCCAGGGGCACAGCCTGCATCACAGAAAACTCAGATCCGCTGCTCCCTGGTCATACCGTGGCCCAAAAACGTGGTTTTGAAGCACGGATCCTCATGGATCCTCACTCTTTTCACAGCTTTCCTGGAGTCCACCACGTGTTTTTAGAAAAAGAACAGGATTAGTGGTGAACTGTACCCAGCATGACTTCAGATTGTTCATAGTACATTTGATTGACTGCAGGGGCATACGAAGGGGCAGCGGGGTGATGGTGCCCCGGGGTGCCGTGCTGGGGGGAGGGTGACAGTACGGTTGCTGTACTGGCTGCCGCTTGTGCGGCGTCCGTGTGGGCTGCTGCTCTTGCGACACCTGTACAGGCAGCCCCTCGCAGCGACCGTATGGGCCATATGGGCAGCTGCTCTCGCGGCGACTGTACAGGCTGCTGCTCGCGTAGCGTCCGTACAGGCAGCTCCTCTCATGGCAGCCGTACAGGCTGTATGAGCAGCCGCTCTCCTGGTGACCATACGGGCTGCCATGCATGCATAGTTCGTACAGGACATTGTGTGCAAGCCCATCATCCAGGACTTGTTACCATATTATAGCTGCCACAAAATCTATCGGCATGCCACCAGAACCAGGGAAGCCTCGCCAGTTGCAGCTCACACAGTTGAAGCGAAATAAAAGACAGAAGAGTAGATCGGGAAGAAAGTTCCCCAGACTGCAGGAACAGATAACAGTAGCTCCAGCATCTGATTCAGTGCAGGCTGCTGAGGGGTTGGACTCCTTAAGATCACCAACTGACTATGAGACACCTGGAAAGCACTCAACCTCAGATGACCTCCACTCCAAAAAGTGGGAAAGAGGATTTGACAGTGACCAATATTGATTTTTTTGATCCATATTCCCCATATTCTCAACACAAAGTGAGAAGTGTTTGGACAAATCGCTGATTTGTACATCAGTTCCCCCATGGCACAACTGTACCTTCCCCACAATCAGTCTACAAACCATGGGACTTGTGGGTTCAGTTGGCAACATCTGTGTGTATGACTATGACATAAACACACTGAAAGGATCAAACTGGATAAATGACCGCATAATAGATGCCTTTCTTGCCTCCAGGGTGATCATGGCCAAAGAGCTAGGTCACGATAGAACAATTTTCCCACTTACTTGCCACTTCATGCAGATATGTCAAAGATTGCCAGTGCAAGCTCTGAAGAACTGTTTGAGATTTGGAGTGCTAAAGAAAGATGTTTTGATTATTCCAGTAAATGACAGAGAAGTCCACTGGATACTGATAGTAATCATTTTTAAAAGGAAGACCATGCTCTATCTAGATTCCAAACATGGATTGAACCACTCTGTGATTGATGCAATAACATCCTTCTTAGCATGTCTGTATGAGATGGATTCAAAATATTCCTATAGTTTTGCGGACTGGTCATTTTTTGCACCAACTGATATACACAGGCAAGGTAATTCCAGTGACTGCGGTCCTTTCACATGTACCATTGCCCATCTGATTGCTTCTGCTGCCCAATTACAGTTCATACAAAAGGATATGGCTGCCATTAGACCCTGGATTGCAAAAGAAATAATACAGTACAGTGGGAAAACCTATTTTGAAGGACAAGACAAATATTTTCAAGTGGAAATTGATGCTGTTCCTCCCAAGAAGAGACAAATCTTGAACGAGAGTCACATTACTGTGTCTCGATCATGCCCAGAGGAATGGAAGGATACACTAACCTATTGCTCAGATAATTTACCTTCCTTGTTTGAAGGCTGCTGGTCACTATGTTTTTTGAAGGAAGGGTGCAGGAGGCCCAGTGGTAACCTAACTATGGTTTACTGTGAAGGAAACTGCAAGGACTGGTACCACTGCTTTCGCATAGGCATTGATTCAAAAGATCTTCCAGAGGTTTTCGTGAGTCCAGACTGTCAATCCACTGTGGCCAAATAGATTTTGAAACTGCGAATTGTCATATTCCACAGGTTGGTATAATACAGCAAAATCCAAACACATAGTTTTCATCATCATGGCAGAGATGGTCCTTTTCCATAGAATTCTTATTTATGGAGTTGGTTTTTATATCCTGCTTTTCTCTACTTGAAGGAGTCTCAAAGTGGCTAAAAATCTCCTTTCCCTTCCACCCCCACAACACCTTGTGAGGTAGGGGGGGCTGAGAGAGTTCAGAGAGAAATGTGACTGGCCCAAGGTCACCCAGCAGCCTGCATGTGGAGGAGCGGGGAAGCGAACCCAGCTCACCAGATTAGAGTCCACCGCTCTTAACCACTACACCACAGAAACGTATCTCTTAAAACTCTTGAGCAAGCTGTTCAGTTCAGCCTCATAGTGATACTGATTTGCGGAGGGAAGGTTGGTGATGAGCAACATCTGATCCCATTT
Organism: Podarcis pityusensis; assembly: GCF_964106645.2. NCBI lineage: Eukaryota > Metazoa > Chordata > Lepidosauria > Squamata > Lacertidae > Podarcis > Podarcis pityusensis. Next base: position 29,750,521 of record NC_138045.1, on the reverse strand, counting down.
CCCAGGACAGAGACACAGAGCAGTTTCTTTTGGGGGCTGAACCTGCAGAGAGTTTCTGTTCAGAATTTATGTGGCAGAAATTGCCTAAGTGCCTTTATAAACATTCAGCTTCTCAAATTGAACCCCATCATGAAACTTTCAGGTGTAGCTGTTGGAGGTGGAGGGCAGAGAAGGTGCTAGTCCTTACCTCCCTCCTCCCAGCCCCATGATCCGTTGCCCATTGGGCTGAATTTCAGGGCTTTTGCATGTAAAAGGCAAACTTGTTCTTGTTTAGACTCTTTAAACTTGGGAACAGATATTTGGCTCCATGACCAAAATGACCAAAAGGGTCAGCTTCTAGAGGACTGGAAAGATCATGATTGTACTTCCCCTACCCTCAGCCCTAACTCTGTTGAGTATTTTGTGTTATGAGACTGAGTGTTTAGGGCTGATGCTGTAGCATTCTTGTCTGGTGGCTTGATGGAAAAACAGAAAAGTGACCCTCACCTAACTCTCCAATGCCCTTCAAAAAGAATGCTGTAGGAAATATTGCTAAGCCCAAAGGGAGGCAAGAATTTGCTTCAGCTCACCCGGTTAATGGAAGAGCAAAAGCTATGTGTGTGTCATTCTCAATCAGTCTACTTTCAGGACTGATTTTAGAACCCTCTTATATCAGGCCACATAGTCACTGGAGGTGGCCCCATCATGCAGACTTGTCTATCCACACAGGGACCATCTATTTTAATTTTTTTTTCTGATACTGGATTTTAAGTTACAGTTACATCTTTTAAAACAGCTGTCATATCACACTGTATTCCACTTGCCTTCCAAAGGAACATGTGGCTCTCCCCACATAGCGGGTTAGGTTGAGACTGCTGATCCAAAGTGATCAGTAATTTTTACGGTAATTACAATCCTGCTTTCCCTTGTACCAGCTTACCTTGACTTCAGTAAGGCCTTTGAAAAGGTCCCCCATAATATTATTGCAAAAAAGCTAGTAAAATGTGGGCTAGACAAAGCTACTCTTAGGTGGATTTGTAATTGGTAGATGGGCTGAACCCAAAGAGTGCTCATCAGTGGCTCATCTTCATCCTGGAAAGAAATGACTAGTGGAGTTCCACAAGGTTCTGTCCTGGGCCTGGTGCTATTCAGTATTTTTATAAATGATTTGGATGATGGAATAGAGGGCATGCTAATCAAATTTGCAAATGACTGCAAACTGGGAGGGGTTGCTCCAGAGGACAGGGTCAGAATTCAAAATGACCTGAATAGCCTAGAGAGCTGGGCCAAAACCAACAATATGGGGTTCAATAGGGAGAAATGTAAGATACTACACCTGGATAGAAAAAATGAAATGCAGAGGTAGGGGACACTTGGCTTGACAACAGTACCTGTGAAAGGGATCTGGGAATCTTAGTTGACCACAAGCTGAACATGAGTCAACAGTGTGATGTGGCAGCTAAGAACACCAATGCAATTCTGGGCTGCATCAATAGGAGTATAGTGTCTAGATCAACTGAAGGAATGCTACCACACTATTCTGGTTGGTCAGACCACACCTGAAATACTGTGTCCAGTTGAAGAAGGATATTGTCAAGTTGGAGCATGTCCAGAGGAGGGTGACCAAAATGTAAAAGGTCTGGAATCCAAGCCCTATGAGGAGAGACTTAGGGAGCTGGATTTGTTTAGTCTAGAGAAGAGAAGATTAAGGGGTGACATGATAGCCACGTTTAAATATTTGAAGGGATGTCATGTTGAAGAGGGAGCAAGCTTGTTTTCTGCTGTTCTAGAGACTAGGATGCAAAATAATGGATTCAAACTATGGGAAAAGAGATTTCACCTGGGCGCGGTAATCCAGTCAGGGAAAAAGGGAGGCAGACTATGTTTAGGGCACCGTTTCCAGCCCCTTCCCCTTTTCGGGGTGAGCATAGTGGATCCTAAAAAGGGCTGCTCAGTCATGGATACAGCTGCTGAGCTGCTCAACTGCCTCATTCCTTGAGTCAGAACAACTGACCGCCCATGTGTCAGTTCATGACTAGGGGCTTCACATTCCTGCCCCCGTAGCCATTTAGTGATCGCCATGGGGGGAGGGGTTGGGTTTTTGGAAGACGCCTGTGCGTGAATTTGTTTTGTGTGTGTAGATCAGTGCATGCTGACCAACGCACAGTCTTCGCAGTAGGGCTCTGTTCTGATGGCATGAGTAGTCATGACGAACTGGTGGATCCTATCTGCTGCAGCCTTCATTCGCCTTCACAGCCGTTGTAACGCACTGCTTGTTATCACCTGCCTGTTCTGCCGTTGAAGACTTCTTGGATCATTCTTTGTCTAGCTCCTTCCCTGTTATGTACTAAGCTTGGATCCTAGAACAATAGGCAAGTAGGATCCTAGAATGCAAGAACTGATTGGCTTGCAGGAAAAGACCAATCAGGCTCTAGGAGGGAAGCAGAATCAGCCAGTCAGACGTGACTCATTGTGTAAATAATGTATATAAAAGCCTGAGGTTTTGGGGAAAATTCAGTCACTGTTTTACAAGCTGCAATAAAGAGCATGAAATCACTACAGGACTCTGAGCATATTTCATTCCCTTTGACGCTACCGCCTTGGGTGACCCTGCTGGGAGTACAAGATTCCCAACGGCTTCGCTCACAAGGGTCATAGGAATGTGCAAGCCCACTCACCATGACAAGTGAGAGAACTGAGATAGATTGCGCTGAACCCTGGTCTCATTAAACAACGCATTCCACCACAAAGGCTCTGGCTCTGGTTGAGGACAGCTGGATATGTTTTGGGCCAGGGGCCACCAGTAGGTTGCTGTTAGATGAGGGTCACACTCATGGGGGTGTATTGGAAGATAATTCCCACAGATAAGAAAGGTCACAGACTGTTTAGGGCTTTAAAGATTAGCACCAAAACATTGAACCTGATTCGATACTCCACCTGGAGCCAATCCAGCTGATGAACAACCAACTGAATGTGGGCTCTCCACAAAGTCCCAGTAAGAACTCATGCATCTGCATTTTAGACCATTTGGAGTTTCTGGAGCAGTCTCAAGGGAAGCCCTGCATCTCTCTCTCTCTCTCTCTCTCTCTCTCTCTCACTCACACACACAGACATTTATACCCTGCACCCCCCGGCTCAGGTGTACAGCAGGTTAAAGTAGTCCAGTCTGCAGGTAACTACTGCATGGATCACCATGGCTACGCTGGAAAGGGACAGGTACGGTACCGATCGCCTAAGCTGACATAGATTCAAAAATTCCAATTTGGCTACATTTGTGACCAATGCCTCCATAGAGACAGAAGCATCCAGTTTCACACCGGGACTCCTGATGGCGGCTACAGGTGACTATTGCGCCCCATGAAGAGCTGGGAGCTGGCAAACCGAACTGAAATCATTCTGGCCCAGCCATTGGACCCCCATCTTTAATGGAAAGAGATTCAGCCGACGTCCGTTTCCTCCATCCCAGCACACCCACCTAAAAATTGCCCAATATATTCAGGGTAGCATCTGGTCAGGGCCACGTAGCAGTAGATCCATAATGTTTGTGGTCAGATCTGTGGTTATGTACAAAATATTTGAATAAAGGGTGAATTTGGGGTTCCCCAATGCAGTTTTCTTAAGAATGGAATTGGGTTTCTTAAGGAAATCAGCCCTGAGTGCTCACTGGAAGGACAGTGTGATGGCCTGGGAATCCGATTCAGAGGCTGAACCGGAGGAATCCCAGCCTGCACAGGAGTCCCCGCCTCCAGGGCCGGCTGAACTGGGGCAGGGCCTTGTTTCTGAAGCGCCTGCACCTGTGCTGGATCCTCAGAAGCAGGCACCAGGTGAATCCACTCTGGCTCCGGAGGACAGTGCCTGCAGGTGCGCCTCTCCCAGCCCTGTCAGGGGAAGGTGAGTCTCCCCCTGGGTCCAGTAACCCTCCAGCCTCTCCTGAGCTGCAGAGGCTCAGGGCAGAGAGGCGAAGGGAACTGGTTTCTCCCAGGAGGAGTGCTCGCCTTAAGGCCAGGAGAGGCGGGTCTCCTGGGGGCCGGGACCGCCCCTGGCCTCAGAGAAGATAAAGGCCAGTCAGCCCGGTCCCAGGTTGCGGGAGCAACGTCGTTGAAGAGCTGTTTTGGCCAGCACCCAGTCCTGTTCCTCCAAAGTTCCTGTCCTTGCCCGGCTCCTCGCTTTGGACCCCGCTTCGCCCGTGGAGGACTGTCTGCCGACCCTCGGCTCCGGTCCTGGACCTCACCCCACGGTAACCTCCCCCCTGGACCAGCACAGACAGATTGAGAAGCTGAGGCTCCAATACTTTGGCCACCTCATGAAAAGAGAAGACTCCCTGGAAAAGACCCTGATGTTGGGAAAGACTGAGGGCACAAGGAGAAGGGGACGACAGAGGACAAGATGGTTGGATAGTGTTCTCGAAGCTACCAGCATGAGTTTGACCAAACTGCAGGAGGCAGTGGAAGACAGGAGTGCCTTCCGTGCTCTGGTCCATGGGGTCACAAAGAGGCGGACATGACTAAACGACTAAACAACAACAACAATGCAAAAACTATGAGGATCCACGAGGATCCGTGCTTCAGAAGCACGTTTTTGTGCCATGGAGTTTCCAGGCATGAGGATCCGTGCTTCAAAACCACGTTTTTGGGCCATGGTATGACCAGGAAGCCGTGGATCCCAGTTTTTTTGTGGTGCAGGCTGTGCCCCTGGACATGATGTGTGATTTGACGGTGAGTTTGGGTTGGCCCAATGCAAAAAGCGTGAGGATTTGTTAGTTTCTGTTTCCTCACTGAGCAGCTGCTTGCAGTCACAAGACTGTGTTTACATTCCACAGAGTCCAGATACTGTTGGAAACTCACGGGGAAGGGAGACTGGATGTGACGTTCACTGGTTTCCTGTTTCTTTGTTCTGTCGTTTCTTCCTTGGAGTTGCTCTCTGCTCTCACAGAGGCAAGATGTACATTTGTATGTTCTCGGTATAGCTTAGAAATAAAGTATAGCAAAGTAGCCATACCTGCTTCATCCTTTCGTTTGCGGACTATGGGATTTTACTCTGCTGGGCTCAGGATCAAGATGAGCCGTATCAGCTCAAGGGCCGGAGCTGAATAAAACTGACATTTTTGGTTATGGGCCCAGATGGTCGAATCAGCATGACGGACGGCGGAGGAACGGATCGCTGTTATCTGCTCTGCGCGTCAAGAAGATTGATGAGAGGTATGTGCTCTTGCCCCGGGAAGCCTGCCAGTTCCTAATTAATGGCTTTAAGGCTGGACTTTGAACTTTTAAGCCAAAGCACTAAACGGCTGCGGCAAGAAGCAGCTCGGGAGAAAGCGAAAGTGCTTTTGGAAGCAGCTGTAAACAGACACAGCTTGCTTTAAAAGACACAGAGATGGCCAATGCAAGGCTAGCAGACGCTTTTGGGATTCCAAAGCTCAATAAAAAGAATTACGCGGAGTGGGTTCAGTATGCAGAGGCACTGCTACGGAAAGAGGGTCTGTTTAATGTCATAACAGACAACCCCCCAGCTCCTGTAACAGATGAATGGAGAGCTAAGGATTCAAAAGCAAGGGGAACTCTTACGTTGATTGTATCCCCGGAAGAGCTATGTCTATTACGTGACAAGGCCTCAGCCAGAGAAACGTGGGACACTTTGAAAGGCTCATATTTGAGAACAGAGGCTGGAGCTTCTTTGTTCTACTATGCCAAGTTGCATGATATGGCACTTGTTGAAGGTGCAGGTGTGCGTGCTCATCTGATGGAGATGCAGAATCTCAGGCATGAGCTGCAACAGAGAGGAATCACCTTTCCAGAGTCTGTGTATTCCTTCATGATACTACATTCTTTGGGTTCGAGTTGGGAAGCGATTGCCAGTCAGATTGCCGTATTGCCAACTGCTCAGCTCACGGTAACGCATGTTACTGCCGTGGTATTGAATGAAGCGGATCGCCGTAGTGCTAGCTGCATCAGTAAGGGGGAGTCTTCACAGACGTCATCCCAGAATGCAGTGGAACCACTAGATGGCGCCAAAGCTTTGAAGGCAGTGAAATGCTACTCTTGTGGGCATCTAGGCCACGTGAAAAGGGAATGCAAGTATCCCAAGGCCAAGACAACAGAGCAGCGCAGCGAAAGCTCAGCGCATGGAAAAGGCAAAGGCAAAGGTCCGAAGTCCAGGACAACGCAACACAAGGCAATGGTCTCACGCTTCACTCCAAAGGTCCCAAAAGTCCAGAAGACGTCTAGATCTTTCTTTGCCGTAGATTTGGGCGCTACCAGACACATTTGCAGGGACAAGTGACTGTTCATGTCTTTTACACCGCAGGAAGGTGCGATTCACCAGGCGGATGACCGCACGATCTCCAGTCAAGGCTATGGAACTGTTGTTCTTCACAGTTTGGATGTGTCGATTCACGACGTTCTCTACGTTCCAGATGCTACACACAACCTACTGAGCGTCGCGCAGTTGACTGAGCAGAACATTGATGTTTCCTTCAAGAAAAGGAAGTGCATCATCACCAAGAAAAATGATTATGTATTGCATGCTGATTATGTTGATCATCTGTTTGTGTTGTATTATGATGGTGTTGTGCAGGATAAAACTTGTATTGCAGGTACTAACAAGGTTTTGCATGCAGGATGTATTCATGATTTTCATCGGAAATTTGGTCACTTAAACTTTGAGGCAGTTTCCAAAATGCCTGCCTTGGTTGAAGGTATGACTATTAAACCCTGCAGGTACCACATGAAGTGTAAGGCATGCGCATCAAACAAGGTGAAAATGGCTGCAAAAGGTAAGGTGTCTAGTAGACAAGCTACAGAACCATACCAGGTAATGCATGCTGATCTCGTTGGTCCAGTAACACCCTCTTTGGGTGGAGCCAGGTACTTCATGGTCCTTATTGATTCATTTTCCAGGTATATTTATGTGTTCAATCTCAAGCAGAAATCAGAAGGAGGAGGAAAACAAGAAAAAAAATATTCTGAATCTCAGAAGCCAGAACAGCAAGAGGGATCACTGCGCAGTGAAAGCAGCAATCCCTCTTGCTGTTCTGGCTTCTGGGATAGCTGTGCAGCCTGCATTCACTCCATAAGACGCACACACATTTCCCCTTACTTTTTAGGAGGGAAAAAGTGAGTCTTATGGAGCAAAAAATACGGTATGTGTTCAATCTGAAGCAGAAATCAGGCATTTCCTAGGTTCAAGGAATTCTGTGCTTGGTTGGAAAATGTGCATGGTAAAAGGGTAAAGTGTCTCTTTACTGATCGCGGGGGGGGGGGATTCACTTCTCAGCAGTTTGAAGTTTTTCTGACTGAGAAAGGAATTCAGCACGATTTGTCTAGTCCTCGTTCTCCATGGATGAACGGACTTTGTGAGAGAGCAAATCAAACATTGCTTCAAGGCTTGAAAAGCTTGCTTCATGATGCCAATCTTCCAGAGAGTTATCTGCCTGGGCTGGCAGCTGCTCAGGAAGAGAGGTTTCTGTGGCCCTGACAGTGAAATGATTATTTTAAATATTATTATTAGATATAATCATATTTTAACTGCAACTCTATACGTATAAAAACACTGTGTTATTGATGTTTTGAATGGGATAAATTGGGTGAAATTATTATTATTATTATTTATTAGATACAGGGACATCTTTTCCATTTGGCTTAGTGGCGCCCTGCACCATGGCACCTACCCATCAGGGGCACCGGGCTCAGTAGTGGAAGTCCGGGAACAGCTGCACCGCGCGCTGCTCATGTTCGGGGCGGTGAGTGAGGCGCTGCCGCTGAGGCAGCCTTGCTCTGCCGCCGCCCCTCCTCCATCGCACTTGCAGGGGGCGGTCAACTTCACCCTCTGCCGCTGTCCCTACGGCCCTCAAGCGGCGCCGTCAGCAAACTGCCCGGGGGCGCCTGTGCTGTGGCGCGGCGACACTTGAGCCCCATACAGAGGCCGCATGATGCCTCCGCCCCCGCTGTTGCCGGGAGCGGAGAATCCCTCTGCTCGCTACAAAGCCGCTCCCTGTCTGTCTTCCTCCCCGGCTCGGCTCCACAGCCTTGGGAAGGCGCTGCAGAGGCGCTAGCAGCTCCATCCTCAACCCCATGGCTGGCTCCAGCAATTGGGCTCAGCTCCCTGCGCGCTCCCATTTAAAAAGACACAAGCTCAACACTTCCCCAACCCCTCAAAAAAAAAAACCCCACCCAAACCCACAACACAGCAGCAACCTCCTTCCTTCTCCTCCACTCCCAAATCCTGTGCATCGGGGCTGTGTCTCCCCCTTGTAAGAGATGGAGGTGCTGTGCAGAGAATGGATTAAAAAGTAATAACCACAAAAACTACATCACTATTTATTTATTTATTTATTTATTTTTTAAAAAAATTAGTTTTCCAAAGTTATAACAAACAAAAAACATCAAGAACAAACAAACATTTATACTTACTATAATAATTCCACTTTTGTTAACATTGTTGAATGACTTCCTCAGATCCCCCTAGCTGAGTTTTCATCTAATCCATTGTAGCAGTTTTCCAAAACTATTTTCACATAAAATTTACTCAGTCAATTTACATCTTTCTTTCTTTTTATTTTAACTTGAACATAGTATTTGACAACATCACATATTTAAATCCTAGGCCTATCTGATACTCGCAAGTAATTCTATTTATGTTATCTTAACATATTTAGCTAAATAATCTTTGAATTTCTTCCATTCCTCTTGGTACTCCTCCTCCCTCTGGTCACGGACTCTTCCGCTCAGGTCGGCTAGCTCCCCAAAATACATCATCTTCATCTGCCATTCCTCCACTGTTGGTACTTCTTGTAGTTTCCAATTTTTGGCGAACAAAATTCTAGCTGTAGTTGTGGCATACAAAAACAATCTAACATCTTTCTTGGGCAGTTCCAAACCTATTATTCCAAGTAGAAAGGCTTCTGGTTTCTTAATAAATGTATATTTCAACATTTTTTTCAATTACAGTGGTACCTCGCAAGACGAATGCCTCGCAAGACAAAAAACTCACTAGACGAAAGGGTTTTTGGTTTTTTGAGTTGCTTCGCAAGACGATTTTCCCTATGGGCTTGCTTCGCAAGACGGAAATGTCTTGCAAGTTTGTTTCCTTTTTTTAACACCATTAATACAGTTGCGACTTGACTTCGAAGAGCAACTCATAGCACGCGGTGTGGTAGCCTTTTTTGAGGTTTTTAAAGACTTTGGTGATTTTTGAAGCTTTTCCAAAACTTTCCCGACACCGTGCTTCGCAAGACGAAAAAAATCGCAAGACGACAAAACTCGCGGAACGAATCAATTTCGTCTTGCGAGGCACCACTGTAATTCATTATAAATCTTTTCCCAGAAGTCTTTCACCTTGGGACATGTCAACCACATATGGTAAAATGTACCTTCTTTTTCTTTACATTTCCAACATAAATTATCACTTTTATGGTAAATCTTCACTAGTTTTACAGGGGTTAAGTACCACCTACCGTATTTTTCGCACCATAGGACGCACTTTTTCCCTCCTAAAAAGCAAGGGAAAATGTGTGTGCGTCCTATGGAACGAATGCAGGGGGGAGGCAGGGGGGGAAAGCCCCCAAGAGCCGCACACAAGCTCTGTGCGCTCTTGCGGGCTTTTCCACAGGAGGGAGAAGGGACTGACTGGCGGCATCAGTCCCTTCTCCCACCTCCCAGAAAAGCCAGGAGAAGCCGTGATCTCTTTAAAGGGGTTGCGCGGCTTCTGCGGGCTTTTGCGAGAGGTGAGGGAATCCCCCCACCTCCCAGAAAAGCTAGGAGAAGCCGCGATCTCTTTAAAGGGGTTGTGCGGCTTCTGCGGGCTTTTGGGAGAGGTGAGGGAATCCCCCCACCTCCCAGGAAAGCCAGGAGAAGCCGTGCAGCCCTTTTAAAGTGCGCACGGTTTCTGCCGGTTTTGCGGGAGGTGGGGTAATTCCCCCACTTCCCAGAAAAGCCAGGAGAAGCCGCAATCTCTTTAAAGGGGTTGCGCGGCTTCTGCGGGCTTTTGGGAGAGTTGAGGGAATCCCCCCACCTCCCAGTAAAGCCAGGAAAGCCCTGCGCAGTGTCTCCCGGCAAGAAGAGGCTGCACAGGGCTAAAGGGGAAGCCAAAACAGCGAGCGGAATCCATCCCGCTCGCTGCCTTGGCTTGTTCCATAGCTGCACGCAACCCCTCCGGCAGGGAGAGGTTGTGCGCAGCCTGTACGCTGCTCTTTGGGGCTGGGGGGGGAGATTTTTTTTCTTGAATTCCCCCCCTAAAAACTGGGTGCGCCCTATGGTGCGAAAAATACGGTATACATCATTTTCATAACATTTTCCTTTAGCATCGTACATGCAGTGAACTTGACCCCTTTCCTCCACAACCTTTCCCAGTCTTCAAACATTATGTTATGTGCAACGTTACATGCCCAGTCTATCATCACAAATTTAACTTGTTCATCCTTTGTATGCCACTCTAATAATAAATTATACATTTTAGACAAGTTTTTAACATTGTTGTTGTTTAGTCGTTTAGTCGTGTCTGACTCTTCGTGACCCCATGGACCAGAGCACGCCAGGCACTCCTGCCTTCCACTGCCTCCCGCAGTTTGGTCAAACTCATGCTGGTAGCTTCAAGAACACTGTCCAACCATCTTGTCCGCTATTGTCCCCTTCACCTTGTGCCCTCAATCTTTCCCAACATCAGGGTCTTTTCCAGGGAGTCTTCTCTTCTCATGAGGTGGCCAAAGTATTGGAGCCTCAGCTTCATGCTCTGTCCTTCCAGTGAGCACTCAGGGCTGATTTCCTTCAGAATGGATAGGTTTGATCTTCTTGCAGTCCATGGGACTCTCAAGAGTCTCCTCCAGCACCATAATTCAAAAGCATCAATTCTTCGGCGATCAGCCTTCTTTATGGTCCAGATCTCACTTCCATACATCACTACTGGGAAAACCATTGCTTTAACTATACGGACGTTTGTTGGCAAGGTGATGTCTCTGCTTTTAAAGATGCTGTCTAGGTTTGTCTTTGCTTTTCTCCCAAGAAGCAGGCGTCTTTTAATTTTGTGACTGCTGTCACCATCTGCAGTGATCATGGAGCCCAAGAAAGTAAAATCTCTCACTGCCTCCATTTCTTCCCCTTCTATTTGCCAGGAGGTGATGGGGCCAGTGGCCATGATCTGTCAGTGTTTGTAAAAAGCAAAAAAGGAGGAAAGGGTTCTGACCTCCCTTTGTCTCCTCAGCCTGGTCCTCGGACCCTTGTCGGCACAAAAGAGTCCACGAAAATATCCTTGCAGAGTTTTATTCTCAAAAGTCTTTGTGCAAAACACGACTGAATAACTATACACACCAGCACTAACCAACCAACCCAAACACCAGCCTCAGCACAAACTAACATTTCTCACTTATATATACAACCTGCTGCAGGCCGCTGAGTCATGCTGACCCAGCTTTATTCGCATTAAAGAAACAGTGGCCATTTTAGCCGTGACACCCCTTCTGTTTCTTAAATGCGAAAAACCCCAACAGAAACAATACATACATACATTATATACATAAACCCAGTTTTGTCATTAATTCATTATGGCATGTTGCTGGCAAAGGCTTAGTAAACAAATCAGCAATATTATCTTGTGATTGACAATACTCCAGTTTGATCACCCCATTCTGTACACAATCTCTAACATTCGCATGACGGATAGCAATATGTTTTGATGCGGATTTCATTATTTCCGAGCCCGCTAATGCAATGCACGATTGGCTATCTTCATACACTTTAAGAGGCAAATCTACTTTACAATCTAGATCTTTTAGTATCTGTATAAACCACATGATTTCATTGCATGCTAGTGACAGGCTCCCATATTCTGCCTCACAGGATGAGGTCGCAACAAATCCTTGTTTCTTTGACCTGCATCCAATTATGGAATTGGCAAACATTATAACCATTCCACTTGTAGATTTTCTAGTAGCTACACAACTTCCCCAGTCCGCATCAACAAATACTTCTAGTTTTTCATCTTGTGTACTAGATATCTTCAAACATACATTTAATGTCCCCTTTAGATATCTGATAAGCCTTTTCAAAGCACACCAATCGGCAGTACTGGGTTTAGATACACGTTGACTCAGAACATTTGTAGCACATGCAATGTCTGGCCTTGACCACTGGCTTAAATACAACAGTGATCCTATTTTTGAGTGATACAACTCAGGCTGATCAAACTCATCATCACACACTGTCTTTGGGAAATCTGGTGTCATGGGAGTCTGGACTGGCTTGCAGTTTTCCATGCCAAACTGCTCTATCAAATGAAGAATTTTCTCTTTCTGGCTCAATAGGAAGCTTCCATCAGCTTCCTGCCTTACTTCTACTCCCAAGTAATTGCTTACAGGCCCTAAGGCTTTAAGCTTAAACCTCTTTTCCAGTTGACTTGTGAGCTTCTGGATCTCATCTGTGGAACTCCCTGCTACAAGCAAATCATCAACAAAGACTAAGAGCATTAGATATTTGTTGCCTGTCCCCTTGGTGTACAGGCATGGATCAGCCACACTCCTTTTAAAACCAAGTTTTACAAGGGCTTCATTTAAACACTGGTTCCAACACCTTCCACTTTGTTTGAGACCGTAAACAGCCTTTTTCAAACACCAGACTGCACCATTCTCCTCTTCATACCCAGGGGGTTGTCTCATTAACACTTCATGGTCTAAATTTGCATGCAGATATGCAGCATCAACATCAAAATGGTGCACTGCTAGTTGTCTTACAGCAGCAATGGAAAGCATTAAACGAAAAGTTTCACTCTTTACAGTGGGAGAAAACACTTCATCATAACTCTCCCCTTTAATCTGAGTGAACCCTCTGGCTACTAATCTGGCTCAAAAACGTGGTTCCCCAGATGCAAGGGTTTTCCTTTTATAAGCCCACTTGCATGACACCACTCTGCCACCAGGTGGCGGCATTATGACCTCAAACACTTACGTTACGTTTAAAAGAGTCAATTTCTTCTTTCATGGCTTGTTCCCGCAAAGCACGTTCCCCAGGGGGTAAGTCTAAGACTTCATTATAACTTTGTGGTTCCACACAACTCACATTGCATACTCTCACTCCTCCTAGGGTCAAACGCTGAGGAGGTACACCCTTGTTTGAACGCTGGGAGCGTTTAGGCACAACTACTTCTTCTTCCCCCCTTATCTCTGGCTCTTCTTCCTCTTCCTCTAGAGAAGAAGTATTATCTATTGCCATGTCTTTTGGGGAAATATGTGCCTCCTCCTCATCCTGCTCCTGTGTTGCCAATGGCTAAGAAGAAGCCTCTTCTCCTACTTGCAGGGGCAGTAGGCAATCTGGGTTGGCATGGATCACAGTCCATCTGTCCTGGTCAGCGAAGTCTGCACTTCGTGACAGAACCACGCGTCCTGGGCGTAAATTGAAACGCCACCCTTTGCCATAGGACTGATATCCCACAAACCGCAGTTTCTGCGCTCTAGCGCCCCCTTTCTGGCGCTGAGCTTTGGGGATATTTACATGTGCCCAAGAACCCCAGTTATGGAGCATTGTCCACTCTGGTTCTTTCCCAAACAACACACGATAAGGAATATCTTTTATAGAGCTAGACCAGGTTCTATTAATCAAAAAGTTCGCTGTCAGAAAAGCCTCGCCCCACAGCCTATGGTTGTGACCCAATCCTGCATCCACTAGCAGGCAGTCCTTTATTGACTGTATTACAGCCCCACGTCTTTCACACAGACCATTTTCAGCAGGGCTATAAGGGTTAGTCAAATGGTGAGTGATCCCCTTACGTCGCAACCATGTCCCAAATTGTTCAGAAATTCTCCACCCCTATCTGTTTGCAACTGCACAACAGGGCGAGCGAAGAGCTTTTCAGCTTGGGCAACCCATTCTCTGAATGTGGGGAAACACTCAGATTTCTGCTTTAACAAAAACAACCAACTAAAACGTGATTTATCATCTATTACCAGAAAAGCATATCTGGCACCCCCTTCAGTCTTCTGTGGAAAAGGGCCTATCACGTGACAATGGACAAGTTCTAAAACCTCTTTAGATACTCTGTCACTTTTAGAAGCCACAGGCTTCCTCTTAGATTTGGCCATTTTACATACATTGCAATCTAGGAAACAGTTACAGCTATTTACTTTTAGGTTCTTGCACACCTTTTGCATCTCTGAAAGCACACGAAAATTGGCGTGACCCAGTTTTCTGTGCAGTTCATGTACACACCCCTTATGAACTGGCAAATTATCCTGAACCACCTGGGCTGCTTTAACAGGCTTGTCCTGCATTACATATAACCCATTTTCCAACTTTGCATGGCCACATACCTGAGTTCCATTCTTTATCAGACAGCCATCCTGCGTGAACTTAACACTATACCGTGCATTAATCAAACAGCTTACAGACAGTAAACAATAATCCAAACTGCTGACAAACAGAGTCTCTGGTAGAGTAGTGTTCAAGCACTGCAGGAAACATGTTCCCTGACCATCAATCTTGCTTCTACGACCATCAGCAAGATAGATTGAGTCCTTTCCATCAGCTGGCTTCCCCAGGGTCTTAAAGTCCTCCCGACTGTTGCAGATAATCCTACTGCTCCCAGAGTCCAGCAACCATGTTCCTCGAGGTATCTTCCTCTCCTCCCGAGAAAATGCAGAAACAAACTGAGCAGAACGCGTGCTCTCCTTCCCTGAAGAGAACCCCTTCTGCTTACGTTTCTGCGTCGATTGCTGTCTCTGCTGCACGTTGTCTCCTGGAAGTCTTGCCCTGCATTGACGTTGGAGATACCCGGGTTGGTTGCATCTATAGCACCTCCTCACCGCCATGGCCAAGCCCAAGCCTTGGCGTTGCTCCATTGGCAGATTCTGCTGCTGGCCCCCTCGGCTGTAACTCCTCCGTTCTTGGAGTTCAGCCTGTCTATCTGACCTTCTTTCTGCTTCTTCAGTCACTCTTCCAACCACATACTCAAGGGTCAGATCTCGGGGACGCATACTCTCCATGCTGTTAATCACAGGCAACCAGCTTTCAGGCAAACTTGAAAGGATAATGTATGTTTGGTCAGTCTCATCATAACGCTTACCTCTCTGCTGTAGTTGAAGAAACAGATTTCAGCGTTTGAAGCTGAGTTGCCAAACTCTCACCTTCTTTCATAACAGTCCTGAACAGCCTTCTGGTCAGAGAAATTATAGTTCCAGCAGTTTCTCTGACATGCATTGCCCTTAATAAATTCCAGCACTCAAACGCTGTGCTGGCATTTGCTACATGCAATAACTGAGAGTTGCTCAAACACAGCATAATTTGGGCACGGGCCCTTTCATCCAGCCGTTTTTTCTCAGCAGAGTCCCGTCTCAAAACCTCAGTTTCAACACAGTCCCATAGTCCATCTCTCCTTAACAACTGCTGCATTTTAATTGACCAACTCAGCCAGTTGCTTTCTGAGAGAAGTTCAAAAGGGATGCCTCCCCCAATATTTACAACTTGGGAAGACTGGAAATCTGCCATCTCTGCTGGTGCTTGCTGAGCCCCTTCTGTGGGGCCTCCAGCAATCTCTCCTGACTCTCTTTTTAGAGTCCGACTGGACAGTCCTGGCTGGCACTCACCGGCTTCTAGCTGCTGCCTCTGTTGACCCTCAGGTCCCGCATGGCTCTGCAACTGGTGTAGCCGCTCTGTGAGTCGCCTACTGTAGTCCTCTAGCAGTTCAAACTGTTCCAGTAGCTGACGCTGAGTGCTTTCCACATCCTCAGATCCTAGCCGCTCCAGCGTCACTGCAGACAGTTACAGCTTGCCACCAACTGCTCCAACGCACAGCCACTGGCTCCATACACCACCAGGACTCACCAGCTCCCTGCTGAGATGCTGTCAGTTGTTCTGCACTCTGCACATGCTCAGAAACACTGGGCCCATAACCTGTCAGTGTTTGTAAAAAGCAAAAAAGGAGGAAAGGGTTCTGACCTCCCTTTGTCTCCTCAGCCTGGTCCTCGGACCCTTGTCGGCACAAAAGAGTCCACGAAAATATCCTTGCAGAGTTTTATTCTCAAAAGTCTTTGTGCAAAACACGACTGAATAACTATACACACCAGCACTAACCAACCAACCCAAACACCAGCCTCAGCACAAACTAACATTTCTCACTTATATATACAACCTGCTGCAGGCCGCTGAGTCATGCTGACCCAGCTTTATTCGCATTAAAGAAACAGCAGCCATTTTAGCCGTGACATGATCTTCCTTTTTTTGATGTTGAGCTTCAGACCATATTTTGCGCTCTCCTCTTTCACCCTCATTAAAAGGTTATTGAATTCCTCCTCATTTTCTGCCATCAAGGTTGTGTCATCTGCATAGCTGAGGTTGTTGATATTTCTTCCGGCAATCTTAATTCCGGTTTGGGATTCATCCAGCCCAGCCTTTCGCATGATGAATTCTGTATATAAGTTAAATAAGCAGGGAGACAATATACAGCCTTGTCGTACTCCTTTCCCAATTTTGAACCAATCAGTTGTTCCATATCCAGTTCTAACTGCAGCTTCTTGTCCCCCATAGAGATTTCTCAGGAGACAGATGAAGTGATCAGGCACTCCCATTTCTTTAAGAATTTGCCATAGTTTGCCGTGGTCGACACAGTCAAAGGCTTTTGCATAGTCAATGAAGCAGAAGTAGATGTCTTTCTGGAACTCTCTAGCTTTCTCCATAATCCAGCGCATGTTTGCAATTTGGTCTCTGGTTCCTCTGCCCCTTCAAAATCCAGGTTGCACTTCTGGGAGTTCTCGGTCCACATACTGCTTAAGCCTGCCTTGTAGAATTTTAAGCATAACCTTGCTAGCGTGTGAAATGAGTGCAATTGTGCGGTAGTTGGAGCATTCTTTGGCACTGCCCTTCTTTAGGATTGGGATGTAGACTGATCTTCTCCAATCCTCTGGCCACTGCTGAGTTTTCCAATTTCCTGGCATATTGAGTGTAGCACCTTAACAGCATCATCTTTAAAAATTTTAAATAGTTCAGTTGGAATATTATCACTTCCACTGGCCTTGTTATTAGCAGTGCTTTCTAAGGCCCATTTGACTTCACTCTCCAGGATGTCTGGCTCAAGGACAGCAACTACACTACCTGGGGTGTACGAGCCATCCATATCTTTCTGGTATAATTCCTCTGTGTATTCTTGCCACCTCTTCTTGATGTCTTCTGCTTCTGTTAGGTCCTTACCACTTTTGTCCTTTATTATGGTAATCTTTGTACGAAATGTTCCTTTCATATCTCCAATTTTCTTGAACAGATCTCTGGTTCTTCCCATTCTGTTGTTTTCCTCTGTTTCTTTGCATTGCTCGTTTAAGAAGGCCTTCTTGTCTCTCCTTGCTATTTTTTGGAAATCTGCATTCAGTTTCCTGTATCTTTCACTATCTCCCTCGCATTTTGCTTGCCTTCTCTCCCCCGCTATTTGTAAGGCCTCGTTGGACAGCCACTTTGCTTTCTTGCATTTCCTTTTCATTGGGATGGTTTTCATTGCTGCCTCCTGTATAATGTTGCGAGCCTCCATCCATAGTTCTTCAGGCACTTTGTCCACCAAATCTAAATCCTTAAACCTGTTCCTCACTTCCACTTTGTATTCATAAGGGATTTGATTTAGATTGTATCTTTTTTTTTTTTTTGAAAGTGCATTATTTCTCCCCCCAGTATTTATTGAGTTTCATAACTATAACATAATAAAGAAAGAAAAAACAATAGTTAAAAAAAGAAAAAAGATAAAAGAAAATGAAGAAAGTAAAATGCTACAAACCCCACATATATCACCACATACATAAAAAAGATTTAATTAATTAAACTCCAGTTTCATAAACATATTACTTGACTTCCTCTAACCTCTTCCAACTGAATTTCCTTGTAATAGAATGTAGCAGTTTTCAGTATCATTATTCCATATAACAATATTCCAGTTATAATCAAATTTCCTAACTTTTCTTCTCCTACTATTTCTTATTTCTTTATTTAATCCTAATTTAATCCTAGGCCTAATTAGTTCTTTCAAGTAATTACAAATCTTTAATATTACACTATTTATTCAAATAGTCTTTAAATTTCTTCCAGTCTTCTTGATATTCTTTTTCTTTTTGGTCGCGGATTCTCCCGGTGAGATCAGCCAGATCCATAAAGTCCATCATCTTCAGCTGCCATTCTTCTACCGTTGGTAATTCTTGTGTTTTCCATTTTTTGGCTATTAAAATCTGTGCAGCAGTTGTGGCATACAGAAATACTTTTACATCTTTTTTGGGCAATTCAGAACCTGTTATTCCAAGGAGAAAGGACTTTGGTTTCTTCTTAAATGTATATTTCATCATTTTTTTAAAATTCATTATAATTTTTTTCCCAGAATTCTTTTGCTTTGGGACAAGTCCACCACATATGATAAAAAGTACCTTCCTTTTCTTTACATTTCCAACATATATTATCACAGTTGTGATAAATCTTAGCCAGTTTAACAGGGGTCAAGTACCATCTATACATCATTTTCATAATATTTTCCTTTAACATCATACATGCAGTAAACTTAACCCCTTTCTTCCAAAGTCTCTCCCAATCTTCCATCATTATGTTATGTCCCACATCTTGTGCCCAATCAATCATAACTGATTTTACTTGTTCATCTTTTGTGTGCCACTCCAATAACAAACTACATTTTAGACACGTTCTTAACATTTGTATCTAACAACTCCGTTTCCAATTTGGTTTTTTCAGTTGCAAAACCTTTTTTCTTATCAATCTTAAATAATTCATTAATCTTATAATATTGAAGCCAATTCAGTTTGTCCTTTATTTGTTCGAATGGTTTTAATTTGAATCCCTCACTGTCTTCTAGTAATGGATCTGAATATCTTAACCACTTATTTTCCATATTTAACTTTTTTTGTGCCTGTTCTTCCATTGGTGAAATTCATTTGGGTGTTTTTCTTACCAGAAGATCCTGATATCTACTCCATACGTTATAAAGCGCTTTCCTAATTATATGATTCTTAAAACCATTACGGGCCTTTATTTTGTCATACCAGAGATATGCCAACCAATCCCTCCAAATCCAAAATATCTTCATTTTCTAATTTAATCCAGTCTTTAATTCAGCAGAAGGCCGCAGCTTCAAAATATATCTTCAAATCAGGCAGGGAAAAAACCCCTCTTTCTTTTATATCCGTAAGTAGTTTATACTTAATTCTTGGTTTTTTCCCTTGCCAGATAAATTTAGACAGGGCCTTTTGCCAGTTTTTAAAATATTTAACATTATCAATAATGGGTAAGGTTTGAAACAAAAACAACATTTTCGGCAATACATTCATCTTTACCACCGATATCCGACCCATAAGTGAAAATTGTAAGTTTGACCATATCTCTAAATCTCTTTTTACTACATTCCATAGTTTCTCATAGTTATCCTTATATAAATTCAAATTCTTCGCTGTTAAATTCACACCCAGATATTTGACCTTCTTTGTAAAAACCAGGCCTGTTTTTTCTATAAGGATTTTTCTTTCATCTTTATCTAAATTTTTATCCAATACTTTGGTTTTGCTCTTATTTAGTTTAAAACCAGCCAGCTGCCCGTACTCCTGAATCATCTCCAGTGCTTTAGGTGCACTGGTCTCTGGAACCTGTAAAGTTAAAACCAAATCATCAGCAAAGGCTTTTAGTTTATACTGCTTAGACCCTACTACAATGCCTTTTACTTTCTCTTCTTTCCTCAACATACTCAGCAATACCTCCAGGACCAAAATAAATAATAGAGGGGACAGTGGGCACCCTTGCCTGGTTCCTTTCTCAATTTTAATTTCCTCTAATACCACATTATTAACAATGATTTTAGCTTTTTGTTCATGGTAGATCCCATTAATACCATTTAAAAACTCCTGACCAACTCCAATACTTTGTAAATTTTGTGTCATGAAACTCCAAGATATATTGTCAAAGGCATTCTCTGCATCAATAAACTTTAGTAATGCTTTACAATTTCTTTTAGCCTCTAATCTTTCTAAAATATCAACTATATTTCTGATATTATCTTTCATATGTCTTCCAGGCAGAAAACCTGCCTGGTCTTTATGTATATAATCTGTTACGACCTTTTTCATTCTATTAGCTAAAATATTTGCAAATATTTTATAGTCCACATTAAGTAATGAGATCGGTCTGTAATTCTTTACATCTGATCTATCTTGGTCTGGTTTCGGTATCAGGGTTATGTAAGCATCACTCCAGGTTTCAGGTGCCCTCTCCCCTCTCATTATCTTATTACAAACCTCTGCCAAAGATTGAATTAGCCAGTCTTTAAAGGTTTTATAATATTTGGCATATAATCCATCCGGTCCTGGGGCTTTGCCCAATTGCATCTGGTTTATTGCTATCTCAACCTCCTGTCTTGTAATCATGTCATTGAGTAGGGATCTTTTATCTCCAGGAATTTTCTGCAGTTCATTTGCCCTAAGAAATTGCTCAATTTTATCTTTTATGAAACATTTACCTGAAAACATTTTCTAATATCTCCAGGGTTTTCCACAGATTTTCCCTCCGATACAATATTTGTGATCGTGTTTTGTTTCTGTCTCTTTTTTAATTGCCAGGCCAACAATTTTCCACACTTATTTGCAGATTCAGAATTTCTCTTTCAATAATTTTATTTTCCATTCTGTTTCTTGATTTATGATTTTAGAAAATTGAATCTGCAAAGCTTTAATGTCTTTTTGTATCTGTTGGCTTTTAGGCTTTGATCTTAAATTCTTTTCTTTCTCTTTGATTTGAGATAGAATTTTTTCCTTTTTATCATTTTGTATCTTTTTCTTTATAGCATTCTGTTGTATGAGGAAACCTCTCATAACAGCTTTACTAGCATCCCAAATGACTCTTGCTTCTACCTCTGTATTTATGTTTACTTCAAAGTAATCTTTTAGAGTCTTTTGGGCCTTTTCAACCACCTGTTCATTCCTCAACAACCCATCATTCATCCTCCATCTGAAGGAGCCCTGCAGATACGATTTCATTTCCAAAAACACTGCATTATGATCGGAGCATGTCTTAGGGCATATTTGAGTTTTAGACACCCTGGGGGCTAAATCTCTAGTAATCCATAAATTATCGATTCTTGAAAATGTTTGGCTCGAATTTGAGAAAAAAGTAAAGTCTTTCTCTGTAGGATTTCATAGTCTCCACATGTCTGACAGGTCATATTTATCCACCATGTCAAAAAACACTTTTGCAAGTCTACCTGCATTTTGAAATTTTTGCTCTTGTGATTTATCCATAAGTGTAGAGACTACTCCATTCAAATCTCCCATTAGGATTATTTTATAGTCCAAATATTCATGAAGCTTTAAGTCCAAATTCTTTTAAAAATCCACTTTTCCATCATTTGGTGCATAAATTCCCAGTAAAAGATATTTATTGCCTTGTGCTGTAATTTCTACAGCAATGTATCTCCCTTCCTCATCCTCAAACAACAACTTGGGATTCCATTTTTCTTTGATATAGAAAACCACACCTTTTTTTTTTTACCTTGTCTGATGAAATAAAATCCTGTCCAAGTTTTTTATTCTGTAAGATTTTTCTATGCAGTCTAGTCACATGTGTTTCTTGTAAACAAATTATATCCAAATTGTGTTTTGCCAAAACATGAAAAACTTGGTGTCTTTTTTTTGGGGGGGGGGGGAGAATTTAAACCATTTACATTCCAGGAGTAAGTTTTTAAGGACATCTTAATTTTTTAGGGGCCTACTGCCCCTGCACCCAAAGGGGGGAAACTTTCCAAGCCGAGTTCCTTTGCGTTTTTGTCCAGAAATCTCTCTTTCTCTCCCACAGTTCTAATTCTTTGTTTTCTCCCTTGAAATTTGAAGGAGAGACCCTCTGGGAATTCCCACCTGAAAAAAAATGTTTTTTTTCCTTAGAGCAGCTGCCAAATCTGTATAGTTATTTCTCAGGGCTAGAAAGTGTTTTGGGACTTCTTTAAACAGAATCACAGCCTTTCCGTCTATCTTTAAGCTTTTTTTATAGTGATGCCCTAATATGGTATCTCTGCGCTTTTGTTTTAAAAATCACCATACGATCATGTGTGATCTTAGAATCCTTTTTAGGCCTGAATCTATATGCTTTGTCAATCCACAAATTTAATTCTTCTTTTGAAACCTCCCAAAAAGTTGAAATTTCTTTTTTTTAAAATAATATTTATTAATTTTCAACCGTTTAAACACAATAAAATAGGCAAAACAAAAAAAGCATAACAAAATAAGACACAAACCATTTAACACACAAAACAATTTCAATATCATATCTTTCATTCCCTTATTTCCACGACCTCCTCACACCTCCCTTTTTGTATTCCACTTCTATTGTTTCAGCAATTCCTTTCCATCTTCCTCTGTTTTCTATCCTATAATTATCTTAACACATTCTAACCTTATTTTTCCCTTTAATACTCTATTATACTTGATTCCTTATAGCATTTCTACTAGAGCCATATAACTTCATTCCAACATTTTTCTTACATTCATTATTTTTACAGTATTTCTATAAATAGTCTTAAACTTTTTCCAGTCTTCTTCCACCGACTCTTCTCCCTGGTCTCGGATTTCTGCCAGTCGTTTCCGCCAATTCCATATAGTCCATCAACTTCATCTGCCATTCTTCCCGAATAGATAAATCTTGTGTCTTCCAGTACTTCACAATGAGTATTCTTGCTGCTATTGTTACATACGTGGAAAAAGTTCTATCCTTCTTTAACACCAATTGGCCGACCATGCCCAGGAGAAAGGCCTCTGGCTTCTTCAAAAGGGTATATTTAAATGTCTTTTTTCATTTCGTTATAAATCATCTCCCAAAGTGTCTTAATCCTTGGGCATGTCCACCAAAAGTGAACTCTAATCCTCAAATTCGTCTGTTTTTCTTTAAGTTCAGTCATAGCAAGCGTCAACTTATGTTCATCAAATTGCCTCTGTAGGGCTGGGGCTCTCTTTCTCTTTCTCTCCAGTTGTGTTACTTTACATTCAGCAACAACAGCTTTTTCCCTGGCTTCGTCTGCAGTTTGCCGTATCAAAGTAGGTTCCTGTATCAATTTCTGGGTGTTTTCTGTATTGGTATTATTTATACTTTCTGTATTTAGGTTGATTTTAGTAATTGAAACATCCATTTTCACATTTATCGTGTCCATTTTCCTGTTAAGCTGATCCAATGCGTCATTTATCTTATAAAATGCAGCCACTAAAGCCTCTTCTGTCGACATTCTTCTTGGTTTTAAATATGCTGGTACAAAGGCAGCAACAGAAGGAGCAGGGGGGCCTGATGATGGACCTCTTCTGGATTGTTGCCAAGTCCTCCCAGACCTTAATGTTTTGTCAGCAGTTGACTGGCCATTACCGGAGGCACCTCCCCGGAAGTCCAATAAGTTGAAAATTCTTCAATAAGCCAACCTCTTAAATTATCCTGCTCCTTCTGGACTACTCCTCTCAATCTCAAATGGGTCTCCCGCTTTCATTTCCAGAAATGCAATTGAATTTTGCGTTTCCTGCTGAATTGTCTCTAAATCTCGAACTCTTACAGTTTCCAATTGTTCAATTCTTGCTTCATGTGTAGTTACATCTGATTTCAGGTCTGGTATATGCATAAAGGCTCTGCTCAGTGCTCCCTTTAAAGAATACTTTTTTTCTTGCATTCCTCCTCTAAAAACTAGGTGTGTCTTATCATCCGGTGCGTCTAATAGAGCGAAAAATGCAGTATTTTGGGGCGCGGGGTGTGTGTGTTGTTGAGCGATAACGCCAAGGCCTTGTGCCTTCCCCCAATGCAGCGTCGCCCAGGATTCTTCACTCCAGTCTCCCGTCACGCTGATGCGACCCATGCCCTCTCTGGGACATGAGTACATGACCAGCAGAGTCCAAAATAGAAGTGTTAGACTTGAGGTGTAACATCTAATTCTTATGTATTGTACCAAAATCAAACATAACAGTACAACATAAACATGGCTCCTCTTTCTCTCTCTTCCTGGGAGAGAACGCTGAAACAAAACATCACTGTGAGAGAACAGTGGGAGGAAGGGAGCAAACAGCGTATCTCGCTTTCCGCTTATATAGCTCTAACAATCATCAGCTGAAATGCATTACATACAGACACATGATCCAACATGATCTGCAGCATAGGGAGGGGTGAAGATGTTGGTTTCTATTTCCCTCACTGAGCAGCAACTGCAGTCACAAGACATTGTTTTGCATTCCACAGTCTGAGTTACTGTTGGATTCCCACGGGAATGGGAGACTGGATGTGACGTACACTGGTTTCCTGTTTTTCAGTGTTCTCTCGGTTTCTTTCTTAGAGAGACAGTTGCTTCTCTGCTCTCACAGAGGCAAGATGCATGTTTGTATTCTCTCAGCATAGAGTGGAAATAAAGTTAAGAATGTGGCACATACTGCTTATCCTTCTGCTGTGTGAACTACTCTGCTTGGGCTCAAGATAAGACGAGCCTATATCAGCTTCAGATGGGCCGAAGCTGGTCAAAATCTCACATTAATGGTTCCGGCCCCAGAGAAACGGAATCGGACTGAAGAATGGCTGTTGGCAGAGGACCAGAGGAACGTATCGGACGTTATCTGCTCTGCGCGTCAAGACGATTGATGAGAGGTATGTGCTCATTGTTCCGGGAAGCCTGCCAGCTCCTAATTAATGGCTATAAGGCTGGACTTTGAACTTTTAAGCCTGCTACGCAGAGGCTTGAAAAGCGAAAGTGCTTTTAAAAGTGCTTTTTGAATGAAGCTGCTGTACACAGACGCAGCTGGATTAAAGCAGCAGAGATGGCTAATGCAAGGCTGGCTGATGCTTGTGGGATTCCTAAGCTCAATAAGAAGAATTACGCGAACTGGGTACTGTACACAGAGGCTCTTCTGCGAAAAGAGGGTCTGTTTAATGTTATTACAGACACCCCCCCAGCTTCAATAACAGATGAATGGGCAGCTAAGGATTCCAAAGCAAGGGGAACTCTTACATTGATAGTCTCCCCAGAAGAGCTCTGTCTGTTGCATGATAAGACCTCAGCCAGAGAGATTTGGGACACTTTGAGAGAGGCTCATTTGAGGACAGAAGCTGGTGCTTCTTTGTTCTACTATGCCAAGCTGCATGATATGGCACTTGCTGAAGGTGCAGATGTGCGTACACATTTGATGGAGATGCAGAATCTGAGACATGAGCTGCAACAGAGAGGACTCACCTTTCCGGAGGCTGTGTATTCCTTCATGATACTACATTCTTTGGGTTCAAGTTGGGAGTCCGTTGCCACTCAGATTGCTGTTCAGCCAACTGCTCAGATCACAGTAGCACATGTTACTGCCGTGATTCTGAATGAAGCGGACAGGCGAGGTTCTAGCTACATGGGTAAGGGGGAGTCTTCACAGACGTCATCCCAGAATGCAGTGGAACCACCAGATGGCGCCAAAGCTTTGAAGGCAGTGAAATGCTACTCATGTGGACATCTAGGCCATATGAAGAGGGAATGCAGATTTCCCAGGGTCAAGACTGAGCAGCGCAGCGAAAGCTCATCGCGTGGAAAAGGCAAAGGCAAAGGTCCGGTGTCCAGGACAACGCAGCACAAGGCAATGGTCTCACGCTTCACTCCAAAGGTTGCAAAGGTCCAGAAGACGTCTAGATCTTTCTTCGTGGTGGATTCGGGCGCATCGCACCACTTATGCAACGACAAGCGACTGTTCGTGTCTTTTACACCGCAGGAAGGTGCGATTCACCAGGCGGATGACCACACGATCCCCAGTCAAGGCTACGGAACTGTTGTTCTTCACAGTTTGGACTTATCGATACAAGATGTTCTCTACGTTCCAGATGCTGCACACAATCTACTCAGTGTTGCGCAGCTGAATGAACGGAACATTGACGTTTCCTTCAAGAACAAGAAGTGCACCATCACAAAGAAAAACGATTATGTATTGCATGCTGAATATGTTGATCATTTGTTTGTTTTGTATTTTGATGATGATGTGCAGGGTGAAACTTGTTGCATTGCAGGTTCTAACAAAAGTTTGCATGCAGGATGTATTCATGATTTTCACAGGAAATTTTGTCATTTACATTTTGAGGCAGTATCTAAAATGCCTGCCTTGGTTGAAGGTATGACTATTAAACCCTGCAGGTACCACATGAAGTGTAAGGCATGCGCAGCAAAGTGAAAATGGCTGCGAAAGGTAAGGTGTCTAGTAGGCAAGCTACAGAACCATACCAGGCTGTTCATGCTGATTTGGTTGGTCCACTATCGCCCTCTTTGGGTGGAAACAGGTACTTCATGGTTCTCATTGATGCATTTTCCAGGTATATTTATGTGTACAATCTCGAGCAGAAATCAGAGGCTTTTACAAGGTTCAAGGAATTCTGTGCTTGGTTAGAAAATGTGCATGGTAAGAAGATAAAGACTCTTTTCACTGATCGCAGGGGGGAATTCACTTCTCAGCAGTTTGAAGCTTTTCTGACTGAGAAAGGAATTCAACATGATTTGTCTAGTCAAAGCACATAAAGCATTTAGAAACCACATTGTCAGGAAAGCGCTATTTAATGTTTGGTTAAGATATAAGGATTTGTTAGGAAATAAAACCCCAAGGTGGCTGTCACCAATGGAAGCGAAAGCCTTGAAAAAGGTCAATATGGAGGTCAAATGGCCGAAATATTGGGAAATTTTGGAACAAGACGGAGATAGATTGAAATTGCAGAGTTTTGAAAAACTAAAAAACAAAGTGCGAGACTGGCTTCATTATTATCAGATAATGGAGGTATTCAAATTGGACAGGAAAATTGGCTTCCAGGTGGAAAGATCCAAATTAGAAACAGAATTGTTAGAACCCAAGACTAAGAATTTGTCAAGAATGTATAACTTGCTGCTGAAATGGAATACCCAGGATGAAACGGTAAAATCGGCTATGATTAAATGGGCACAGGACGTTGGACATAACATTATGTTTGCTGACTGGGAACAGTTATGGACCACAGGTATGAAATTTACGGCATGTAATGCCTTAAGAGAGAATATTATGAAAATGATATACAGGTGGTACATAACCCCAGTCAAGCTTGCAAAAATTTATCATTTGCCCGATAATAAATGTTGGAAATGTAAAGAAACTGAAGGTACATTTTTTCACCTTTGGTGGACGTGCCCAAAGATTAAGGCTTTCTGGGAAATGATATATAATGAATTAAAAAAGGTATTTAAGTATACCTTCCCTAAGAAACCAGAGGCCTTTCTCCTGGGCATAGTCGGCCAAATGGTGTTAAAAAAGGATAGAACTTTCTTTATGTATGCAACAACAGCAGCAAGAATACTTATCGCAAAGTATTGGAAGACACAAGAACTTCCCACGCTGGAGGAATGGCAGATGAAACTTATGGACTATATGGAAATGGCGGAAATGACTGGTAGAATCCGTGACCAGGGAGAAGAGTTGATGGAGGAAGATTGGAAGAAATTCAAAGACTACCTTCAGAAACACTGTAAAATTAAGGAATGTTAGAGTGATGTTGGACTGAAAACAAGAGGTTTCCAGCTGTACAGGTTAAAGTTAATGATAGACTAAGATTAAAGATTAAGATTAAAGATGTTTAAAGAAATGGAAATTTGATATTAAGAGGAAAATTTTAATGGTATATGATATTAAGGCCAAGGATTAGGTTTAAAGAAGTTGAAGTTATATATTATAATATTTTATTAAATTAAAGATTGGGATTAAAAAGTGGAAAAGAAACTGCTGGACAAATAATGCAGATTGGAATACAAAAGAGGGAGGTATGAGGAAGTCCAGAAAATAAGCAACTAAAAAACGGAAATGAAACAGAGATATTGTTTTTAAATTGTTATGTTTCTTGTATTTTTATTGTTGAACTTTGCTTTTGTTTTTTTTTGGGTTTTTGTGTTTTTGTTATATGTATTGTGTATGTTTTTCCTTTATTTCTTTGTTGTTTAAAACTTTAATAAAAATTACTTAAAAAAAAAACAAAAAACCATGATTTGTCTAGTCCTCGCTCGCCATGGCAGAATGGACTTTGCGAGAGGGCAAATCAGACATTGCTTCAAGGGTTAAAAACCTTGCTGCATGATGCCAATCTTCCAGAGAGTTACTGGGCCGAATCTCCTGTTTTGTTTACAGTTATAATCGCAGGTTATCTTCAGCAATTGGTTGTACCCCCTATGAGAAGATGTTTGGCACGAAGCCATACATCAAACACATGAGAATTTTTGGTTCTGACATGTGGGTTCACACACCACAAAGCTCCAAGTTAGGCAAGCGTGGATTGCATGGTATCTTTCTAGGTTATCAGAAAGGTTCTTACAGAATAATGATGACTGACTCTAAGACAATTAGGCTCACAAGAAGTGTTGAGTACAATGCCAAATGGGGGGAGAATGTGGGAATTTTCGAATGTTATCCTGATGACAGTGATGAGACTGAGGATAGGCAACAGCAACAGCTGCCGCAACAACCCACACCCACTGATGAAGGTCCTGATTCTGATTCTGAGACTGAATCGGGTGATTCAGAGGATTTCAAGAGTGCGAAAGCCTCTATGCGACCCTCTGAAGGCTCTGATCGAGAAGAATTGGAGGAACCTTTGTTCACAATAGGTCACTTTTCTCCTAAGAAGGAAGAGGAGAGTGTTGAAGACCTACGGCTAATTCGCAGGTCACAAAGAGCCACTAAAGGCAGACCTCCAAAGAGATTTGCTGATGAATTTGCTAAAACAGCAGTAGCAGCTGTTAAAAGCTCCAAGAAGGTATTTGGACCTTCAAGTTTCCAAGAAATCCAGGATTTGGATTCAAAGGATGCTGAGCCATGGTTAAATGCCATGAAGGCTGAGCTTGATTCCTTAGAGAGAAACAAAACATGGGAGCTAGTTCCAGTAGTTCCAGGAATGAAACTGCTTGGAAGCAAATGGGTCTTCAAAGCGAAGACTGATCAAAATGGCAAGATAGTCAGACACAAAGCCAGATTGGCAGCCAGAGGTTTTTCACAGGTACCAGGTGAAGACTATCACGAGACCTACTCACCCACCGTGAGGTATGAGAGCATTAGGCTTATGCTCAAACTTGCTGCAGAGGAGAATCTACACGTTAGTCACCACGATGTGAATACAGCGTTTTTGTACGGATCTCTAGGTGAATCTCTTTATATGCTTCCACCTGGTGGCGTACAGGTAAAACAGGGATTTGTTTGTTCTCTGAACATTTGTGTTGGAATGGATCCACGACAGACGAGTGGCAGGTGTCATATGAGAGGCGTCTGCCGGGGCAAGCCCCGGGAACTCTCTTTTATTGAATATTACAAACATTGCCACAGGTGTGCTTGTCGCTGATTGGTTGATACAAACACAAAGCAACTTGTTGCTGATTGGTTAACATAGGTACAAGGCGGGAATTACATATAACCATTTATCACTGATAGAGCAAAGGCTGAGAAACGGAGCTGGAACTAGACAGGCATGAAACCTCCTAATTAAATTATAACTAAAGATTAATATAACATGACTAAAGCAATTACTAATGATTGATCATAACATGAAAGAGTATAATAATCGAGTTCTGTAGATGTGGTCAGCTGTGCATTAAGAACAGATCATATTGTTTGTTCATGAACTTGAAATGAACTGAGGAATGAGAGAATGTCTTGGTGTGTTTGGAACACGTTTGTACAGTGTGTGCAGAAGCAGAAGCGAGACTTCCCAGAATGCAAGAGAAAAGAAGCAATAGTTCCCAAAGCAAGACTTCCCATAATGCCACAGTTATGTGCAGTAAGAGAACTGCAGAAAGAGAACTTCCCTTTACATTTGTTTGTTTTCCCTTTCAGCAAGGGAAAGCTGATCCATGTGTATTTGTCAAAGAGGAGGGGCAAAAGAAGCTGTATTGTTTGTGTTATGTTGATGATATTTTGTTCTTTTGGAAAGATGTCACAATGTACAATAATGCCCTAGCTCAACTGAAAGAGCACTTTGACATGAAAGATCTTGGTGAGGTAACCAACTACCTATCTCTGGAAGTAGAGAGAGATCAAGATGGTAACATTCTAGTACACCAGTCACGGAAAATTGCTGATGTGTTAAGCAAACTAAACCTGATGGATGCTAACCCTGTAGACATACCGATGACAACAGGTTATCAGGTAGATGACACTGAAGGAGCATTTTCTGACACTACACTGTACAGAAGTGTGCTAGGCAAACTAAACTTCATTGCCAGATGTTCAAGACCAGACATTGCTGTTAGCTGTAATTTGCTAAGCAGACAAGTCACCAATCCTACTGTTAAGGATTGGAAAGCTCTGAAACGCATAGCACACTATATGAAGGGCACTATGCATTACAGACTGAGATTTAACAATCAGAAGTCTGGTGGTCTTGAGATATTTGCAGATGCAAGTTTTGGAAGTGACACTACTGACAGGAAAAGTACGTCTGTAGTTTGCTACATGTACAATCAGGGTCTATTTGATTGGTCATGCAAGAAGCAAACAACAGTAAGCTTAAGTACTTGTGAAGCTGAACTGAATGCACTATCTTATTCACTTAAAGATTGTGAATGGTTGTTACAATTGTGCAAAGACATGAAAATTCCTGTCAAATGTCCAATCCAGGTTTATCAAGACAACAAAGCATGTTTGGCTTTGCTGAATTCTGAAGGTTGTAAGCAAAGCACGAAGCATTTGCAATTGAAACTCCAACATGCTAGGGAATGTGTTCAGAAGGGACTCGTAACAGTGTCCTATATGCCAGGCAATGAAATTCCTGCTGATGTATTGTCCAAAGTTGTATCAAGGGATCAACACTGTACCTATGTGCAGAAGTTGGGTTTGTACTGATATTGTACGAACATGCTGCCCAGTGATGTTCACAGAAAGGGGGAGTATGTTGGTTTCTATTTCCCTCACTGAGCAGCAACTGCAGTCACAAGACATTGTTTTGCATTCCACAGTCAAGAGTTACTGTTGGATTCCCACGGGAATGGGAGACTGGATGTGACGTACACTGGTTTCCTGTTTTTCAGTGTTCTCTCGGTTTCTTTCTTAGAGAGACAGTTGCTTCTCTGCTCTCACAGAGGCAAGATGCATGTTTGTATTCTCTCAGCATAGAGTGGAGATAAAGTTAAGAATGTGGCACATGTCAGCATCGCCCTTGAGCCAGTGCCACCAACTGGACTCATCCACTTCAGCCCCAACTGGGCTAGGCGAGCTGGGTAGCACTTCCAGAGACCACCTTCTGCACAGGAACAGGTCAAAGTGCTGTGGACTCACAGCTTAGAGTTGTGAGCACCGGATTCACTCCCACAAGAAGACAGTCGTCGCACAGCAGAGTACAGCAGACTCTAGCAGAGTATATAAACAACTCGGAGAGCAGCTCTGTAGAATATCTTCTTTATTCTATCTACAGCTATTATACAACTATATACAGAGCTAAATAGGTCTAAGCATAAATGAATGCTTCACTGCACTGAGTGTCTGCAGCTGCTCTTAGCAGCAACCTTATCTCTACACACAATCTCTAACACTCAGTCTCTCTCTCTCTCCGACACTTACTGACTGACTGACTCGGTGCTGGAGCAGAATAAGTAGAGAGCAGAACACGCCGCCTCCTCTCTGGAGAATCAGCAGACTCCTCAGGAGATTCTTAGATATGGGAGGGGTGAAATCTCCTGCTTATCCTTCTGCTGTGTGGACTACTCTGCTTGGGCTCAAGATAAGACGAGCCTGTATCAGCTTCAGATGGGCCGAAGCTGGTCAAAATCTCACAGAAATCCTAACATCCTTCCCCATTTCAAGTAACCCGTAGCTGCAGTGTTTCAGCCTAATATAAATACAGCCTAACTGTATATAAATCTGAAGTTGTTCCCTGTTAACAACTTTTGATAACAGATCGGTTGGAATCTCATTTCCCGTCATGTAGGACGCTTGAATAAGTCCTTTCTGAATACACTCCCTTTCAAGTTGTAATCTTAATTGTAAGTGTTTTGTTCCTTGCTTACATCCCTCTGTAGCCAGTAAAGACAAACATGCTCTATTGTCCTGATACACTTGAATAGGACATTTCACATTCACTTTTATGTCTTTAAACAGCTGTAATAACCATTCACAATCTAGAAGTGAATATGACAGTGCATTCAATTTAGCCTCGCAGGAACTTAGGCTTACTTGTTGGGATACTGCCAGGGAGACAAAGGCCATCTCCATGCCCCACGCTGTCTCCGGACAATCCATCAATCTCTGGTAGAAACGCAGTATCAGTCAATTAGCGACACAAAGCCTCGGAAATAGCTTTCCACATTCCAGAGCTCATGCACGCTCTATCAGCAGAGTTCGCACAACGAAAGATGCACTCAGGAGAGCATATTTACAAGTTTATTCAGCGTTGGTCAGAACAAAGAAAAAAACATGACTGCCTGCTTCGATGTCTCAGGCACAGAGAGAAAATGAAAGCAATAAGCAAAAGAGAAACTTCCTGTGAACAGGAAATATGCAGACACTGTGACTCACAAAGCCTGCTCCCTTTTAAGGTGGAACGGAAATATCCTAACATCCTCCCCCTTTCCGTGTAACCTGTAGTACCTGTGGTTCAACCCAATTGCAACCTCTGTACATAAACCTTAAGTTGTTCTCTGTTAACAACCTTAGACAACAGATCAGCAGGAATTTCATTTCCTGGCATGTAGGACACCTGAATGAGTCCTTTCTGAATACACTCTCTTGCACGATGTAGCTTAATCTGCAAGTACTTGGTTCTTTGCTTGCAACTCTCTGAGTTCAGCAAAGCCAAACAGGATCTATTCTCTTGATAAACTTGTATAGGACATTTCACAGAAACTCTGATGTCCTGAAACAATTGCATCAACCATTCACAATCCATGAGTGAAAATGACAGTGCATTGAGTTCTGCTTCACAGGAACTTAGGCTTACTGTAGTCTGCTTTTTGCACAACCAGTCAAACAGGCAGTGGTTGTACATGTAGCATACTCCAGAAGTGCTTGTACCATCCGTGGTGTCACTTCCAAAACTAGCATCTGCAAAGATTTCAAGACCTCCAGTCTTCTGACTGGTGAACCTCAGCCTGTAGTGCAAAGTCCCTTTCAAATAGCGGGCTATGCGCTTCAGAGCTTTCCAATCCTGAACAGTAGGATTGTTGGCATGTCTGCTAAGCAGGTTAGTGCTTACAGCTATGTCAGGTCTTGAACATCTAGCAATGAAATTCAGCTTGCCTAGAATGCATCTGTACAGTGTAGTGTCAGAAAACGCTTCAGCAGTACTATCTACCTGGTAACCTGTCACCATTGGTGTGTCTGCTGGGTTTGCATCAACCAAATTCAACCTGGCTAATACATCAGCAATTTTCTGTGTTTGGTGTACCAGAAAATTACCTGCTTGGTCCCTCTCCACCTGCAGAGAGAGATAGTTGGATACCTCACCAAGATCCTTCATGTCAAAGTGCTCCTTCAGCTGAGCTAGGGTGCTTTGGTACAAAGCCTGATTCTTCCAAAACATCAGAAGATCATCAACAAAACATAAACAATACAGTTTGTTTTGCTCCTCCTCCTTGACAAACACACACGGATCAGCCTTGCCCTGGTGAAAACCTAGAGAAAGCAACGTCTCAGTGAGTTTTGTGTTCCAACACCTAGCACTCTGCTTGAGACCATATAAGGATTTCCGCAGTTTACAGAGCATTCCCTTCTGTATCTGCATTCCATCAGGTGGAAGCATAAACAGCTCCTCCCCCAAAACCCCGTACAAAAAAGCTGTATTAATGTCGTGATGGGAAACGTGCTGTTTCTCCTCTGCAGCAATCTTGAGCATTAGCCGGATGCTCTCATACTTGACGGTGGGTGAGTAGGTCTCGTGGTAATCCTGTCCTGCTACCTGTCAAAAACCTCTGGCAACCAATCTGGCTTTGTGTCTGACAACCTTGCCATTCTGGTCTGTCTTGGCCTTGAAGACCCATTTGCTGCCAACCAGTCTCATTCCTGGGACTACCGGTACCAACTCCCAAGTTTGGTTCCTGTTCAAGGAATCAACTTCAGCCTTCATGGCATTAAGCCAAGGCTCAGCATCTTTAGAGGTTAACTCCTGAACCTCTTTGAAGCTTGAAGGTTCCCACACCTTCTCTGAGCTACTAAGAACAGCAGTTGCTGTCTTAGCAAACTCATCAGCAAATCTCTTTGGAGGTTTGCCTTTCGTGGCTCTTTCAAATCTGCGTACTATACACAAGTCTTCTTGACTCATCTCCTCCTTCTTAGGAGAAAAGTGACCAATGGTGAACAGTGGTTCTTCCAGTTCATTGTCAGACGCATCAGATGGTCTGACTGAGGCCTTTGCGCTCTTGTAGTCTGCTGTGTCATCACTGTCGCTGACACCAGCAGCAGCGCCGCCCACTGAGCTGGAATCCGAATTCTGATCATCATCATCGTTGTCGTCCTCAGCTTCCTCTTCTACCTCAACATCATCTGCTTTTTTCACATCACCTTCATCTTCCTCTGGGTAACTCTGGAAAATTCCCACATTTTCCCCCCACTTAGGATTGTACTCAACACTCTTTGTGAACTTAATGGACTTAGAGTCAGTCATCCATACCCTGTATGAACCTTTTTCATACCCTGTGAATAAACCATGTGCCCCACGCTTCCCAAGCTTGTTGCTCTGTGGGGTGTGTACCCACATGTCAGAACCAAAGATTCTCATGTGCTTGACATAAGGTTTCTTACCAAACATCTTCTCATAGGGAGTACAACCAATAGGTGATGACAGTCTCCTGTTATAGGAATAAACGAACGTGGACAAAGCCTCCCCCCAATACTTCTCAGGGAGATTGGCATCATGCAACAAGGTTTTTAGGCCTTGAAGCAAAGTTTGGTTTGCTCGCTCAGCAAGTCCATTCTGCCATGGCGATCTAGGCGTTGAGAGGTCATGCTGGATTCCCTTCTCAGTCAGGAAACCTTCAAACTGCTGAGAAGTGAACTCCCTGCCTCGATCAGTAAACAAACAGCCGATACATTTACTGTGAGCATTCTCCAACCAAGCACAGAATGCCTTGAACCTAGGAAACGCTTGCGATTTCTGCTCGAGCATAAACACATAAATGTACCTGGAAAAAGAATCAATTAGAACCATGAAGTACCTTGCTCCACCCAAAGAGGGCGCAAGTGGACCAACCAGGTCTGCGTGGACTAGCTGGTAGGGTTTGGAAGCCTGCCTGCTAGACTCCTTGCCTTTCGGAGCAACCTTCACCTTGTTCTCTGCACAAGATACACATTTCATGTGAAACTTACAGGGCTTGATGTTCAAACCCTGAACCAACCCAGGCATCTTGGCCAACGCCTGCCAAGACATGTGAGCAAACCTTCTGTGTGCCTCGTGAATGCAACCTGCATGAAGAACTTTGTTAGTTTGTGCAACACAACAAGAATCAACATTAGACGCAGCAACAGCACCATTGTCATCATAAGTTATACAGAACAAACCATCTATAAACTTTGCATGCAAAATGTCCTCTTTGCCTTTCCTGATGACACAGACGCTCCTCTTGAAGGAAATCTCAAAGCCACACCCAGTCAGCTGTGGGATACTGAGCAAATTGTTTGCAGCACCTGGAACATAAAGTACATCTCTGATGTACTTTATTTTAAGGTGGAACGGAAATATCCTAACAGTGACGTACACTGGTTTCCTGTTTTTCACTGTTCTCTCGGTGTTCTTTGTTTCCGAAACGAGTTGCTTCTCTGCTCTCACAGAGGCAAGATGCATTTTTGTATTCTCTCAGCATAGAGTGGAAATAAAGTTAAGAATGTGGCACATACTGCTTATCCTTCATCATCATCATCATAAGTTATACAGAACAAACCATCTATAAACTTTGCATGCAAAATGTCCTCTTTGCCTTTCCTGATGACACAGACGCTCCTCTTGAAGGAAATCTCAAAGCCACACCCAGTCAGCTGTGGGACACTGAGCAAATTGTCTGCAGAACCTGGAACATAAAGTACATCTCTGATGGTAGTGTGCAGACTTGCCAGTTTAACAGACCCGACTCCTTCAATTCACAACGTCTTTCCATCAGCCTGGTGGATCTCTCCATCTTGAGGTGTGAAGGAGATAAAAAGGTGCCAATCCTTTGTCAAATGACGGATAGCTCCAGAGTCAACAATAAATCTTCCTTTGGTTTTTGGGGACGCAGTGCCAGCAAACAGAAACTTGTTTTCCACTGGCTTGGGCTTTTGCTGCTTGCCCCCCTGCTCCTGGCCATCAGACTTGCCTTTAGCCTTTGGTGAAGCTGTGCCAGCAAACAAAGCCTTGTTTTCCACTGGCGTGGGCTTTCCACCCCCCTTCTGCTTCGGGCCATCTGCAGGCTTCTGTCTCTGTTTACTTCTGGCCTTCCGGCCTCTGCAAAGTAGACCTTGGCTCTCATGGGAATCAGAGCTCTCAGCTGCTGACTCCTTGGCTCCCCCTGGAGGCTGGAACGCTGCCTGGGATGACATCACAGTCAGCTCCCCCTGCAGCTTGCAACCGGTGCCCTTGGCATCCCTGCATTCACTCGCATTCTGGGAAACAGCCAGGACCTCCGACGCAGTCAAACTCTGGGCTGGGATGACCGGCAGATGGGCTACTTTCAAAGCATTCCACATCTGACGTGCAGTGGTGTTGCCAGCTAGCGTAGCAATTTCCTCCAGAGAGACGGACAAGACAATTATGTCTATGGCCCTTGAATCTTGGGCCCTCCATCTATCTGTCAGAGGAGCTGGAGGGGCTTCACACACAGTATGCCACACTCCAAACTGACGAAGCAGGCTCTCACACCAGCTTGCCCAGGCCTTATAATTTTGGCCATTTAACTTTGGGCACTGAGTGCCATTATCTGAGGCTTGTGAAAACTCCATTCCAGGGTTTTACTTGAGCCGTGAGCCTTTATGCCTTCAAAAACTTCTTATCTCGGCAGCTCATAAATCTTGAAACCTCTGGCGCGGCTCCCAGGCCAATTAAACCAGCCGGACATCAAAAGCTCTGCCGCGGCAACAGAAAAGCCTTTGCCTTCGCTTTTCCACACATACCTCAGCAGTCTGTCGCAGTCTTACTCTCCTGTAAGTGCCGTGAATCTGGGCCCAAAACCTGTTTTGGGGATACTGCCAGGGAGACAAAGGCCATCTCCATGCCCCACGCTGTCTCCGGACGATCCAGCAATCTCTGGTAGAAACGCAGTATCAGTCAATTAGCGACACAAAGCCTCGGAAATAGCTTTCCACATTCCAGAGCTCGTGCACGCTCTATCAGCAGAGTTCGCACAACGAAAGATGCACTCAGGAGAGCATATTTACAAGTTTATTCAGCGTTGGTCAGAACAAAGAAAAAAACATGACTGCCTGCTTCGATGTCTCAGGCACAAAGAGAAAACGAAAGCAATGTACAAACATAAACTTCCTGTGAACAGGAAATACGCAGACTCTGTGACTCACAAAGCCTGCTCCCTTTTAAGGTGGAACGGAAATATCCTAACAGTCAAAAAGGCATTGATTATACATGTAGCATACTCTGGAAGTGCTGTTGCCGTCTGTGATGTCACTTCCAAAACTTGCATCTGCAAAAATCCCAAGACCTCCAGATTTTTGGTTAGTGAATTTTAGTCTGTAGTGCATAGACCCCTTTAGATAGCATGTTATACATTTCAGTGCCTTCCAGTCTTTAATTGTAGGATTGTTAGTGTGTCTGCTCAGCAAATTAGTGCTGACAGCTATATCAGGCCTCGAACACTGGGCAATAAAATTTAGCTTGCCTAGAATACATCTGTACAGAGCAACATCAGAAAATGATTTGTCAATGTCATCTAACTGATAGCCTGTCACCATTGGTGTATCTACAGGGTTTGCGCCAACCAAATTCAGTTTGGTCAAGACATTAGCAATTTTTTGTGATTGTTGTACCAAGATATCACCTCCCTGGTTTCTACCTCCAGAGAAAGATAGTTTGTTACATTGCCAAGATCTTTCATATTTCCCAGGATGCACTAATTGAAAGACTATCAACCATAAGGAAGTCCCTTCCACCTCTAGCCCTGCCTCCTCCCATGGAATTTAATTACATCAATTGCAGATCAAAGCCTTTAACCAATGAGGAATGGACAACTTGTCGATATCTGTCTCCAGAAGAAACAGGCTTTCCTACACCCCCACAAACAGCCCAGTCCAAATCGCAACAAGTCGAACTAGTGGTGCCAGCGCCGGGAATTGGCTCAATCTTCATGGACTGCCTGGGAATCCTAGAAGCTATTCATGCAGAGGAATGAAATAAAGTCTTAGTGGGTGACTGCCTGGACGGACAAATTAATACCCCCAAATTAGTCTTTCCCTCAAAAGGCTCCCCCATTCCTCCGCATTGCGGCTCAATCAAGCCAAACTCAAAGGACCCGAGGAATCAGCGGCAGAAAACAGCTATTAGTGCCTGGAATCTAAAAACCCAAGAATCAACTACTGCCCTAAACATCATCTGGAATGTTGCCAGGTGGTCCAGATGCCTCTCCCATTCTACAGACATTCCCTTCTACCGTCAAAACTTTAATATCATCACTCTCCAGGAGACGTGGGCAGCTTAAAATCCATCACTGGAAGGATACTACACATATGCAAGGAGAGCAGTTGCAGGCAGAGGACCAGGGAGGCTCAAGGGGGGGTTATGCATCCTAATCTCACTCTGCCTAAATGCCACCTGTAAGGAACTGTCCCCCCTAGATCATCTAGCAATGGCCCTACTCATATCCTGGGGAAACTGCAGTTTACTAATTATCAGCACTTATATCCCCCCAACAAGCAAAAAAAAAAAACGATATTGAGGGCATCTGGAATAGACTGGACTCTTATGTCAGGTTACTGCTAACAGACTATCTGGGAGCAAAGGTCCTGCTGGTGGGCGACCTAAACGCAAGGTTAGGTCCTGATGACCCCAGTTTAGAAACCAAATACATGCAAAAAATAGGGTACCCTGACGACTTTGGCCCGGAGGCAGTCAAAGGATCAACATTCAAATTTTGCTGGAGCCTGCCTCCTCAAATTCTCTAGGCAGCTAAGTCTTCATATCCTAAATGGTCGCACCAGGGGCGACATCCCCAGGGAATATACATTCATGTCTGGGGTAAGATCCAGCACAATTGATTGTATGTTGGCGGACAGCGAATTGCTAACAAAAATAGTGAATTTAAAAGTGCTCCCATTCATAGAGGGGGACCATTTCCCTTTGCACCTCCAGGTGTCTCCGTTAAACGAGTCACCCTTCCTGAGAACAGTATACCCTGTAGAGATCACCGCATTAGAGCGACCTGGTTGTCGAGTCAAATGGACCCCTGCACTTGACTCCAAACTGAAGAAGATTCTAACCTCTGAAAAACTCCATACAATTTTAACTGGCTTTGGGAATAATCCTAGGCCTGAGGACCCAGTTTCCAAGTATGAGAGCCTGCTCCAACAATTAAAACCCCATCTTTTTAATACCACAGAGAAAAGGCCAACTAAACCAATAACATCAAACAAACCCTGGTTTGATCACACCTGCTTTGAGGCAAAGAAAGCCCTGCAAAATGCTTACAAAGCCGCCCTGACAGCTGAAAATTCTGTCAGACACCAAGCCTATCTTGCCGTCCGTGCCCTAAAAAAAGAGTATAAAGATCTAATATGCCACCAAAAGAATGCCTATACCAGAAAATGCTGGCTAGAATTAATTAGTGTGGCAAAAGCAAAAGATCAGACACTATTCTGGCAACTGGTAACTTCTGGCACTCATAAAGCTATTTCCCCCTTAACCTCACAAATTCCCCCTAGCCTGTGGGTCTCATTCTTCCAATCTTTGTACGAGGATGCTGAACCTCCACTACGGAATTATAATATAGAACAACTGGCTAAATGGCCGCCTGTTTCAGTAACTGAAGTGAAATCATATATAAACCAACTGAAAACGGCCAAAGCCCCAGGATCAGACGGCATTACGCCAGAAATGATAAAAGCACAGGCGGATTGGTGGGCACCTTTCTTAGCCACCCTCTTCACTTACATAGATGACACTAGCCGCATCCCAAGGGAATGGGGAACAGCCATAATAGTCCCAATCTATAAAAGGCAACAGAGGCGACCCAGCGAATTATAGGCCGATTAGTTTATTAAGTGTGATTAGTAAGCTCTACTCAAAGCACCTCCTTAATAAGTTTACAGAATGGCTAGAGAATGAAGATATCCTGGCAATAGAAGAAGCGGGCTTCAGACCCGGAATTTCCACGATAGACCACTGTATAACGTTACAACATCTCATCAACAAATACAAATCAGAAGGGCAGGCCTCACTATACGCTGCATTTGTTGACCTAAAAGCAGCCTTTGATACAGTCTCCAG
Source organism: Podarcis pityusensis (assembly GCF_964106645.2). Classification (NCBI taxonomy): domain Eukaryota; kingdom Metazoa; phylum Chordata; class Lepidosauria; order Squamata; family Lacertidae; genus Podarcis; species Podarcis pityusensis. Next base: position 29,710,181 of record NC_138045.1, on the reverse strand, counting down.
AACCAGACTCTGGGACAGACTACAGGGTACCAATATAGATAGAAGGCTCCTGCTCTTAATTCAGGCACTGCACGCAAACACGGCTCTTAGAGTCAGGTGCAGCTGCCTAGGACACCTAACGGAACCTATTAAAACCTTCAAAGGAGTCAGGCAAGGGTGCCTATTGGCCCCTCTACTATTTAATGTCTATCTAAATAACTTAGTATCTGCACTCAATGACTCAGAACTCCACCCGCTGAAGCTGGCAAATCGGCATATTTCAGTCCTGCTATATGCCGATGATGCGGTAATTCTATCTAGAACCCCCATTGGACTCAAAAGAGCACTAAGAAAGCTCGCAGCATACTGTGAATCTGAATGTCTCAAAATCAACTATCAAAAGACCAAGATACTCGCTTTTGGGGGAAAACCAAAGCTTAGAAGCTGGGAACTCCAAGGCCATAAATTAGAACAAGTCACAAACTACAAGTATCTAGGAATGGTGGTACAGGCCTCAGGAACCAACAAACTACACATAAACGCCATCGGGAGTTCAGTGGGAAAAAACGCAAATTGTATCCTTAAATTCTTCAGAACACAAGGGGGCTTCTTCATCCCCGCAGCTCTAAAATTATACAAGGCCAAAACTTTGGCACAACTCCTGTATGGTTCCTTTTTGGGTCTGCCTTCCTCTGCTTTCTCCCCCCTTGAGAGAGTTCAATCTAGGCTTCTTAGAGCTCTCCTCCAAGTCCTCAGATGGGTTGGATTGGAAACGGGGATGATGAGAGTGGAGGCTAGCATCTGCCTAACATCAATCTACAAATGGCTGACATTGAATCTGCTCCCCCGAGGGATAGCCCCATTGATTCTCTGCGACCAATTCCAGTCGGGCTGGCAGACTGCAGTCCTGAACACCCTCCGGAAACTGGGTTTTGCCCCTCAAGCCCTTCTAAGTCTGGGCTTGGGCCAGGCAAAAGCTATGGTCAGGCGAAGAATTTTAGACACCGAGAGACAGCAGGACTGTGCAAGGTGCCACGACTATAGAATTGGAGAAATCGAGAGAGATATAGCCGCACCAGCAGCATAACTCTTCTTTCTCGTATCTAGGGATGCAAGAAGGACCTTTACACTCGCCAGAAGCTTGGCTCTTCCCTCGCTGGTCCTGGATGGAGCCTTTAGAAGGGTCCCGTATGCTCAGAGACTTTGCACCTGCCCATTGGGAGAGATAGGAAGCCCAGAACACTTGTTCTTTAGATGTCCCTTTTATGAAGAGGCACGTAGTAAGATCTTGAACCCCCTACTGGTGAGGCTCGCCGACCTCCCGCAAAAGCAAAAATTTGACCTTTTGCTGTTAGGCAAAGATCAGAAGATGACCTGGATGGTCGCCAGATTCTGTGTACAGATTTGTAGGCGCAGACCATCACCCAACTCAAAATGGTCCGACATGAAAAGCCCCAAACACGGTTCCATGGGTGATTCTGAGTCAACTCCCTGGGATAGTTCATTGTTGTTCATTGTTTCTAAATTTATTGTTGTACATTGTTTTAATTGTCTGTTTTAACCATATTTGCACAGCAGTTTCTAATGTTGTGAGTGTCCTCTATTTCAGAGGCTTCTACTCTGCAGCCTCTTATAGTTTTAACTGCGAGTCTTTTAGTTCTTATGCTCTTACAGTTGTTTTAACTGCGTGTTTTTGTTTGTTTTTAGTTCTTATCTGTTTTAATTATCAGTTTTTATCCATCCATTATCTGTGTTTAATCTTGTATTTTATTCAGATGTTTTATCCTATGCCTGTTTCTTTGTCCTTATTTGCTCTAACAATTATTGGTTAAAAAACCCTCCTAACTGCTATTTTATTTATATGCTTTTTAAATTATTATTATTATTATTATTATTATTATCCTGGTCTGTGACCGTAATAAAGTTCATTCATTGCCAAGATCTTTCATATCAAAATGCTCCTTCAGTTGAGCTAGGGGTTTTTTTGTACAAAGCCTGATCTTTCCAAAAGAAAAGATCATCAACAAAGCATACACAATACAGTTTGTTTTGCCCTTCCTCTTTGATAAACACACATGGATCTGCTTTGCCTTGATGAAAGTCTAGAGAAAACAATGTCTCTGTTAATTTAGTATTCCAGCACCAGGCACTTTGTTTGAGACCATACATGGATTTTTTTAGAAAACAAACCAATCCTTTCTTTACCTGTATAATGTCAGGTGGATGCATATAAATCTGTTCACCCAGGTTCCCGTACAGAAATGCAGTGACGACATCATGATGAGAAATGTTTACCGTATTTTTTGCACCATAACACTCACTTTTTTCCTCCTAGAAAGTAAGGGGAAATGTCTGTGCGTGTTATGGAGCGAATGCCTGCAGGTGGCGGGGGGAATCTGCTGCAGTCGTGAGCAGAGGATCCATGGTTCCCCTTCCTTCCCTCCTCCGTGGTTACAAAACATGGATCCACATGGATCCCCCGATTTTTGCATTGGGCTACTCCAAACTCACTGTCAGATCACATGTCTGTGGCCACAGCATGAACCACAAAAATCATATATCCACTATTTCGTTTGGAATATTTTTTTCCTTGTTTTCCTCCTCTAAAAACTATGTGCGTGTTATGGTCTGGTGCATGTTATAGAGCGAAAAATGCAGTAGTTTCTCCTCTGCAGCAATTTTGAGCATAAGCCTAATGCAGCCTAATGGTGCTCTGGTGAGTGCTGGGTCGACCGCTCCCTTTCCTGCCAACTCCATCCGGCCTAGGGGGCGGGGCCTGCACTCACCGCCACAGCTTAAGAGGCCTGAGCAGCTCCCTGCAGCAAGTGACAAAATGGTTTAAAATGTTTTGAGTGCTTTTAATTTGCCGCACCTTAAATGGTGGTGGTTGTTTTCATAATATTTTATAATTTTATTAGTTTATTTCTGCTTGGGGTTGGATAAGTATATAGTCAGGGTGGGGAGTAGTTTAATTTTAGCACTATTGTTTCTTGCTTTGCTTCTATTTTTATTATTCTGTTAAGTTATATAGTTTTTATTTTGCCTTTTAAGGGGAAGGGTCAGGGCTGCCTGGGAGTGGGCCTCAGCCAATAGAATGGCTGGGGCAGGTTCCACGGGGGGGGGGAATGTATTGGGACACCCGATCTCAGTGATCACGGGCAGGAGGAGGAGTTACGCTAAGACCAGACCATGTCATTACCAAGGAGGCAGGGTTAGTCGTCGTTTGAGGACTATCCCTGCCTTCAGGTCTGGCCTTGACCGGAAGGATACTTGAATCAGCAAGGGAAACCCACATGACCTGAAAGTGTTGTTCTGCAATGCCAGGTCAATGATGAATAAAACCACTGCCATCCACGACCTGATTGTGGATGGAGGATTTGACCTGGCATGTGTGACAGAGACCTGGTTGGATGAAGCAGATGGGCCTGTCCTTGCCACTGCTTGCCCACCAGGTTACTCTTACGCACAGCAACCCAGGTCTTGTGGGTGGGGAGGGGGGGTTGCAGTGATTTTTAGGAAGTCATTAGTCTGCACCAGGCATCCTATTGGGAAGACCCAGTTCTCTGAGTGCATGTTCTGGAGGTTGGGCAATAGGGGTAGTACAGGATTTCTATTGGTGTACCGACCTCCCCGCTGCACCAAGGATTCCCTGCCCGAGCTGCTTCAGGTCGTGGCGGATATGCTCCTGGAGACACCTAGCTTGGTTGTCCTGGGGGATTTTAACATCCATGCTGACACAACCTTACAAGGGGCCGCTCGGGACTTCATGGAAAGCATGGCCTCCATGGGACTGTCCCTGAATTAAGTTTGGCCCAACTCATAGCCACGGACATGCCTTAGACTTGGTGTTTACCTCTACGGATGTTGGTAATCTGATACTAACTAAAAGCGAAACAAAAGAAGTGCCATGGTCAGATTACTTCCTGGTGCAACTGGACTTCTCCACAATCCTTCCCCTCTGCAGGGAGGTGGGACCGATTCGGATGGTCCGCCCCCGCTACTTAATGGATCCAACTGGTTTCCAGAGAGTGGTAGGGGATGTTTTATCCCAAGTTGATGGCCTCTCAGCTGATTCCCTGGTGGCCCGCTGGAATGCGGAGTTAACCAGTGCTATTGACTGTCTGGCTCCGAAGCGCCCTCTCCGATTGCATGGAGCCCGGACAGCCCTGTGGTTTTCCACGGAGTTGAGGGTGATGAAACAATCGTTGAGACGGCTAGAGTGCCGGTGGCAGAAAACTCACTCTGAATCAGACCGGACACGGGCTAGAGCTCAATGTCGAGCCTACCAAGTGGCGGTTGCGACGGCGAAGAAGACTTTCTTCGCCGCCTCCATTGCATCTGCAGAAAACAGCAGCAGGAGACTCATTCAGGTGGTTTGCAATCTATCGGAACCACCTGCACCACCGGGGCCTGGTAGGGACCCCAAGATCTCTTGCAATGCTTTTGCAAAGTTTTTTTGCAGATAAAGTCACTCAGATTCAGAAGGAGGTAGACTCCACCGTGGGAGCAGGGCCAGGGCAGGAGAGTGCTAGAGTTCTGTCTAGTCCTGTTACATGGGATCAATTCCAATCTGTTACTTCCGAGGATGTGGACAGGCTGCTTGGACAAGTGAAACCGACCACCTGTCTCCTTGATCCTTGCCCATCCTGGCTGATAAAAGCGAGCCGGGAAGGGCTCTGCGGGGGTGGTGAATGCTTCCCTCTGTGAGGGAGCCTTCCCACACCCGCTGAAAGAGGCGGTTATTAAACCGCTTCTTTAAAAAACATCTTTAGAACCAGCCAATTTGGCCAACCATCGCCCAGTCTCAAATTTACCATTCTTGGGCAAGGTGATTGAGCGGGTGGTTGCCGAAGAACTCCAAGCACGCCTGGAGGATGCGGACCATTTGGATCCCTTCCAGTCGGGATTCAGGCCTCACCATGGGACTGAAACTGTCTTGGTCGCGCTGGTTGATGATCTCCGGCGAGCTAGGGACAAAGGTGAGAGCTGTTTCCTAGTTCTGCTGGATCTCTCAGCGGCCTTTGACACCATCAACCATAACATCCTTCTGGACCGTCTAGAGGGGCTGGGAGCTGGGGGCACTGTTATACGGTGGTTCCGCTCCTTTCTCCTGGGCTGTGTCCAGAAAGTGGTGTTGGGGGATGAGTGTTCGGACCCCTGGACTCTCACTTGTGGGGTGCCTCAGGGTTCCGTCCTCTCCCCCATGCTTTTTAATATCTATATGAAGCCGCTGGGAGAGATCATTAGGGGGTTTGGGCTGGGTGTTCATCAGTATGCAGATGACACCTAGCTCTACCTCTCCTTTAAATCCGAACCAGTGAAGGTGGTGAAGTTCCTGTGTGAGTGCCTGGAGGCGGTTGGAGGATGGATGGCGGCTAACAGATTGAGGTTGAATCCTGACAAGACAGAAGTACTGTTTTGGGGGGACAGGGGGTGGGCGGTGGTGGGGGATTCCCTGGTCCTGAATGGGGTAACTGTGCCCCTGAAGGACCAGGTGCGCAGCCTGGGAGTCATTTTGGACTCACAGCTGTCCATGGAGGCACAGGTTAATTCTGTGTCCAGGGCAGCTGTCTACCAGCTCCACCTGGTATGCAGGCTAAGACCCTACCTGCCGTGGACTGTCTCACCAGAGTGGTGCATGCTCTAGTTATCTCCCGCTTGGACTACTGCAACGCACTTTACGAGGGGCTACCTTTGAAGGTGACCCGGAAACTGCAATTAATCCAGAATGCGGCAGCTAGACTGGTGACTGGGAGTGGCCGCCGGGACCACATAACACCGGTTCTGAGAGATCTGCATTGGCTCCCAGTACGTTTCCGAGCACAATTCAAAGTGTTGGTGCTGATCTTTAAAGCCCTAAACGGCCTCGTTTCTGTATACCTGAAGGAGCGTCTCCACCCCCATCGTTCAGCCCGGACACTGAGATCCAGCACCAAGGGCCTTCTGGCGGTTCCCTCATTGCGAGAAGGTTACAGGGAACCAGACAGAGGGCCTTCTCGGTAGTGGCGCCCACCCTGTGGAACACCCTCCCTTCAGATGTGAAGGAAATAAGTAGCTATCCTATCTTTAAAAGACATCTGAAGGCAGCCCTGTTCAGGGAAGTTTTTAACGTTTAATGCTGTATTGTTTTTAATACTTGATTGGGAGCCGCCCAGAGTGGCTGGGGAAACTCAGCCAGATGGGCGGGGTATAAATAATAAATTATTATTATTATTATTATTATTATTATTATTATTATTATTATTATTATTATATTATATTATACATCATGGTGGGAGAGTAGATCTCGTGATAATCTTGACCTGGTATCTGTGAAAATCCTCTCGCGACCAACCTGGCCTTCTATCTCACTACCTTGCCACTCTGGTCTGTCTTGGCCTTAAAGACCCATTTGCTGTCAATTAGCTTCATTCCTGGTACCATTGGAACTAGTTCCCATGTTTTTTTTCTCTCTAAGAAATTTAGCTCAGCCAGCATGGCATTTAACCATGGTTCAGCATCCTTCGAGGTAAACTCTTTGACCTCTTGGAAGCTTGAAGGCTCTTGAATCTTCCCTGAGTTACTTATAACAGTTGTAGCTGTCTTTGCAAACTCATCAGCAAATCTTTTAGGTGGTCTGCCCTTTGTGGCTCTTTCAGATCTGCGAATTATGTGCAAGTCTTCAGGACTAATCTCCTATTTCTTAGGAGAATCGTGGCCAATAGTAAGTAGTGGCTCCAGATCCCAATCAGTGTCAGACTCCTCAGATGGTCTGATTGAGGCTTTTGCACTCTTGTAGTCTGCCGTGTCATCACTGTCATCAGCAGCACTACCACCTCTCACTGAACTGGTGTCTGAACCCGTGTCATCATCAGATTTCTCATCATTATTAGTATCAGGATAACATTGGAAAATCCCCACATTTTCTCCCCACTTTGCATTATATTCAACACTCCTAGTGAATCTCACTGTCTTCGTGTCAGACATTAATACTCGGTAAGCACCTTTTTCGTACCCTATGAATATTCCATGCATACCACATTTGCTCAGCTTGGTGCTCTGAGGTGTGTGAACCCACATGTCAACCAAAAATTCTCAAGTGTTTAACAAATGATTTCCTGCCAAACAACTTTTCATAAGGTGTGCAACCTATTGGTGAAGAAATTCTTCTGTTTTGCACATGAGTAAATCAATTCAAAGCTTCGGCCCCATATGAATCAGGCAAATTAGCATCAGTCAAGTGAGATTTCATTCCCTGCTGAAGCGTTTGATTTGCCCTTTCACAGACACCATTTTGCCATGGAGCTCTGGGATTGGCAACATTATGTTGGATTTCTTTCTCAGCTAGAAAAGCTTCAAATCGCTGAGAAGAGAATTCTCCTCCCCTGTCAGTGAAAAGACAACCCACTTGTCTCTTGTGGACATTCTGCAGCCAAGCACAGAATTCCTTGAACTTAGGAAATGCTTCTGACTTCCGCTTGAGCAAAAAAACAAATATATATTGAAACCTGATCTATCAATACCATGAAATATTGTGCTTTACCTAAAGATGGCTTTAATGGACCAACAAAGTCTGTGTGCACAATTTGGTAGGGCTCTTTGGCTTCCCTGCCAGAGCAACCTTGACCTTGTGCTCTGCACATGATTTACATTTCATGTGAAACCTGCAGGGTTTAATGGTCATCCCCTTTACCAGATCAGGCATCTTGGCAATGTCCTGAAAATTTAGATGACCAAGCCTCCTGTGATGGTCACGGATACAATTTGCATGCAAAATTTTGTTAGTAGACATTCCACAACACATCTGTTCTTCCTGATGATGCATTTATTCCTGCTGAAGGAAATGTTCAAGCCTTGCGATGTGAGCTGGGAACTGTTCAGCAAGTTGTCCGCCAAACCTGGAACAAAAAGAACATTACAAATCCAGTTATGATTGATTGGGCCAAAGATATAGGGCATAATATACAAATGGAGGATTGGGAAAGACTCTGGAAAGAAGGTTTAAGATTCACTGCGTGTACAGTCATAAAAGAAAATGTTATGAAAATGATGTATCGATGGTATGTAACACCTGTGAAATTAGCAAAAATGTATAAGACAAGTAACAAATGCTGGAAATGTAAAGAAAAAGAAGGTACCTTTTACCATATGTGGTGGGAATGTAAGAAGGTAAAATGCTTTTGGGAGATGATTTATAATGAATTGAAGAAAATGTTGAAATATACATTTGTTAAGAAACCAAAAGCATTTTTACTAGGCATTACAGGTAATGAGATAAATAAGAAAGAAAAGAAGTTATTTTTATATGCAGTGACAGCAGCAAGAATATTGATGGCCCAGAAATGGAAACAGGAAGAATTACGATAGAAGAATGGAGAACTAAAATGATGGACTATGCAGAACTGGATAGAATGACAGGAAGGATCCGGAATCGACGAGATCAAAGATTTACAGAAGAATGGGAAAAGTTTACCCAATATATGCAAAAACTGAGTGATAATCAAATTACGTTTGTAAGTTTTAAGGAAGCTCTGTGAGGGGAAATGGTTAAAACGGCAGAAATGTGTAAAAAGTAATAAAGGGAAGGAATTTCAGACAAACTGAGGGAAGTCAAAAAAGAGAAGTAAGATGTAATTAAGATGTATGGAATGTATAAATTTGTTTTTGTATTAGAAAACCAATAAAAATATATTATATAAAAAAAAGAACATTACAAATTGTGGTCTGCCGACTCGGAAGCAATACAGTCCCAACGCCTTCTGATTCCAACGATTGACCGTCCACTTGGTGCACAGTTCCCTTCTGTGGCGTAAACGTGGTAAACAAATGTCAGTCTCAGTCAGTTTTATTGCACATAGCCAAAGGCTGCCGCAATGTACACAGAATTATTTGACAATTAAAAGAAAATATACTGAATTGATAAAAAAGACTTAAAACATTTATATTATTAAAACATTACGTACTCTAAACAGAGCTATAAAAGTACCCCAATGTGCAAATAAAAACAATCATCCAAGTGCCAAACATGCTTTTTAGAACGCTTCCCAAATACAATGACCTGCGTCTTATCATAGTTTATAGATAAAGCATTCCTCGTGCAATATGAACTTAATTTTGCAAGCAGCCGTCTCAGGCCCACCTGGGTTCTAGATACAAGTACTAGGTCATCAGCATACATTAAAACTGAGAGTTTTTGGTCGAGAATTGTGACAGGGGCAAACTGTAGGCCCTCCAGTTCTTTAACCATGTCATTAATATTAAAATTAAACAGGAAAGGTGCCAAAATGCATCCCTGTTTGACTCCAGTAATGGTCTTAATTCTAGTGGTGAGATGGCCAGCCAGATCCACCTTTACTTGTATTGATGTGTCAGTATATAATGTTTTGATGAGAAATAATAGATGGAGGTCTATATTTGTCTTTTCCAATTTTTGCCACAATGCATGTCTTGGGACCGTATCAAAAGCTGACTTTAGATCGATAAAAGCAACATACAATTTTTGCTTCAAATTATGGATGTATTTACATAGCAGAAAGTTCATCACAAAGCACTGGTCCAATGTGGATTTCCCTCTTTGGAAACCTGCCTGAACTTCAGATATCACCTTATTTGTATCTGCCCATTCTTCTAGTCTCCCAAGAAGGAGGCTACATCTAACAAACTAATGGGTCTATAATTGGCAGGGTTTTTCTTATCACCCTTTTTATATATTGGGGCAATTATACTCAACTTCCACCCTTCAGGTATGCGACCTGAGCTGTTAATGTATGAAAACAATTTTGCATAAATGGGAGACCAGAAATCAGGTCTTATCTTATAGATCTCCATTGGGATCATGTCTTCTCCTGGAGCTTTATTAGCTAGTTGGCTTGCGATTAGCCTCTTAATCTGATTGGGCGTGACGTCTGGCCATTCTGGCAGTTCTGATAACTGAGTGTAGTAAACTTGTGGGGGTGGGTCAGGACAGGGGCCATAAATTCCTGTAAAATATGTCACCCAATCCTTTCCTTGGACAGATGCTTCTAACGAGTAGCCCAGCCCATTTGTGCCTTGGGCAACCAGATGCCAAAATTTCCGTGAGTCCTTTTGAAGTGCTGCATCTCCCAATGCTTTCCACTGTTGTTCATAATATATTTGTTTCTTGCTTTTAAGTAATAATTTATAATTGTATCGTAATTGGGCTACCTCAGCTTGTAGAGCAAGATTGTGCTTATCCTGTTTTGACTTCAATTTTCTAAGTTCCCTAGCTAGGCATTTTTTTGCTATTCTGACATTCCTTATCAAACCAAGTCTGTCTCTTAAACTTTTTGTTTTTTTATCACACTAGTAGTGGTCATCAGTGGGCGCATTCGGTTGATTATGTTCTCATAAAGTCCGATTATGTTTCCTGTTTCTAACAACATTTCCCCCTTTAATAAAGCAAATTCATGGGAGTCCAGGATCTGAATCATTTTTTCTTGGGCCTGTGCATTCCATTTTAACCATCTGTCAGGGGTTCAGGGACAGAGGCACAGGGTAGGCAGGAGATGGAGAGCGATGGGGATGAATCCCAGGACAGCGAGGAAGAGGATGACAATGACTCTAGAGATTCCATGAGTCTTTCCAGCGAATCAGAGGATTCCCAGAAGGGGGCGCCGGTGGTCAAGGCCAGGGGACCCCCAGGGGGGACTTGTCAGGAGCAGGGGGCCAGCGGGGGATCCCAAAGTGGCAGCTGGGCGTCAGGACCAGCCTCCCCGCCAGAGTGCAGCGAAGGGGGTGGAGGTTCCAGTGTATCAGGGGAGGCGGCTCCGGCAGTAGAGAAAGGAGGGAGGTCGGAGCAAGCCACCCTCCCGGAAGGGGAGGGGAGTAGTGAAGGGAGTAGCGTAGCTGTCAAAAGGAAAGTTAGAGGTTGGGGGCGCGCGCCAAGTTCAAATGTAGAGGCGCGCGGAAGTACAGGGAGCCCGGAGGAGGGGCCAGGTCCCAAAGCCCGCAGGAGGGGGCAAGAGCAGTCTGATTCCGCGTCGGAGGAATCCAGGAGGGGCGAAACCCCAGCGGGCAGAAAGACCCTGCGGAAAAGGAAAGAGAGAAAGAGGTGGAGCAGCGCAAGCCTCTTAAACTGGTGCAGGGCAGGGACAGATTCAGAAGGGACTTCAGCGGTCTAAGCCTAGCAGACGTAGGGCTGCGCGCCTCGGATCTGAAGCAAACAATGAACTGCAATAAACACTTTTGTATATAAGAAAAGAAAGGCGTTGGTCTTTTGTGAGCTGAGACTTGAGGCAGCCCTGACAGTAAGTCCCTTCTCAAAAAAAAACTGCAAAAAAATTTTTTTTGCAAAGCTCACGAAGTTTGGCAGACATGACTACTGAGGAGCAGATAACGACCCTGCAAAACGCAGTCGCTGAACTCTCCGTTGCAGTACGGGTCTCTCAGAAGACAGTTGCCGAAGCAGAAGCGCGATGCCAGGATCTGCAAGCCAGGTGGGATCAGGCGTGCAAACAGGGGTTCCCGGGGTCCAGATCAGAGGGAATCGCTCTCGGACGGAGGGGGGGCAATTTAGTAGCCCACTTCGATGGGAACCTGAAGCATTATCCCAATTTCAGAGCAGACGTCCTATACGCGCTGCATTTGCTTCGAAAAGACTTCAAAGATGAGGAGGAGAAAGTAGGCTTTATTGTGTCCCATTTGCATGGGGAAGCTAGAACCTGGTTACGCAATTTGTGGCGCGAAGATGGTCTTGCCCGCAGGGACTCTGACGAATTTATCAAAGCCATGGACGCTTGTTTCCAATCTACCGTTGACGTTGATGTGGCGCGCCAGGAGATGCATGGATTGCGGCAGGGCAAGGCTACAGTGCGTCAGTACCATTCTCGCTTTTTTGCATTGCTGAATGTGCTGGGCTGGGAAAAGGACTCCCTGGCAGTGAGAGACTTGTTTTGGGAGGGGCTTCATGGCTCAGTAAAAGATGAGCTGGCTAGGGGAGACAGACCTCAAACCCTAGCAGACGTCGTCCAGAGGGCACTCACGATAGGGGTGCGCCACGAAGAACGCCCTTGGCACAGTGAGGAGGGGCGTCACGTCCGCCCACCAGCTAGAGCGCCTCCTTTTCTTCTTCCCAGGGACCTGGGACGTACAAATCCCTCGCCTATGCTGAAGGGAGGGGAGGAGCCAATGGAGCTGGGTCGTGCAAAGGCTCAGTCAGCTGCCGGAGCCTCAGCGTCCGGAGCAGTCAAGGCGAAGCCTCCTAGAGGGACCAGGAAGTGTTACATCTGTGACAGTCCACAGCACATGGCTAAAGAGTGTCCCCAGAGGCTCCAGAAGCACACTGCAGCCTTAGCAACAGTAACAGGGGAAGAGTTCCAAGGAGAACAGTTTCAGGGAAACGAGAATGCCTGGATGGAAGCAGAGATGCTGGGGCTCCACCAGGCAAGTCAGTGAAGCAGTCCCCAGCGCTTTTGCAGCCTACAGACCCCTTACCACCCAAGCCAGTGGTGCAGCTCACTGCTACTCTCCAGCTACCTAATGGACTCACCCTGGAAGTCCCCATTACGATTGACTCAGGGAGCAACGCAGACTTCGTGGGGATGCAGTTCATCAAGCAGCATCGCATAGCGCTACTACCAGCCACGCTGCCTCTGAACGTCGTCACGGTAGATGGCAGAAAGTTGCTGGGTGGGCAAGTGGTACAACAGACGCCACCCATGCTGCTGAAAATTGGGAATCATCGCGAGGTCATCAGTTTCAATGTCACCCAACTGTCAGACACGCCTATAGTGTTAGGCATGAGTTGGCTGGATAGACACAGCCCATCATTAGCGTGGTACCAGCGGCAGCTCACCTTTGGCTCGTCCTACTGCGCACAACATTGCATCCAGACAGGCCAGGAGGAGGAGGGCCAGGAGGAAGGGCAGCAGTTGCATCTAGGCATGGTGCAGGCAGTGCCCCACAAGTACAAGGGGTTTTTGGAGGTCTTCTGTGAAAAGGAAGCTGACCAATTACCACCCCACCGGCCCTACGACTGTGCAATTGACCTCTTACCAGGGGCGACGCTGCCGACTGCGAAGCTGTATTCCATGTCTGAAGATGAAATGCAGGAACTCCGGGAGTTCATAGATCACAATTTGAAGCGGGGATTCATCCGAGAATCCAAGGCCGTGGGGGGCAGTCCTGTGTTTTTCGTGAAGAAGAAGGACACGCCCCCAAAAAGGCTCATTGTGGACTATAGGGCCATCAACTCGATGACAAAGCCCAAGGCCTTCCCCATGCCCAAGATTGACGACCTGCTCGCGACGGTGAGGAAGGGGAGGATCTTCACCAAGTTGGATCTACGCGGAGCATACAATCTAATACGCATGAGGGAAGGTGACGAGTGGAAGACGGCCATGTTCACGCCGCTGGGCACCTATGAATACAGAGTTATGCCGTTTGGTCTCCAAAATGGCTCCCACTGTTTCCAAGCATTCATGCACCACGTGCTAGCAGGACTCCTCTACAAGAAGTGCGTATGCTTCCTCGACGACATTCTGATCTTCTCAGAATCGCAGGAGACTCACGAGAGAGACGTAAAGGAGGTCCTGCAGAGGCTACGGGAGCACAGGCTCTACGCCAAACTGGAGAAGTGCCAGTTCGACGTGACGGAGGTGGATTTCCTGGGCTACCGGCTGTCCGACAAGGGACTAGCCATGGACAGCGCCAAAGTCCGCGCGGTGTTGGACTGGAATAGTCCGCGCAATCGGAAGGAGGTCCAGAGGTTCGTCGGTTTCGCCAACTTTTACCGCAAGTTCATCAGGGGTTTCGCGAAAGAGACGGCAGCTATCACGGACACCCTCAGTTCCAAGAAGAAAAAGTTCACCTGGACGGACCAGGCGGAGCAGTCCTTCAGGAGACTTAAGAGTCTCTTCGCGTCCGAAGACCAGCTGCTACACGTGAATCCCGGCAGGCCCAGAGACTGACGCATCTGACAGAGCAGTGGGGGCCGTCCTCTTGCAGGAAGATCCGCAAGGGAACTGGAGGCCCTGCGCTTTCTATTCCCGGAAGCTCAGCAAGTCGGAACAGAACTACACCATCTGGGACAGGGAGTTGTTGGCCATCCACGCGGCTTTCAAGGCGTGGCGGCACTTCCTTATCGGAGCCAAGCACACCGTGCAGGTCCGCACGGACCACAAGAACCTAGAGTATTGGCGCACGGCGAAGCTCCAGAGCCAGAGGCACATGAGATGGGCGGAGTTCTTTGCGGATTTCGATTTCCGGATAGAGTATATCCCGGGAGACAACAACGTCATAGCGGATGCGCTCTCCAGGAAACCGCAGTATCTCGAGGAAGCGGCACCAGTGGCAGCCAGGCACATTTTCGCACCGCAAGCGTGGGCGTGCGCTTCCGCCGCCGTGGACCTGGACGCGGTACGACGCGCGCTACAGACGGATCCGTTCGCACAATCCAAGATGGAGGAGGTGCGAAGAGGGACAGCAAAGGACGGCGAATTCCAGATACGCGACGGTCTACTGACCCGCAAAGGTGCTCTCTACGTGCCCGGAGACGATCTCCGCGCGAAGGTTTTACAGCAGTTACACGACGCACCCAGCGCGGGTCACTTCGGCAAAGAAAAGACGGCGGACTTAGTAGCCAGAGACTTTTGGTGGCCCCAGATGCGGGGAGAGGTCGCGGATTACGTCGCCAGGTGTGACATTTGTCAGAGGTCCAAGCCAGTGCACAAGAAGCCAGCGGGATTGCTGGAACCACTGGAGACGCCACTACAGCCGTGGGAACGGGTGGCGCTGGACTTTGTTACTGATCTGCCCAGTTCGCGGGGCAAGACAGCGGTGCTTGTGGTTGTAGACCTGTTCACCAAGATGGCGCACTTCATTCCTTGCGCGAAGGTGGCAACAGCGGAACAGACCGCCAAGCTGTTCATAGACCACGTGTTCCGGGTGCATGGCTTACCGCGGTCCATCCTGTCCGACCGGGGTCGCCAATTCATTTCCAGTTTCTGGCAGAAGCTCCTGGGCATCCTGAATGTCAAGATCAACTTAGCGTCGGCGAGACACCCGCAAACCAACGGCCAAGCGGAGAGGGTCAACGCCATCATGCAGCAGTACCTGCGATGTTACGCCAATCAAAAGCCTGCAACTTGGGTGGACTACTTGCCGATGGCCGAGTTTCCCTACAACAACACGAAGCACGCATCAACGGGGGTGACACCGTTCTTCGCCAACAATGGGCGACATCCCAGAACCTTCCCGGCGTTGGAGACAACGACGCAGGGGGAGTCGCAGGGAGCTGAGCATTTAGCAGCAGAATTGCAGGAGGTCCACGAGGAGCTACGATGGCACTTGGAACTAGCTAAACACGCCTACAAAGTGCAGGCAGACAGGCACAGGAGGGCAGGAGAAGACATCCAGGTGGGGGACTGGGTATGGTTAGCAGCCCAGGCGGTACCGGCCAAGTCGTTAGCTAAGAAGAAGCTAGGACACAAACAGTTAGGGCCATACCAAGTTGAGGGCAGGATCAATCCCGTAGCTTTTCGGTTGACCCTCCCAGAAGGTTCCCGAATGCACCCGGTCTTTCATAGGTCGGTGCTTACACCATACAAGGCCCCACACAGATTTCAGGAGCCAGGGACGGCACCAGACCCACGTAGAGAGTCACCAGGGGGGGGGGAGTCACCGAGGACCCCGACACTCAACGAGGTCACGGAAATTCTGGACTCGAGATGGGGGGAGGAGGGAGTGGAATACCTCCTCGCCAGGGAAGGTACCCCGGCCAGCGCCAACAGTTGGGTGCCAGATTATGCTCTGGAGGAACCTCTTCTTAAAGACGAGTTCCATGCACTCTTCCCACACAGGCCCATGCCAGAGGAGTATTTTGACGACTGGCTTTTTACGCCCACACTTTCAGGCAGCACCTTCCGGGGGTTCTCCTCCGCAGAGGAGACCACGCCGGAATCGAGCCCTCCAAGGGGATCGTGCTCGGGGGTGGACACGGACCGCTCTTATTGGTGGGACGATCAACCAGAAGTGGGGTGGCGAAGGGGGCCTTGGCAAGCAGCATCGCCTGAAGTAACGGGGAGGGAAGGGTTTGGATGTGTTGGGGGAGGACCCCGGTTTCGAGCACGCATACACTGAACTGGAAGCAGAGGAGATCGACGTCGATGAACTGTATCCAGCGTCTACCCCCGCTACAACGGAGCTCCCGGAACCTGCGCCCGAGCAGCGGGAGGGGGGAAGGGGGGGCTTCGAGGGGGGGATGGATGTCAGGGGTTCAGGGACAGAGGCACAGGGTAGGCAGGAGATGGAGAGCGATGGGGATGAATCCCAGGACAGCGAGGAAGAGGATGACAATGACTCTAGAGATTCCATGAGTCTTTCCAGCGAATCAGAGGATTCTCAGAAGGGGGCGCCGGTGGTCAAGGCCAGGGGACCCCCAGGGGGGACTTGTCAGGAGCAGGGGGCCAGCGGGGGATCCCAAAGTGGCAGCTGGGCGTCAGGACCAGCCTCCCCGCCAGAGTGCAGCGAAGGGGGTGGAGGTTCCAGTGTATCAGGGGAGGCGGCTCCGGCAGTAGAGAAAGGAGGGAGGTCGGAGTAAGCCACCCTCCCGGAAGGGGAGGGGAGTAGTGAAGGGAGTAGCGTAGCTGTCAAAAGGAA
Source organism: Podarcis pityusensis (assembly GCF_964106645.2). Lineage (NCBI taxonomy): Eukaryota > Metazoa > Chordata > Lepidosauria > Squamata > Lacertidae > Podarcis > Podarcis pityusensis. The sequence continues at coordinate 29,693,606 of NC_138045.1, read as the reverse complement.
AGTTAGAGGTTGGGGGCGCGCGCCAAGTTCAAATGTAGAGGCGCGCGGAAGTACAGGGAGCCCGGAGGAGGGGCCAGGTCCCAAAGCCCGCAGGAGGGGGCAAGAGCAGTCTGATTCCGCGTCGGAGGAATCCAGGAGGGGCGAAACCCCAGTGGGCAGAAAGACCCTGCGGAAAAGGAAAGAGAGAAAGAGGTGGAGCAGCGCAAGCCTCTTAAACTGGTGCAGGGCAGGGACAGATTCAGAAGGGACTTCAGCGGTCTAAGCCTAGCAGACGTAGGGCTGCGCGCCTCGGATCTGAAGCAAACAATGAACTGCAATAAACACTTTTGTATATAAGAAAAGAAAGGCGTTGGTCTTTTGTGAGCTGAGACTTGAGGCAGCCCTGACACCATCTATTTCCAAGTATCAGATATTCTGTTTCAGCCAATAATTTAGGAAAGGCAGGAGAAACGAATGATGTCAGAGATAACTCAAGTGGAAATTGGTCACTTTCAGCTCTGGGAATTATCCTGAAGGTATCTCGGTTAACTGGCACATTATTAGATGTTAGGATATAATCTATGGTGCTAGTAAATCCTCTGGGGGAGATAAAAGTAAAATAACCCTCTTGATCCCCTTGACCGTGCCCATTGCATAACAAAAGGTTATGCTTAATTATAAGTTCACAAAGATATTTCCCAGCCCGATTAGAGGTGGTGTCCACTGCTGCCCTCTGACAGATTTCGGGTTCATCCTCCAAGTTTAGTCCAGATAATATTGTATTTTGTGGGGAAACAAGGCCGATCCGGGCATTGAAGTCACCTCCCAAGACAAGCCGAGGGTTAGGTGACAGAGAGTCTATACTTTCGAGTAGTTGGTCAAGTTTTTCCCAATATGATCTCAGTTCCCCACAAGACTTTACTGGAGGTATGTACACACAGATGAAATAAGTATTTATCAGGAGACTATCAGAAAGGGACAACACTAAAAAATTAGGGGTGGTCAACGAGGGACACTGTTGAATTGATACATTAAGAGAGGTTGACACCAGCACCGCCAGCCCCCCGCTAGGCCTTCCATACTTTACAGTTTTAAGAGCTGGTTGAGTGTAACTTGTAAAACTCTGTAATTCAACCATAGTGCCCTCTTTTGCCCAGGTTTCTTGAAGAAAGATGATATCGTGTTTGTAGATAAGAACAGAAATCACTGTCTTGGATCTTGTTCGTCCACCCTGTTACATTCCATGAGAGAAGTTTAATTGTTTTACAGTGATTTACTCTTAGTCAGTTGTTGGCCAATGTACTCTCGGAGTTTACCAGATTTTGAGGCAACAGAGTATTGCTAATGCTAGTGGAATAATCCAGATGTTCGATTATTTCAGTCGTCGTACATAAAGTACTCACATTTGTAATCACTGGGCCTTTTCTTTGCAAATTGCTTGCCAATGGGGATTCCTTGGGTGTATTTCCTGACTCATCCTCTTCTAAATATCTCATCTTTGTCCAATACTCCAGTGGTTCTATAGTTATCATTCTGTTGTGGCCATTGGGTCTATTATCAGCCTCTGCCTCCGGTTCTTTAATCTCTTTCAATGTCTGACTCATAAGATCAAGCCTCTTGATAACTGTTTGTTGCTCTTCCTGAGGGAGATTCCTAAAGGAGCTGAGAAAATCCTCTTCCAAAGGATTTACAGAGTGCTCAGATTCCTGAAGATGATTGTCTAGAGGAATCGGCTGTTCCTTTTCGCGCACCTGGTTATTTTTATGTTGGGCATGATCCTGCGAATTCAACTCAGGCATGTCTGTTTCCTCCCCACCTGTCAAGTTTTTTTGTGATGTCATTACTTCCATTGGGGATCCAGGCTTTGGTTTTGTGGGCCCCTCTGAAGCACCAGTCCTCATCTTACATAAGGGTGCAACAATAGAATTGCGAAATACCCGGGTTGGAAAAACTCCTCTGCTTGACAATCTGTATTTCAGCTTGTGAATCAGCGAGGGCAGTCTAGTAGAGGAAAAAGTTAACATAATTTTTTGGATTTGATTTGTGGTATTCAAGAGTTCAGTCCTAACAAGGTCGATCTCTGTAAGTCCAATGCCAAGTAAGTCTGATAAATGTCGTTTGGAACGCTGGGCACCTTTCCAGCTAGGAGATTGATCTGGCCTTCCACAAATTGTCATGCAGATCTTTTTTGGTTGGAAGATTAAATAAGAAGAGTTTGTTTTAAGAGCCTCTGCGTGTTCTATGTTGAGCTTAGGGGTCTGCTCTTGTCGCCAATTCCCTTTGGTACTATGGTGTTCTGTTGATGCCTGCTTGTTATTAACTGATAAACTGGACCTCTTTGGATAATTGGGTTATTTGAGAGGCAATACCTCTAATTTGTTGGAAGATATGCTCAACCGTTCTTGAAATTAGAGTTAATTGGGTGCTCTCCCTACTTGTTATTCCTTCCTCTCTTAGCGGCACAGGATCAACTTGCCCCATTGCTGGCTCCAGTTCCACGCTCTCACCTTGAATACTCTCCCCACACTCACAATCATCCTCAAGAGGAGAAAACCGGTTTTTTGTTGGAACTATAAAAGCAGATTTGTTTAAAAAGTCCTCTATTTTAGATTGTTTGGGAACCAGTGAGAGAGCTACATCCTCTGGGTCCCTGTGGCGTTTACTAGCAGGCATAGCGTCACCGTGGGGAGTAAACGAGGAGAGGTTTCCCCAACCAAAAAAGAGAGAAAAAATAGAAAGTGCTCAGTTTGTTCAATTTAAGAGCTTCTCTGTGTGGAGACTGCCAGGAGTTTCAGGAACAAAGTATAGAAGGGAGTTGGCGGTTAATAGCTAGCAGCTGGCGGCCTGCCCAGGATGCTTCACAGAGCTTGCCCAAGATGTTTCTCATAGCATAGACAAGAAGGTTGGTAAGTTTAAAAGTAGAGAAGTAAAAAAGGAAAAATTACTTCCCTGGGTGGCAGTCTATGCTAATTACAGTCCTGTTATCTGCGGAGCTCCGAAGCCTGCTTGCTAAGCCGTCGCCATCTTGGAGTCCGTCTATCTCGGCAAAGATGGCGGGTTGCCCCAGAATCTATAGCAAAAGACTTCTGGGTTCCTGGACTGTAACAGCGTGTGTGTCGACATGCAGAGGGTCGGGAGGCCAGCTGGCAAGCCCCAGTTGTGCCGTCTCCATCCATCGACCCGTGCTCCGACGTAAATCAGCAACCTGGACTTCAAAGGCCAGGGCACGCTATTAGCAGAGTGCACTGCGCACACAGAATAGGCATGAGGCTTGTGAAGTCATACTACAGCTACAGGTTTATTAAACATAAATCAAGACAAAGAAACATGTCTGTCTCTCACGTCATCTCAGAGAGAACGGGAAAAGCAAAAGCTATACACACAATGGAAGTTCCCAGCATACTGCGCTGGAATGTAAACAGACATGTGACACGTAACAACCCCATGCCTGTTCCTTAAAATGGAACGGAATTCTCAACATCCGCCCCATTTCCATGTAACCTGTGGTGCAGTATTTCAACCCAACTGCAACCGCTGCACATAAACCTTAAGATGTTCTTTGCGCCGGGGGCGGCGCGAACGGCAATGGCGGTCCTCTTCTGAACGGGAGAGGAGCCTCCGCAGACAACGGGTCGTCCGCTACGGCGAAGCGGAGACCCATTTCGGAAAACCCCAGGCAGCAAGAGCCTGGGGTCTTGAGGCTCGGTGGGCGCCTTGAGCGACCCTCCAAGCGCTAAAGGAACCCCGTAAGGGGCTCCGGAGCGCGGAGGGGGGTTGCGGCGCTGAGAGCTGCTTCACAGTCTGTGGAGCGAAGCCGTGCTGCTGCTGCCGGTGAGCGCTGATCCCTTTTCCTGTCAAATTACGGATCCGGACGAAAAGCAACTTATTCGTGAGTAAAAGACTGAATCACTTGAAATTAGAGACTTTAAAGGAAAAATCTAAATTGGTTTGAACTTGGCTGAAAGCGGAGAGACGTGGAAACAGGAAGTCCGTCTTCCGCAGCCATTGAACTTGAAAAAAGCAATCAGCTGGAGGAGTGGAGGCTGAAAGAAAGAGATTCTAAACTTTACAGATCTAAGTATCTATTGAACTTGCAATTTAAAGTAAAGACTTTAAGCTAAAGATTTGGGATTATTACTTGCACTTGACTTTCCTCCTTTTATTGGATTACAAATTAGAAGGTGAAACCCAGAGTCAGGAGCTGCCTGAGCATTAAGAGATTGAGCTGTCAGTACTGCAGATTTGGATACTGTATATTGGAACTTGCAACAATCTGAGGGTATTGAGACCTTTTAAATTTGAAACATTCTTTTTGGAGATAAATAAGCACTGTCTGTAACAAAGTGACCATTTATAAACTCTGCTAAACATTTGTATCTGAAGGTTCTTGGACATTAAATTAGACTCTGAAAGACATTTTAAGCTCCCTCTAGAGGATTGGATTAAAACAGTGACTTTACATGTACATTTACTTTCGATTCCCTTGCTGTTTGCTTGCTCTGGGCCTTTCCATTCCCATGGGAATAACTCAGTGTGACCTTGACTGACAGATAACGTTGGAATGAGTGGCACAAGAAAAAGAGGGAGAGTTAGACAAACAACTTTAACAACTCTAACCTCAGCCTCGCAGACACGTAGATCATCTGTACCTACTTTGCCCTCAGAAGTAGAAGTTGAAGAAGTTGCTTTGTCACAGGCAAAAGAGGGAGAGGGTGAAGCAGAGCAGTTACAATTGGAAGATATGGCCTCAGGAGTATCTGTTTCTGTTCTAGACAAAATTTTTGAAAAATTGGAAGCTTTGGACAAGAAAGTAGATGTGCAATCAGCAAAGATTGACAAAAATACAGAATGTCTAAATAAACTAACCATACAAGTGGTACAGAATACACAAGCAATTGGTCAGTTAACGGAGGCCTCAGCAGAAAATCGGAAATTGGCTGAGGACACCAGACAAAAATTGGAAAATTTAGAGCAAGAGGTAAGACCACTCACTAAACAAGTTGGGGAACATCAGATTTATCTTTCTATGATAGAACTGCGAAATCGTGAGAATAATTTGAGGATTAGATCATTACAAGAGGCAGAAGAAGGAAATCTAACTGAGTTTTTGACCAAAGAATTCTCCAAGTTCTGGAATTTGGAAGAAAAGGACTTTAAAATTGTGTCAGCTTTCAGACTTGGAAGATTCATAAAGAAGGAGAGGCCCAGAGACTGTTTGATAACATTGAGATCAAAGGAGGAAAGGGATAAGATTTTGGGCCTACACTACGGAAAGTCACTGGAGGTTTTGGATAGAAGAATTGAAATTTATAAAGATATCCCAAGACAACTGCTGGATCTTAGAGCCGCCTATTCTGAACTCGCTAAACTACTAAGGAGCAACGCAATTCCATTCAGGTGGGAATTTCCCCAAGGGATATCTTTTACCTTTAGAGGGAGAAAGGTCAAAGTTAGAACATTGGAAGAGAGAGACAAATTTTTGGCTACATACGGAGAGGATCTTCAAAAAGGAATTGAACTACCTTCTGGGCCTGGGGCAACGCCAGCATCAACACCAGCACCTGGGGAACCTGAAGATTCAGAGAAGATACCACCCCTGGAGAAATAACCAGATTGATCCAGGATGTCTCTGCAACTGCTGAGTTGGAATATTAATGGTTGTAACATTCCGGAAAAAAGGAAGAAAATATTTCACATATTAAAAAAAGAACAATTGGACATTATCTGTTTACAAGAAACACATGTGACGAGGCTCCACAGAAAAGTGTTAATAAATAAAAGATTGGGCCAGGAATTTGTATCGTCGGACAAAGTTAAGAAGAGAGGCGTGGTGATATATGCAAAAGAGAGCCTGTCACCTAAATTCCTATTTAAAGATGAACATGGAAGAATTTTGGCTATTGAGATACAATATCAAGGAGAGAAACTGTTGATATTAGGAATCTATGCACCTAATGAAGGGAAATCGGAATTTTACAAGAAGCTGCAGGAGACAATGCTGGACTATCTGGATTACAACAACATCATAATGATGGGAGATATGAATGGGGTCGTATCAACTAACATGGACAAGTCACAAAGTCAAAATGTTACAAAAGACGGCAGACTACCTAAAACCTTTTTTGAAATGACTGACAATATGGATTTGATTGACATTTGGAGGACAAAGAACCCACTAGGAAGAGAGGGAACATTCTTTTCTGAAGCCCAACTGACCTGGACAAGAATCGACCAAATATGGATTTCTAGAGGCCTGGCACCTAAGGTCAGAAAAGTGGAAATCTGCCCAAAGACCTGTTCCGACCATAATGCAGTAAAGATGGATATGACACTATTACCAACTGGATCCTTTAGATGGAAGATGAATGACAATTTGTTCAGAGATCAGGAAATTACCAAGAAGGCCCAAAAAGTTTTGAAGGACTACTTTGAGATAAATATGAATAATATGGTGGAAAAAAGAATAATCTGGGACGCAAGTAAAGCTGTAATGAGGGGATTCTTGATACAACAGAATGCAGTAAAGAAAAGAACACAAAATGAGAAAAAAGATAAGATCTTGGATAAAATAAAAGAATTAGAGAAGAAATTAAGAGTGAATCCGAAGTCACAGCCAACTCTGAGAGAAATTAAACTTTATCAAACACAATATTCTAAATTGATAAATCAGGAAATTGAATGGAAGGTTAAATTAATGAAACAAAAAACGTTTGAGTCGGCGAATAAATGTGGAAAACTGCTAGCTTGGCAGTTGAAGAGAAGACAAAGATTAAACACTGTTACAAACTTAGAGGTTGATGGAAAAAACATTCAGAATCCAGTGGACATCAGAAAGTGTTTCCAGAGATATTTCAAAAAATTATACACCCAAGGGCCGCAAGACGATGTTGAGATTAAACAATTTTTGGCAAAAAACGGACTATCTAAATTGTCACAAGAAAATAGGATAACCCTGAATTCTAAAATAACACGACAGGAGATTGAACAAGCCATCCAGAACATGCAACTAGGCAAATCTCCAGGACCAGATGGGCTGACCTCCAAGTACTATAAGACATTAAAAGACTATTTGATACAACCCTTGATGGAGGTCAGCAATGAAATTATGGAGGGGAAGAGGGCACCGGAGTCGTGGAAGGAAGCGTTCATCACATTAATACCAAAGTCGGAAGCTGAAAAGACACAACTTAAGAACTACCGTCCCATCTCTCTTTTAAATGTGGATTACAAAATATTTGCAGACATTTTGGCAAATAGATTTAAAAAAGTTTTAAATGAAGTAATTCATAAGGACCAGGCCGGCTTTCTCCCAGGTAGACATCTGTTTGCTAATACAAGGAACATTATTGACATTTTGGAACTTTTGCAAACAGATATAAATACAAAAGCAGTTTTAATTTTTATAGATGCGGAGAAGGCCTTTGACAATATCTCCTGGAAATTTATGATGGGAAATTTAAAAGAGATGGGAGTGGGACGGGGTTTTGAGAATGGGATTGAGGCGATATATTCAGAACAGAAAGCTAAATTGATAGTTAATAATGTGGTTACAGAAGAGTTCAAAATTGAAAAAGGGACACGACAAGGTTGCCCTATTTCCCCTTTGTTATTCATTTCGGTTCTGGAAGTGCTATTGAACATGATTAGAGGGGATCGGTTGGTGGAAGGAATTCAGGTCGGTCAGAAACAATATAAATTAAAAGCTTTCGCAGATGACCTGGTTTTGACCTTGCAGAAGCCAGAGCCCAGTACGAAAAGAGTATTACAACTGATTAATGACTTTGGTCGGGTGGCTGGATTTAAACTAAATAAACAGAAAACTAAGGTTTTGGGGAAAAATTTGACTGATACAGAGTCAGAACGGTTTCAGAATGAGACGGAACTTAATGTGGTTAAAAAAGTAAAATACCTAGGGGTAAACATAACAGTAAAAAATTTAAGTCTATTTAAGGACAATTATGAAAAATGCTGGACAGAAATTAAGAGAGACTTAGATAGTTGGTCAAAATTGAAACTTTCTTTGTTAGGCCGAATTGCTGCTATCAAGATGAATGTATTGCCAAGGATGTTGTTTTTATTTCAAACACTTCAGGTTTTGGACAAAACGGAGTGCTTTCAGAAGTGGCAGAGAGACATTTCTAAGTTTGTCTGGCAGGGCAAAAAGCCCAGAATTAAGTTTAAGATATTAACCGATGCAAAACAAAGAGGGGGCTTTGCCATGCCAGACTTAAAGTTGTATTATGAAGCCGCAGCGTTCTGCTGGCTAAAAGACTGGCTACTTCTTGAAGACACTGATGTGTTAGATTTGGAAGGGTTTAACAACGCTTTTGGATGGCATGCATATTTATGGTATGACAAGGTTAAAGCAAATAAGGCCTTTAAGAACCATATTGTCAGAAAATCACTGTTTAATGTCTGGACAAAATATAAAGACTTGCTGGAAAATAAAACACCAAGGTGGCTTTCACCTCTGGAAGCTAAGGCCCGAAAAAGACCCAATATGGAGGCTAAATGGCCAAAATATTGGGAAATACTAGAAAAGGATGGAGACAATTGGAAATTGCAGAGTTTGGAGAAAATGAAAGACAAAGTGCGAGATTGGTTACATTACGCTCAGATTAAAGAAGTTTTTAAAAATGATAAGAAACTAGGGTTCCAGGTGGAGAAATCGAAATTAGAAACAGAATTGTTAGAACCAAAGATTAAGGTACTTTCAAGGATGTATAACTTGCTGTTGAAATGGAATACACAAGATGAAACGGTTAAATCGGCTATGATAAGGTGGGCACAGGACATTGGGCATAATATCATGTTTGAGGACTGGGAGAGGTTGTGGAGTAATGGATTGAAATTTACTGCATGTAACGCTCTGAAAGAAAATGTAATGAAAATGATTTATAGATGGTATATGACCCCAGTCAAACTTGCCAAAATTTACCACCTGTCTGATAATAAGTGTTGGAAATGTAAAGAGTGTGAGGGAACGTTCTTCCACCTCTGGTGGACTTGCCCTAAAGTGAAGGCGTTCTGGGAAATGATTTATAATGAATTGAAAAAGGTATTTAAATATACCTTCACTAAGAAACCAGAGGCTTTCCTTTTGGGTATTGTCGGCCAAGGGGTGGCAAAGAAGGACCAGACATTTTTTATATATGCAACAACAGCAGCAAGGATACTTCTCGCAAAACACTGGAAAACTCAAGATCTACCCACACTGGAAGAATGGCAGATGCAACTGATAGACTACATGGAACTGGCTGAAATGACCGGCAGAATTCGTGACCTGGGAGAAGAGAGGATTGAGGAGGATTGGAAGAAATTTAAGAACTATTTACAAAAGCATTGTAATTTGAGTGAATGCTAAATAAGATGCTAGACTAAAATAACTGAGCACCACTAAATTTAGAAGTTTTTAAGAAAATAAGTAAGACTGTGGAAATTTAGCTCCTTTCGAGAATTATAAGATTATGAAATATAGAAGGGATATAAGAATTTAAATAAGATGATAAATTGCTGACAAAATGTTACAACGATGAAAGTGGGAGCGGGAGATGTGAGGAAGTCCAAAGAAAATGTGAAACTATGTTAAGACAAATGTTATATTGTTTATTATGTTTACTTTTATTGTAAAACCCAATAAATTGCTTTAAAAAAAAAAAAAGATGTTCTTTGTTAACAACCTTAGACAACAGATCTGCAGGAATTTTGTTTCCTGGCATGTAGGACACCTGAATGAGTCCTTTCTGGATATACTCCCTTGCACGATGTAACTTTATCTGCAAGTATTTGGTTATTTGCTTGCAACTCTCTGAGGCTAGCAAAGCCAAACAGGACCTGTTGTCTTGATAAACCTGTATAGGACATTTAACAGTAACCCTGACATCCTTAAACAGTTGCAACAACCATTCACAATCCATAAGAGAATATGACAGTGCATTGAGTTCAGCTTCACAAGAGCTTAGGCTTACTGTGGTTTGCCTTTTGCACAGCCAATCAAACAGACACTGGTTGTACGTGTAGCACACCCCGGACGTGCTTGTGCCATCTGTGGTGTCACTGCCAAAACTTGCATCTGCAAAGATTTCAAAACCTCCAGACTTCTGATTAGTGAATCTGAGTCTGTAGTGCATAGTACCTTTTAGATAGCGTGCTATGTGCTTGAGAGCTTTCCAGTCCTGAACAGTAGGATTGTTAGCATGTCTGCTTACAGCTATATCAGGTCTTGAACATCTGGCAATGAAGTTCAGTTTGCCTAGAATGCATCTGTACAATGTAGTGTCAGAAAATGCTTCACCAGTATCATCTACCTGGAAACCTGATACCATCAGTGTGTCCACAGGATTTGCATCAACCAAATTCAGCCTGGTTAACACATCAGCAATTTTTTGCGTTTGGTGTACCAAAAAATCACCTGCCTAGTTTTTCTCTACTTCCAGAGAAAGATAGTTGGATACCTCACCAAGATCCTTCATGTCAGAGTGCTCTTTCAGCTGAGCACCTTAAAAGGAACAGGCATGACTGTTGTGTGTCACATGCCTGTTTACATTCCAGCACAGCTTGCTGGGAACTTCTGTTTGTATATTGCTTTTGCTATACTGCTGTTTGCTTGGACATGAAGGGAAGCAGACATGTTTTTCCTTTGTTCCTGAACTATGCTGAATAAACGCCTGTAAATAATGCTTACACATGTCTCTGTCCGCCACTTCCATTGTGAAGATTTATTCACTCTGCTGATAAGAGCGTACTCAGTCTCTAAAGGTTTCTGAGGCTCGAGTCACTGATTGATGCTGTTCCGAGAACCGGAGTTCACCCGGGTGCTGGCTGGAGCCAGCTGGAGGCCTGCCAAATGCCCCCATCTCCCTGGCAGCATCCCAACAACAGGGTTTTGGGCCAAGATCCACGGCGCTTACAGGAGAGTAAGGCTGCTGATGGCTGCTGCGAGACCCAGCAGAGACAGAGGTATGTGAAGCCGATTGTCCCGGCTGAGGCTTGAGGGCTTTTGAAGTCCGTGCCAAGAAGCAATTAGGCCGGAGAGAAGCAGGCCTCATAATTTACAACCTGCTAGAGATAAGGCGCCTGTGAAGAGACTACTGTTTCCTGGCTGCAGGAATGGATCTCTTACAGGCAACGTCCGATGGGGCTCCATGCCCACGTCTTAATGGCCACAATTATCAGAACTGGGCAAGGTACTGCAAAGGTCAGATGAGAAGGTTTGGGGTGTGGCACACTGTTTCTGAGGATCCCCCCGCCCCTTTGACAGATGCATGTCCTCTGACAGATGCATGGGTTGCAGCAGATTCAAGAGCCATGGGAATAATTCTGCTCTCGGTAGCTCCAGAAGAGTTAATTACCCTGGCTGGAAAAGCCAGCTCGCGTGAGATGTGGCAGGGGCTGGAGGCCTCACATCTCCGATAAGAAGCTGGGTCTGTGTTGCTTTACTTCAGAAAGCTGCACAAAAAGCGTTTGGGGCCAGAGGAAGACCTTAGAGCCTATGTCTTGCATTTGCAGCATCTGAGACAGGAATTAGTTCAAAGAGGTTTCACCATGCTGGAATCTCTGTTTGCTATCTTGATATTGGATTCTGTAGACAATAGTTATCACACTGTTGCAAGCCAGCTGGCAACTTTACCTGCGCAGGAGCTCACGGCTTCAAAGGATTTGGAGACCCTCCAAAATGAATATGATAGGAGGAACGCAGCGGAACCAGTTTGTGTGCTTCAGGGGGGAGCAGTGTGGGACAGCATTCCAGCCTCCAGGGGGAGCCAAGGTGTTGGCAGCTGTGAAGTGCTGGCACTGTGGAAACGAAGGCCACTTGCAGCGTCTTTGTCCAAAGGCTAAAGGGAAACAAAAGAAAAAGCCTGCAGATGGCCGGAAGCAGGGAGGGGTTGAGAAACCCAGGCCTGTGGAAAAGGGCACCAGAGTCGTGGAAAGAAGCGTATATTACACTTGTACCGAAAACAGAGACTGAAAAGACACAGCTTAAGAACTACCGCCCCATATCATTGCTTAATGTGGATTACAAAATTTTTGCAGATATTTTGGCTAAAAGATTAAAAAGAGTGCTACTGGAAGAGATACATAAAGACCAAACAGGCTTTCTCCCGGGTAGACATCTATCGGATAATGTGAGAAACATAATCAACATTTTAGAAAAATTACAAGTGAATATAAATACTAAAGCAGTTTTAATATTTGTGGACGCGGAGAAAGCCTTTGACAACATTTCTTGGAGTTTTATGAAGAAGAACTTGCAGGGTATGGGGGTAGGCGAAGGTTTTGAAAACGGTATAGGTGCAATATATTCTGAACAAAAGGCTAAATTAATTGTAAATAATGTGGTGACGGAAGAATTTAAGATAGAAAAAGGGACACGACAAGGTTGCCCAATCTCCCCATTACTTTTTATATCGGTCCTGGAGGTTTTGCTGAATATGATAAGAAGGGACCAGTTGGTTAAAGGTATACAAGTCGGAGCCAAACAGTACAAATTGAGAGCATTTGCAGATGACTTAGTATTGACGTTACAGGAGCCAGAATCTAGTACCAAAAGGGTTTTAGAACTGATTCAAGAATTTGGTCAGGTTGCAGGGTTTAAACTGAATAAGTCAAAAACCAAGGTTTTAGAGAAAAACTTAACACCAATTGAGAGAGAGAGGTTTCAGAATGAGACAGGTTTAACAGTGGTCAAGAAAGTCAAATACTTGTGGATTAACATGACAGCAAAAAATGGGAATTTATTTAAAGACAACTATGAAAAATGCTGGGCTGAAGTGAAAAAAGATTTAGAAATTTAGTCAAATTTGAAGCTTTCACTGCTGGGCCGTATTGCTGCGATAAAAATGAATGTATTGCCTAGAATGTTGTTTTTGTTTCAAACATTGCAAATTGTGGACAAAATGGACTGTTTCAAGAAGTGGCAGAGAGATATTTCTAGATTTGTCTGGCAGGGCAAGAAGCCTAGAATAAAATTTAAAATACTAACAGATGTAAAGGAAAGAGGTGGATTTGCCCTGCCAGACTTTAAACTTTACTATGAATCAGCAGCTTTTTGCTGGTTGAAAGAATGGCTGCTTCTCGAAAACACAGACCTTTTGGATTTAGAAGGTTTTAACAACGTATTTGGATGGCATGCATATCTGTGGTATGATAAGGTCAAAGCGCATAAAGCATTTAAAAACCATATTGTCAGGAAAGCATTGTTTAATGTCTGGATAAGATATAAGGATTTATTGGAAAACAAAACCCCAAGGTGGCTGTCACCGATGGAAGCGAAAGCTCAGAAAAAGCTCAATATGGAGGTCAAATGGCCAAAATATTGGGAAATTTTGGAACAAGATGGAGATAGACTGAAATTGCAGAGTTTTGAAAAACTAAAAAACAAAGTGCGAGACTGGCTTCATTATTATCAGATAATGGAGGCATATAATTTGGACAAGAAAATCGGCTTCCAGGTGGAAAAATCAAAATTAGAAACAGAACTGTTAGAACCCAAAACTAAGATTTTGTCAAAGATGTATAACTTGCTGTTGAAATGGAATACTCAGGATGAAACGGTGAAATCTGCTATGATTAAATGGGCACAAGATGTTGGACATAACATAATGATGGCTGACTGGGAGCAGTTATGGACCACAGGTATGAAGTTTACGGCATGCAATGCCTTAAGAGAGAATATTATGAAAATGATATACAGGTGGTACATGACCCCAGTCAAGCTTGCAAAAATCTATCACTTGCCCGATAATAAATGTTGGAAATGTAAAGAAACTGAAGGTACATTCTTTCACCTTTGGTGGACGTGCCCAAGGATTAAGGCTTTCTGGGAGATGATTTATAATGAATTAAAAAAGGTATTTAAATATACCTTCTTGAAGAAACCAGAGGCCTTTCTCCTGGGCATAGTCGGCCAATTGGTGTTAAAGAAGGATAGAACTTTCTTTATGTATGCCACAACAGCAGCAAGAATACTTATTGCAAAGTATTGGAAGACACAAGACCTACCCACTCTGGAAGAATGGCAGATGAAGGTGATGGACTACATGGAATTGGCGGAAATGACTGGCAGAATCCGAGACCAGGGAGAAGAGTCTGTGGAAGAAGATTGGAAGAAATTTAAAGACTATTTACAGAAATACTGCAAAATTAATGAATGTTAGAATGATGTTGGATTGAAGTTAAGTGGTTTCTAGCTGTAATGGTATAAAAGAATATGAAAAAATGAATTTTTAAGGTAAAAATTTAATGCTATAATATATTAAGATTAAAGATCAGGATAAAATAAGGAGGGAAAGGAATTGCTGAACTAACAAATTGAACTGGAATACAAAAAAGGGAGGTATGAGGAGGTCCAGGAAACAAGCAAATGAAAGATAAGTGATGGAAAGATTGAATTGTTTTTAACTATTTTTATTTTGTATTTTTTCTTTTTTTTCTTTTTCATTTTGTAATATTGTGAAAACCTTAATAAATATTTATTTAAAAAAAAGAGAAACCCAGGCCTGTGCAAAATAAGACTTTGTTTGCTAGCACTGCTGCTCCAAAGGCCAAAAGCCATTTTATTGTCAATTCTGGAGCCACGAGGCACATCTGTGGAAATTGACACCTGTTTATTTCCTTCACGCCTCAGGATGGGGAAATTCAACAGGCTGATGGTAAGACTTTGATAATTGCAGGAGTCGGGACAGTGAAACTGGCAAGTCTACACACCACCATCAGCAAAGTACTTTTTGTTCCACATTCTGCAGACAATTTGCTCAGCGTCCCACAGCTGACTGAGCAAGACTTTGAGATTTTTCTTCAAGAAGGGCATCTGCGTTATTAAGATGGGCAAAGAGGACATTTTGCATGCTAAGTTTGTAGATGGCTTGTTCTTGCTAACTTATGATGACAAAGCTGTTGATGCGTCTAATGTTGAATCTTGTTGTGTTGCACAAACTAACAAAGTTCTTCATTCAGGTTGTATTCACGAACAGCACAGAAGATTTGGTCACATGTCATGGCAGGCGCTGGCCAAGATGCCTGGGATGGTTCAGGGTTTGACCATAAAGCCCTGTAAGTTTCACATGAAATGTGTCTCTTGTGCAGAAAACAAAGTGAAGGTTGCTCCCAAAGGCAAAGTGTCTAACAGACAGGCTTCCAAGCCCTATCAGCTAGTCCACGCAGACCTGGTTGGTCCACTTGCACTCTCTTTGGGTGGAGCAAGGTACTTCATGGTTTTAATTGATTCTTTTTCCAGGTACATTCATGTGTTTGTGCTCAAGCAGAAGTCAGAAGCGTTTCCTAGGCTCAAGGCGTTCTGTGCTTGGTTGGAAAATGCCCACAATAAACGCATTGCTTGCTTATTTTCTGATCGAGCAGCATCCCAACAGTTTTGTGTGTGTTCCTTTTAAGGTAGATATTTGTGTTTATTGAAGGTTAATTGGAAACTTGGATTTTATTTTAAATTGTATATGTGTAATGGGTAACCGGGCTGGAGGGAAAGTACAGGAAGTGGTGTTTCTTGGGAAAGTGGGCTTGACAAAGTGATAAGGTACTGTTCTAAAACTGACTGTTTTGAGAACCAGGGTAGGCAGAGCGAATTGCTTTAATTTCACTCGGTTCTGAGTATTTTGAGTAGTTTAAAACATGGCAAGGGACAAGGTTTGCTTGGAATTGAGGGGACTTTTCTCTGTGTGGAAAGAAGAATTGATCAAAGAGGTGAAGGAAATTTGGGATAAGTTATCAGACAAGATTTGTGCCGGAATGGATGAAAATATTGAAATGGTGTTAGAATCTACTACTAAGATAGAGCCATTGTTAACAGAAGCAGTGAATGTCTTGGAGCAAGGAAGGGAGGAAAAATTAGGAAAAATGGATGAGACTAATATGGAAAAAATTCAGGAGACATGTAGGGTAGATATGGATGGTAGGGGTGGAAAGCAGGCAACACTTGAGGATGCCTCGATGGTTGAAAAGAGGTTGAAAATACAGTCTCTGAGACAAAGAGCAGCCTATGATGAAGGTGAGCACGATCTTAAACATGAGTCATCTGATAATCACCTTCTGGTGAAATATAAGTATGCCAAAGTTAGGAAAAAGAATGGGAAATATTTGTTATACAGTGAGGGGGGGGGAGTATTTGATCCCCTGCTAAATTTACCCAATGTAGTGGAAATGCAGAAGACAATTGTATTTCGAGGAGTTAGGTGGCATGTCCCTTTCCCTTTAACATCCCCAGTTTAAGTCTTGTGTTTCACACACCTGTTGGGAGTTTCTTGGGTTCTTCTGTGTTGCAAGTGCTGGCTGGATGCCGGCTGCAGGTAGTGGGAGACTCTCAGCCGCTCTGTATTAATCCTGAGTAATGCCAGGTACACTTAGGCTATAAAAGCCATAGGTGGGAGGGGCCTGGTGAGCTTCCGCCCAGATCAAAGGACCTGATGCTGGGAGACTGATGTCGGGGGTCTTTCTCCTGCTGCTCTACCTGGGGCTCTGGGCAGCTGAAGGGTAGCCCCTGTTTTAAGTTATGCTTTGTATGCCTGCTGTTTATTTGTTAATAAAACCGTTGTGGTTACCCTTCCACCTCCTCATTCCTTTTGTCCTGATATCCTTGGAAAGAACTGCTGTATTTGGCAGCACACCCTCTGACAAAGAAATGACCAGTCCATAATTGTAATGGTAGGTGTATTGTAGCTGTGAGAGACAGAATAACAACAGGAAAATTTCCAGGCCTTCCCATGTCTATTATGCCCTTTATTCTCTCCTCCTCCCTAATCGTTCTTGCAATGACTTCCAATACCAAATTAAATAGTAATGGAGTTTAGGATTTTTAAAAAAAAACACTCTAAAATTTAAAATGGAAATGGGGGAAAATGAGAATTTTGATTTAAAAAAAATTAAAATGCAATAAATTTTTTTTAAAAATCAAAATAAACAGGGGCTTTGGCTGGCTCAATTGTCCCATCAGCCCATTGGATGACAGACCTGAAGGAATTTAAAGGATTTTAAAAGTTCTAAAATTTAAAATTAAAATGGGGGGAAATGTGAATTTTTATTTTAAAAAAAATTTATGTGGTGTTTTTTTTAAAAAACAACAACACACAGGAGCCTTGGCTGGCTTGACTGACATCTCCGCCCTTGGCTGACGGACCTGAAGGAAGGCGTGTGCCTCAACGGGTTTTGATACAACCATGAACATTGCTGCAGGAATTCCCTAAATATCACCTTCCAGGACCGGGACAAATGTCCGGTGTGGCGGTCATGGGCGGAGCTTCAGACCGGGAAGGAGGACGGGGTGAGTGGCCACCCCCGAACATCCCCCAAAATAATTGCAAATTAAATCACGATTTCATTCACAATTTAATTCACGGTTTAAAGGTTTAAATCACGATGTCAGAGAGGATTCTGTTGAGCAATGGACAGAAGAGGCAGAACAGGGGGCGGAGTGTAGCCAGGGAGAGCAGGGGCTCAGGGATGCTAGAGAGTCCTGCAACCACCCAGAGGCCCGGGAAGGAAGCTCAGACTCAGGAAGGGAGGTGGCTTTCAAATCAGCACAGATAAGGAGGAAAATGAAATGTAAGGATCAAAGGCGTATTGCGCAATTCCCAAGACTGCTTTGTTGGCGTGGGAATCGTAGGAAGCCACTCAACGGGTTCAGACGCGTAATTCTGAACTGTAGCTGTTCTTGTATATATGTAATAAAGACTGTAAATCTCACGCTGATTGTGCTGGAGTGTTACCTTTACACCACCTTTACACAAGATTTAACTCACAATTTCATTCCCAGTTTAAGGATTTAAATCACTATTCCAACCATGATTTAATTCACGATTTAAAGATTTGAATCGCTCCAATTACGATTTCACTCACAATTTGTCATGATTTAATTCACATTTTAATTCATGATTTAGAGATTTAAATCATGATCAAGATTTAATGCAAGATTTTAATATTTAAATCATGATTTCTATCGCAATTTCTATCGCGATGGAAACCCCTCTTCCATCAGATTTGATTTAAATCCTTACTTTACTGAAAGGTACAGCCTTGCTGTCATCCTCTTAATACAGACAGTATCATTTTCAGAGCAGGGTGAATTTTATTTAAATTTGTTTTATTTAATTCCTTTATAATATGTATTTTATTTTATAATATTATATTTTGTTTATTACATAGTATGAATATTCTATATTTTATTTTATATTTATTTTATAATATATATTTTATTATGTATTATATTTATATTATACATTTTATGATAATATTAATTTTAAATATTTAATTTTACAGTGGTGCCCCGCAAGACGAATGCCTCGCAAGACGAAAAACCCACTAGACGAAAGGGTTTTCCATTTTTCGATGCGCTTCGCAGGACGAATTTCCCTATGGGCTTGCTTTGCAAGACGAAAATGTCTTGCGGGTCTTGAGATTTTTTTCGCTTTTCCCCCTCTTTTTCTAAGCCACTAAGCCGCTAATAGCCTTTTAGCTGCTAAGCCGCTAAGCCTTTAATAGCCGCTAAACCGCTAATAGCGCTAAGCCGCTAATATGGTTGCTTCGCAAGACGAAAAAACTCGCGGAACGGATTAATTTCGTCTTGCGAGGCACCACTGTATTCCAATTCAATCGATTGACTTGAGTGAAATCATCTCTTTACTGAAAGGTTCAACCTTGCTGGCATCTGATTTTATTTTTATTTTTGAAGAAAATCGTTGATTTTGATCCCCCCCATTTTAGGGCGCCCTCGCCTACAGCCTCAACTACTTCATCTACGCCACCTGGGCGCTACTTTTCTTGTTCCTGGCCGTGCTTCTCGTTTGAGGTTTCGCACCCTACACCTCGGATCCCCGAGGTAAGGCCAACTTTATTGATTTATTTCCAATGATTAAAATCCAATCTAAACCACATTTTCTCTAAGTCATCTATACGTGTGTGTGTGTGTGTGTGTGTTCAAGCCAATTTTGGTGCAACTTCTCACGTGCTAGATTTCTGGCTGCGGGGATTTCATCCCCTCCTACTCCTGAAATCTGAATAATTACCGTATTTTTCGTTCTATAGGGCGCACCGGCCCATAGGACGCACCTCGTTTTTTGGGGGGGGAAATGAATAAAAAAAATTATTCCCCCCCGCCGCGGCTGCCGCCCCAAGCCTCGCGTGCTTCGGGCTGCAGGCTACCGCCCCAAGCCTCGCGCGCTCGGCGGGACCTCCCACCGGGCGCGCGAGGCTTGCAGACACTCGCCTAAAGCACGGGGAGCCCTCCGGAGGGCTCCCCGTGCTTCGGGCGACAGGCTGCCGCCCCAAGCCTCGCGCGCTCGGCGGGACCTCCTGCCGGGCGCGCAAGGCTTGCAGACACTCGCCCGAAGCACGGGGAGCCCTCCGGAGGGCTCCCCGTGCTTCGGGCGACAGGCTGCCGCCCCAAGCCTCGCGCGCTCGGCGGGACCTCCTGCCGGGCGCGCAAGGCTTGCAGACACTCCCCCGAAGCACGGGGAGCCCTCCGGAGGGCTCCCCGTGCTTCGGGCGACAGGCTGCTGCCCCAAGCCTCGCGCGCTCGGCGGGACCTCCTGCCGGGCGCGCAAGGCTTGCGGACACTCGCCGGGGCTGCAGGCTGCTGCCTGCAAGCCTTGTGAGCCCGCGGGAACTCCCACCGGGCTTGCAAGGCTTGCGGATAGCTTCCTGAAGCCTGGAGAGCGAGAGGGGTCGGTGCGCACCGATGCCTCTCGCTCTCCAGGCTTCAGCGAAAGCCTGCATTCGCTCCATAGGACGCACACACATTTCCCCTTCATTGGAGGGGAAAAAGTGCGTCCTATGGAGCGAAAAATACGGTATTATAAATAGCATGATTGTCAACAGTATGAACATAATAAATAAAAAATGATTATGCATAGTATAAATAATTATAGAAATGAAATAAGTAATTATGAATATTAATATAAATAAAATGAATAATCATAACTATTATACTTGAAATATACTAGAAATATGGATCCCTAGATTTCTAGCTGCGGGGATTCCGTTCCCTCCTGCTCTCAAAATCCGAATGGGGATTTAAATCACCGGCATCTTTTCAACTAAAAATGTGGCTGGGGTTCATAATAATCAACCCCTTTGGCGACAGCCGCCTAGTCCTCTTCTATGCTGAGTTCCACGCCCCCTGGCACCTCCTCGAACTTGTGCCCTTCATCCTGATGGGTGTCTTCGGTGGGCTCTGGAGCACCGCCTTCATCCGTGCCAACATCGCCTGGTGCCGGTGCGTGGGAAACCCCAGAATTAAAAACTATAATGTCACTTTTTCTGTATGCCATTGCATGTCTCTTCTTGAGTGAACATGCAATGTAAATCCTGGAAAATTTAATTGAAAATTCCATTTAAATTTATGGAAAAAATTAATTTAATTCTCCTGGATTTCTTCCCCGCAGGCAGCGCAAGACCACCTGGCTGGGCCGCTACCCGGTGGCTGAGGTCATGGTGGTGACGGCGGCCACAGCCGTTTTGGCCTTCCCCAACCAGTACACGCGCATGAGCACCAGCAAACTCATCTCGGAGCTCTTAAACGACTGCGGGCGCCTCAACACCTCGCAGCTCTGCGACTACATCAGCAACGGCACCCCCAGGGGGGGCGGGGGGCCCGACCGGCTGCCCGGCCCCGGGGTGCACCACACCATGTGGCAGCTGGCGCTGGCTCTCAAGGGCGTTGTCACCGTCTTCACCTTCGGGATGAAGGTGAGAGCAGGCTGAGCAGGTATGGCACTGAGATTGCACTGGTTTGGCACTCATATTGTTCTGATTGCATTGCTATTGCGCTGATACTGCACAGATTTTGCTAATATTGCACAAATATTACGTTGATTGTGCTCATATTGCACTAATATTGTGCTGATACTGTGAAGGGCAAACATACCGCTGTTCATGCCTGGGTGGTGCCATGAACATCATCCTCCCCTAAACCCTGATTCTGGTGGCTGGTAGTGGGTACAGCTGGGCACTATGTTTCCCTCCTGCTCCCCTGGCACCCACCTTGTGGGGGGTACAGCTGGGCGCTACATTTCCCATGCTGCTGAAACCTCCCTGTCAGGGCAGAGCCAGGACGCTCCGAGTCCCCATACATAGCTGAGCATGGGCGCTTAGAGACAGGAGCAGAAGAGGAATATGTGTATGCGGAAGAGGAGGGAGAAGAGCCCAGTGGGGCAGCGTCAACTCCCAACCGGACTTGAGAACCAGGAAGAGGTGGGGGGTGAACAGGCTGACTTACAAGCACCACAAGGGTTAACCTCTGAATCGGATGGGGGAGGGAAATTTTCATTGCGAGGACAAAAGAAAGGGGGTGCTGGAGGAAGAAGAAGCCATTAGCTGTATCTGAAGTGAGTGACTCGGATTGATGGATTAATCATCATGCCTTCTGTATATAGTTGTAAATAAAGACTATAAAACCGTCAGCAGTCTGCCATGGTTTCTGGGGAAGAGAGCAGCTTCCAGCCCTGACATTCCCGCTTTCTCCCTTATTAAAAAAATAAATAAATCAGATTTAAATAAAATATTTTTGTTTTTTAATTGTGTCGTGCTATTTTCTGATCTTGATTTTTATTAATCTGTATTGTTTGATTGTGGTTTGTTTTTTCTTTTTTTTTTCTTTTTTTTTCTTTTGTAATTCTAAAATTTTCAATAAATATCATTAAAAAAAAAATTTTAAAAACCCATTAAAATTTTTAAATATCCCATTTACGTAAATAAAAAGAATCCAACTTAAATCCTCGAAATCCAATTTAAATCCAGGAAAAAACCCAATTTACATTTTAAAAAAAACCAATTTTCATTTTAAAAAAACCCAGTTCAAATTTTAAATTTTTTATTTCAATTTCCATTTTAGAATTTTGATTTCATTTTTAATATTGATTTTACATCATTGCCGGTTCTTCTCTCCCCATCCAGGCTGCGTCACCCGCATGACCGTCTCCCTGGTGGTCATCATGTTTCAGCTGACTGGCGGCCTAGAGTACATCGTCCCCTTCATGGCTGTGACCAGCAAGTGGGTGACCGATGCTGCAGCCGGGCTCCTGGGCATCTACGACTCCCACATCCGCCTCAACAGCTACCCCTTCCTCAAGGCCAAGGAGGAATTCACACATAAGACCCTGGCCGCCGATGCCATGGGCCCCCGCCACTGACCGCCCTGCCGCAGGGTGCCATGACCCTGGGAGATGTAGAGGGGGTGCTGGGCGCCACCAGCTACAGCGGGTACCCAGTGGTGCTCTCCCAGGAATCGAAGCGCCTGGTGGGCTTTGTGCTGAGGAGGGACCTGCTCATCTCTGTTGGTGAGGGGTTCGAGAAATCCACTTTTATGCACAGGTTCAGCATCGCCGGCATTTTCCTCGATTTCTGGTCAAGATCCAGCTTCAAATTCCCATTGAAATTGATTGAAATGCCAGCAAGGCTAAACCTTTCTGTAAAAAGGGGGGATTTCAATCGACTGAGTTTTGCACCCAGACTAATCCTCCTCTCTCTTCCCCCCCTCCAGAAAATGCCCGCCAGACCCAAGAGGGGATCGTGACCTCCTCACTGGTCTCCTTCTCCAATCACTCGCCTGCGCTGCCCCCAAACTTGCCGCCCATCCTGAATCTCCGCCCCATCCTATACCTCAGTCCCTTCACTGTCACCGACCACACGCCCATGAAGATCATGGTGGACATCTTCCAGAAGCTGGGCCTCCGACAGTGCCTGGTGACGCAGAATGGGTGAGGTGCTGGGTGCGAGGCGGATGGGCGGTGGGTTCAAGAGGTGTCGGGTGCAAGACATGCAGGTGCTGGGTGTGAGAAGTGCCAGGTGCGAGACACAGGTGCCAAGTGCGGACACTAGGTGTGAGACAGGTGGATGCAGGGTATGAGGGGTGGCGGGTGCAAGACACACAAGTGCTGGGTGTGAGAGATGCCAAGTGCGAGATAGGCAGGTGCCGGGTGTGAGGGGTGCAGGGTGCAAGACACACAGGTGTGAGACACATGGGTGCTGAGTGTAGACGCTAGGTGTGAGACAAGTGGGTGCTGGGTGTGAGGGGTGCCACGTGCGAGACAAGCGGGTGCCGGGTTGGAGAAGTGCCAAGTGTGAGATAGGCACGTACCAGGTGTGAGGGGTCCCGGGTGCGAGACATGTGGGTTCCAGGTGCGAGGCACATGGGTGCTGGGTGTGAGAGGTGCCAAGTGTGAGACACGTGGGTGCCAGGTGTGTGAGAAGTGCTGGGTGTGAGACACACAGGGGCCAGGTGCGAGACAACCAGGTGCTAGGTGCGAGACACGAGTATGCTGGGCGTGAGAGGTGCCGTGGGCCAGACACTCAGGTGCTGGATGTGAGAGGTACCAGGTGCAAGAGAAGTGGGTGCTGGGTGCAATATGGACAAGCAGAGGAAGGTTTCCTTTTTGGAATCCTAAATTTCCAGACCAGGGTGGATTGGATTTAAATCGAGTCAATTAAAAGCACAGTTTTCATCCACCCTGACCCCAGATCAGGAACCTTGGCGGAAGAGCTGAGTTTGAGAATTATGCCGCCATGGTCTTCCAAACTGACTTTTCTTTTCTTTTCCAGGAAACTCCTGGGAATGATTACCAAAAGGATGTTTTGAAACACATTGCACAACTGTCCAATCAGGATCCAGATTCCATCCTTTTCAATTGAAGCCAGATTCGGGAGCCGGGTGCGAGTGCGAGTGCAGTCTCCTACACAAACCTCTAGCCAAGACTCCTTGTTTTGCTTACGGAAAATCCAGATCGATCTAATGATAATCATGTTTTCTTTCTTTCTTTTTCTGTAAAATTGCACTATGGAAATTTGGCGGAGATTTTGCTTTCTCTCTCGAAGAACAGACTTTATTAGATACAGAATTTGGAAGCGAGATTCCGGGAAGTGTAGCAGGAACCCCCCACCCCAGTCATTCTGTTTGCACAAACTTCACACACACTCACACTCACACACTACATACGCCCCATTTCTGTTATAAATTCATAGAAAATCAACCATACATCGGATTTGCACTGTTCCATTTTATTTTACTCCATGTGACAAGGACTATCAAAGGGGGGTGGCTTGGTTCTGGTCAGCCATAATCCCTTCAGCATACCAGCACATCCACAGGAGCCCTGCCCAGTTGCTATGTCAGCCTTGATAATCCCAGACAGAAGACAATCAAAATGACAAAGAACTTGCATATGATAGTGGATTCAGCACGGACTGGAACAAAGGACAATAATCAGATCTTCCCTCTGGGGGCAGGAAACTGCAAACTCCCCTTTGTCTCCTGGAAGACACTCCAGGACACTCAGGTTACCACCACAACTCCTCCCTCAACCCCTCCTTTCTGTAATGTATGCATGATGTCAACCCCTTCTGTAATGTATGCATGATATTTCTGGGGGTGGGCTTGACCTGGAGGATGGGAATTTCAAAAGTTTTTATAAGGTCTGACACACCATCTTTCTGGGTCTTTCCTCTCACCTGCAAGTGAGGGGAGCACCCTGTCGCGACAGTCTTTCTTCAATAAAGACCAAGCCTACAGGCTGCTGATTTGCTTCAATTTACTCTGGTTGGTGTCTTTACTTTTTGTCCAAGGGAGCCCTCAGATTTTTCCGTTAACAGTTGGCGACCATTCTCAGGGACACTTGGTTCTCCTGCAGAGGTGAGGAGGGAGATAGAGGGGATCAGGCGCCACTGGGCAACCTTAGCCCAGGGATCCTTCTTCCTCTCCCTGCCTCCTCTTTGCGGGCGGTAATCAATCGTCACCAAAAGCCCAACCAGGGGAAGCAAAGGCGAGGTCAAGCCGGCTAAGGGGAAAGGATCCTGAGATCCGCAGGGGACATCTTCGAACGTGAGTATGGTTTGAAGTAAATACATTGGGAGGGGGGTGGAAAAGGAACATCTCCACGACAGCCAGACTTTCCTTCTTTCATTTCCGACGTTCCCTCTCGGGGTCGGCCAGGAACGTTTTAGCTCTATCCTTTTCTCCCCCGATTCTCCCCTTTCGGAAAGTGGCCAGGGAGGTTGCGGAACCTTACTGTCTGACGTTCCCCCTCGGGGTCGTCCAGGAACGTCAAATCCTTTCCCTTTCCCTTCCCCCAATTCCTTACGCGGAAGGTGACCGTGGAAATTGGGGTACTATTGCTGTTTTCCGACGTTCCCCCTCGGGGTCGTCCAGGAACGTCTTAATCTCTCTATCCCTTTTCTCCCCCGTTTTCCGTCTTGGAATTGAGTCCGGGAAAGCGTGGCTCTTTTACTGTTTTTCTCTGACATCCCTCTCTCGGAGTCGTCCAGAGGAGTCTTTCAAGTATTCTCTTACTCTCCACCTACCCTAACTATGCAAATGAAGCTGCCCCTCCTGTCTGGTGACCTTTGTTAGGGATGACCCGGGTATGTGAGAACGCAAGGTCGTTTGTTTCCTTTCCAAACCTTCATTTTCTCGGACCCTGATCTGGCATTGCATTACACAAGCGTCCAGTAGGGAGTTCCGAACTTAGTCTCAAAGGCTAGGCAGGAGGCTGTCGTGGAGGGTAGAAGGGGCGGTTCACGAAGTGGGGCCCCACGCTAGGATTAGTCTTGTAAACAGCGCTGAGGTAAAGGAATTCCGGGCAGAGGGACCCGTGGTTTGAGTTTCCGGGCAGAGGGACCCGTGGTTTTGTTTCAGGTTCAGGTTTGAGATTTCCAGAATTTAATTCGTGATTTATAGATAAGTAGGAATTGTGTTAGTCAAGGGTACTTTGAGTACTGAAAGGATATTTTATCTGTCCCCCCTTTCTTTCCCATTGCCCCTCCTCCCTTGTGTGTGTGTTTCCACTCTTTCTGTCTTTAGCGTACTTCGTTAACGAAAAAAAGCCCAATAATAACATATGAGAGAATGGGAGCTCACTAAACACCCTAGCTGGACTCCTCCTGGCAACAAAGCTTCCATGAAGCCTTTTTGCCCCAGAGAGGATTCTAATATGCCCCTCCAGCATTTCCAATTGAAAAAAATAAAAAAAAATAAAAAATAAAGGGGGAAAAAAAAAAAATGGTCAAATTTGTGTTGTTAAACTATAACCTAAAGCTAGAACATGAAACTGTAAACTTAATGGTGCTCAGAAGGCAGTAGATGTAATAACAGCCCAGCCTGAGAGCCCACGCATTAGAGATCTTAGTTTCTCTAAAAAAAATAAATAAAATAAAATAAAATAAAATGAATAAGAGATGTACTCAAAGATTTAGAAATATTTCAAGGGTTTGTATTTACATTGGCCTCGGCATCCACAGACTGTTCTTAAATGCACATAGTTTTAAATTGCAAGCTTGCTTCAAAATTTTAAATCTAAGGAAGCCATGTTGCAACTTATTAATCTTAAACAAAACAAAATGGAGAATGGAGTGTGCAAATGTTTGTTATTTGAGAGAGGCTCTAAAAGAGAGTTTTCCTCCCAAGTGGTAAAATCCTGTATACGTGCTACTTGTGTTCTGAAAGGGGGATTACCCCACCTCCTTCCTCCAATTTAAGTGAGGAGGGTGATTTTAAGTCTAATGGTAAATGATGTTTTGTTGTAACTTTTGAGTTTGTGAGTACACCTGTGTTCCAGTCTATTTTGGAAGGTGAAGTTAACCTAATGTTTCTGCTGCAAAGGCCTAGTTGAGCCAACTGCTCTCCCAAGCTAAAATGCAGTGTATGTATTTCATTAAGCATATGCCTATGAAAGTATGGTGTTCATTCTAAGAAAAATATGTGAGTCCAGTTTTTTACTTTGATTTGGTTGGACAGAAGAGTTATTGTAAGGCTCCTGATATCAGTCTCTATAAGACTTCCTGGACTCTTTTGTTAGAAAATGCCCCCCTTGTTTCATTCTGCCTCTTTCAGTTTTCTTCCCCTTCTTACTTCTGTGCCAGGTAAATTTACTCCCAAGTAAGCTTCCTTTAAAGGAAACTGCAAAGAGGGGAGGGGGCAATCTTTCCTAAAGTCACCCTGCATCTCACTTTCCAATGCTGCAGTTATTAAAATAATAATAATAATAATCTAAATTAGGCTTACTATTCCTCTGCAAGTTAAGGGGGGAAAAACAAATCTGTTCACTTCAGTCTTCCTTTAAATATTTCTATAGGAACTTGCATTCGTTAGTCTAAGGAAGCAAACTCACTCAAACTATCTCAAGATCTGCTAAAAGGGTTCTGTGTAAAGTTGGGTACTTTTATTTTCCTCTTCCTTAGTACATGATAGGAGCATAGATGTTTCCTTTCCCAGCTGTAAATCTGTACTTAAATGTGTATGTCTCTTTGGTAGTACAAATCTTGCTGTGAAATCTTGCTGTGAACCCTATATTTTCGAGGGTTGGACTAGATGACCCCAGGGTCCCTTTCAACTCTCCCAATTTGTGGCTGTGTGGAAGGCCATGTGTCTGCAAGCATTGGAAGGTAATTCTTAAATTCTGGTGAGATGATGAGTTGAAATTCTACCTAGCTTTGCTCTTTGGTTTTAAGAGGAGAGAGGTGAAAGCCATGATGTTTTTGAAGCACAACTGGTAATATCAAGCATTTGAGTGATTACACTATTTATCATTTTGTCTACTATTAAAAAAAAAAAATCAAACTTAAAAGTCTATTCAAAGTTTAAGCACATAAAATTCATATAGTCAAGTAGCATTAGCCTTGACCATCCATCCTGTAAATAAAGGGCAGAAAAAAAAAAATTGTCTGCAAATGGTAAGGTTGAAATGACTGAGAATGTTGAAAAAAAGCCATTTCCCCCACATATAAGGGCGTGGCATTGTTCCGCGAATGGCCAGAGGGATATTAGCCCTTTCCTGTACATAAAGGAAGCAGTCTCTTTTGCTTGGGCTGAAATTGCTAGTTTTAGTGAATACTTAAATTGCTGAGTTTCTCTTTTTTGTTTAAAATCAAACCCTATTTTCAAAATCTACTCCTTACCCTTCCCTTCCCTTACTCAAATAGTAATTTAGCCAAAGGATGCAACATTTTCAATAGTATAAAAGGTTTGCTGAGACACAATCACTCTGCACATGCACAGAGGCTAGATCAGCTAAAGAGAGAAAGAGAGAGAGAGAGAGAGAGAGAGAGAGAGAGGAAGGGGGGAACTGTAAGGGGGGAGAAACTTATCCAAATTTCCTTATGTAAAAACTTGGAACCATTGAGGGAAATCATCCTTAATGTGTCTTTGCTCCAGGGGCTACGTAAGACAAAAGGGTTAAAAAAACTAGCCCATCAAAAGTCAGGAGCTTTCCAGGTTCCAAATCTTAACATGCCAAATTCTTTTCACAGGTAAATATCAAAGCATTCCCCCCCTCAATGGGAATTTTAGGAACAGCATTTCCTGACAGGCTTCTCACATGAAATAATTTTCCCTTTTAACAGGATATGTGAACCCCGATAACAAAGTGTTTGTCCCTTTTTTCCCCCTCCCACAGCAACTGTCTTTCTGTTCTGTGAAACAAGTCTGAATCCCTGCTATATTAGTGACTTCCATCTCTTTGTGGCTTTGACACTTTTTAAAGTTACAAATAATCTGTTTTCATTTATTTAATCCGTTTCTCCATGATGTCTATGAAGTTAATCGAAGCACAACCAAACATTGTTTGTGGAATGGTACTTGTTTACCTTTGGCCTGAGCATCTCTTATTAATTCTGTCACTTTGGCTAGTGCAAGGTACTTGCACAACTTTAAATTGCCATTCATTTTTCCTTCGTATTAAGTCATTTTCCAGTATTTTGCTATTAACATTCTAGCCGATGTTGTCACATCAAGAAACACTCTTTTATTTTCATTGTTACTTCAGATTTCTTAAAATTGTGTGTCTTAGCATTTATTTATTTTCGTTCCTCATAAGTCAGTGTGTGTGTTTCATTATTATTTTAACCTTGTATTTTTTACAGTTCTCTTTCTCTCCAAAGTGAAGGAAACCAAACGAACTTGGCAGATAATAACAGTAATTATATGAGAATGTGATAATAATATTGGAATGAATGAAATGCTTAATCCGCTAAGATTTTTATTATTTGCAGCTTCCAACGGAAACCGAAGGACATCCTTTTTGCCTTTTGCCCCCTCCCTTTTCTAACACTGTCTTTAAGTCCTCAAAACCCTGCCCCCTTACAGGATATCACTTCTACAGATGTGCAATAATGAAAAGCAGCAACAACCCCTCAACTCATTCTTCGCCATCACAAGACCTGCAACAACAACAGACACCAAAGTTTCAAAGTGGCCACAGCTGTCTCTTTCAAAGGATATAGACTGATGGGGAGTGGGGCTGACAAAGGGGGGAGGAGTTGAATTACAAGGACATTTTTTCACTTGAACCTCAAGCCTCTGTGCTCCAGGATTCAAAAGATACATGCGTAAAAGATCACAATTGCGTCAAAATATGCAACTGATATTTAATTAGTTTGTTTCGTATTATGTGTTATTACGTAGGAATGTTGAAATGTGTCTGACAGTGTGTTATTTCCACAAAAGGGGGGCTATTTTTGTGTGTAATTGTTTTTATGTTTAATGTCTTATTCCTTACACCCCAGTGGAGGATTCTCATACATTTTATGCTTTTTAACAGATCAGGCTATTATGTAGTCCAATGTTTAGAATTAGATAAATTTATAACCACATTTCGTTGTTCCACCTGGCACTCTGCCAACTTCCCTACCCATTTTAAAAAATGTGCTAAAACTCGCTTTACCAAAGAGATGCTGATAAGATACATGAAGGTGCACATGCTTTGGTTTAGCAGGAATGATCCCTTATAGAGTTAAATTGACTTATTTGGACAAAGTGCCCTTTTAAGAACGGTTTTCCTTTAACAGACTGGTTTGAAAGGTTGAGAACCATGGGCACATAAATTCAAATTGGACTCAGTTTGAATTGGGCAAGTGTATCCAGGCTGCAATTAGCTTTTTGGTCCTTAAAGTGCAAGTGAGCAACTTCCCATGACTGCAAGACCAGAGCCTATAATAATAATAATAAAAAATAATCCCATGGAATGGCCAAGGCGAAGACATTTCTCTCAGGACGTGTCCAAAACCTGTGCCAGCTGTGGTGGGTGCCAGGCAACATAGTAAATATGAAAGCCCTAAGTGGATTCACCAGGGATTGCCACTACTGCGACACCATGCCGATGTGAGACCACAGAAGAGCTAGCTTGACACCTGAGAACACGAAAATGGCGGGGGGGAAGCAAACTGCACTTTTCAGTCATTAGTGGACCTTCCTGCTAAATGTAAAGCATAGACCACTATTGAGAAAATATTTCTTCCAAGGTGCTAGAATACCACAAGTAACTGAGCAACAAAATATTAATTTTACGTGATATCCTATGTCTAACTATGTGCACTGTTACACCATTATATTTCTATGCAAATATCCTTAAAGAAGCATGATATCCAAGTCCCTTTCAGGTTCACATGGACACACGCATCGGGGACGGAGAATAGCAGGTTAATATTTACCACCTTAAATTGTGCGGAGAAAAGGATTGCAAAGTAGCCACCTTTGCAATCTTATCTCCGAAGGGGGGAACTGTAGCAGGAACCCCCCACCCCAATCATTCTGTTTGCACAAACTTCACACACACTCACACTCACACACTACATACGCCCCATTTCTGTTATAAATTCATAGAAAATCAACCATACATCGGATTTGCACTGTTCCATTTTATTTTACTCCATGTGACAAGGACTATCAAAGGGGGGTGGCTTGGTTCTGGTCAGCCATAATCCCTTCAGCATACCAGCACATCCACAGGAGCCCTGCCCAGTTGCTATGTCAGCCTTGATAATCCCAGACAGAAGACAATCAAAATGACAAAGAACTTGCATATGATAGTGGATTCAGCACGGACTGGAACAAAGGACAATAATCAGATCTTCCCTCTGGGGGCAGGAAACTGCAAACTCCCCTTTGTCTCCTGGAAGACACTCCAGGACACTCAGGTTACCACCACAACTCCTCCCTCAACCCCTCCTTTCTGTAATGTATGCATGATGTCAACCCCTTCTGTAATGTATGCATGATATTTCTGGGGGTGGGCTTGACCTGGAGGATGGGAATTTCAAAAGTTTTTATAAGGTCTGACACACCATCTTTCTGGGTCTTTCCTCTCACCTGCAAGTGAGGGGAGCACCCTGTCACGACAGTCTTTCTTCAATAAAGACCAAGCCTACAGGCTGCTGATTTGCTTCAATTTACTCTGGTTGGTGTCTTTACTTTTTGTCCAAGGGAGCCCTCAGATTTTTCCGTTAACAGAAGGAATAAAGGAAATAAACTGGAAATAGATCTTGATCGCTTTCTCTCTTCATCCATATTCATAATATGGCGCCTTTGCCCTCTTCCAAAATGGCACCGGTGCCTCTTCTGCCCACTTCTCCTGAAAATTCCCTCATCTTTTGCTGCTCATCATAAATGGCACCTTTGCTTCAGCTTCAAAAATGGCCCCAGTGCCAATGTCAAAGATGGCAGATGTGCCTTCAACCCTTGAAAGCCTTCGCTTCCGCCCTCACTTCCTTTGCCTGCTGCCAAAAGGGCGCCTTCCCTCTTCCAATATGGCACCACCGGCTTCTCCCACCTGCTATTACTGCTGCTGCTGCCCTCACAAGTGACCTTCCAACTTAATAAAATAAATAATAATAATCAGTGCTTTTTCTGGGGGGGATGCATACCCCTAAACATTTTGTGAATCTAAGTTTGGCCTCATGGACGGGCAGGATTTCCATAGGAGTAGGTAATCATAATAATAATATTAACAATAATAATGATTTTATTATTTATACCCGTATCATTTTTTAAAAATACCGTATTTTTCGCTCCATTTCCTCCTAAAAAGTAAGGGGAAATGTGAGTGTGTCTTATGGAGCAACTGGCGCTGCGCAGAGAGGAAGAGCTGCGCAGCGCCCCTTCAGCGAAATGGGAGGAGGAACGGAGCCCCTTCTGTTCCTCCTCCCGCTTCGCTGAAAGGGCGCTGCGCCTTCTCCCTCTCTGCGCAGCGCCTCTCCTGTGAAGATTATAATCCTTATGAAGATTATATTCACCTTTTTATTAACTTTTGCAAGGAGTATATTAAAATACTTATTAATATCATTATGATTTGTTATTAAATTTTGTAATAATTATATTAAAATCATTATGAAATTCTATGATGAGTATATTTACCTTATTATGATTCATTCTTAAATTTGTTAATTACACCCTGCCCATTCTATGATCCCACGATAGACCCCTCTGAACTGCCGCTCTCCTGGGGGTGGAGAGTTCCGTTGCCCAGAGCAACCCCATGGAGGCCCCATCTCCGAAAAAATGGAGGAGCTAGGGATGGCTTCCTGATTGGCCACCCTCTGCACATGCTCTGGTTTGTCTTCACCTGACAGAGCAGGACACAGAAGAAGATTCCATTTCCATTTATTGCTAGACCGCCCAATCCCTGCTGGTATAAAAATCACAATATGTAAAACGTTGAATATGCAAATACAGAATATGGAAATAGAGAATATGCAAAAATCATCATAATGGAAGAAAAACAATCAGCCCTCTCTCCCCCTCTAAAAAACCCCCTATTATTATTTATTAACTCTTAGCAAAAACACAATATAGATATAGATTAGATATAACTCTACCCATGTAAATCTTGCAAAATGCCAAAATTCAAAGAGAGAAGCTTTGACAAATTACAAGATAAATTACATCCAGAGCGTTGCAGGGTGGGCGGCAGGGATGGGTACAGGATGGGGGGTGAGGGATGGGGCGGGCGTTAGGGATGGGTGCAGGGGGGGAGGGATGGGTGCAGGGTGGGTGGCAGAGATGGGTGCAGGGCGGGCGGCAGGGATTGGTACAGGGTGGCCGGTAGGGATGGGTGCAGGGTGGGGGGGAGGGATGCGTGCAGGGATGGGTGTGGGGTGGGTGGTAGGGATGGGTGCAGGGTGAGTGGCAGGGTGGGGGGGAGTGATCAGTGTGGCGTGGGTGGCAGAGATGGGGGCAGGGTGGGTGGGAGGGTCCTTGCTGCTTCCCTTGATTGGGCAGGGATGGGTGCAGGGTGGGGGGGAGGGATGGGTGTGGCGTGGGTGGCAGAGATGGGGGCAGGGTGGGGGGGAGGGTGCTTGGTGCTTCCCTGATTGGGCAGGGATGGGTGCAGGGTGGGTGGCAGGGATGGGGCGGCGCGGGCAGCAGAGATGGGTGCAGGGCGGGCGGCAGTGATGGGTTGGGCGGGCGTCAGGGTTGGGGGCAGGGCGGGCAGCAGGGATGTGTGCAGGGTGGGCGGCAGAGATGGGTGCGAGGTGGGCGGCAGGGATGGGTGCAGGGATGGGTGCAGGGTGGGCAGCAGGTGTTGGTTTCTGCTTCCTTCACTGTGCAGCAAAATGCTTGTCACAAGACAATTGTTTACATTCCACAGTCAGAGTTACTGTTGGGTTCCCACGGGAAATGGGAGACTGGATGTGACGTACACTCGTTTCCTGTTTTTCACTGTTCTCTCGGTGTTCTTTGTTTCCGAGATGAGTTACTTCTCTGCTCTCACAGAGGCAAGATGCATGTTTGTATTCTCTCAGCATAGAGTGGAAATAAAGTTAAGAATGTGGCACATACTGCTTATCCTTCTGCTGTGTGGACTACTCTGCTTGGGCTCAAGATAAGACGAGCCTGTATCAGCTTCAGATGGGCCGAAGCTGGTCAAAATCTCACATTTTTGGTTCCGGGCCCAGATAAACGGAATCGGAATGCCAGCAGAGGAACAGAGGAACGGATCGGACGTTATCTGCTCTGCGCATCAAGAAGATTGATGAGAGGTATGTGCTCATGCTCCGGGCAGCCTGCCAACTCCTAATTAATGGCTTCAAGGCTGGACTTTGAACTTTTAAGCCGTCTGCTCGGCAGAGGCTTGGAAAAAAAAGTGCTTTTAAAAGTGCTTTTGGAATGAAGCTGCAGTAAACACAGACGCAGCTTGTTTAAAGCAGCAGAGATGGCTAATGCAAGGCTGGCTGATGCTTGTGGGATTCCTAAGCTCAATAAGAAGAATTACGCGAACTGGGTACTGTACGCAGAGGCTCTTCTGCGAAAAGAGGGTCTGTTTAATGTTATTACAGACACCCCCCCAGCTTCAATAACAGATGAATGGGCAGCTAAGGATTCCAAAGCAAGGGGAACTCTTACATTGATAGTCTCCCCAGAAGAGCTCTGTCTGTTGCGTGATAAGACCTCAGCCAGAGAGATTTGGGACACTTTGAGAGAGGCTCATTTGAGGACAGAAGCTAGTGCTTCTTTGTTCTACTATGCCAAGCTGCATGATATGGCACTTGCTGAAGGTGCAGATGTGCGTACACATTTGATGGAGATGCAGAATCTGAGACATGAGCTGCAACAGAGAGGACTCACCTTTCCGGAGGCTGTGGATTCCTTCATGATACTACATTCTTTGGGTTCAAGTTGGGAGTCCGTTGCCACTCAGATTGCTGTTCTGCCAACTGCTCAGATCACAGTAGCACATGTTACTGCCGTGATTCTGAATGAAGCGGACAGGTGAGGTGCTAGCTGCATGGGTAAGGGGGAGTCTTCACAGACGTCATCCCAGAATGCAGTGGAACCACCAGATGGCGCCAAAGCTTTGAAGGCAGTGAAATGCTACTCGTGTGGACGTCTAGGCCATATGAAGAGGGAATGCAGATATCCCAGGGCCAAGACAGAGCAGCACAGCAAAAGCTCATTGCGTGGAAAAGGCAAAGGCAAAGGTCCGGTGTCCAGGACAACGCAGCACAAGGCAATGGTCTCACGCTTCACTCCAAAGGTTGCAAAGGTCCAGAAGACGTCTAGATCTTTCTTTGTGGTGGATTCGGGCGCAACGCACCACTTATGCAACGACAAGCGACTGTTCGTGTCTTTTACACCGCAGGAAGGTGCGATTAACCAGGCGGATGACCACACGATCCCCAGTCAAGGCTACGGAACTGTTGTTCTTCACAGTTTGGACTTATCGATACAAGATGTTCTCTACGTTCCAGATGCTGCACACAATCTACTCAGTGTTGCGCAGCTGAATGAACGGAACATTGACGTTTCCTTCAAGAACAAGAAGTGCACCATCACAAAGAAAAACGATTATGTATTGCATGCTGAATATGTTGATCATTTGTTTGTTTTGTATTTTGATGATGATGTGCAGGATGAAACTTGTTGCATTGCAGGTTCTAACAAAAGTTTGCATGCAGGATGTATTCATGATTTTCACAGGAAATTTTGTCATTTGCATTTTGAGGCAGTATCTAAAATGCCTGCCTTGGTTGAAGGTATGACTATTAAACCCTTCAGGTACCACATGAAGTGTAAGGCATGTGCAGCAAAGTGAAAATGGCTGCGAAAGGTAAGGTGTCTAGTAGGCAAGCTACAGAACCATACCAGGTAGTGCATGCTGATTTGGTTGGTCCACTATCGCCCTCTTTGGGTGGAAACAGGTACTTCATGGTTCTTATTGATGCATTTTCCAGGTATATTTATGTGTACAATCTCGAGCAGAAATCACAGGCTTTTCCAAGGTTCAAGGAATTCTGTGCTTGGTTGGAAAATGTGCATGGTAAGAAGATAAAGACTCTTTTCACTGATCGCGGGGGGGAATTCACTTCTCAGCAGTTTGAAGCTTTTTTGACTGAGAAAGGAATTCAGCACGATTTGTCTAGTCCTCGTTCGCCATGGCAGAATGGACTTTGCGAGAGGGCAAATCAAACATTGCTTCAAGGGTTAAAAACCTTGCTGCATGATGCCAATCTTCCAGAGAGTTATTGGGCGGAATCTTTGGCTTGTTTTGTTTACAGTTATAATGAAAAGATGTTTGGCAAGAAACCATACATCAAACACATGAGAATTTTTGGTTCTGAAATGTGGGTTCACACACCACAAAGCTCCAAGTTAGGCAAGCGTGGATTGCATGGTATCTTTCTAGGTTATCAGAAAGGTTCTTACAGAATAATGATGACTGACTCTAAAACAATTAGGCTCACTAGAAGTGTTGAATACAATGCCAAGTGGGGGGAGAATGTGGGAATTTTCCAATGTTATCCTGATGACAGTGATGAGACTGAGGATAGGCAACAGCAGCAGCAACAGCCACAGCTGCCGCAACAACCCACTGATGAAGGTCCTGATTCTGAGTCTGAGACTGAATCGGGTGATTCAGAGGATTTCAAGAGTGTGAAAGCCTCTATGCGACCCTCTGAAAGCTCTGATCAAGAATTGGAGGAACCATTGTTCACTATAGGCCACTTTTCTCCTAAGAAGGAAGAGGAGAGTGTTGAAGACTTAAGGCTAATTCGCAGGTCTCAGAGAGCCACAAAAGGCAGACCTCCAAAGAGATTTGCTGATGAGTTTGCTAAAACAGCAGTAGCAGCTGTTAAAAGCTCCAAGAAGGTATTTGGACCTTCAAGTTTCCAAGAAATCCAGGATTTGGATTCAAAGGATGCTGAGCCATGGTTAAATGCCATGAAGGCTGAGCTTGATTCCTTAGAGAGAAACAAAACATGGGAGCTAGTTCCAGTAGTTCCAGGAATGAAACTACTTGGAAGCAAATGGGTCTTCAAAGCGAAGACAGATCAAAATGGCAAGATAGTCAGACACAAAGCCAGATTGGTAGCCAGAGGTTTTTCACAGGTACCAGGTGAGGACTATCACAAGACCTACTCACCCACCGTGAGGTATGAGGGCATTAGGCTTATGCTCAAGCTTGCTGCAGAACAGAATCTTCACGTTAGTCACCACGATGTGAATACAGCGTTTTTGTACGGATCTCTAGGTGAATCTCTTTATATGCTTCCACCTGGTGGCGTACAGATAAAACAGGGATTTGTTTGTGCTCTGAAGAAGTCCCTTTATGGTCTCAAACAAAGTGCACGGTGTTGGCACACAAAACTCACTGAAGTATTGTTTTCTCTAGGTTTTCAGCAAGGGAAAGCTGATCCATGTGTATTTGTCAAAGAGGAGGGGCAAAAGAAGCTGTATTGCTTGTTTTATGTTGATGATATTCTGTTCTTTTGGAAGGATGTCACAATGTACAATAACGCCCTAGCTCAACTGAAAGAGCACTTTGACATGAAAGATCTTGGTGAGGTAAACAACTACCTATCTCTGGAAATAGAGAGAGATCAAGATGGTAACATTCTAGTACACCAGTCACGGAAAATTGCTGAAGTGTTAAGCAAACTAAACCTGATGGATGCTAACCCTGTAGACACACCTACTGTTAAGGATTGGAAAGCTCTGAAACGCATAGCTCGCTATTTGAAAGGCACTATGCATTACAGACTGAGATTTAACAATCAGAAGTCTGGTGGTCTTGAGATATTTGCAGATGCAAGTTTTGATAGTGACACTACAGACAGGAAAAGTACGTCTGGAGTTTGCTACATGTACAATCAGGGTCTATTTGATTGGTCATGCAAGAAGCAAATAACAGTTAGCTTAAGTACTTGTGAAGCTGAACTGAATGCACTGTCTTATTCACTTAAGGATTGTGAATGGTTGTAACAATTGTGCAAAGACATGAAAATTCCTGTCAAATGTCCAATCCAGGTTTATCAAGACAACAAAGCATGTTTGGCTTTGCTGACTTCTGAAGGTTGTAAGCAAA
Organism: Podarcis pityusensis; assembly: GCF_964106645.2. Classification (NCBI taxonomy): domain Eukaryota; kingdom Metazoa; phylum Chordata; class Lepidosauria; order Squamata; family Lacertidae; genus Podarcis; species Podarcis pityusensis. The sequence continues at coordinate 29,656,059 of NC_138045.1, read as the reverse complement.
GCACGAAGCATTTACAATTGAAGTTGCAACATGCTAGGGAATGTATTCAGAAGGGAATTGTAACGGTGTCCTATATGCCAGGTAATGAAATTCCTGCTGATGTATTGTCCAAGGTTGTATCAAGGGATCAACACTGTACCTATGTGCAGAGGTTGGGTTTGTACTGATATTGTACGAACATGCTGCCCAGTGATGTTCACAGAAAGGGGGAGGATGTTGGTTTCTGCTTCCTTCACTGTGCAGCAAAATGCTTGTCACAAGACAATTGTTTACATTCCACAGTCAGAGTTACTGTTGGGTTCCCACGGGAAATGGGAGACTGGATGTGACTGTTGGGATACTGCCAGGGAGACAAAGGCCATCACTGCCTCCACGTCGACTCCGGACGTCCATCGATCTCCCGTAGATACAGTATCAGTCAATTAGCGACACGAGGCCTCAGAAATAGCTTTCCACATTCCAGAGCTCGTGCACGCTCTATCGCAGAGTTCGTACAGCGAAAGACGCACTCAGGAGAGCATTATTTATAACTTTATTCAGCGTTGGTCAGAACAAAGAAAAGACATGGCTGCCTGCTTCGATGTCTCAGGCACAGAGAGAGAAACAAAAGCAAAGACACAACAGAAACATCCTGTGAACAGGAAATACGCAGACTGTGACTCACAAAGCCTGCTCCCTTTTAAGGTGGAACGGAAATATCCTAACATCCTCCCCCTTTCTGTGTAACCTGTAGTACCTGTGGTTCAACCCAATTGCATAAACCCTAAGTTGTTCTCTGTTAACAACCTTAGACAACAGATCAGCAGGAATTTCATTTCCTGGCATGTAGGACACCTGAATGAGTCCTTTCTGAATACACTCTCTTGCATGATGTAGCTTAATCTGCAAGTACTTGGTTCTTTGCTTGCAACTCTCTGAGTTCAGCAAAGCCAAACAGGATCTATTGTCTTGATAAACTTGTATAGGACATTTCACAGAAACTCTGATGTCCTTAAACAGTTGCATTAACCATTCACAATCCATGAGTGAAAATGACAGAGCATTGAGTTCTGCTTCACAGGAACTTAGGCTTACTGTCGTCTGCTTTTTGCACAACCAGTCAAACAGACAGTGGTTGTACATGTAGCATACTCCAGAAGTGCTTGTACCATCCGTGGTGTCACTTCCAAAACTTGCATCTGCAAAGATTTCAAGACCACCAGTCTTCTGACTGGTGAACCTCAGCCTGTAGTGTAAAGTCCCTTTCAAATAGCGGGCTATGCGCTTCAGAGCTTTCCAATCCTGAACAGTAGGATTGTTAGCATGTCTGCTAAGCAGGTTAGTGCTTACAGCTATGTCAGGTCTTGAACATCTAGCAATGAAATTCAGCTTGCCTAGAATGCATCTGTACAGTGTAGTGTCAGAAAACGCCTCAGCAGTACTATCTACCTGGTAACCTGTCACCATCGGTGTGTCTGCTGGGTTTGCATCAACCAAATTCAACCTGGCTAATACATCAGCAATTTTCTGTGTTTGGTGTACCAGAAAATTACCTGCTCGGTCCCTCTCCACCTGCAGAGAAAGATAGTTGGATACCTCTCCAAGATCCTTCATGTCAAAGTGCTCCTTCAGCTGAGCTAGGGTGCTTTGGTACAAAGCCTGATTCTTCCAAAACATCAGAAGATCATCAACAAAACATAAACAATGCAGTTTGTTTTGCCCCTCCTCCTTGACAAACACACACGGATCAGCCTTGCCCTGGTGAAAACCTAGAGAAAGCAATGTCTCAGTGAGTTTTGTGTTCCAACACCTGGCACTCTGCTTGAGACCATATAAGGATTTCTGAAGTTTACAGACCATTCCCTTCTGTATCTGCATTCCATCAGGTGGAAGCATAAACAGCTCCTCCCCCAAAACCCCGTACAAAAAAGCTGTATTAATGTCATGATGGCTGTCAGGGGTTCAGGGACAGAGGCACAGGGTAGGCAGGAGATGGAGAGCGATGGGGATGAATCCCAGGACAGCGAGGAAGAGGATGACAATGACTCAAGAGATTCCATGAGTCTTTCCAGCGAATCAGAGGATTCCCAGAAGGGGGCGCCGGTGGTCAAGGCCAGGGGAGCCCCAGGGGGGACGTGTCAGGAGCAGGGGGCCAGCGGGGGATCCCAAAGTGGCAGCTGGGCGTCAGGACCAGCCTCCCCGCCAGAGTGCAGCGAAGGGGGTGGAGGTTTCAGTGTATCAGGGGAAGCAGCTCCGGCAGCAGAGAAGGGAGGGAGGTCGGAGCAAGCCACCCTCCCGGAAGGGGAGGGGAGTAGTGAAGGGAGTAGTGTAGCTGTTAAAAGGAAGGTTAGAGGTTGGGCGCGCGCGCCAAGTTCAAATGTAGAGGCGCGCGGAAGTACAGGGAGCCCGGAGGAGGGGCCAGGTCCCAAAGCCCGCAGGAGGGGGCAAGAGCAGTCTGGGGATTCCGCGTCAGAGGAATCCAGGAGGGGCGAAACCCCAGCGGGCAGGAAGACCCTGCAGAAAAGGAAAGAGAGAAAGAGGTGGAGCAGCGCAAGCCTCTTAAACTGGTGCAGGGGAGGGACTGATTCAGAGGGGACTTCAGCGGTCTAAGCGTAACAGACGTAGGGCTGCGCGCCTCGGATGTGAAGCAAACAATGAACTGCAATAAACACTTTTGTATATAAGAAGAGATAGGCGTTGGTCTTTTGTGAGCTGAGACTTGAGGCAGCCCTGACAATGGGAAACATGCAGTTTCTCCTCTGCAGCAATCTTGAGCATTAGCCGAATGCTCTCATACTTGACGGTGGGTGAGTAGGTCTCGTGGTAATCCTGTCCTGGTACCTGTGAAAAACCTCTGGCAACCAATCTGGCTTTGTGTCTGACAACCTTGCCATTCTGGTCTGTCTTGTTCTTGAAGACCCATTTGCTGCCAACCAGTCTCATTCCTGGGACTACCGGTACCAGCTCCCAAGTTTGGTTCCTATTCAAGGAATCAACTTCAGCCTTCATGGCATTAAGCCAAGGCTCAGCATCTTTAGAGGTTGACTCCTGAACCTCTTTGAAGCTTGAAGGTTCCCACACCTTCTCTGAGCTACTAAGAACAGCAGTTGCTGTCTTAGCAAACTCATCAGCAAATCTCTTTGGAGGTCTGCCTTTGGTCGCCCTTTCAGATCTGCGTACTAGACGCAAGTCTTCTGGACTCATCTCCTCCTTCTTAGGAGAAAAATGACCAATGGTGAACAGTGGTTCTTCCAGTTCATTGTCAGACGCATCAGATGGTCTGACTGAGGCCTTTGCGCTCTTGTAGTCTGCTGTGTCATCACTGTCACTGACATCAGCAGCAGCGCCGCCCACTGAGCTGGAATCCGAACTCTGATCATCATCATCATCATCATCATCCTCAGCTTCCTCTTCTACCTCAACATCATCTGCTTTTTTCACATCACCTTCATCTTCCTCTGGGTAACTCTGGAAAATTCCCACATTTTCCCCCCACTTAGGATTGTACTCAACACTCTTTGTGAACTTAATGGACTTAGAGTCAGTCATCCATACCCTGTATGAACCTTTTTCGTACCCCATGAACAAACCATGTGCCCCACGCTTCCCAAGCTTGTTGCTCTGTGAGGTGTGTACCCACATGTCAGAACCAAAAATTCTCATGTGCTTGACGTAGTTTCTTACCAAACATCTTCTCATAGGGAGTACAACCAATAGGTGATGACAATCTGCGATTATAGGAATAAACAAACGTTGACAAAGACTCTCCCCAAAACTTCTCAGGGAGATTGGCATCATGCAACAAGGTTTTTAGGCCTTGAAGCAAAGCTTGGTTTGCTCGCTCAGCAAGTCCATTCTGCCATGGCGATCTAGGCGTTGAGAGGTCATGCTGGATTCCCTTCTCAGTCAGGAAAGCTTCAAACTGCTGAGAAGTGAACTCCCCACCTCGATCAGTAAACAAACAGCCGATACGTTTACTGTGAGCATTCTCCAACCAAGCACAGAATGCCTTGAACCTAGGAAACGCTTGCGATTTCTGCTCGAGCATAAACACATGAATGTACCTGGAAAAAGAATCAATTAGAACCATGAAGTACCTTGCTCCACCCAAAGAGGGCGCAAGTGGACCAACCAGGTCTGCGTGGACTAGCTGGTAGGGTTTGGAAGCCTGCCTGCTAGACTCCTTGCCTTTCGGAGCAACCTTCACCTTGTTCTCTGCACAAGATACACATTTCATGTGAAACTTACAGGGCTTGATGTTCAAACCCTGAACCAACCCAGGCATCTTGGCCAACGCCTGCCAAGACATGTGAGCAAACCTTCTGTGTGCCTCGTGAATGCAACCTGCATGAAGAACTTTGTTAGTTTGTGCAACACAACAAGAATCAACATTAGACGCAGCAACAGCACCATTGTCATCATAAGTTATACAGAACAAACCATCTATAAACTTTGCATGCAAAATGTCCTCTTTGCCTTTCCTGATGACACAGACGCTCCTCTTGAAGGAAATCTCAAAGCCACACCCAGTCAGCTGTGGGATACTGAGCAAATTGTTTGCAGCACCTGGAACATAAAGTACATCTCTGATGTACTTTATTTTAAGGTGGAACGGAAATATCCTAACAGTGACGTACACTGGTTTCCTGTTTTTCACTGTTCTCTCGGTGTTCTTTGTTTCCGAAACGAGTTGCTTCTCTGCTCTCACAGAGGCAAGATGCATTTTTGTATTCTCTCAGCATAGAGTGGAAATAAAGTTAAGAATGTGGCACATACTGCTTATCCTTCTGCTGTGTGGACTACTCTGCTTGGGCTCAAGATAAGACGAGCCTGTATCAGCGTCAGATGGGCCGAAGCTGGTCAAAAGCTCACAGCAGGGATGGGTGCGTGGTGGGCGGCAGGGATGGGTGCGGGCTGGGCGGCAGGGATGTGTGCAGGGCAGGCGGCAGGGATGGGTGCAGGGTGGGGGGGAGGGATGGGTGCAGGTCTGGTGGCAGGGATGGGTGTGGGGTGGGGGGGAGGGTGCTTGCTGCTTCCCCTGATTGGGCAGGGATGGGGTGGGGCGGGCGGCAGAGATGGGTGCAGTGCGGGTGCCAGAGATGGGGGCAGGGTTGCGTGCAGGGGGGGAATGCTAGCTGCTTCCCCTGATTGGGCAGTGATGGGTGCAGGGCGGGCGGCAGTGATGGGGCAGGTGGGCGGTAGGTTTGGGTGCAGGGTGGGCGGCAGGGATGGGTGCAGGGTGGGGGGGAGGGATCGGTGTGGCTTGGGTGGCAGAGATGGGGGCAGGGTGGGGGGAGGGTGCTTGCTGCTTCCCCTGATTGGGCAGGGATTGGTGCAGGTCTGGTGGCAGGGATGGGGTGGGGCGGGTGCCAGAGATGGGGGCAGGGATGCGTGCAGGGTGGGGGGAATGCTAGCTGCTTCCCCTGATTGGGCAGGGATGGGTGCAGGGTGGGCAGCAGTGATGGGGCAGGTGTGCGGTAGGGTTGGGGGCAGGGCGGGCAGCAGGGATGCGTGCAGGGAGGGCGGCCGGGATGGGTGCATGGTATGGGGAGGGATGGGTGCAGGGCTGGCGGCAGGGTGGGCAGCAGAGATGCTGGCAGGGATGCGTGCAGGGTTGGGGGCAGGGATGGGTGCAGGGTGAGTGGCAGAGATGGGTGTAGGGTGTGGGGGAAGGATGGGTGCAGTGCGGGTGGCAGAGATGGGTGCAGGGTGGGGGGAGGGATGGGTGCAGGGTCGGGGGAGAATACTAGCTGCTTCCCCTGATTAGGCAGGGATGGGAGCAGGCGGCAGGAATGGGGCGGGCGGGTGGTAGAGATGGGGGCAGGGTGGGTGGGCGGGCGCTGGCTGCTTCCCCCAAGGTGGCAGGAATGGGTGCAGCTCTGGCGGCAGGGATGGGTGCAGGGCGGGTGGCAGAGATGGGTGCGGGGCGGGCAGCAGGGATGGGTGTAGGGTGGGTGGGCGGGCGCTGGCTGTTTCCCCCAAGGGGGCAGAGATGGGTACAGGGCAGGCGGTAGAGATGGGTGCGGGGTGGGACGGTGGGCGCTGGCTTCTTCCCCCAAGGAGGCAGAGATGGGTGCAGGGTGGGCGGGCGAGCGCTTGCTGCTTCCCCAGATTGGGCAGAGATGGGTGCAGGGTGTGTAGTAGGGATGGGTGCAGGGTGAGTGGCAGGAATGGGTGTAGGCACTGGCTGCTTCCTCCAAGGTGGCAGGGATGGGTGCAGGGCGGGCGGCAGAGTGTCGGAATCTCCTCTACGACCGAGCTGGAAAAGCTCATCCTCCGGTCGAGTCCTCCGACGGTGATTAACGACCTGAGCCTTTGATGAGGCTCCAGGCACGTTCCCCATTCAGCAGAGTATCCAAAACAGCAGAAGGAGCCAAGAAATATGAGCTACATCGCTATGCTTTATTTTCTAACTATGCAGACAGTAAGAATATACATCCTCTCTCTGTGAAAGCAGAGAGCAACTGGAACACAAAAGAACAGGAAACCAGTAACATCCCATCCGTCTCCCATCTTCCGTGAGACTTCCAACAGTCTGGAATGTGTGGAATACAAACAGAGTCTTGTGACGCCAAGCACTGCACAGTGGCATAAACAGAAACCAACACAGAGGTGGGTGCAGAGGGGGTGGCAGGGATGGGTGCATGGTGGGCGGGCGGGCGCAGGCTGCTTCTTCCGAGGGGGCAGGGATGGGTGCATGGTGGGCGGCAGGGATGGGTGCAGGGCAGGCAGCAGAGATGGGTGCGGGGTGGGTGGTAGGGATGGGTGCAGGGTGGGCAGCAGTGATGGATGCTGGGCTGGCGGGTGCCGGCCCCCTCAAGTCCACATTCACCAGGGCCTGCTTAATCTTGTCACAGATGGCTGTTGAATCCAGATCGCTGCAGTGAGAGGGGGGAAAGAACGGAAAGCGGAGTGAGACCGGATTGACTCCTTTTTCCGAGGCGCACCTGTCTCCCACCTGGATTGCAGGAGAAGTTTGGGAGCTGGAAAAAACAGCCACTAGGTGGGGCTCTAACCCAATGTTCTAACCTGGGGGATGCCACACCTACCCGAGCGCAAGCTATGCCCACCAGGCCCCCACTGCCAACCTCGTATTGGCATTGCAAGGGGTTGGGCTAGATGACCCTGGGTGTCCCTTCTCTTGGGGGATTCCTGCATTGCAGGGGGACTCTCGTGGAGGGGGGTTGGGCTAGATGACCCCCGGGGTACCCTTCCCTTGTCCATCATTCTGGGATCACCACACGCCTTTTCCTCGCTCCCTGGAAAGAGATCGGGGCTTGGCTGCCAGCAGAAGCAGGACTAGAAAAACAGAAAGTGGCTTCAAGATATGCCAAAACCTTGCCCCAGGGCATGTCAAGATTACCGGTACATAAGGAGGGAGCAAAACATGTTGTGGCTCAGACTGCACCAAAAACCTCCCTTTTCTAGCACCCTCTCCTAGCCCAACCCCCCAAAAGCAGGAATGAAATTGTGCATTTTTATTTTTATGTATTTCATGGTGTATTTTTATTTTTTATGTATTTTTAAAAATGTATTTCTATTTTTATGTATTTTGTCATGTGTTTTTATTTTTATGCATTTTTTATGCATTTTTATTATTATGTAATTTATAACTGTTGCAGGAACCCCCCCCCCAACATACAGTTTGCACAAGCACCCCCCACACACACACCATACGTGCGTGAAGAAGAAAAGGGGAAGTTACTGCGGCGGCGCGATCTCCACGCAGATAAACTCCATCAAATTTGAAAGCGACTAAACTTCAGTTGCCGCTGCAGAATCCAAGGCCTGAGCATGTGAAAAGATGCGAAGTGTAGTGGGATATCTCTTCCACAAAGCATCAACTCTTGTATTGGTAACATGGGAAGATGGTTGCTCTTTTGCGTAATGACAAAACTTAGCCGTGTCTGTGACTGTCTCTTGAGGACTTCCCAGACTTTCTTAATTAAGTACAAACTTCTTTTTAGATGACACAAGTTCAGTTCTAGCAGACCTCATGAAGCAATATGTATGTTGTTCTTGTTTTGCTAAACACCCTTTTATAATCTTCCAACAAATCTAACATTAAGGATGCACCGAAAGTGACATGCATCTCTATTGCTCCGCTCCTTGGTAAGGAATCTGGTCTTGCCTGCTGTCAAAAGGGTGATCCCACCTTCGCAATCTCGCCTATCATTTTCCCCCTCTTCATTTGGGGCATTCATAAAACATTTCTATAATCTCTAAGAGCTGGGCAACTTGGTTAAATCCAGGCAAATCTCCCTTTTCGTATAAATGGATTGGCTATAACTACTTGAAAATCACTGAGTTAATTTTTTGGGCCATCGTTTTTGTAGATGAGGCAACAAAAATGTTTGCCTGTTTCCTTTCAGTTTCTCCAAAAGCCAGGAAAATACCCAAGGGTTGAAATAGCTCCAGAGTGCAGGGCCACTCATTATTATCTACATTTTGGCAATCATGTAATACCTTCGAGGGGAAGTGAGAGTTCTTGCATGGTGGCTCTGCCAACTAATATGTCGCTCGCAATGGCCGTTCTTATTTGGATAGTGTGCAGTTGGGCCCGTTGACGCCTTCATCCATCTGCTTTGTTTTGTTTTTGGGGAATGTGATGACTTTTTATTTCCCAGAGATGGCCAGGTCCAGTTAAGGCTCTTACGTGAGAAGCTTGCAACCTCAGGCATGTTAATCCTTGCTGATGTGCTTCAATGTGGCCAGAGAAGCCACAATGCCTCTTTAGGGTGCAGCCTAGACGCCTGACCTAGAACCCAGCTGCTAAAAGAAACCGGACCTGTTCAAGAAGTACCATCTGATAATGGAAAGATGGGAGAAGTGGTTGTTGGGAGCTCTTACCCCACCCCACCCCACCCCCAAAGAGAAAACCTTCAACCATGTGTTTCTTCCACTTGGAGCATAAAAGTAATAAGACCCAGCAGATTAACTGCGTGGGAAGCTGGCTGTCAAGAGAGAGCATTTTAGATGTTTCCCTGTTGTGGATATCGCTGTACTTCAGAATCCGTCCACAGTAAATGCTATGCCAGCAATGTCTGCGGGTTAAAGACAAAACAGCCAAGGTTATAATGTGTCTTAATGCCCCAAAGGGCTATTCTTTTCACAGCCTTGGCCCCTTGCCCTTTGATGTCTTCAGATTCCATTGGCATGGTACAAGAAACTGGCAAGACTCAACTCCTTAATGGTGAGAGCTGTGTGGCAATTATTATGGAAACCTGGCTACATTCAGCAGTACCAGATGCAGCGGTGGAGCTGACAAACTGAGTAATTTATCGCTCTGATAGAAACAGTAATTCTGGTAAGGCTAGGGGAGGAGGAATCTGTATTTATATACACAGTGGTTGATGTCTTAACAGCAGAGTAGCTTATACGTACTGCTCCCCCAGATGTGGAATTGATGGTAGTTACAAGCAGGCCATTTTATCTGCCTAGAGAAGTAGCTGTGATAATTATCATAGCCATTTACATTTCACCTGATGGTAATGTCAGAGTGGCACTTTCTAAGCTATATGACATCTCTAGGCAGCAGCAAATCCATCCAGAGGGTGCCCTTGTTGTGGCAGAGGATTTCAATCAGGCCTGCCTGAAGACAGTTTTTCCTAAGTTCAAACAGTATGTGAATTTCCCCACTAGAGGGAAGAATATTTTTGATCATGTGTATTCCAATCTGAAGCAGGCATACAGGGCAATTTCCCTCCCTCACTTAGGTTCATCCGACCATTCTTCACATTTTTTATGTCCGAAGAATACAGCCAGTTATAAAAACAGTTAGAATCTGGCCAGAGGGCACTTTCAATCAGCTCCAGGATTGTTTTGAAAGTACTGATTGGAGCATGTTTGAAGATCAAGATCTGCACAGATACTGTACACAGTCGCTGTACTTTCTTATATCAAAGTGTGCACCTATAACACTGGTCAACAACAAATTTGTTGTCTGCATTTTTTCAGTTGATTTAGGACAAATCTGATGTGCTGAATCCAAAAATCACATTGGTTTTGCTCAATCAGGTCAGGTTTTTGAGCTATGGACACATGTCATTTTTTTACGTTTTTGTTCACATGTACGCTTGTGTGGAGCATTTTAGAAGAAGTTGGTGGGGGTAAAATGCCATGTTGAATAATTGTTTTGATTGGAAATGATTATTTTAATGACAAGACGTATTCCGATAGTTCTGGGCGATTATGTCGAAAAGGGGTCAGTTTGAAGTCATAAAACCTCGAAATCTTCCATAAATTGGTGTGGCAAAGCATAAAGTTGGGGGATCAAAACTAAGTTAATGGGGCAGCCGCCCCACGAAGTATCCTGATCTTCAATCAGCACGTCGTCCTGTAGCTCATTGTGATGAAATTCCAGTGCCTATCTTTGGAGAACTTCCTGACATTAGTGACGAAGATGCCTCCAGTGTTGAAGGACATGAAGAAGAAGAAGTGGTTCTTGAAGATGATGCTCCACATCCATTTTCCCAAAAGGAGTTGAATGATCTAGTTCGCGACCTCAGCTTGTCAAAGGACTCTGCCGAACTGTTGGCATCCAGATTGAAGGAAAAAACCTCCTCTCTGACAGTGCTCGCATCAGCTTCTTACGCAACAGGCATCAAGAGTACCTCCGTTTTTTCTCGGAAGAGAAGGACTTGGTGTACTGTGCAGATATTGGGCAGCTTCTGCTCACGAACCCAAAGATTGGAGACTGTTCATTGACAGCAGCAAGCGATCACTGAAATGTGTTCTGCTACACAACGGCAACCAGTTTGCCTCTATACCCCTGGCTCACTCGACTACACTGAAGGAGAACTATGAAGCGGTGAACTATGAAGCGGTGAAGTATGTGCTGGAGAAAATTGGTTATGATCAGCATAAGTGGTTTATTTGTGTTGACCTGAAGATGTGAACTTTTTGTTGGGACAACAGTCTGGCTTCACCAAGTACCCATGTTTTCTGTACATGTGGGATAGTAGGGACCGTGCTCAGCATTACACGAAGAAGGACTGGCCTGTGCGGGAGGAATTGGTGCCTTGCAAAGAAAGGAACGTCATCAACGACCCTCTGGTGGACAGAGACAGAATACTCTTCCCACCGCTGCACATCAAGCTCGGCTTAATCAAGCAGTTCACCAAGGCTCTGGACAAGGATGGTGACTGCTTCACTTACTTGTGCCAGGCTTTTCCAGGATTGACCATGGAGAAGTTGAAAGCTGGCATTTTTGACGGTCCTCAGATCCGTCAGCTCATCAGAGATCCAGAGTTCGGAAACTCAATGAACAAAGTGGAACTGGAAGCGTGGAAGGCATTTGTTCTGGTAGTGAAGAACTTTCTGGGCAACAATAAGGCCAGAAACTACGCAGAACTTGTCAACAACATGCTGACTGCTTTCAGAAACCTGGGCTGCAAAATGAGCGTCAAGATGCACTACCTATTTTCACATATGGACCGGTTTCCTGAGAACATGGGTTCAATGAGTGACGAGCAGGGGGAGAGATTCCATCAGGACATGAAAGAGATGGAGACCAGGTATCAGGGTCGCTGGGACGCAGTCATGATGGCTGACTACTGTTGGACTCTGAAGAGAGACCTCCCTGCCGCTGAGCATTCCAGGAGTTCCAAGAAATGGAAGTTCAAGCCCTGAAGTTTGAAAAATGGTGAAGCAACATGCAATTTACGTGTACTTACCTTTATCAATGCCCACCATTCAGTTTACAGTAAACCTGACCTTATGGAGAGAAACGGATGCCATTTCCTGATTCAGCAGTGCAAAAATACCCTAAATCAGTTGTAGAAATCTAGACAACATTCAAAAAGTAAAAAATTGTTGCCCAGTGTAATGTAACAACGGAGAGGTGCATTAGAGTCTATGGGAACTGCAAACCCTGAATGACTGATGAAGTAAGGTCACTCCTGAAAGCTCGGGATACTGCCTTCAAGGCAGGGAACACAGATATATTCCGTACAGAGGGGCAAGAACAAAGCTCAGGAAAGGCATTAAGGCAGCAAAACAACAATATAAGCTTAAGGTGGAGAATTGCCTAGCCGATAACAACACAAAACAAGTGTGGCAGGGACTGCAGCATCTAACCAACTACAAGGACAATACGAGGAACACAGTTAAGGCTGATGGTTTGTTGGCAGAGGAGCTGAACATCTTCTTCACCTGCTAGTTCCTGCCTGCCAGCCTACAAACTCTCAGCCACTTATTCAAGTGAAAGCTGCATTGAGGATGGTGAATCCCAGTAAAGCTGCTGGTCCAGGTGGGATGCTGGGGATAGTGGTAAAAAACTGTGCCAATCAACTAGCAAGGGTCCTGACAAGGATTTTTAACATCTCTCTGCAAACAGCTTGTGTTCCATCATGCTTGAAAGCAGCCACCATTGTCCCAGTCCCAAAGAAAACAGCAACTAACTGCCTAAATGACTACAGACCTATTGCATTAACATCTGTAGTGCTGAAATGCTTCGAGAGATTGGTCCTTGTTAAGGAAAAATCTGGGTGTGAGGCTGCTCAGTCACCCAGCTTGTCGGGCAGAGCCCGCGGGTCCCTGCGGAATAAAGGAAGGAGTCCAGCCAACCGGAGCAAATAGCTGTAGACCAAAGTTTATTGTGCAATAGGTTCAAAGAGCAAATTTTGAACCCCGAGGATGGGGTGACAAAGACTTTTAAAACTTTCCCACCACATCCCAGAATACAGTTCGAAGGGGAGGGGTTAACCTTGCCAAACATGTCCATGTCAGTATATGGAAACATCACCGCTGCAGACAGCCAGATTGTTGACATCACATGATGCGCCTATCTGTGGGAAAGAAGAATTTCCCAGGACGTTCACAGGCTGGATAAGTCTTTGTGAGGAGTGTAACTTGAAACCTTCTGTGTGCGCATGTTCAGGAAGTTTGTCAGATGTGCTAGAAGAACTGAACTGAAAGGACGTGTTTTTCTCTAGTGCTGTAATGTCAGAAATAAACATCATGTAAATAGATTTCTGACTTATTTTCTTTCCCCTGCGGAAGCAGGAGGGAGGGGTTGTGCATTTTACCCATGCTTGGGAAAATGTCGCCTATCAAAATCTCCCTGGTCTGTCTGCATATCAGCCAGAGGAGGTTACCGGTAAGCAAGCTCCGAGGACAGTGAGAGGGGCCAGCCTCTATGGAGGGGGCTTGCAAACCGACAGTCCAGACAAGTCCTTGGTACAAGATTAGCATAAGCAGACATGGCAGGGCAAGACTCAGGTATAAGATTAGCATAGACAAATATGTCTTAAGTACCCACCACCCAAAAGTACAATAGAAGTTCCTTTGCATGTCTGGAGCCTGAGGCAAGTCAGGTGATGAGATTTGGCTTCCTTTGGCTAACAATGAGCCCAGCAATTTTCACCTCTGAGAACTTCCTGGAGTCCTTTTGCAAGGGGAAAATAGCTGTGGAATGGGGGGAATCTGGGAAAGGAAATGATTTTATATTATTTTTAAAGTTAGGTGACTTCCCTGAGCTGTCAAGTTGGAAGGATATATTCAGGCATAATATTTGTAATATTTAACTTTAAAGATGTGCCGCCCCCCCCCCTGTAATTTCTGTAACATTTCCCCCCTTCGGAGATAAATTTGCTTAGGTTCCGTAGGAACCGCAAATATTTTCTCCGCACTTAACTACAGTTCAGACATAGACTTATTTCCCACCCCACTTTGGTCCCGTATGTTATATAGATATGCACTAAATAATAACTTGGTATCCACCGTACCAGATGTGTGGGTTTATGTAAACCTGAAAGGGACTTGCAAGCCATGCCTCTTAAGGTCATTTGAAAGTATAGCAGTGCAGATAGCTGGATATAGGATATCACATAAAAAGAACACCTGTTGTATTTTGTTACTAAATTACTTGTGGCATTCTAGCTCTTGGGAGAAACATTTTCTCAATAGTGGTCTATGCTTTACATTTAGCAGGAAGGTCCACTACTGAATGAAAAATGCAGTTTGCTTTTTAGCTCCGCCGTTTTTTGTGTTCTCAGGTGTCAAGCTAGCTCTTCTGTGGTCTCACACCGGCATAGTAGTACAGCAACACATCCTGTTGAATCCCCTCAGGGCTTTCATATTAACCATGTCGCCTGGCACTCACCATAGCTGGTACAGGTTTGGACATATCATGAGAGAGATGTCTTTGCCTTGGCCTTTCTATGGGATTTTATTTTATTGGCGTTAATAAACCTATAAATACACACAATGACCTATGAGGAACCAAAAATAATAAATGCTAGGACACACAATTTTTAAAAGAATGTATGCTTATCTATTTTGGCATTCTAACAATGAGTATCCCAAATGAAAATAAAAGAGTGTTTCTTGATGTGACAACATCGGCTAGAATGTTAATAGCAAATGTAATAAATATAGGGGTTGCTTGTGCGTAAGTTGCCACAGTTCTTGTACAGCAGGGACCCCAACACGTGGTGCATGAAAGCTTGAAAACAGGCGGAGCCCGACTGTAATCCAAATGGCATAACTAAGTACTCAAAGGCCCCCAGCAGTGTGAACATTGTGGTCTTCCATTCGTCCCCCTCCCTCATCCTAATCAAATTGTATGCTCCCCTGAGGTCCAGCTTGGTAAAAAATTTCCCCTGCCTCACCCGTGTTAAAATGTCGTCAATCCTGGGCATTGGGAAGGTCACGGGTTCTGACACCAGGTTGACGCCCCGGTAGTCCACAACGAGCCTGGGTTGATTAGTATCTTTTTTGTCCATAAAGAACACCGGACTGCCCCCCACCGCCTTTGATTCTCTTATGAAACCTCTTTTCAGGTTCTTGTCAATAAATTCCCGCAACTCCTTCATCTCCCTGTCAGACATGGCATACAGTTTACCCACCGGCAGCTGCACCCCCGGGAGCAAGTTGATTTGGCAGTCAAAGGGCCTATGGGGGGGTAGTCTATCTGCCTCCTTCTCGCTGAAGACCTCCTGCAGGTCAGCATATTGTGGTGGCACCTCCCCTTTCGGCTCCACAGCTATCCCAGCCACCCTGGCCATGGTCATCCTTGGGCTTTCCCCCCCTAGACAGTGTTCCAAGCAGTAAGCTGACCCAAAGGTGACCGTCCGCTGATGCCATGCCACTACTGGATCATGTAGTGCCAGCCAGCTCATCCCTAATATTATTGGGGGTCCTGCCAGTGTGGCTACGTGAAAGGCAATGGTCTCCGTGTGCCTGGAAACCCTCATTCTCATTGGTGGGGTCTGGTGCGTCACTTCCCCTCCCAGAAGCTCCCTGCCATCAATGGTGGTCACTTGCAAGGGAAAATCCAGGGGCAGCAGGTGGAGCTGGTGCTCTAGGGCGAAGTCCTTGCTGAAGAAATTGCAGGAACTGCCTGAATCCAACAGCCCCTTCACCTTGACTGGGTGCCCATTCGGGAGTTCTAGCACCACTTCTATGGCTATAGCCGCCCTGGGGGGGTCTGGCTGGGGCACTTCTATTGGTTGCTGGCCTGGCTGCTGTGCCCGCTGAGTGGCAGCCAAGCGTTGGCGTTTCCCTGCTCCTGCCCCTTTCCCCCCTCCTCCTCACCGCCAGCAGCTCTCACCATCCCTTGCCAGGCCTTTCTTTGAGGGCAGACCCTGGCAAAATGTCCTGGCTGCTGGCAGAGGAAACACTTCTTGGTGGTTTTCCAATCCTTTCCCTCCCTCTTGCGACCTTCACTGGAGTTTGAAACCTCGTGTGTGCACGCGCCATCTATTTCCATTGGCTCAGCCGGCGGGGAAGGCTGCCTCGGTATTTCAGGAATGCGGTAGTCATGGCAACGTTCCCCTCTCCCTTCACGCTTCTCCTGAGCCCACGCTTCCTGTCTTACGCCAATCGCAAGCACAGCCTTGGTCAGCTGATCCATCGACTGCGGGCGTGGCGCACGGGAAAGCTCGTCCTTCACCGTTGGGGACAACCCCTCCTCAAACAACATCTGAATGGGTTCAGAGTCCAATTCCCACCCGAGTCGGTGGACTTACATTGCAAAGCGCGACCAGTAGTCTCTAACTGACTGGTTCCCCTGTTTGCACCCCATCAGTTCCCGCCGAGTCACACTTTGCTGCACATCACTGGAATACATCGCATCCATCGCCTGGAAGAATTTCCTCAGGTCTTTCAAGGCGGCATTTTGCGTTGCCATTAGGGGCCTGATCCATTCCCTGGCCCCATCCTGCAGATGCCCGACAATATAGGCCACCCTCTCCCCATCGTCCGCAAAATCCTTATGCTGCAGTTCCAAAGCGTACTCTATTTCCGTTCGGAACGCGTTGTAGTCCTGGGGCTTCCCCCCAAACTTGTGTACCAGTCCCGGTACCTTCCTTGCTACGGGGGTGGGTCTGACCTGTGCATCGTGAGCCCGCCTTTCTTACAACCGCGCCGTCAGAAGAGCCACATGCTGTTCCAAATCTCGGTTCCTCTCCACCAGATTTTGCACTCCAGCTGCTCCCTCCGTGGCGCCGGCTTCTCTGGTTTGGCTCATTATGCTGCCTGCCTGTCGCTGCGCACAAGCAACGTCAGTGACTGACAGATTGCTGTAATAAATATAGGGGTTGCTCGTGCGTAAGTTGCCGCCACTCCTGGCTAGGTTGCCTTGTTAAACCTTTTCTGTCTGGACAGCCCTTCACTTCGTGGCTGTTTCAGTCGCTAGCAGAATCCGTCAGTGGGCGTTTCTTAAACCTTTTCCAGCATAAAAGCTGTTTGACGCCAAGTCTCCTCCTACTTTCCCTGCGCGGAAGTCTTCTGCGCAGGGAGGGTGTGGGTAGCGGAGGACCCGTGCTCTTCCCGCTGGTCTCCGGCGAGGAGTCCTGGAGCCCCCTCGCTGATTCCCCCATCTGCCCCCCTTTATCCCTGGTGTTACGCTGATTTCCTTCCCCAGCTGATGAGCTGCCTCTCTCCCTGCTGGGCCCTTCTCCAGCATCTCTTGGGAGCCTTGCCTCCGCCTCTGGCTCCGATGTCAGTTCCCTGACAGCAAAATACCGGGAAATGAGTTAATACCAAGAAAAAATGAATGGCAAAGAAAGTGACTGTTTGGCTGTAAGGGAAAGACGAAAAGAAATACAAATGCAATTACTTTCATAGAGTATTTAAATCACTGTTTGCATCCCCTCATTATCATTTGTGCTGTGGGAGAAAAGAAAGAACACTTTGTTAGAGGTTCTCATATCCTGTTAAAAGGGGAAATTATTTCATGTGAGAAGTCTGTCAGGAAATGCTGTTCCTTGTGGGAATGTTCAGGGGTGCAGGAGAGGATATAATGTGAGATTATATCCTAATCCAACTTGTGCTAACAAGTTCCCAAAATATCAGCAGAGTTTATAACATTCCCCTGTTTAAGTTTGCAACGGTAACGTCTGCACAGGTTCGCTAGAACCTCTAATAATAATTACTCTGGTAATTTCCCCTTTTGTTCCCTCTTAAAATACAAGACACGACACAGTCTTTATAAAAGTATAAAAGAGTTTACTCACGTTCTGTTCACAATATGATCCCAGAAGGCAGACAGGCTTAAAAAGGTAAAATACATTCAGAATCTATCTTATAGGAAGATAGTCCTTTCCTCCTCTCTTGGCTGGGAGCCAAGAGGGCATCCTTAGATGTTTCTTCATCGAAAGGAAGATGGCAGAGAGAGAGATGGCTGCCTGCCCTGTGCTTTTATCATTACCTGCAGAGGTGAGGCCACACCCAACTCTGGTCACATGTGGAGGAAGTCTGTTCCAGGAAGTTTACCTGCTTGCTGGACAGACATCCCTCCCCATGTCTTAACATGTACACTCTAGGAATGTTGTCATTGACTGCTCCTGTGTTTTACATCCCACATTCCTAAAATGCATAGGCATATACACAAACAAAACCTGTTATAAAATTTAAATCCCATTGGGGAGGCGAACTACTCAAGAGAGGAGTGGGAGTGCTTTGATATTTACCTGTGAAAAGAATTTGGCATGTTAGATTTGAAACTTGGCAACCTCTTGACTTTTGATGGTCCAGTACTTAACCCTTTTGTCTTAAGTAGCCCCTGAAGCAAAGGACACATTAAGGGTGATTTCCCTCAATGGTTCCAAGTTTTACATAAGGAAATTTGGATAGGTTTCTCCCTGCAGCCCACGCTCTCCAAACCTCCTCTCTCCCCCCTCCTTTTCCCCCTCCTTCCTCTCTCTCTCTCTCTCTCTCTCTCTTTTAAGCTGATCTAGCCTCTGTGCATGTACAGAGTTCATGTCTCAGCAAACCTTTTATACTATTGAAATGTTGCATCTTTTGGCTAAATTACCATTTGAATAAAGGAAATGAAGGGTAAGGAGTAGATTTAAAAAATAGGGTTAGATTTAAAACAAAACAAACTCAGCAATTCAAGTATTCACCAAAGCTAGCAACAGAAGTTGGTCAAATTAAATTTCTGTTAACTCAGTTCTAAGGGATCATGTTTCCTGCAGCCCAAGCAAAGAGAGTGCTTCCTTTATTTACAGGAAAGGGCTATCATCCCTCTGGTCATTCGCAGAACAATCTGCCACGCCCTTATATATGGGAAAAAATGGCCAGAGAGTCAGAATTCATAGGATCTTTAACATTCTCAGTCATTTCAGCCTTACCATTTGCAGACAAAATTTTCTGCCCTTTATTTACAGGATGGTCAAGGCTCATTCTACTTGACTATATGAATTTTTTTTTATAAGTTTTTATTGTTAAAATAGTTCATCATTAATACACATATACAAGCATACAAACATACATTTCATACAATCCTTAAAAGTGTTCAAACATACTTACACTCAATCCCACAAATAATTACTTTCCCCATCACCATCCACCACCCCTCACCCCACCTTTGTGTTTGACTTCCAATCTACTCAATTACAATTTCTTTCCACTTCTATTACTTTCTTTCACACACCTTTAGCCTAATTTCATACTTCTTTTTCTATTACACATTGTTATCCATCTTATTCAGTATTTCAGTATTTGAAACGGAACTTGTTTATTCTAATAGGAGTTCTGATTTTTCGATATGATTTTGCAAGTATCTTTTAAACACCTTCCAGTCCCTATCTATCTTTTCTTTTGAAATTCTTCCAATTTCTTCCATTGTTTTGGATATATTGTAATACTGTAATATTGTAATTTGGCAAGCCACTCTGTTTTTGTCGGTATTATACCACTTTTCCAGTTTTTCGCAATCAATAGCCTTGCTGCTACTGTTGCGTATAAATATAAGGTCTTATCTTCTTCCTTTAGGCTTCCTGGTACTATTCCCAATAGAAAACCTTCTGGTGTTTTCCTAAATGAGTATCTAAACATTTTTTTCATTTCATTATATATTATTTCCCAAAATTGTTTGATGTTTAAACAATTCCACCATATATGTATCATAGTACCTTTTCCCGTGTTGCATCGCCAGCAGACATCGCTACAATTTTTATTCATTTTTGTTATTCTTTCAGGTGTTAAATACCATCTATGTTGCATTTTAAGGTAATTTTCTTTCAGTATATAACACATAGTGAATTTCATATCTTCTTTCCACAATTTTCCCCATTGTTCAAACATAATATCCAGTGGAAAAAGCGTGAGGATCCATGAGGATCCGTGCTTCAAAACCACGTTTTTGGGGACTTCCGGGGTGGCGCCATCGGCAATGGCGGACTCCCTCTGAACTGGAGGGACCAGCTCCGCGCGAAACGGGTCTTTTCCGCTACGGCGAAGCGGGGACCCTTTTAGAAATCACAGGCGAATGAAGCCTGTGACCATGGGACTCGGCGGGCACCCTTAGCGCCCCCCCAACCCGCAAAGGAACCCATTAACGGGCTCCGAAGTGAAGAGGGGAAAGTGGCGCAGTGCTGCGAGTCAACTGCTTTTTCCGTGGAGCGAAGCCGCATAGCCGTTGCCGGAGAGCGCTGCCTTTTTCCTGGGACAATTTGGCATCTAAAATAATCACCCGTGAGTACTTAAACTTTGAACAATTGGACTTTAAATAAGGACTGGCGAGCAGAAAGGAATTGGACTTAAAAATTTAATTCAATTTGGTACTGAAACGGGAAGGTCTAAACAGGAAGTCAGCCTTCCGTTTCTCTGTAGACAGAATAAAGCAAAGACAACGTAAACTAGAGCTTAGAAAATTACTTCTAAAGGACTGGCTTTCATCATTTAAAATTGTTGAACCCCCCTTCGGTAGCAGGAGAAGAAGGGGGATCTTTTTTTTTGGACTGTTTAAACCTGCAGAAGTGAGTTTAAAGTAAAGTAACTTTCCACCGTCCTGATCCTGGAGCGGGGTGTCAGGACTGACGTTTGAAGCTCATTGACCAGAGACAAATGCTTGTGACAGACAGCTAAAAGAAGAGTAATATAGTGATTCCACTGTTTCCTTTCGCATTTTAAAGGAACAAATATTGACAAAATATCTCAAAAAAGAAACTTTGTTGCTATTGTCCTTAAAAAGAAAGAACAAACAGAAGTTTTCCCCCTAGAGGGAGACTGTGAAACTGTAACTAATTCCAGGGAGCTTGCAGCTGTCACAGATTACAATCGTGGGAAAGGACTTGTGACCTTGCAGGACAATGTTTTCAGAAGCTCTGTTGTGTGCTCTCTGTAAAATAAATGCCCTACTGGATCAGTTAAATCAGAAGACGGATTTGATGACTACTGCGGCCAGAACTTTTGAACAGGCAGTGGGAAACTATATGGAGCCCACCCAGGAACTAAAACAGGAGTGTGCCCTGGCAGAACAGATGAGAGAAGAGGACGTTGCTGAATCTTGGACGCCAGAGATGGAGGAAGCTGCGGCCCTGCAGGAACATGAGCCTTTGGATTTGACAAATGATCTTGGAAAAAACCAGATTTGGAAAGATAAAGTTTGGATTGGTTTGGAAATGGGGGGTTGGATTGACCCCCCCATGCAGGGATGTTTGGACTTTCTGAGTCCGGCAATGGGCCGTCAGATGTTTGGAGCTGTGGGGGCTCTCAATTTTGGTGGGAATCTGAAACATGTTCTTAAATACCACATGGAGTTTAGTCCGGACTATGGAAAAGGGGCTGATTTGTTGAAAAGGGTCAAAAACATTACCAAGCTGGAGTTCCCACGAGTGAAAGGAGAATATGAAGAAGAGCCGCGGAAGGGACATGGAAGAGACTTGAGGGCCTCGGATATAAGGTTACCAGGTTAATGCGCTAGATCAATGGGATAAAAAGGACTGACAAAACCCGGGACCAGGAGGAAGGGACGCTGGATGAAGACTGGATCGTTCTTATTTCTTTTTTCTATCGTTAGGATTGTTTTATAAAATTGATGAATGTTAGAAAAATGTTGAAATGAAATTACTTGGCTCTAGCAAAAATGTCTAAAGAATTAGGTAAGAATATTATGGTTATGAGAAGTTGGTAAAAATAAGATTTAAGCTTTAAGCTTTAAGGTTTTCTATAAGATAAGATGAAAATAGATTAAGGTAATGTAATGACAGAATATTATGAATTATGGAAAGGATTTGCTGCGATAATTATTAATTAGGATACAAGAAAAGGGAGGAGGAGGAGGTCAAAGAAAGAAGGTAATGAAAGTTGAGAATTTGAGAATGATGGATTTATTTTTTATTTTTTTATTTTTTATTTTTCTGTTTTGTCTTTTTTTGTAATTCTAAATTTTTTTTCAATAAATAACATTAAAAAACAAACAAACAAACAAACATAATATTTTTCCCAATATCTTGCACCCATTTAATCATTGATGCTTTAACCAATTCATCCTTTGTTTCCCACTCTAAAATCAGATTATACAATTTAGATATATTTTTTGATTTTTCTTGTATTAAGTATTTATCGAATTTCGATATTTCTTTTTCAAATCCTAACTTTTTGTCTTTCGCTAATCTATACTTAATTTGAATATATTGGAACCAATCACTAATATGAGCTTTAATTTCTGTGTAATCCTTTAATTCCAATTCTCCGTTTTCTTCCTTTAATACAGTTTATAGGTAGCCCAATTTTCTTTCATATTTAATTTTTTCACTGCGACAATTTCTGCTGGCGATGCCCACCAGGGAGTTTTCGGTTCTAGGAGTCTTTTATATTTCTCCCATATTTTATATATAGATTTTCTGATTATATGCCCTAGGAAGCCTTTATGTACTCTCACTTTTTCATCTATTAGATAGGCATGCCATCCAAATCTCGTCTCTACTCCCTCTAAATCCAATACATCCGAGTCATCTAATTTGATCCATTCCTTTAGCCAGGTCAGACCCACCGCATCATGATTTAACTCCATATCTGGAAGACCAAATCCTCCTCTCTCCTTCTTATTTATCATTATTTTGTGTTTTAATCTTGGCTTTTTCCCTGACCATACAAATTTAGCCAAATCTCTTTTCCAGTTATTAAAACATTTATCTCCTCCTAGTATTGGGATACTTTGAAATAAAAACATCATCCTTGGTAATATGTTCATCTTTATTACCGATATTTTCCCTAGTAAGGAAAGATTTAATTTCCCCCATACTTGCAAGTCATTTTTTATTTCATTCCATGTTTTCCCATAGTTCTCATTACTTAAATCTATAGTGTTTGTTGTTAAATTTATTCCAAGATACCTTATTTTCTTTTTAATTTCCAATCCTGTAATTTCTTGTAATTTCACTTTATCTTTTTCTTCCATATTTTTCACTAGTATTTTGGTTTTCCCATAGTTTAATTTGAATCCTGCTAATCTGCCATATTCGTTTATGCATTCCAATATTCTAGGTGTACATTGTAGGGGATTTTCTGTTGTGATCATAACATCATCTGCAAAGGCTCTTAACTTGTATCTTTTTTCACCAACTGCTATTCCTCTTATTTGGTTGTCCTGCCTTATTTTCTTTAATAGAACCTCTAATACTATTATAAATAACATTGGGGATAGGGGGCATCCTTGTCTTGTACCTTTAAAGATGTTGATTTCTTCTCCAAACTCTCCATTAATAATAATTTTTGCTTTCTGTTGGTTATATATTGCATTTATACCTTTTTGGAATTTTTCACCTAGACACAATTCTTTTAATAGTTTTTTCATAAATTCCCATGAGATTTTGTCGAAAGCCTTCTCCGCATCGATTGAAATCAGGGCTGCTTGTTTGTCTCTTCTTACTTGTAGATATTCCATTATGTCTATTATATTTCTGATATTATCCTTTATTTGTCTACCTTCCACAAATCCAGCCTGATTTTTATGTACTATTTTTCCTATAATTTTTTTCAACCTGTTAGCCAATAATCCTGCATAAATTTTATAATCGGAATTTAACAATGAAATGGGTCTATAATTTGAGACAGATTCCAAATCCGTACCTTGTTTTGGCAGGAGCGTTATATACCCTTGAGTCCAAGAGTCTGGAATATTCCCCTTCTCTACTGCTTCCTCTATTACTTCTTTTAGTGGGCCAATTAATTCATTTAACATTTCTTTGTAGTATTCTGCTGGTATGCCATCTGGACCTGGGGATTTCCCTATTTTTAATTTTTGAATTGATTCCTTAATTTCTACGGTTGATATTGGTTCATTTAATAATTTATGGTCTTCTGCTATCTCTATTAATTTATTTTTCTTCATATATTCCACTATTTCTTCTATTGGCACTTCATCTTTTTGATATAATTTTTTGTAATATTTTTCAAATTCTTTTTTAATTTCTGTTATATCCCTTATTGTCCTCTCTTCTACTTTTATTTTATTTATTAATTTTTCATTTCTTTTTTTTATAAGATATTTATTAGGATTTTTTAAAAATATTACAATGAAAAATGAAAAAGAAAAAAAAATACAAAATAAAAATGATTAAAAACACTCAAATTTTCCATTGCTTATTTTTCCTTAGCTTGTTTCCCGGACCTCCTCATACCTCCCTTTTTTTGTATTCCAGTTCAGTTTGTTGGTTCAGCAAATCCTTACCCTCTTTATTTATCCTAATCTTTGGTCTTAAAGTAGTAACGTTAGATTTTTACCTCTTAACAACCCCTTTTTCATATTCCCTTAAAGCATTACAGTTAGAAACCACTTAATTTCTATCCAACATCGTTCTAACATTCATTAATTTTACAATATTTCTGTAGATAATCTTTGAACTTCTTCCAATCTTCTTCCACCGACTCTTCTCCCTGGTCTCGGATTCTGCCAGTCATTTCTGCCAGTTCCATATAGTCCATCAGCTTCATCTGCCATTCTTCCAGAGTGGGTAAATCTTGTGTCTTCCAATACTTTGCAATGAGTATTCTTGCTGCTGTTGTGGCATACATAAAAAAGGTTCTATCCTTCTTTGGCACCAATTGACCGACTATGCCTAGGAGAAAGGCCTCTGGTTTCTTCAAGAAGGTATATTTAAATACCTTTTTAAATTCATTATAAATCATCTCCCAGAAAGCCTTAATCCT
This sequence comes from Podarcis pityusensis, assembly GCF_964106645.2. NCBI lineage: Eukaryota > Metazoa > Chordata > Lepidosauria > Squamata > Lacertidae > Podarcis > Podarcis pityusensis. The sequence goes on along the minus strand of NC_138045.1, from coordinate 29,631,696 downwards.
TGGGCACGTCCACCAAAGGTGAAAAAATGTACCTTCAGTTTCTTTACATTTCCAACATTTGTTATCGGGCAAATGATAAATTTTTGCAAGCTTGACTGGGGTCATGTACCACCTGTATATCATTTTCATAATATTCTCTCTTAAGGCATTACATGCCGTAAACTTCATACCTGTGGTCCATAACTGTTCCCAGTCAGCCATCATTATGTTATGACCAACATCTTGTGCCCATTTAATCATAGCAGATTTCACCGTTTCATCCTGAGTATTCCATTTCAACAGCAAGTTATACATCTTTGACAAAATCTTAGTTTTGGGTTCTAATAGTTCTGTTTCTAATTTTGATTTTTCCACCTGGAAACCAATTTTCTTATCCAGATTATATGCCTCCATTATCTGATAATAATGAAGCCAGTCTCGCACTTTGTTTTTTAATTTCTCAAAACTCTGCAATTTCAGTCTATCTCCATCTTGTTCCAAAATTTCCCAATATTTCGGCCATTTGGCCTCCATATTGAGCTTTTTCAGAGCTTTTGCTTCCATCGGGGACAGCCACCTTGGAGTTTTATTTTCCAATATGTCCTTGTATCTTATCCAGACATTAAACAATGCTTTCCTGACGATGTGATTTTTAAATGCTTTATGTGCTTTGACCTTGTCATACCACAGATATGCATGCCCTCCAAATACATTGTTAAAACCTTCTAAATCCAAAATGTCAGTGTTTTCAAGAAGCAACCATTCTTTCAACCAGCAAAAAGCTGCTGATTCATAGTAAAGTTTAAAGTCTGGCAGGGCGAATCCACCTCTTTCCTTTGCATCTGTTAATATTTTAAATTTTATTCTAGGCTTCTTGCCCTGCCAGACAAATTTAGAAATATCTCTCTGCCACCTCTTGAAACAGTCCATTTTGTCCACAATTTGCAATGTTTGAAACAAAAACAACATTCTAGGCAATACATTCATTTTTACAGCAGCAATACGGCCCAGCAGTGAAAGCTTCAAATTTGACCAAATTTCTAAATCTTTTTTCACTTCAGCCCAGCATTTTTCATAGTTGTCTTTAAATAAATTCCCATTTTTTGCTGTCATGTTAATCCCCAAGTATTTAACTTTCTTAACCACTGTTAAACCTGTCTCATTCTGAAACCTGTCTCTCTCCATTGGTGTTAAATTTTTCTCTAAAACCTTGGTCTTTAACTTATTCAACTTAAATCCTGCAACTTGACCAAATTCTTGAATCAGTTCTAAAACTCTTTTGGTACTAGATTCTGGCTCCTGTAACGTCAATACTAAGTCATCTGCAAATGCTCTCAGTTTGTACTGTTTGGCTCCGACCTGTATACCTTTAACCAACCGGTCCCTTCTAATCATATTCAGCAGAACCTCCAGGACCGATATAAAAAGCAATGGGGAAATTGGGCAACCTTGTCTTGTCCCTTTTTCTATCCTAAATTCTTCCGTCACCACATTATTTACAATTAGTTTAGCCTTTTGTTCTGAATAAATTGCACTTATACTGTTTTCAAAACCTTGGCCTACCCCCATCCCCTGTAGGTTCTTCTTCATAAAACTCCAAGAGATATTATCAAAAGCTTTCTCCGCGTCCACAAATATCAAAACTGCTTTGGTATTTATGTTCACTTCTAGTTTTCCCAGAATATCAATTATATTCCTCAAATTATCGGACAAGTGTCTTCCCGGGAGAAAGCCCGCTTGGTCTTTATGAATCTCTTCCATCAATACTTTTTTCAATCTCTTGGCCAAAATGTCTGCAAAAATTTTGTAATCCACATTAAGTAACGATATGAGGCGGTAGTTCTTAAGCTGGGTCTTTTCAGTCTCTGTTTTCGGTATAAGTGTAATGTACGCCTCTTTCCAAGACTCTGGTGCCCTTTTCCCTTCCAATATTTCATTGCAGACTTCCTTTAAAGGTTGTAATAGCCACTCTTTCAAAGATCTATAATATCTAGAAGTCAGCCCATCCGGTCCTGGAGATTTGCCTAATTGCATGTTTTGAATGGCACCTTCTACTTCCTGTTCAGATATTTTGTAGTTCAACATTAATTTACTTTCTTGGGATATTTTTTGTAATCCATTTGTCTTCAGAAATCGGTCTATATCCATTTCTTTCTGTGGCCCTTGTGTATATAGTTGTTTAAAATACCTCTGGAAACAGTTTCTAATCTCAGTTGGGTTATGTATATTCTTTCCTTCCACTTCTAAATTTGTGATAGTATTTAATTTTTGTCTTTTTTTCATTTGCCAGGCCAGCAATTTCCCACATTTATTAGCTGATTCAAATGTTTTTTGTCTCATTTGTTTAATTTTCCATTCTATTTCCTGATTCATCATTTCCATATATTGTACTTGATATAACTTTATTTCTCTCAAAATCTCCTGCGACTTTGGTTTTGCTCTCAATTTCTTTTCACTTTCTTTTATTTTCCCCAAAATTTTATCTTTCTTCTCATTTTGACTTCTCTTCTTTATTGCATTCTGTTGTATCAGAAACCCTTTCATGACAGCTTTGCTTGCGTCCCAGATTACTCTTTTTTCTACATTAGTATTCATATTTATTTCAAAATAGTCTCTCAAGGTTTTTGGGGCCTTTTTATACACTTCTTCATCATCTCTAAATAAGGTGTCATTCATCCTCCATCTGAAGGAGCCAGTTGATGTTAGTTTCAACTCCATCCTTACCGCATTATGGTCGGAGCAGGTTTTTGGGCAGATTTCCACTTTCTTTATCTTTGGTGCCATTCCTCTAGTTACCCATATTTGGTCAATTCTAGTCCATGTCATCTTAGCTTCAGAAAAAAAGGTTCCCTCTCTTCCCAAGGGGTTCTTTGTTCTCCAAGTGTCCACTAAATCAAAATTGTCTATCATCTCAAAAAATGTTTTCGGTAGTCTACCATCCTTGGTAACTACCTGTCTTTGTGCCTTATCCATGTTTGTAGATACTACTCCATTCATGTCCCCCATCAAAATCAGATTGTAATCCAAATAATCCAATAAGGTCTCATGCAACTTTTTAAAGAATTCATAAATAGTTCATAAATAGTAAATAGTTTGCACCTAAATAAAACCTGTAAAAGACAGGTCAGAGACCTGCCTGGTTACTCGTGAGCAACCACCTTTGCCATCTGACAGGTACGGACTCCATTATGAATTGCTCCATAAGCATATGCCTGGACAGGAAAAGCTGTTCAGATCTAACATGATGGCTGTATTCTCTTAAAGAGAAGACTCGGACCACCAAGAGTTATTTGTAATAAATCATTTATGCATGCAGCGTTAGAAATGAGCCACAATGTTTTATAAACCTTGGTCTTTATTAGGGCTACATCAACAGAAAGAGGTGTTTGCCACTAGAAAACAAGTAGATGTGGAACAGACTTCCATCGGTGAGTGGTTGGCTTTGGTTTTTTACAAGGCAAATTGCAAAAAGAAGCTGCAGGTTGTATTATCATAGATGACTATGAATAGCCTAGTCTTGAATAAATGAGTTCACTAGACATTAGTCTTTTCTCAAAGCAGCAACAGAACTAGAACAGAAATGAGATATCTGCACAAAGCAATGTGGCAACAGCAAACATATCCTCCAAGCTGTTCTTCAAACTTCTATAGACCTCAAAAAATGTGAGCTGCAAAAACCTTAAAGCAAAATGAAGCTGAAACAGTACAACTGGACTATAAGGAGGCCTACTGGAAAAAAGTGAAATTGCTAACTGTCATATTTAAGTCATATATACTTTGTGTGTTCTTTGGAGTTCACTCATGTTTATGAAAGCCACATTAGACTGTGTTCAGGAACACCCATGTCTTCACATATAAAGTGGATGATACTCCTTTGGAGTGAGTTTCCTCCTTCAAATTGGGCAAAAGTTAGCATGCCTAAGAAAATTGCTGAGGCACTGACTACAGAAGATGTGGCCACATGTTGTTGACACTATAAGCCGTCCGCTTTGCACAATCTCTGCAAAGCTGTCTATGCAAATTCTTCAGCTATCTTTCGGGTCGAAGCAGATTCCTGTAGTAATTTTTCAATAGACTCTGTGTTGGTATTCACCTTCTGTCCCAAATTATTGATGCTTGTTGTATTCTGGTCAATTTTAACTGATGCTTCAGCTACTTGTTTATTTGTTTCAGCTACTTGTTTAGCTAAATTTTCCAAAGATTCATTAATTTTTCCAAGTGCCTGTGCCAAAACTTCTTCGGACGACATAACTTTTGGTTTAACCTGTAGAGGTGCAGCCCCTGGTATTCCAGATGGTCCAGATGTTGAAGCCCTTCGCTGCAATGCAGTATCTGTCCGATAGGGTCTGCCAGACCTAGTAGTTTTTTCCTGCGCCAACTCTAACTTTCCTCTTTCATCTGCCATAACACTCTCATGAGAATTCAAGGTCGATCCCACGGCTGGAAATTTGTTTTGGAATGGAAAATTCCTCTAGCCCAGTTGTTATTATAGCAATGTCAAGCCTCCTCTAGGGGGACACAGTAACAGCCAAAGCTTGCAACTTTTAAAAAAGAAAATAGTCCTTATAAGTCCCCCAATTCACATAAAAACAACAGTTTCAGTTGCACTTAATCAGTTACTTTAAAACCAGGAGAAGTTCAGAAACACTGTATCTCTTTTGCAGAGTTAGCTGTCAAAAGTCCTCTGCTTACCGATAGGCTTTCCACAGAGCGGCATTCCTTATCTCGGGGCAGTCCGTTCCCAGGTTTTAGGCGGTGGATTTTAGCTTCCTTTTCCCCTTTTTTTGCAGATAAATACAGTTCAAACCTTTCCCCCCTCCTCTCCTGCAATCCGGAGGGGAGATCGCTTTCCAGATGTTAAGATTTAAGTCTTTTTTCAAACGTCTTTCCGAGTTTCCACTTACAGTCTCTTTGCTTTGATCTATTTACAAGAAAGGAAGGCAGACTTCCTGTTTATACCTTCCCGCTTCGGTGCCAAATTAACTTGTTTTTTTCCCTTTAGATCCAATTTAATCCTACTCACGGGTAGTTGCTTTCGAAGTCAAATTGTCCCAGGAAAAAGTCAGCGCTCTCCGATAACGGCTATGCGGCTTCACTCCGCGGAAGAAGCAGTCGACTCTCAGCACCGCGCCGCTCACCCCGTCTCGCTCCGGAGCCCTTAAAAGGGTCCCTTCGCAACTTGGGGGGGCGCAAAAGGTGCCCGCCGAGTCCCCACGTTCACAGGCTTCGCCCGCCTGTGATTTTTAAAAGGCCCCCGCTTCGCCGCAGCGGTAGGACCCAATCCCGCGGAGCTGGTCCCTCAGAGACTCAGAGGGAATCCGCCATTATCGATGGCGCCAACCCGGAAGTCTCTCATTTCTTTGTTTCTTTAGTTGCCAGGCAAGGATCTTGCCTGGCTTATTTGCCCATTCAAAATTTTTATATTTCCAAAATTTGATTTGTTGGTCTACCTCCTGTTCTATAATTTTATTATATTCTACTCTCAGTAATTTAATTTCTTGATTTAATCTCTCTTTATTTTTGCTTGCATAGGCCAATTTTTCCTTCCTTTTAATTTCTTCTAAAAGCTCCCTTTTCTTTTTTTCTTTATTCTTATATGCTATTGAGTTTTGTTGTATGAAATATCCCCTAACAACTGCCTTCCCAGCATCCCACACTGTTTTAACATCTGTCCCTTTCCTCCAATTGTTTTCAAAATATTCCTTCATCAACTTTCTGGCTCCTTGTATTACTTTTTCGTTTTTTAATAAGAAAACATTCATTCTCCACCTTTTTTTCCCTTTCTCCTCTTTTCCTTTAAGAGTTAATGATACTGGATTGTGATCTGTAAGTGTTTTTGGCAATATTTCGGCATTCTCTGCTTCAATTGTCATATCCTTAGTAATCCATATACTGTCGATTCGACTATACAAATTTTTTGGTTCTGAGAAATATGTGAACTCCTTTTCAACAGGATGTTTATATCTCCATATATCCACTAAATCAAAAATCTTTACCATTTCCATAAAGCTTTTTGGCAACTTCCCTTCATTTCCCCCACTCTTCTTCTGCGATCTATCCAATTCTGGTTCCATTACTCCATTTAAATCCCCTAACACAATAATTCTCATATCTATATATTCCATTAATAATGATCTTACTTTAACATAGAATTCTGATTTTCTTTTATTTGATCCATAGATTCCCGCTACTACAATTGGTTCCCTTTCTAGTGATATTTTGACTATTACAATCCTCCCCTCTTTGTCTTCATATAACAATTCTGGTTCATATTTGCTTTTAACATACATTACAACCCCCCTCTTTTTTCTTACATCAGATGCGATGAATTCTTCCCCTAACTTTGGTTTTACCAATAGTCTTTTATGCTTAGTATTGATGTGGGTTTCTTGTAAACAAGCAAGGTCCCACTTCTGCCTCTCTAAGATACGTTCTATTTTCTGCCTCTTCCTCCTATTATTTAAACCATTTACGTTCCATGATAACAATTTAAATTTCATTCTTTATTAGTTAAAAAATTATAAAGTTAATGGAAAGAGTTTAAGTTATCTGCAGTGGTAAAGGAGAAGGGTTTTGTAATAGTTATTGGTCTGATTATTTACCACTGGCGTAGTTCTTTATCCTTCCACCCTTTGCTGAACTTTTTCTTCTTCTTCCGCCTCATCCGATAGCTCTCCCTTTCTTCCTTCCTCATTTCTTACTTCACTTTTCCCGCCTCCTAATTCTCCTCGATACTTCCTCCAAAACATATCTGCTTCCTCAAATGTCTCAAATCGTCTTCTTTTTCCTTTGAAGTTGAAGGAAATCCCCACTGGGTATTCCCATCTGAAAGATATTGATTTGGCCTTTAGTGCTTTTGTTAGAAATTGGAATTGCTGTCTCTTTTTTATCAGCCTAGGTGGGACTTCTCGTAAAATTATTATTTCCTTTCCATCTATGGTTAATTTGTTCTTACTCTTTACTTGGAGGATCTTATCTTTCATCCAATTCGATGTGAATACAGTGATGCAGTCTGCCGGCCATTTGTTCATTTTTGCTTTTCTTGAGTTCACTCTGAAGATTTTCTCTGTCTGTTCTATTATGTCTTTTTCCTGTAAATGTAGCCACTTTGCTAAAGTTTCAATCATCTTCTTCCAAATATCCTCCTTCTCCTCTTCTGGAACATTTCTGAATCTCAAGGTCTTCTCTTTAATCTGCATCTGTATCATTGCTAGCGCATCCCCAGTAGATTCCTAGATTGCTTTTTGTTCCTCCATCTCCTTTTTTCAATTTGTCCATTTCTTTTCCTTGTTCCCTTTGTTCTTTGCTAATTTTCTTCACCATCTCATCCATTTGTTGATTCTTATTCTTAATTTCTTGCACTTGCTTATCTGTCTCCTTCATTCCTTCTAGAACTTCTGTTAATTTTTCCTTTATTTCTTCATTTTCTTTTTCATTTTTTTTCATTGTGTTTTCTAATTTTTCCAATTTCCCATCAATAGTGTTGATTCTTTCTTCCAACTCTTTTCTCAATCCTCCCAAGTCCAGTTTCAAACTAATAATAAGCTCCCTCAAGTCCATTTCTTCAAGGCCTGAGTTTCTTCTTAATTGTTGCTGTTGACTTCCAGTTCCAGTCTGTTTTTTAATTGCATGAGACATTTTGCGTTCTCTTTTTCAACCACCAGATGTCCTTCTATTGTTCCAATTTTCCTTTGTTACTGCTTTTCCTACTTTGTCCACTGGGTGTCACTGTCTCTTTCACTATTTTGTCTTCCTCACTTCCTCCTTCTTGATGATTACTCAGTGTCTTCAGACCTGTGACACCATCTTATCTTATCTGTGAAATTCCCCTCCTTTCCACCACAGCGTTCCTTATTCCTTTGTCCTTATCTTTCCTTCAAGGACATTCACTTTCAAAGCAGCTGCTTTACTCCACCCAGCTCCAACAACAGGCAGCCTGCACCGCTTTGCACTTTGTAGTAAGTCCGTTTCAGATAGTGTGCTTTTCAAATAGTTCAATTGCAATCTGAGTGATTTCTTTACATTCTTTCCATATTTTTTTCTGTTCTTCTGTCTTCCCTTTACTTTTGTGGTAGCATTACTTCTCCTCCGCTATTTTTACTCTTTATTTTGTTTAGGGTTTACTCGCTCCGTGAGGGATTCCCCCTCCTGGGTTCCCTTTTTCCCCCTTGTCTTATTTCCTTTTAGGTTTTATTACTGCTGCTACCACTTTACGTTTATTTTGATATAGAAATAGAGATTTTACCATCTTGTCGCTGCTTCAGTGATGTGAGGCTTTTCACCGGTCTGTTTGATGTTCTTCTCTGTGCCTGGATTCCCCCCCACCTCAGCCGTTTTTCCTTCAGCAAGGGGTGCCGGGACTCCAAAAAGACACTGCCGAAGTTCCTTTGACTTGAGCTTCCTTCCAAGCCTTTTCAGGGGTCGTTTAGCCAAACGTTGCCCCTCACAGTACCGGTGTATGCCCCAACTTGCTTACTGCAGTCAGAGCTCACACTGTTGCAGCTGTGGTAAAAGCGGAAGTCTTGACTATATGAATTTTTATGTGCTTAAACTTTGAATAGACTTGGAAGTCTGATCTTTAAATAATAGACAAAATGATAAAAACTGTTATCACTCAAATGCTTGATATTGCCAGCTCTGCTTCAAAAACATCACAGTTTCACCTCTCACCTTTTAAAACCACAAATTGGGAGAGTTGAAAGGGACCCTGGGGTCATCTAGTCCAACCCTCCAAAATATTACCAAAGAGACACACACATTTAAGTACAGATGAACAACTGAGAAAGGAAAGGAAACACAGCAATGCTCCTATCATGCAAGCACACACATGTACTAAGCAAAAGAAAAATAAAAGTACCCAACTTTATACAGAACCCTTTTAGCAGATCTTGAAGCTAATTTGAGTGAGAATTTACTTCCTTAGACTAAAGAGTGCAAGTTCCTAGAGAAATGATCTTTTTTCCTAAGATAAAATACGGAGAGAATCTTTATAAAGCATCACGTTAATTCAATTGATATAACCACTCACAAATAATAAAACATCCATAAATTTGATTTATAAGGAATACAAAAGTGAACAGTTTTTCCTGAACTTGCATAGGAATAGTAAGCCTAATTAGGATTTTTAAAATTACCACACATAGGAAATTGAGATGCAGGGTACCTTTAGCAAAGATTGTTAAAGGAAGCTTACTCGAGAGTAAATTTACCTGGCACAGAGGTAAGAAGGGGGGAAGCTTTTACCTTTTAATAACAATTTTCTTAGAAGGAACACCATATTTTCATAGACATATGCTTAGTGAAATACATACAAGGAGGAAGACTCTTTTGAGCCTCTCTCAAATAACAAACATTTGCACACTTCATTCTCATTTTTGTCTTGTTTAAGATTGATAAGGCCCAACATGGCTTTCTTAGATTTAAATTTTTGAAGCAAGCTTGCATTTTTATTTTAGATGGCACATTTAAGATAAGCAGCTGCTGGATGTCACCTAAGGCCAATTTAAACACAGGAAGGCATATGCTTAGTTGATCAGGTCCAACATGGTTTCTTTAAACTAAAATTTTGAAGCAAGCTTGCAGTTTAAACTATGCACACTTAAGAAAGGCAGTCTGTGGATGTTGTGGCCAATTTTAAACACAAACCCCTTAAGCATTTCTAAAATGACAGAGACAGAAGGAACAGACTCACATACACTTAACAGACAACACACATAACAGACATGTAACGTATAAACATATATATTTTCATCCTTTAGTTGGTTATTGTAAGGAGTTGGCTCACTTCCTGTTGTTTCATTAAGCAAAGTTAGTAGGAAGGTTTTATGAGCCTCCTTGCCTCTTCAAACACCACCAGTTAATCAAACTGGCAGGGCTCACAATGCTTGGTTGACTGGGTACCCCTTTATATATGCATGCGTTGCTGTTGTTTTTTCGTGTCTGGGATAGAGAAGGGAGAAAGAAAGGGGTCCGTAAGGGTTTGGGGTAACTTGTATAGGGGTTTTCCTATGATTCTTCTATTTCTTGTTGCTTGGCAACTCCCTAGAGGTTTATCGAGCCCTAGCTATCTGGTTACCTCCCCAGACCTTTGGCACTCGTTCCTTTCCTTATTTTCCTGAGCCCTAGCTATCTGGTTACCTCCTCAGACCTTTGGCACTCGTTTTTCCTATTCCAAATCTTGGGGTGCTTTCCCACTCTGCCAAATCCTGCCCAGTTCCTCCCAGGCTATCCCTCCTGGCAACCTCCTACCTATCGTCACAATCTTAGGAAAAGGGACCCTACTGGACGCCCGCACCGCGCGGTGCCAGATCGAGCGATCCCTGGATAGAGGGGGTTTTTTTGAACCGGAAAAACCCCCCTTGCTTTCAGAAGCAGGCTCATGCACGATACACGTGTTAAATGGCTCCGACTGGGGCGGCTGGGATTTGAGATAGAAAGAAAGACCCCTTCCGGCCCCCTTGCCGGGCGCTTGGGAAGTTTGGAAAGAGAGCTCCAACCCCTTGCTTTCAATTGAGATGCCCGTTGCGGTGAGGCGGGTTTTAGGCCAGTTCTCTCCCTCTTACTTTCAGGCTCTCAGTTGGTGCGGCTGGCTGGAGAATTTAAGCTAAAGGGATAGAGCTCAGAACCCCCCTTTCGGGTTGAGCAGCAGTCCACGGTCTCTCTCACTAAACGGACCAAAAGAAAGGCAAGAAAGAACGATAGACAAGAGGGCAGAGAATTCAGTTGCCAGGAGACCACCACCCCCTTTCCCACCAGTGCACTGGATTTTTCCTTATACTCACGCGTCTTCTGTTGTGATCCCGGGATTGATGAATAAGTCGGCTGGATCTTGCCTTTGCTCCCTGGCTGGGTCCCTCGAGGCTAGCAGATTACTGCCCCTGAAGATGGCCGGGGGTCCAAAGGATCTTCCCAGGCAAAATGGCCCGGTGCCGGCTGAAGATTTCAGGGCCCCCAGTCAGCAACACGGGAGAACCGTGAGCCCCACGTTCGGGCGCCAAATGTTAAGGAAAAATCTGGGTGTGAGGCTGCTCAGTCACCCAGCTCGTCGGGTAGAGCCCACGGGTCCCTGTGGAATAAAGGAAGGAGTCCAGCCAACCGGAGCAAATAGCTGTAGACCAAAGTTTATTGCGCAATAGGTTCAAAGAGCAAATTTTGAACCCCGAGGATGGGGTGACAAAGACTTTTAAAACTTTCCCACCACATCCCAGAATACAGTTTGAAGGGGAGGGGTTAACCTTGGCAAACATGTCCAGACAAGTCCTTGGTACAAGATTAGCATAAGCAGACATGGCCTTCAACACCTTAGGACATGTTTTCCACCAGATTTTGATAAACATCAGTTTGCCTATAGGAGAAATAGGTCAACAGCCTTTCACCTTGCAGCGAGTCATCTGGAGAGACTGGGGAATTATGTTACAATGTTGTTTATTGATTATAGCTCGGCTTTTAATACCATCCTTCCAGACATTCTTATCAAAAAGCTGATGGAACTAGACCTTTCTTCTACCATCTGTGACTGGATTAAAGACTTTCTGAGGGATAGGGTTAGGGTTACAAACAGTAAGGATTGGGCCTGTTACATCTACCTCCCTGAAGCTTAGCACTGGCACCTCACAGGGATGTGTGCTAAGTCCCTACCTGTACTCGTTGTATACATATGACAGTATTTCACCTGATTAATCTACTGCAATTATTAAGTTTGCAGCTGATACTGCCATAATGGGTCTAATTACAGGTGGAGATGAATCAGTGTACGGGGGGAGGTTCAAAAAGTATCTACATGGTGCCTAGAGAATAACCTGCACCTAAATGTGGACAAGAATCCCGTAAAAGAAATGGAGTGGCCCTCATAGTCAACAAAAGAGTGGCGAAAGCTGTACTGGGATGCAATCTCAAAAATGATAGAATGATCTCGATACAAATCCAAGGCAGACCTTTTAACATCACAGTAATCCAAGTTTATGCACCAACCACTGGTGCTGAAGAAACTGAAATTGACCAATTCTATGAAGACTTACAACACCTTCTAGAAATGACACCAAAGAAAGATGTTCTTCTCATTATAGAGGATTGGAATGCTAAAGTAGGGAGTCAAGAGATAAAAGGAACAACTGGCAGGTTTGGCCTTGGAGTTCAAAACAAAGCAGGGCAAAGGCTAATAGAGTTCTGCCAAGAGAACAAGCTGGTCATCACAAACACTCTTTTCCAACAGCACAAGAGACAACTCTACACATGGACATCACCAGATGGGCAGCATCGAAATCAGATTGATTATATTCTCTGCAGCCAAAGATGGAGAAGCTCTATACAGTCAGCAGAAACAAGACCTGGAGCTGACTGTGGCTCAGATCATCAGCTTCTTATGGCAAAATTCAAGCTTAAACTGAAGAAAGTAGGAAAAACCACTGGGCCGGTAAGATACAATCTAAGTTAAATCCCTTATGAATACACAGTGGAAGTGAGGAACAGGTTTAAGGATTTAGATTTGGTGGACAGAGTGCCTGAAGAACTATGGATGGAGGCTCGTAACATTATACAGGAGGCAGCAACGAAAACCATCCCAATGAAAAGGAAATGCAAGAAAGTGAAGTGGCTGTCCAATGAGGCCTTACAAATAGTGGGGGAGAGAAGGCAAGCAAAATGTGAGGGAGATAGTGAAAGATACAGGAAATTGAGTGCAGATTTCCAAAAAATAGCAAGAAGAGACAAGAAGGCCTTCTTAAACGAGCAATGCAAAGAAATAGAGGAAAACAATAGAATGGGAAAAACCAGAGATCTGTTCAAGAAAATTGGAGATATGAAAGGAACATTTTGTACAAAGATTACCATAATAAAGGACAAAAGTGGTAAGGACCTAACAGAAGCAGAAGACATCAAGAAGAGGTGGCAAGAATACACAGAGGAATTGTACCAGAAAGATATGGATGTCTCGTACACCCCAGGTAGTGTGGTTGCTGACCTTGAGCCAGACATCCTGGAGAGTGAAGTCAAATGGGCCTTAGAAAGCACTGCAAATAACAAGGCCAGTGGAAGTGATGGTATTCCAGCTGAACTATTTAAAATTTTAAAAGATGATGCTGTTAAGGTGCTACACTCAATATGCTAGCAAATTTGGAAAACTCAGCAGTGACACAACTAAACGACTAAACAACAAGAACAACAAATATAAGCAAGACAAAGGAGATGGTGTTGGAGTTTCGGAGGAAGAGAGGGGAACTAGCCCCATTGTGTATGGGGGGGGGAGGGTTGTGTAGAGCGAGTCTCTTCCTTTAAATTCCTGGGAGTTTACCTTAGTGAAGACCTCACTTGGAAAAACAGTATAACTCAAGTGGTTAGGAAGGTCCAACAGAGACTACATTTCCTCAGGGTCTTGCGAAAGAACAATGTTAAACAACAATTGATGACCTCCTTTTACTGGTCCAAAATAGAAAGTGTCCTCTCATATTGTATCAGTGTGTGGTATGTTGGCTTGACAGCCATGGACAGAAAGTCTCTACAGAGGGTGGTGAACACAGCACATGATATCATGGGCTGTCCCCTGAGCCCGCTAGATGACATCGCAAGGGATCGTTGCCTTAGGAGAGCGAGAAAAATTCTCAGGGATGACTCACACCCTGGCCAGCACCTCTTTAATCATCTACCCTTGGGCAGGAGATATAGAAGTAAAATCAGCTGTACCAACAGGCTAAAAAACAGTTTCTATCTGTGGGCTGTTAGACTGCTGAACGGAAAATAATATAGTGTAACTGACTTTCGGGGTTGGTGTGTTGTGCGACAAGCACACAGAGTGCAATGAGATTGAGGGTTTTTGTGTGGAGGCTCGGTTAATTTCATTGTACACAGGTTGTACATTGACAATAAAGGTATTATTATTATTACTACATATTTTATTATCTATTTTTTATTTTTAGGTGTTTTATTTTACTGTTATGCATTTTATTATTTATTTTTCGTTTTATGTATTTTCTTATGCAATAGAAGGGACACCCAGAGTCATCTAGTCCAAGCCTCTGCAATGCAGGAATCTCCATACAAAAGGGACACCCAGGGTCATCCAGACCAACCCCCCCCAAAGCAGGCATCTCAGTATAGAAAGATCTAATCCACCTCACCCCCCCCCCAATGAATCAGATCAGATAATGTTGGAGTGCGGACCTCAAACCCGCCACCTCCATCCTCTCTCCTGGGAAGAAGAACATGCCGTTCTCTTCCCCTCCTCTCCTGATCCAAATTTCTATTTATTTCTATTTCTCCCTTGGACTCCCAGTTCCCAGCTGGCCGGCATGTCAGGACATGAACCCGGGGCGGGAATCTCAACATCAAAGCATGAAGCTGGAAGAGGCACCCAGGGTCATCCAGTCCAACCCCCTGCCCTGCAATTGTGCATTTTAATTTTTATGTATTTTATTATGTATTTTTATTTTTATGTCTTTTCTTATGTAATAGAAGGGATATGCAGGGTCATCCAGTCCAACTCCCTTCTGACGCTGCAATCCTATGATGTCTTCTGTCTTCCCCGGTTTTACACAAAGGCTCAACCTTGCTGATACCACCTTCCTATTGACCAACCCGGCGAATTCACTTCTGGAATCATGACTGAATAATAATAATAATAATAATAATAATAATAATAATACTAATAATAATACTAATAATATTTTTTATACCTCGCCTATCTGGCTGGGTTTCCCCCTCCTTGAGCCCAACTATTCTATGATTTCATGATGCTTTGCTTGGGGTTGGACTAGATGACCCCTGGGACCCTCTGATTCCACATTCCCGTTCCTCGGGGGATCTTCCAGCTGCTTCTGGGCCCCCAACGTGCGGAGACACGTGTGGTAAGGCACGCCCAGACACACTCACACGACACGTGTTGGCTCGCACGCTTCCTATTGTTCCGGGGAAGTGTCCTCCCAGCCACAGCCGAGGAGGCAGAACCGAAAAGAAGGATGGGACCATCAGTGGTGGTCATCCAGCCCCAAGCCACGTCTCTCAGCTCCAGCACCCAGGACAGCTGGTCCTGGTCTGGGGTGCCACCGAATGCCCCCCCTCGCCTCCCTAACAACACCCACCTGCGGAAGAACAGCAGGATGGAGAGGAGGGTCCTGTCGGCGGGCCGGTAGAGGTTCTTCTGGCAGACCAGCTGCACCAAGGCTTGGTTGGTGGTGATCATGGTGAGGTTGCCCCTGGGGCTACACTGGTAGCCCTGCCATGGGCTCTCCTCCTCGGGGCTGGTCAAGGGCTCCACTCCTCCTCAGAGGAGAAGGTCAACATGGCGCTGGGCAGGACTCAGCAGAGGTGAGGAACCACCAGTGGAGATAGCAGTGGTGGCCCACCACGGTCCAGGAGAACGGGTCCCGCTGCTCCTAGCTAAGCCCCCGGCCAGAAGGAGCCAACCAGTATATCTCAGAGGGTTCCTGAAGACCTGGCCACCACTAACCCTGCCAAGATGTTCACCACCAAGCTCTTCCTCTTGCCCCAGCTGCCCCCAACCAGGAAAGGACTCTTCTGAGCCAGGAGGACCCAACCAGTAAATCTTGGAGGGTTCCCTGAAGACCTGGCCGCGTCCAACGCTACTGAGATGTCACCACCAAGCTCTTCCTCTTGCCCGAGCAGTCCAGCAGCTGCTCCTGAGCAGGACAGGTCTCCTCTGAGCCAGAAGAACCCAGCGATCTCCTGGGCGCGGCCAACTCTGCCCAGATCTCCGAGGTGCGCCCGCTTCCCATGCCACTCCAAACCAGCCAACCCGCTGTCTCCGTGGTTCGGGAGCTAACTCCTCCTTGGCACACCCCCAACCCGTCGGAGATGCCACCACCAAGCCTGCGCCCGAGCTGTCCAACAGTTGTCCCTCAGTGGCATCCAGCCAGATCTCTAGATGGTGGCGCTGCCCACTTCGAGATAGCTCGCTGGGGGAGGCGGCCCATGGGGCGGAGACGAGCACACAGGTCGGGTTGGAAAGGGGAGGACCCGGAGGAGCCACCAGTAGCGCCACCAGTAGCACAACCGCCGCACCGCCCAGAGGCAGGCAAGGCAGGCAAGACTTGGTGGTAGTGGGGGCATCTTGGCAGGGTTGGGTGCGCCGGGGAGGTCGCCCTGAAGCCCTCGAGATAGACACTAGTGCCAGGGAGGTCGCTATGGAGCCTCCAAGATAGCCAGATAGGCGGGGTATAAATAATAAAATCATGATGATGATGATGGCCATCAAAGCTCTCCTTGCAAATCTCCAAGGAAGGAGAGGATAGAATGGGAGAGTTGAAAAAGACCCCGAGGGACAGGCGAGACATTTATCCAAGAAGCCTAGAAATATCGGTGGCAGACGGTCCGTGGATAGTGAGATGCAGCGGGTTGAATTATTATTATTATTATTATTATTAGTGCTTTCCCCCCCCCTAAAAAAAACCCGTTTAGGGCTACTCTCCTTTTCCTACTCCTATTGAAATACTGCCCCTCGATTCGCAAAATGTTTAGGGGTATGCGTCCCCCCAGAAAAAAAACTACTTCTTCGTCTTCTTCTTCTAAAATGCACATTTAAAACGGCACAATTGACAAGAGAATAAAATGTTATCCTAAGCATGACCCATGGGATCCCTGCAACTCGTTAGTACGATCCAGTCTTCCAGGGAAGCCTCTGAGCGCGTGCAGAGCACCGTTCCCAAGGTCGACTGCGCTGGGCCATGGAGGCTCCTTCCTCCAAAAGGAGGACCTTTGAAGGGAAGGAAGAGGGGGGTGCAGAAGGAGGTTGGGGTAGATGGCTGAAGGGGCTTTGCCTGGGCAGGGCCTTCTGCACATGCTTAGGGTCGCCCTCGCTTCCTATCATCTCCGGTAAAAAGACTCTGGCAGGCGAGGAAGTGAGGGCAAAAGGAGCCATGGAAGTTGACGGGCGAAGCCGGCCCGGCCATCTTGGACGAGGGCAGGCGGAGCGCCATTAAAGCGCGGCGGAAGCGAAAGGGCCTGAGGACGGAAGTGGAGGCTTAGGGGAGGGACTGAGGGCGGAAGTGGCTGCGGAAATGGGGCAGTGAAGGCGCCGCCGCCATGTTTGACGAGGGCAAAATCGCTCTTTTAAACAAAAGTGTTTTTCCCTTAGGAGAGGAATTTAGGTCGTTTACATTTAAAATCTGTTGTCATTTTCTGCAACAAAAGTGTCCCGCCCCCACAGTAAGTATGTTTAGCATTAGAGTAGCAGATGCAAACCCTATTTTATTCCTGTATTCACGATGCTTTAAGTCAGTTTTAAAAATATGCTAAACCTCATATGCTCAGAATTTTTTAATTTATTTTTTAATATATATATATTTTAACATTTTTAAAATCTATTTTTTAAGGGTTAGCATGTAACAACCTGTTTTTATTTTATTTTTAGTATTTCTACATGAGAATCATAGAACTCCTGCTGAAAGATGGCCACACCCAATTCTATCTATAAAATCTTTTTTTATATATTGCCTTGCAGGGGGTCAGAGTGGACGACCCTCGGGGGTCCCACAATCATGAAAAACGGGTCCAGACTGCATACAACTCCACATTCTTGCTTTTGACTTTCCCCCCAACAAAAATATGAAATTCATTTAAAATTCAGCTGATGAGGTCACTAATGAAGCATTGATTTGTGAGCCGCCCTGAGACCTCCGAGTATATAAATTCTAATGAATATTATTATTATTATTATTATTATTGCAAGGCAGAGTCTTTATGCAAAAAAAGGGATTTCAGTTGATGGGATTTAAATCAAACCTGCCCTGCTCACCCTCATTTCATTGTTATCGGTGTATGTCTTCCGGGTTGGTCAAGATGAAGGGGATGCCAGCAAGGCTGAATATTTGCGTACAAAGGGAAGAAATCGGTGTTGGAAGGGGGGTTGGTCTGGATGACCCTGGGTGTCCCTTCCAACTCCATGCTTCAATGTTGAGATTCCTGAGATTCCTGCCCCGGGTTCATGTCCTGGCGTCAGTCATAAAAGACGTAAGAACAATAATACATTCTGAAACACATAATCAAAAGAAATGCACGATAAAATACATTTTTTAAAACATGAAATACATAAAAGAATAAAATATATATAATAAAACACGTAAAAAGAATATGTTCTAAAATAGGGGATGCCAGCAAGGCTGAGGGGGAAGGAACCGTCGCCTTGCAACATCGGAAGTGGGGTTGGTCTGGATGACCCTCAGGGCTCCCTTCCTTCTCCCCACAATGCCTCTCCTTGTTTGCTGAGGGACAAAGACCTCTCTGCCCTCCTGCTGGAGGATCTATGGTCCTCTTTGTTCGGATTTTCTCCATTCTCCATTGTTGGGAATCGACAAAGAGGGTCTTGTTTTTCACCCTGGGTGGCTCTGCCAGCCGGCTCCTCTCCGCACTGGCCCTGCCAGGCGGCCCCCAAATCCTGAAGGAAGCCATAGAGGGCCAAAGGCATCCCTCGCGACACCTGCTGGGGGAACTGGGCCAAACTGGGGAGGATGGAAGGATAGGATATAGAAGAATAGAATCATTTTCTTCTTACGGTGAGTCCGTAAGTAACTGTGGAGGCCAATTCTGGATCCGCATGTCCTTCCACAGTGGGGTTTCCCGGTGAAGGTTTCTGCCTCTTAGCCCATTTCTCCTTTGCGTCCCGAGTTCAAGTGTCTCCAAAGCCCAGGACACCTTTGGTCAAGGCAGTTCTCCAATAGAAGAATATACCGTACTGGCCCGGATATAAGCCCTATTTTTCTTGGAGAAAGTCCAGATCCTTCAAGTATCCCTATTTCCCAGGGACGTCTCTGATTTAAAGAAGCCATCCCAGTTTCCGATCACCTTCCGATTGACAAATCCTTTTCTTTTTTACACAAAGACTCAGCCTTGCTGGTATCACCTTCCTATGGACCAATCTGGCAAATTTATTTCTGGAATAGTAACTGATTTGCTTCTGCTCTTAGGAAGACATAGACCTATCACAATGAAATTGTGGTGAGCAGGGCAGAATCTCCCATGTTTTTCTAGAAAACCAGGTGTCCCCTATCTTAGATCTGGTAACTCCTCCCTCAGTGCAGACCCTGACCTTCCTCCTCCTTGAAATTCACTTGGTGAGACTGATATGAAGCTGGCGGTCCACCAAGACCCAGACCCAGATGTCCACCACCCTTCTATTGCTCCAACTGATTTTCCCTAAATGCAGAACCTGACCTTTGTCCCTCTTGAAATCCATTGGGTTGGACTCAGGTGAAGATGAGGTCCACCAAGACCCTGAGAACCTTCTCCCATATCCTGGTGGCCATCTGGTGGTCCACCAAGACCCTGAGGTCCACCATCGTTCTATTGGTCCACCTGATTCTCCATAAAGGCACAACCTGACCTCTTGAAATCCTTTGGGTTGGACTCAGGTGAAGATGGGGGGGGGGGGAGGTCTACCAAGACCCTGAGATCCTTCTCCTATGCCCTGCTAACAAAAGTTGGTGGTCCACAGAGACCATGAGCCACGTTCCTACAGCCTGAGCTCAGAGCTTTCCACCAAAGCTGGAAGCTCCCACAGATCTTAGGACTTTCCATCAAGCAGATCGTGTCCATCTCAGAGTTAACAGGGAGGAGAAGGAGCAGGAGGAGACAGGGCCGGCTTCTCCTTTAAGGGGCATGGCTCTACACAACAGAACCCTTTTTCTTTGGAGGATCTGAGGGAGCAGAGAGAAATCCAGTGAAGTGAGGAGGAGGAAGAGGAGGAGGAGAAGAGGAGAAGACGACGACTGGGTTGTCCTAGCTGAAGAAGAGAACAGTTGCGACTTCACCTGAACCCCAAGACGATGGGTGAGTTGGACCAGGGGAAAACTTCTCAGTATCTCCATCACCCATTAATTTGGCCAAGGTGGATCTCAGGGATTTGGGAAGCCATCCCGGGTTCCGATCCCACCCTGGACTGTACCACTTGTCCTAACACCTTTGAAATGTGACGTGTTTCTGGGGACATCAGGGTGGGAAAGAGGACCTCCCTATTTTCATTGGAGACATATTGGGGGGCTGGAAGAAGGGGGTCTCTATCTTCATTTTATGGGGTAGAAGAGGAGGTCTCTATTTTCATTTTACGGTGTAGAAGAGGAGGTCTCTATTTTCATTTTAGGGGAGGTCTGTATTTTCCTTTTAGGGGATAGTAGAGGAGGTCTCTATTTTCATTTTAGGGGGTAGAAGAGGAGGTCTCTATTTTCATTTTAGGGGATAGAAGAGGAGGTCTGTATTCTCACAAGGGAAATATTTGGGGGACAGAATAGGATGTTCCTATTCTCATTTTAGGGGATAGAATAGCAAGTCTGCGTTTTCACAAGAGAAATGCTGGAGGGATAGAATCGGGTGTTCTTATTTTCATTTTAGGGAGTAGAAGAGGAGGTCTGTATTTTCACAAGAGAAATATTGGGTTGGTGGGCTAGATCCCTCCAGCTCCTCACCTCCCTTTCACCACGACCGGGCCAGGTAGGTCTCGGCCAAGAAGCGAGGGGATTCGAACCCAGGACTTTAACTGCTACACCGCCAGAGAGATGGTAACTATAGCCAACCGGAGGGAATGGGACCCAGGAGATTGGCTCGGCAGTCGGAAGGGACCCTGAGATTCATCCAGGCCTGGAAAAAACCCGGAAAAAATGGGGGGGGTGACCCTGTTTCCCCCCGGAAAAATTGAAGGCGAAAAAAAGGGTGTGGAATATTCAAACTCTATCAAACTATTTTTTATTTCCAATTTTCCTGGTTTTATCCTAGGCCTTCCCATATCTAGGCAGGACTAATCTGTGCCATATATACCGAATAAAAAACGATGTTCCTGTGAAATAAAACTGTCCATTAATGGGCCCCTGAAATTCCTAACAATTTCACACCATCTGAATCCAATTTCCCATGTTTCTTTTTGCAAAACTGCCCTGACATTCCTAGGTCAGGCTGGATGACCACTGGGGGTTCCTTTCAGCTCTGGTTTCCGTACCAACCGGGGACGCTCTCCTGGAGGTGCCATGAAGGAGGGCATTGTTTCGAACTTGCAGCCCATCCCTTATTGTCCATTGTCTTCAGGACAATGGGAGCCTTTTTATCTCTCCGCTTTGCTCTGTTCCACATTCCCTCCATCCATCCCACCCCCGAGATGAAGAGGCGAGGAATGGTCCGGTTAGAGTCCTGGGAAGAGGGCCCCGGGTTCAAATCCCCGAGACCTTCCTGGCAGGATGAAAATAGAGACCCCCAATTCTGTCCCCTAAAATGAAAACAGAGACCTCCTATTCCATCCCCTAAAATGAAAATGGAGACCTCCTATTCCATATTTTTATTTTAGGGAATTTCGTTTCCCATAATTCCTGGCAGGAATTAAAAAAAGTTTAAGAGAATCTTTATGGAGAGTTGCCGCCAATATTTTAATCGCAAAAGGTGGGAAGGGAGAGGATATCACAATCAAATCCGACTGGCAAAATCAATTAAATCAATTAAATCAATTTAAATAAATAAAGAAAGAGAGGATGTCGAACTAGTGAGACTATCAGCAAGGTGACAGACGAAAAATTTACCAGATAATGGGAAATACACAGAGTCTACGTAAAAGAACATGGTCAAAATATCAGGTTTCGACAGTTTCTGTGTGTAAAAAGGAGAACCTTATCAAATTTAAAGTCAGTGAAGTAATGGGGAGGAAATAAAGTTGTGCGTATTTAAAGAACCTAATTCAGGAACAAAATGGAAAGATCGGAGGTGTTGTAAACAAAAATATGCCCTTTTCCCTTATGGGGTATCTAAGAGCCCATATAGAGTCCTTACATAGGTTCCCTATTGGTAGGAGAAAATAACAGAGGACAACCAGAGAATATTGAGAAGCAAAGCAGCTAGTAAGCTTGATCTTTATTGATCTGTTGCAACAGGGTGCTCCCTTCACTCGCAGGAAAGGAGGAGGACCCAAAAAAATGCTGTGCAAGGGCTTATAAAGACTTTTGAAATTCCCATCCTGTAGATCAAGACCACCCCAGAAACATTATACATACATCACAGAAGGGGTGTAACCTAAGACAGCCCCTCAGATACATCACAGAAAAGGTGGTCTTAAAACAGAAATTTCAATATTGTTTTTCTCTTATCCTTGTTTATTTCCTGTCTGGCAGGTTACTTGATTGGATTGCCTGCGGAGCCTGGCCAGTCTTTTATAGTGATAAATAGTTCCTGGGCCAGGTCACAGGCTCACACCCTTATTCAAACAGACATACCCTTAAGACAGGATTTGTGAAGGAAGAGACAATGGGGAGGCTTTTCCATTTTGACCATGCAGAGAAACATTTGCTCAGTTTAGGGGAAAAAATGGCTTCAGGTCAGTCTTCCTGTGCTTGATCTATGTACGTGCAGTTATGAACATTACCATATATCTAGACCTCAAAATTCCTATCACATTATCCCCCCTTTGGGGCTAGAATTTTTCTTAAAAAATTTTGCCCCACAAATAATAACATCGTATGTTGTAAATGGATGCCTTTGTGTAAATATATCATATAGTGGTCTATGCTTTACATTTAGCAGGAAGGTCCACTACTGACTGAAAAATGCAGTTTGCTTTTTAGCTCCGTCGTTTTTGTGTGTGTGTTCTCAGGTGTCAAGATAGCTCTTCTGCGATCTCACACTGGCATAGTGGTACAGCAACACATCCTGGTGAATCCCCTCGGGGCTTTCATATCAACTATGTCGCCTGGCATTCACCATAGCTGGCACAGGTTTGGGCATGTCATGAGAGAGATGTCTTTGCCTTGGCAATGGGATTTTATTATTATAGGCTCTGGTCTTGCACTCATGGGAAGTTGCTCACTTGCTCTTGAAGGACCAAAAAGCTAATTGCAGCCTGGATACACTTGCCCAATTCAAACTGAGTCCAATTTGAATTTATATATGCCCATGGTTTTCAACTTTTCAAACCAATCTGTTAAAACAAAACCATTCTTAAAAGGGCACTTGTCCAAATTAGTTAATTTAACTCTTTAAGGGATCATTCCTTCTAAATCAAGGCATATACACTTTTCTTGTTATCTGGGCTTTCATGGATCCTGAAGCTTCTCCTTGGTCAGTCTTCCTGTGCTTGATCTATGTACGTGCAGTTATGAACATTACCATATATCTAGACCTCAAAATTCCTATCACAGAGGTCATGCTAATTAATGTACAAAACAAGTATCCATTCAGAAACGAAGGATTTTAACATTTCTTGATTACAGTGGTACCTCAGGTTACATACGCTTCAGGTTACAGACTCCGCTAACCCAGAAATAGTACCTCGGGTTAAGAACTTTGCTTCAGGATGAGAACAAAAATCGCACAGCAGCAGCGGGAGGCCCCATTAGCTAAAGTGGTACCTCAGGTTCAGAACAGTTTCAGGTTAAGAACGGACCTCCGGAACGAATTAAGTATGTAACCAGAGGTACCATTGTATTTCTCTTGTACAGTTTTATAACGAAGAAAGCGTTTTTTAAAAAAATCATTTTAGGGGATAGAATAGGAGGTCTCTATTTTCATTTTAGGGGATAGAAAAGGAGGTCTCTATTTTCATTTTAGGGGCTGGAATAGGAGATCTCTATTTTCATTTTAGGGGACGGACTAGGAAGTTTCTATTTTCATTCTAGGGGATGGAACAGGTGGTCTCTATTTTCATTTTAGAGGATAGAACAGGAGCTCTGTCTTTTCACCAGAGAAATATTGGGGGGATAGAATTGGGCAGGTCCCTATTTTCACCCTGCCATGTAGGTCTCAGGGATTTGAACCCGGGGCCCTCTTCCCAGGACTCTAACCGGACCATTCCTCACCATCCTTGGGGTGGGATGTGGGGGCAACGTGGGATGGAGATATCAAGGCTCCATTGTCCCAAAGACAATGGACAATTGAGGATGAGCTGCGAGTTCGAATCCAGACCTGACACTGTTTCTGGCATCTCACAGCTGCTTGTTGCCAGCAGAGATTAAGCAGAACACTGGACCAATTGACCGTCGGGGTCAAATCCAGATTTCTGCTCCTATTTTGAAATTCCTGCCTTGTCAAGGGGTCCGATTTGACAACCCTTGGGGGGGGGTCTCAGCATTCGGGGAAACCCAGCCAGATGGGTGGGGTATAAATAACAAATTATTATTATTATTATTATTATTATTATTATTATTGGAGAGGAAGGAGCCGTGGGGAGGCCTGCCTGTCCTGCTGACCCTTGTATTTTTCACAATGTAGATAATGTTAGCAGCGGGCCCGAACCCCAACCGCGGCTCCGCAAAACTCGAACCCGGATACAGTACCCCAAGCCGGTTCTCCAGGTAGTCATCTGAAGCCTGAGATACCCAGGGCCTGCTTAGCAGGGCTGGGTTGCCTTCCGATGCGAGGCCACGTTGAGATTCCCACCTTTCCGTGGTGGGACTGAGTAATAATAATAATAATAATAATATCGTTCAACAACATCAGTTAACATTGACACATATGCTATCATGTTATTGTTTTAATGAAATAAATGGTTTAAATGGTTATGATGGTTTTTCTCCTTCCAATCAAGTCCAGCAGAAAAGTGGTCCCAATAGAAACGTCTTAAACCTCACCAGAATTTCATCATTATCGGTCTATGTATTTCTAATAATGGAACCAAATCAGCCATTTTTTATGTATGTGTGAAAACGAATTTATGATTCCCAAAAAGAAACCTTCCTCTGGTGGTCAATATTCAGAGGATGGCAGCAAGGCCAAGTCTTACTGACTAGCGATTTAAATTGTGATTTAAATCGTGACTGAAACTGATTTGATTTCAAATCAAATCCACCCCACTGGGAAGCAAGTTTAAAAGACTTTCCTTACTGATCCCAAGGTCCGGCAAATGCGTTTCAGGGCCAAATTGAGGTTTGATGCGGCTCTCAGCTCCTGAAGGTAATGGGGCCATTTCTATGTCCAGCTGTCCTTTGTCCACAACAAATTGCAGTTGTTTTTTTGTGTTGAATATACTGAATATATGCTATATGGTCATTGATGGACCTCATAGGTCTCTAAATCCATTTCCACATGTTGCCAGGCAACCAGTCCATGCAGAATGTCGGCACCCTATATATAGAAAGGAGGTGTCAGCGAAGCTCAGATGCTGACAGGAGGAGGAGAAGCAGGCACAGAGAGAGGACAGTTAACAGCAGAAAGCAGAGAGGAGGGGGAGAGCAACTGTAATCTGAGCTCTGGCCAAAGGGACAGACAGATGTGTGAGAACTCTGATAGTGGGCAAGATGTTGGAATGCATGGAATGCAGGAAACACTCTCTGCCAAATCTTGTAGGATACCGGAAGAGAAGGTGGGGGCTTACGTGCTGGGGAAGGGGGAAGAGCTCAGTCCGGGCAACTCCATCTTCTGGGGAGGAGGATGAGTAAAAGAGCCCCGTCCTAGTTTGTTGTTTTTGCAATAAATCTGAAATAATTAACAGCCAGAGTTGTCTACTGTCTGTGGGAGAGACCAAGCTGTAACAGGAGGAAACCAGGGATATTTTAGGGAGCAGGCAGGGCCCATGACTTACATTACAGGAGCCAACACAACACAACACACTGTTGCTGCATGTCGGTTTTATTTTATTTGCTTTTTATTTTCTGTTCTGGAAATGTACATCCAGGGTTTTTTCCCCTTTTATATTTTTGGGGGCCCCCAAGAGAGGGGGGCCCCTAAGCTACGGCTTGTTGAGCTTAGATGTAAATGCGGCACTGGTGCCACCTGTGATTCGACGCCAAGATTGCTGCCTGACCGGGGGCTGGACTGCATGACCCTTGGGGTTAGGGATAGTGATAGGGGTTAGGGTTAGGGATTAGGTGTAGTAGTTAGGGTTAGGGACAGTGGTTTAGGATAGGGAAAGGAGATAGGGATGGGGGTTAGGGATAGGGATCGGGGTTAGGGATAGTGGTTAGGGATAGTGGTTAATGATCGGGGTTAGGGAAAGGGTTTAGAATAAGGATAGGGTTTAGAATAAGGATAGGGGTTAGGGATGGGGTGAGCGATAGGGGTTAGGCAACTCTTCCTCAAGAGGTTTCTATCCTTCCCTCCTTCCTTTCTTCCCCTCTCCCTGCAGGTCTGTTAGAGTGCTGTGCCCGCTGCCTGGTGGGGGCACCCTTCACCTCGCTGGTGGCCACGGCCCTGTGCTTCCTGGGGGTGGCACTCTTCTGCGGCTGCAGCCACGAAGCCCTGACCGGCACCGAGCACCTGATCGAGACCTACTTCTCAAAAAACTACCAGGATTACGAGTACCTGGTCGATGTGTAAGCGCCTCCAAACGTTTCTTTTCTCCGCCGCCTTTGTTCGTTCCCTCGTTCGTTTTCTTGTTTGTTTACCGGTTCGTTCCCCCGTTCATATTCTGCAATCCTTTTCTCACTGCATGTCCACATCAAGTTAAACTACGGCCACACGACCCGTCTTCTATCAAAATAATATTCTGCAATCCTTTCCCAACTGTATATCCCTCCTAGCTCTGGTGGGGGGACAGACTGGATGACCCTTGGGTGCCCCTGCTGTACCGATGGCCCCCCTCTCCTATTTTCTCTCCTGCAGGATCCACGACTTCCAGTACGCCATCTATGGGGTGGCCGGCTTCTTCTTCCTCTTTGGTGCCCTCCTGCTGGCCGAAGGCTTCTACACCACCAGCGCTGTCCGGCAGGTCTTCGGCGACTACCGGGCCACCGTCTGCGGCAAGGGCCTGGGCGCCACGGTAGGCCACAAGGGGAGGGGGCCCCGAGGACACCGGCCCGGCCACTCCTGGGAGCTGGTGTGTCACTGTGTGGGAAAATGGCTGGGCCATCCCGATAAGGTGATCTTCTCCTCTTTCGCACCTGGTGCCGGCGCCGTTCAAACCCGGGGCATGAGACTGTCGATGGTGGAGGGCGTTAGGAACAGGATATATTGAATAAGTCTTGTCCTTCCTTCATTCACACTGGTTGTCCATACTGAGAGGATGCCAGCAAGGTTGAAGCTTTCTATAAAATGACTTTATCCTTCCAAAAAGGAAACCTTCCTCTGGTTGTCCATATTAAGAGGAGGCAAGCAAGGCCGAACCTTTCTGTAAAAGGAGGATTTTATCCAGGGGTCAGCAAACTTGCCATGCCTCGGGCCGGTGTCTCCAGTGCCAATTGCGCGTTGGGCCGGAGGGTGGGGGAGCGCGTGCCCAGACACGTGCGCACACCCTATTTCTGGCACACTTCTGAGTTGGAGGAGCACCGGAAATAGCTTGTGTGCATGTGCACAGGCCTCTTTCCACCCAGATGTGCACCGGAAATAACTTGCGCATGCGCAAATAACGCTTGCGCATGTGCACAAGCTATTTCTGGTGCTCCTCAGACCTGGAAGTGGGCAGCCGCGCAGTGCAGCACAGGTAAGAGCGGGTGGTGGCAGTGGGCAGCGGGGTTCACCATGGGCTGGATAAACGAGTCCCTCAAGCCTTATCCGGCCCACGGGCCTTAGTTTGGGGATCCCGATTTTATCCTTCCAAAAAGGAAACCCTCCTCCGCTTGATTCTTGGAGCAGTCATTCGAAATGGCTTTACAATTCCAAGGTCCGCTGCCTGTGCTGTCGCAGGTGGCATTGGTGGAAAAAGGAGGAGATTCCACGTCTAAGGAATCCAACAGGGCACTTTTAGCCCCTTCCTGCCCTATAAGCCTCCATCCCGGAAGGACGTTCCTGCCCCAAAAGGCAGCAAGGGACTTGTACTTGTGACCCGTGGTGCAATCAGAAAACCACCTGCTGTGCCTATGGAGGTCCCCTCCCCCCCAATCCCGGGCCATCCGAGTATCCCTGTTTTCTCAGTCCCAGATTTGACTTGTGAGGGGTGGAAGAAGAGGTGGCTATTATCATTTTACGGGATGGAATAGGCAGTCCGTATTTTAATCAGATAAATATCTGTGGGATGGAAGAGGAGGTCTGTTTTCATTTTAGGGGATAGAATAGGAGGCCACTCTTTTCATTTTAGGGGATGGAATAGGAGGTCTGTTTTCATTTTATAGGATAGAATAGGAGGTCTCCATCATCACCTGAGAAATACCCAAATATAAGCCGCCCCTGAAAATAGGATTTTAATGGATCATAGGAACCTGGGAATAGGGACCTTTCAAGTTCTGCCCACCCCTTGTGGGAATATCGGGAGGAAAGGTCCAAGTGGCTGGGAGTTCCTCAGGTCCCAAAGGTCTCCAGTCTCATGCCCCGTCCTCCGGAAGCTCCCGGCCCATCGCTGACACTCGTTTCTTCTCCCTCCTTTCAGTTTGTGGGCATCACCTATGTCCTGACCGTCTTCTGGCTCCTGGTCCTGGCCTGCTCGGCTGTCCCCATCTACGTCTACTTCACGGCCTGGACCACCTGCAACTCCATCGCCAACCCCACCAAGACGGCCGCCGGCATCGGGAACCTCTGCACAGACGCCCGGATGTATGGTGAGGAAGAACCTAGTTTACTGGGCCACCTTGGGGAGGAAGAACCTCATGAGGGGTCTCCCAGTAGGACCTGGGAGAAGGTTTTTGAGGTCTTGGTTAACCACCAAGCTTGGAAGAAGGATCTTGAGGTCTTGATGGAGCACCAAGCTTGGTAACAGGACCTGGGAGAAGGTTCTCAAGGTCCTGGTAGAACCCCAAGCTTGGTAGCAGAACCTGGGAGAATCTCAAGATCCTGGGGGAGCCCCATCTCCCCACGGGTCTCACCCCAATGAATTTCCAGAGGGACGAAGGTCAGGAAGGACCTCGGGGTCTTGCCAGCTTGCTATCAGGACCCGGGAGAAAGATCTCAGGCTTGGTGGTCCTCCAACATCACATGAATCAACCCAAGGCATTTTCAAGTGGGGGAAAGGTCAGGTCCTGCGTTTAGGGAGAATCCAATGGACCCTGATGGTGGGCTCAGGGTCTTGGTAGACCACCGGCTTGCTATCAGGATCTGGGAGCAGGTTCTCAGGGTCTTGGTGGACCTCCAGCTTCACATGTCAAGAGGGGTCAAGGAGGTGGGGCGAGGTGGCCCTCCAACTCTCAACCGTTCTGTGTTTCGGTGCCCTGACACAGGTGTCCTGCCGTGGAACGCTTCCCCGGGAAGAGTGTGTGGCCAGAGCCTTCTCTCCATCTGCAAGACATCCGAGGTGAGTTCTCAGTGGTCAAGACTAGAGGACCTTCCTGGTCCTTTCTACCATTCTGTGTTTCTACATTGAGACCCATTCTCCTCCTCCTCTCCTCATTCTTCTCCTTCTTCTCTGGTGACTGGGAGCGGCCGCTGAGACCACATAACACCGGTCTTGAAAGACCTACATTGGCTCCCAGTACGTTTCCGAGCACAGTTCAAAGTGTTGGTGCTGACCTTTAAAGCCCTAAACGGCCTCGGTCCAGTATACCTGAAGGAGCGTCTCCACCCCCATCGTTCTACCTGGACACTGAGGTCCAGCGCCGAGGGCCTTCTGGAGGTTCCCTCACTGTGAGAAGCCAAGTTACAGGGAACCAGGCAGAGGGCCTTCTCGGTAGTGGCACCCACCCTGTGGGACGCCCTCCCACCAGGTGTCAAAGAGCACAACAACTACCAGACTTTTAGAAGACATCTGAAGGCAGCCCTGTTTAGGGAAGCTTTTAACGTTTGATGCATTACTGTATTTTAATATTTTGTTGGAAGCTGCCCAGAGTGGCTGGGGAAGCCCAGCCAGATGGGCGGGGTATAAATAAATTATTATTAATTATTATTATTATTATTATTAATTATTATTATTATCATCATCATCCTACAGTTCCAGATGACGTTCCACCTGTTCATTGCGGCCTTTGTGGGAGCAGCGGTCACCTTGGTGGCTCTGGTAAGGACGGCTTCCCACAACTCTTCATCTCTGGGTGGAGGATTTGAGCCACACGTGGGGCAAAGGATGGGAGGGAGGTCTCTGGCAGAACCCTGGAAAATCAGCAGGACTCCTTCCGATGGGCCTGCGGGAGACTGTGCTTGATGGTCTCCTCAAAGGCACTGAGATATCAGGGGAACCAGGAGGAATGGGCAGGAGACCACCAAAGCTGCTGAGATATCAGGAGAACCAGGAGGAATGGGTTCTAGCAATTCTGCTTCTCTTCCCCTTCCTCCATAGGTGACATTTATCATCGCGGCCACCTACAACTTCGCCGTCCTGAGGCTGATGGGCCGGGGAACGAAATTCTAACCCGGCACACCCCTCCCGGGCGAAGAGACTCCCTCCCTCTTCATAATAATAATAATAACCCTCGTATTATTTGCACCCTGGACTGGTCTTCTAATCGCGAGGCTCTAACCAGGCGGCCGCCAACCTCCTGCTCTAACTGCCCGTCAGCCAGTTGGCTTGTCCCGATCCGCCAGGGTTGGACTACATAACCCCGGGGTACCTTTTCAAATGCAACCATGATTCTATGATCTCACTTGACTCAGCCGGACCCGAAAACAGGATTATTCCCGGTCTGGGGATTTCGTCAGCGCGGGAAACCAATGTCGGAGCGAGACAGAGATCCTACAACCTGTTAGTCCTGCTTTTTGGAGGAAAAATCACTCCGTCCCTTGAAGTTTCCAAAAAGAAAGTCATTTTTTTGAAAAAAAATAAGTGCAGTTTTATGCTCAAACGGCGGGAAATTATTTGACGAGATAACACCATTTTTTTTTTGTAAGAGGCTAATAAAAACGTACACACACATATATAAAAATGTGAAAATCGACCGTTCTTAACATGGCGCGCAGAAAGCCGAAATAACGAAGGACGAATAACGAAGGATAATATTGAAATAAAAATGAAGGGTGAATTTCATGAGAAGAGCTTGTCGGTTTTTTAATGCTTCGCTCCGTTTCGGTAGGGAAATCAGATGGAACTACCGTATTGTCAGGAATAAAAGCCTCCCTTTCCCCCCAAATTCCAACCAGGAAGTTTTAAAAGTGGCATATATTCAGGCCAATACGGTACCGATCCAACAATCCGTCAAACGCAACGAAGAAAATGCAACAAATATTGTGGCGAAATCATACCCAAAACCTCCCTTCCGATTACATTTCCAGCAACAAGGATTACAATTCTAGTTTCCTTGGTTTGAAATAAAGGAATATACTGATATATATATATACAGTGGTGCCTCGCAAGACGAAATTAATTCGTTCTGCGAGTTTTTTCATCTTGCGGTTTTTTTCGTCTTGCGAAGCACGGTGTCGGGAAAGTTTTGGAAAAGCTTCAAAAATCACCAAAGTCTTCAAAAACCTCAAAAAAAGGCTACCATACCGCGTGCTATGAGTTGCTCCTCGAAGTCAAGTCGCAACTGTATTAACGGTTTTAAGAAAAAGGAAACAAACTTGCAAGACGTTTCCGTCTTGCGAAGCAAGCCCATAGGGAAAATCGTCTTGCGAAGCAACTCAAAAAACCAAAAACCCTTTCGTTTTGCGAGTTTTCCGTCTTGCGAGGCATTCGTCTTGTGAGGTACCACTGTATATATATAAGCTATCATAGATACAGATATTTACATATATACACACACACACACATTTATATATATGTTAGCTTATATAAGATATATATCCATATTTATATTTTTATATATGTATTTATATCTATCTCTCTCTCTGTGTGTGTGTATCAGACTTTAAATTATTCCCGATGAATATTTTTAAAATATCCCTCATGAAATCAAACCAAAAACCTCCCTTCCAATTACAATTCCAACAACAGGGATGACGACTTTTATTCTTTATACACCACCCATCTGGCTGGGTTTCCCCAGCCACTCTGGGCAGAATAATAACAACAACAACAACCCTATCCCTAATAATAATACAGTGGACGCTCGGGTTGCAAACGTGATCCGTGCGGGAGGCACGTTTGCAACCCCCAGCATTCGTAACCTGCAGCGGGTCACAATTCAGCACTTCTGCGCATAGCGCGACTTAGCACTTCTGCGCATGCGACAAAACCCGGAAGTAACCCATTCCGGTACTTCTGGGTTCTGCGAGGTGCGCAACCCAAAAACGTGCAACCTGAAGCGTCTGTAACTCGAGGTATGACTGTAATAGCTTTATTTCTACCCCACCCATCTGGCTGGCTTTCCCCAGCCACTCTGGGCGGCTTTCAACAGGACAGAAATAAAATTATTATTAATAATATTTTTTAGAAAAATGGTACTGCAGCTCCTTCCTTCTTTTCTATGGTGGAAATAGGGACGCCCCAATCTGTCCCCTGCGACATTTTTAGGGCCTCTCGAGGGTCATGCAGTCCAGGCACTTGCAATAATAATAATAGTAATAATAGCACCTCTAAACAGTTATTAGAGCCACAAATCCCTTTATGGATCTCTCCATTAGAAGCCCATGCACTTAAAAAACTCAATATGAATCCGAACTGGGCACATCCGAACTGGGCACATATAGACAAATACTGGAAGAAGACCAAGGAAAGTTAAAATTAAAAACATATGAAGAATTAATACAATATGGGATGGATAATTGGCAATATACAGTGGTGCCTCGCAAGACGAAATTAATTGGTTCCGCAAGTTTTTTCTTCTTGCGAGTTTTTCTTCTTGCGAAGCACGGTTTCCCATAGGAATGCATTGAAAATCAATTAATGCGTTCCTAGGGAAACCGCTTGCCAGGCTGGCGGTGCGGAGAAGGGCTTTTCTCCCCACCGCAAGCCTTCAGGACAGGTACGGGAACAGAGGGGAAGGCGCGCAGCGCTTTCCCTCTGTTCCCGGGGCTTGCGTGGGAGGAGGGTTTTTCCTCCCCACCGCCAACATTCAGAACAGCATTCTGAATGTTGGCGGTGGGAAGGAAAACCCTCCTCCCACCCCAAGTCTTCAGGAAAGCCATCCGAAGCTGGGCGGGGGGAGGAGGCGTCCCCCCCCGCCCGGCATCGGAGCTTCGTTCCGATGCCGGGCGGGGGGAGGAGGCGTCCCCCCCCGCCCGGCATCGGAGCTTCGTTCCGATGCCGGGCGGGGGAGGAGGTCCGAGGACAGTGGGGAAGACGCGCTGCGCTTCCCCGCTGTCCCGGAGATTTCCCTATGGGCTGTCGTCTTGCGAAGCAAGCCCATAGGGAAATTCGTTTTGCGAAGCGCCTCCAAAACGGAAAACCCTTTCGTCTAGCGGGTTTTCCGTCTTGCGAGGCGTTCGTCTTGCGGGGTACCACTGTATACAATTAAAAAGTGTCTTTAATGCAGATCAAAGAAAAGGTTTTGCCAAAGAATAAACACTATTTAGCACCATTATATTACAAAAGAATAGGAATTATTATCAAAAATTTACACTCTATTATAGGACTATGATTTGATGAAGAGGTAAAATAAACAATGGGCAACTGGGCACAAGATATGGGCCACGCTATATATTTAGAACAATGGGAGAAACTCTGTATCCGCTTTACCGCCTGCTATACGATAAAGGAAAATTTTGTTAAAATGTTTTACAGGTGGTATTTAACACCAGTCAAACTCGCCAAAATATATAAATTAAAATCCAACATTTGTTGGCAATGTAACAAAGAACCTGGAACGACAATTCTTATGTGGTGGAGTTGCAAGGAAATAAAGAAGTTTTGGGGAATAATACATGAGGAACTTAAGAAAATGTTAAAAATCCCTTGATAAAATCCTGAAGCTTATCTGTTAGGGTTGGTGGGCAAAGATGTACCACAAATGAAAAAAAAAAAAATTTATATGCAACAACAGCTGCCAGGGTAGTACCAGTAATTGCCACTAAATGGAAATCTCAGGACACACCAACAAAGGAAGCGTGGATTTGTAAATTAAGTGAGTTTATAGAATTGGTAAAATTAACTTCAATTATAAGATATCAATCAAATCAAAAGTTAAGAATGGAGTAGAAGTATTTCGAAGATTATCTGTCAAAATATTGTTCTAAAAATGAGATGCTAATAGGCTTAGAATAAAAAATGTAAGCAATAACAAAAACAATAAAGAAAGAAGGAAAAATCAGAATGTAATTTATTATAGAATGCAAGGAAAAAAGGTAGAAAGAAATATAAAGAAGTAGAATTGCTGTGGAGAGAATAATAATAATAATAATAATAATAATAATTTATTATTTGTACCCCGCCCATCTGGCTGGGTTTCCCCAGCCACTCTGGGCGGCTTCCAACAAAGATAAAAAATACACTAAAATGTCACATATTAAAAACTTCCCTGAACAGGGCTGCCTTCAGATGTCTTCTGAATGTCAGGTAGTTGTTTATCGCTTTGACATCTGATGGGAGGGCGTTCCACAGGGCGGGCGCCACTACCGAGAAGGCCCTCTGCCTGGTTCCCTGTAACTTGGCCTCTCGCAGTGAGGGAACCGCCAGAAGGTCCTCGGAGCTGGACCTCAGTGTCTGGGCAGAACGATGGGGGTGGAGACGCTCCTTCAGATATACTGGACCGAGGCCGTTTAGGGCTTTAAAGGTCAGCACCAACACTTTGAATTGTGCTCGGAAACGTACTGGGAACCAATGTAGGTCTTTCAAGACTGGTGTTATATGGTCTCGGCGGCCGCTCCCAGTCACCAGTCTAGCTGCCGCATTCTGGATTAGTTGTAGTTTCCGGGTCACCTTCAAAGGTAGCCCCACGTAGAACGCATTGCAGTAGTCCAAGCGGGAGATAACCAGAACATGCACCACTCCGGCGAGACAGTCTGCGGGCAGGTAGGGTCTCAGCCTACGTACCAGATGGAGCTGGTTAACAGCTGCCCTGGATACAGATTTGACCTGCGCCTCCATGGACAGCTGTGAGTCCAAAATGACTCCCAGGCTGCGCACCTGGTCCTTCAGGGGCATAGTTACCCCATTCAGGACCAGGGAATCCTCCACACCTGCCCGCCTCCTGTCCCCCAAAAACAGTACTTCTGTCTTGTCAGGATTCAACCTCAATCTGTTAGCCGCCATCCATCCTCCAACCGCCTCCAGACACTCACACAGGACCTTCACCGCCTTCACTGGTTCTGATTTAAGAGAGGTAGAGCTGGGTATCATCCGCATACTGATGAACACCCAGCCCAAACCTCCTGATGATCTCTCCCAGTGGCTGCATGTAAATGTTGAAAAGCATGGGGGAGAGGACAGAACCCTGAGGCAGCCCACAAGTGAGAGCCCAGGGGTCTGAACACTCATCCCCCACCACCACTTTCTGAACACGGCCCAGGAGGAAGGAGCGGAACCACTGTATGACAGTGCCCCCAGCTCCCAGCCACTCAAGACGGTCCAGAAGGATGTTATGGTCGATGGTATCAAACGCCGCTGAGAGATCCAGCAGAACTAGGAAACAGCTCTCACCTTTGTCCCTAGCCCGTCGGAGATCATCAACCAGCGCGACCAAGGCAGTTTCAGTCCCATGATGAGGCCTGAATACTGACTGGAAGAAATCCAAATGGTCCGCTTTTTCCAGGCGTGCCTGGAGTTGTTCAGCAACCA
Organism: Podarcis pityusensis; assembly: GCF_964106645.2. Taxonomy (NCBI): domain Eukaryota; kingdom Metazoa; phylum Chordata; class Lepidosauria; order Squamata; family Lacertidae; genus Podarcis; species Podarcis pityusensis. The sequence continues at coordinate 29,596,364 of NC_138045.1, read as the reverse complement.
CTCGCTCAATCACCTTGCCCAAGAATGGAAGATTTGAGACTGGGCGATAATTGGCCATCGTGGCCATATCTAAAGATGGTTTTTTAAGAAGCAGTTTAAAAACTGCCTCTTTCAGCGGGTCTGGAAAGGCTCCCTCACGGAGGGAAGCATTCACCACCCCACGAAGCCCATCGCCCAGTCCTTCCCGGCTAGCTTTTATAAGCCAGGATGGGCAAGGATCCAGGAGACAGGTGGTTGGCTTCACTCGTCCAAGCAGCCTGTCCATATCCTCGGAGGTAACAGATTGAAATTGATCCCACGCAACTTGACTAGACAGGACTCTAGCACTCTCCCACCCTAGCCCTGCTCCCATGGTGGAGTCTACTTCTTCCCGAATCTGAGCGATTTTATCTGCAGAAAACTTTGCAAAATCATTGCAGGTGATCATGTGGCCCGTACTGGGCCCCAATGTCGCAGGTGGTTCCGCTAAATTGTGAACCACCTGAAAAAGTCTCCTGCTGCTGCTTTCTGCAGATGCAATAGAGGCAGCGAGGAAAGTCTTCTTCGCCGTCGCTATTGCCACTTGGTAGGCTCGACGTTGAGCTCTAACCTGTGTCCGGTCAGATTCGGAATGAGTTTTCTGCCACCGGCGCTCTAGCCGTCTCAACGATTGTTTCATTGCCCTCAGATCCGTGGAAAACCACGGGGCTGTCTGGGCTCCATGCAATCGGAGAGGGCGCTTCGGAGCCAAACAGTCAATAGCCCTGGTTAAGTCCACATTCCAGCGGGCCACCAGGGAATTGGCTGAAAGGCCATCAACATGGGATAAAGCATCCCCTACCACTCTCTGGAAACCATTTGGATCCATTAAGTGGTGGGGGCGGACCATCCGAATTGGTCCCACCTCCCTGCAGAGGGGATGGGTCACAGAGAAGTCCAGTTGCACCAGGAAGTGATCTGACGATGGCACTTCTTTCGTTTCGCTATTACTTAGTGTCAGATCACCAACATCCATAGAGGTAAACACCAGGTCCAAGGCATGTCCGCGGCTATGGGTTGGGCCAGACTTATTCAGGGACAGCCCCATGGAGGCCATGCTTTCCACAAAGTCCCGAGCGGCCCCTTGTAAGGTCGTGTCGGCATGGATGTTAAAATCCCCTAGGACAACCAAGCTAGGTGTCTCCAGGAGAACATCCGCCACAACCTGAAGCAGCTCGGGCAGGGAATCCTTGGTGCAGCGGGGAGGTCAGTACACCAAAAGGAATCCTGTACTGCCCCTATTGCCCAACTTCCAGAACATGCACTCGGAAAACTGGGTCTTCCCAATAGGACGCCTGGTGCAAACTAATGACTTCCTAAAAATCACTGCAACCCCCCCCCTCCCCGCCCACATGACCTGGGTTGCTGTGCGTAAGAGAAACCTGGTGGACAAGCAGCAGCTAGGACAGGCCCATCTGCTTCACCCAACCAAGTCTCTGTTACACATGCCAGGTCGAGTCCTCCATCCATGATCAAGTCATGGATGGCAGTGGTCTTATGAATCATTGACCTGGCATTGCACAGCAGCACCTTCAGGTCATGTGGGTATCCCTTGCTGATTCTAGTATCCATCCGGTCAGGACCAGACCCGGAGGCAGGGATAGTCCTCAGACAACGACTAAACCTGCCTCCTCTGTAATGACATGGTCTGGTCTTAGCGTAACTCCTCCTCCTACGCGTGATCACTGAGATCAGTTGTCCCAGTGCATCCCCCCCTGTGGAACATGCCCCAGCCATTTTGTTGGCTGGGACCCACTCCCTGGCAGCCCTGAACCCCCCCTTAAGAACAAAATAACACCTTAAAAAAAAAAACCAATAAAACAATACAAACAAAAAACAGTAAAAATTACAAAAACATAAAATCAAACAAATTCCCAGGCCCAATAAACATCCATCCCACCCCCACCCCCATCCCCCACATACAAAAAATTCAAAAGAATTTTTTTTAAACATTTTAAAAGCACTCTGCACCCCTCCAGCAGTAACAGCAACTGTCCTAGTGAGGCCCGTCAGGCCCTGCCCTGGGCCAGGTGGTAAGTGGCAGGAAGGAGCAGGGCCCCCAGACACTCACACAGGAGAGTCCTCCTGGGCAGCAGAGCACAGCAGTCCTTGTGAGGCTTCAGGCCCCGCCCTGGGCCAGGTGGTAAGCGGCAAGAGCAGGGCCCTCAGACACTCACACAGGAGAGTCCTCCTGGGCAGCAGAGCGCAGCAGTCCCTGTGAGGCTTCAGGCCCCGCCCTGGGCCAGGTGGTAAGCAGCAAGAGCAGGGCCCTCAGACACTCACACAGGAGAGTCCTCACACAGGACTCAGACACTCACACAGGAGAGAAGTAGAGGGTGGGTGGTGGGTTTTATAATTAAGTAGCTGTTGTAATTTAGGTATTATATTTTATGTGAAGGAATCATTGGGAATTTTGGTTATTATGCATATATGTTAAGTTTCAATAAAAATATTTGGAAGAAAATATAATAATAATAATAATAATAATAATAATAATAATAATAATAATAATTATAATAATAATAATATATACCCTGCCCATCTGGCTTCCTGCAAAATATTTATTTTATGCTGCCCTATACCCGAAGGTCTCATGAACACAATAATTCATCAAATATAAAAAGCTTCCCTCTCAAGGAAACCGTAGAAGAGGAAGAAACTACAACTCCCAGCATGCCGAGCTGCGATCCAACCACCCACCCCGCAAATGAAGAAATAGAGATTTTGGGCTTTTAAATGAGAGTTTATTATTCTTTCATCCATCGCCAGGACTCAAACCTGGAACGGGGGGGGCGGGGGGGACAGGAGCTCCAGGAGTCTATAATTCTCAACTGGGCACCCAAGGGTGAAGGGTTTTCTGAGTGGGGAGAATTGCAGCAGCGATTTTCCCCTCTGAAATGAACAGGACACACCCCCATATTACCGTATTTTTCGCTCTATAAGACGCACCAGACCACAAGACGCACCTAGTTTTTGGAGGAGGAAAACAAGAAAAAAAAAGTGAAAGCAGCAATCCCTCTTACTGTTCTGGGTTCTGGGATAGCTGTGCAGCCTGCATTCGCTCAATAATACGCACACACATTTCCCCTTACTTTTTAGGAGGGAAAAAGTGAGTATTATAGAGCAAAAAATACGGTTAAGCAGGTTAATATAATTTTTTAATTTAAAACACGCTAGAATTCCCACACTGCTGCCCAGGATCAGAGACCAGAATCTGAAAAAATTGGGTGGGTGGGTAAATAATGGGGATCAGAGGTGAGATTGGATGAAATGAATAGACTCGAGGGCAGGGAATTCAAGCGCAAAATTAAGTGTATTCTGGGGGCGATAGGAGACAGAATGAAATGAATGGGGCTTAGGGGAGTCATAGCACCGCCGGGCGCCTAGGGGGAATTCTAGTGCCTGGATCCAAGTTCGAAATTAAGTGTACTTGGGGGGGCGACAGGAGACAGAATGAAATGAATGGGGTTTAGGGGAGTCGTGGCGCCACTGGGCGCTTCGGGGGAAATTCTAGGGCCAACGCCAGGCGCCCTGATTCCCGAAAAATGGTGGGTTTTTTGGGGGAAGGAAACAAGCATGGGATACCAGAAAAAAGGGGAATGAATGGGATTTGGGGCTGGGAGCCATAGCGTCGAAACCCCAAATCAAGGGGCGGGGAATTGTAGCGCCAACACCAAGGGATTGGATCGCCCCGTCAGAAATGAACAATAAATACCGCATTTTAAATTCCGACCACCAGACGCCCCCAATTGAAAGGGGATTTCGGTAAGTGAAAGAACCAGAGAAACGAGTGGATAAAATGACCCCCAAATTAGACCCGGGCTAAAATTCCCACCCACCAGGCGCCCTGAATCGAAAAGTGGGGAATCGTGGGATAACGCCAACTCAGCACTCTGTACATGCACAGAGAACTGTTGAATTTGTGTGCCAGGGTCAGGAGCTATAGCGGGACGTGGCTGAACAGGTAGGAGACGGATTCGCCGTTGTGGGTACGGCGGATGGCCTCGGCCAGGATCATGGAGATGTCAATCACCTAGGGGGGAAAGAGAGGGAGAGGCAGGGTTAACTGGGCGCCGGGTTATAGTGCGCGATATGAATGAATATTTGCGTCAGCCCTTGGCCATAGCAAAAAAGGCGAACGAATGAACGAACGAACGAATCTTCACCAACCAGTCAAGCTTTGAATGAATGAATGAATCTTGATTTGCGCCAGCCCTCGGCCATCACAATAAAACAAGACGATAGACAAAGAATAGAAATTAAAAGTCACGGGATGCGGCAAGTTGGCACGAGGAAGGGGCCAAATGATCTGGGACAGACCAGAGAAATAATAATGATAATGAATAATAATAACAATAAACAATTGACATTGGAAGATGTGAGAATGACCAGAAACGTGCCAGAGATTATAATAATAATAATAGCAATAAATGACGAAGCTGATGGAAGATGTGAGAATGATCAGGAACGTGCCAGATAGATAATAACAATAACAATAATAATCCCCCTACCTGAATTTTGGGGCAGTGCTTCATCTTCTCCTCCTGCGGGATGGTGTTGGTGACGACGACGGCCTCGAACCCTGCGCCGTTAATCCGGGAGATGGCTGGGCCGGAGAAGATACCATGCGTCAGGATGGCGTAGACTCGGGTGGCGCCTGCCGAGAGGAGCCTGCGGGGGAAAGCGGGTTGGGCTGGATGACCACAGGGGTTGCCTTCCAAGCAGGGTGGGTAAAAATCAATGATTTTTTAAAATAATAATAATCTGAAGATTTTAAATTTAAATCAGATTTTTTTCCAATTTAAATCAGATTTTTTAAGCATTTAAATCAGATTTTTAAAAATTTAAACCAGATTGTTAAAATTTAAATTGATTTTTTTGATTTAAAACAGAATTTCCCCCCACTTAAATTGGATTTTTTAAATTTTAAATTAGATTTCCCCACCACTTAAATCAGACTCACTTGTCGGCAGCGTGGCAGATGGTCCCACAGGTGTCGGCCATGTCGTCCACCAAGATGGCCGCCCGGTCCTTGACATCGCCCACCAGGACCATGTGGTCGACCTCGCTGGCCTTCTTGCGCTCCTTGTGGATGAGGGCAAAGTCGACGTTCAGGTGGTCGGCGATGGATGTCACCCTGGGAGAAGGAGGTTCTAGGTTGAGATGTCTTGATTTAAAATACTTTTATTATTATTATTATTTAAATCCATTTTTATGGAAAGATTCAGCCTTGCTGGCACCCTCTTAATATGGAGAAGCAAAGGTATTAATTATTATTATTATTACTATTATTATTAGAATGGGATTTTAATAGGATGGAGCAGCTGGGAAGGACCCTGGGGTCATCCAGTCCATCCCCCGGCAAAGCAGGAATCTCAATGCAGAATCTCCGAATGGTAGAGCTGGAAGGGACCTGTGACAAATTTTGGGAAATTCTGGGGTCACCTTTTGGCTCCCCCGGCGTCCGGCGAGACGATGGTGCAGTTCTTCCACTTGGCGATGTTCTCCTTGATCCACTTCATAACGGCCGGCTCGGCATACAGGTTGTCGACAGGGATGTCAAAGAAGCCCTGGGCCAGGAAGCAGAAATAATAAATAAATAAATAATAATAATAATAATTATAATTATACATATACCCCCGTCCATCTGGCTGGGCTTCCCCATCATCATTATTAATCTGATAAAAGCAGTTGGAAAACGTCATAAAAAGCAGACCTTAGTAACATAGTCAACGTAATAATACTGTATTGGCCTGAATATAAGCCTCACTTTTCCCCTCCAAAAAAGCGCTCAAATATTTCACAAAATCAATAATAATTAAAATTAAAAAGTACATTATTAACATAAGTGTTGAATAGTCATAATATTCAGAAAGTTCACACGTGGCTATGCGGGCTGGACTAGATGAGCCCTGGAGGCGCCACCTGGATCTGAGAGGCGTGCAGGTCCATGGTGATGATGTGGTCGGCGCCGGCCACCGAGAGCATGTTGGCGATGAGCTTGGCGGAGATGGGCGCCCGGCTCTGCAATGGAAAGGGGGCCGTTGAATCGGGCGTCGTGCTACAATTCCCATCAGGCCTAGCAGGCAGGATCCCACCTATAACCCAGCATAGCTAGCAGGACTCCAACTCCCATCCTACCTAGCAGCTAGGATCCCAGCTACAATCAGGCCTAGCTAGCCAGACTCCAACTCCCAGCATGCCTAGCAGGCAGGTCTCCAATTCATCCCACCTATATATAACCCAGCCTTTCCGTGAAATTTCTGTGCACTGCTCTGGTTTCGCCAGAAGTGGCTTAGTCATGCTGGCCATATGACCCGGAAAAACTGTGTCGGCTCCCTCAGCCAGTAAAGCGAGATGAACGCCGCAACCCCAGAGTCGTTCACAACTGGACTTAACTTTCAGGGGTCCTTTACCTTTACCTTTATAACCCAGCTTAGCTAGCAAGACTGGGGCATGGCTGCCCTCAGCCCAGTCCGCCCGGCAACTTCACCCCCTCCCTGGTGCGCCAGTAATCCCATCCCCCCGGAAACCTTGTCCTTCTTGTCCTGCCGGGCGTAGGGGAAGCAGGGAATGACTGCTGTCACTCGGCTGGCAGACGCAATCTTGCAGGCGTTGATCATGATTAGCAGCTCCATCAGATGGTCATTGATCTCGCCGCAGCCGCTCTGGACGATGTAGACGTCCTCGCCGCGCACGCTCTCACCAATCTCCACGCTGCGGGGAGAAAGATTCAAGGATTCGTTTTTATTTATTTATTTTTAAATCAGATTTATTTATTTAATTAAATCAGTTTTTTCCAATTTAAATCAGACTCCCCCCCCCCATTTAAACTGGATATTTTCCATTTATAGGGGTATTTTTGATTCAAACTGGATTTTTAAATTAAAACACTTTCTAAAAATTTTCTCTTTGAGATATGTTCTAGTCCAAAGGCTATTGAGCGGGAAATAAGGATTTATTATTTTGTAACTAGTTCAGTTGTAGCCTATAATTGTTGTTGTTGTTGTTATGGTTATGGTTAAAGATAAGGGTTAGAGACAGCAATAGAACTTAGGGATAGGGATTAGGGATAATGATAATAATAATAATAATATATCAGGAAATAAGCTTTTCATGTGTGCTAAAACACAGTCTTTGTTAAAAAAAATTGTGGAATCACACCAGTTAACAAACATGGATCCATATGCTATCATGTTATTGTTTTAGTGAAATAAATTGTTTAGATTGTTATTAAGGCAATGGTAATTTTTATCTTTCCAATCAAGCACAGCAGAAAAGTTGTCCAAATGGAAACCATTAACTTAATAAACCTCACCATAATTTCATAATTATCTGTCAGTGTATTTCTAAGAGTAGAACCAAATCAGTCATTTTTGATATAACTGTAAAAACGACTCTGAAAATTTATCATTCCTAAAAGAAAACCTTCATCTGGTTGTCAATAGAAATATTATACCAGCAAAAATGAGTCTTTCTGTTAAAAAATGATTTAAATCAAGTCTTACTGACTAGGGATTTAAATCAAATCCACCTTTCGGAAAACTACAATTCCCACAGTGCTGCCCATCTCCTTAATGGAAAAACAGAGTTCTCAGAGTGGTGCTCAGTGTTTCTTTCGTGGAAAACTACAGTTCCCAGAGTTCTGTCCCATCTCCTGCTTGGAGAACTATAGTTTCTGTAGTGATCAGGTGGGATTGCTATGAGGAATTATAACAAATATAGAGCAAGCCATCTGTGTCAGCAATGAAAGCATTGCGTTGACTGGGTTTAAACTATTTTGATATGATTCTTGATCAATCTACACCCCTGCATCCCTGTTTCATTCCTCTCTCTTCACAAGTCACGTACACAGCCCAGTTGCTTTGCCAGGCAGACTGCTCCCCGTCTCCTTCACAAAAAACTAGAATCATAGAATAGAATCACAGAGTTGGAAGAGACCACAAGGGCCATCGAGTCCAACCCCCTGCCAAGCAGGAAACACCATCAGAGCACTCCTGACATATGGTTGTCAAGCCTCTGCTTAAAGACCTCCAAAGAAGGAGACTCCACCACACTCCTTGGCAGCAAATTCCACTGCCGAACAGCTCTTACTGTCAGGAAGTTCTTCCCAGAGTAGAGTTCCCAGAGTGCTGTCCCATCTCTTTCACGGAAAACTACACTTTCCAGAGTGCAGGCCCCCATCTCCAAGGAAAACTATACATCCCAGAATGCTGCTGTCTCCTTCATGCAAAACTACACTTCCCAGCCTGCTCCCCATCTCTTTCATGGAAAACTACAGTTCCCAAAGTGCTGCCCCCCCATCTCCTGCTTGGAGAACTACAGTTGCCGACATGCCCCCAATCCCCTGGAGACGCAGCATTACATCAAACCTGGGGGAACTGCGCAATCCCCTCAGACCCACTGGCTCGGTCGCCTCAGAGAACTACCCTTCCCAGACTGTCCCGTGACCGCGCATGCGCTCAACCCACCACGTCCCTTGCGGGAACCACAGCTCTCAGCCTGCCCCGCGCGTTCCCCGCGGACCCATTGGCTCGGCCGCCTCGGAGAACTACCGGTATCTTTCTCAGCATCCCCCCCGCGGCCGCGCATGCGCCCAACCCACCACGTACCTCGCACCCAGCATGGAACAACTACCCTTCCCAGGCTGCCCCGCGGCGGCCGCGCATCCGCGCAACCCACCACGTCTCCTGGTTGGAGAACTTCTTGGTGACCACCTTGCCCAGCTCGAGGCCCAGCCGGTCGGCGATCCTCTGCGACAGGTCCTGGTGCGAGGAGCCGCTGAAGAGCTTGATGTTCGGCATCCTGCTGGCCAGCGACGCCGCCGGTGAGAACGACGATCCCGAGCGCGATGTCGAGGCCTCGCCCTCTTCCACCCCGGGGACACGCCCGCCGGCGGCGGCCCGCCGCTCGCCCGCCTCGCGCCGCTCCAGCAGGCCGAGAAACGCGTCCGGGAGCGGGCCTTTATATTACCTTGGGCGGCGCGCCAGGCGCGTCACGCCAGAGGCACGCCCACTCAAGACAGCTGCGCCTGCGCAGAAGCAGAGACGGGCCCGCTTTCGCGAGGGCGAGAAGAGAGGCGGCGAATAGGGCCGGGAGCCGCTTGCGCAGAAGGCAAAGTACGCCCCTCCGCCAAAAAATGTGCTCTTGCGCAGACGGCTCCTTGAAATGGCGTCTCCTCAGTGGTCGCCCGGCAACGCGCACCTCTTCCGCGAGTGAGACACTCCCCTACGGGCGACGCGCGCCTGCGCAGAGTTCAGAGGTTTCCAGTGCCAGTGTGCGCTGGAAGCGTCTAAGAGTGGAAGCGGCCGCCCTGCGTGGCTTCGAGGGTCCCGTGTGCGCACGCGCGGACTCTAGAAACGAGCCAGGCTGCAATCCAACCGGTGCAGCTTGCAACGTGCTGAGCATCCATTATTTGGGGGTACTTTCCTGGATGGGAAAGTTATTTTCCGGGAAAATAACGGAGGAATAAACCCCACCAGCGCCTTAATTCTCCCAGTCTTTTATTCTTTATTCTTTTATTTTATTATTATTATTAGTAGTAATAATCTATAGCGATCCCTTGACATTCCTTAGTCTGCAGGACCCCTACAGAGCGCAAGTGTAAGTGAGAAGAAGTGAAAGGAACTTGCAACATCAGGTCGAGTTGATTTACAGATAATAATAATAATAACAATAATAATTGTTGTTGTTGTTAGGGCTAGGGATGAGGGTTAGAGATGGGAATAGGAGTTATGGATAGGATTATTATTCTTAGGGTCTGGGTAAAAGGCGGATCTACACGGATCCTCATGGATCCTCCACTTTTTAAACAATAACTCCAACAAATGCAGTGTCAAATCACACCTAGAAGGCACGCCTACAAACTGGACTATAAAAAACGTGGCTCCAACACTTTGCCGTGCTGCAGCACCACAAAAACATGTATCTGAGGCACGGATCCTCATGAATTCATATGATTTTTATATTGAAACAAAATAAAAACACCATGATACTGTAGACCACATCGTAGTCTGTAGGCAGAACCAAAAAAATCACGCATCCACTGTTTCGTGGTGCCACAATGGCGCAAAAACATGGTTAAAAAACACGGATCCTCATGAATCCCCATAATTTTTGCACTAGATCAGCCCAAACTCACCGTCAAATTACACATCATGTCCAGGGGCACCACCTGCACCACAAAAATCACGGATGCACGGCTTCCTGGCCATACTGTGGCCCAAAAACGTGGTTCCGAAGCACGGATCTTCATGGATCCTCACACTTTTTGCATTGGGCCCCCCCAAACTCACTGTCAAATCACATATCATAGCCAGGGGCACAGCCTACACCACAAAAAACTCGGATCCACGCCTGCCTGGCCATACCGTGGCCCAAAAGCGTGGTTCCGAAGCATGGCTCCTCATGGATCCTCATGATTTTTGCACAAGACCAGCCCAAAGTCACTATCAGATCAAACATCATGGCCAGGGGCACAGCATCTACCACAAAAATCACGGACCCATGGCTTCATGGTGAAACCGTGGCCCAAAAACGTGGTTCCGAACCACGGATCCTCACGGATCTTCACGCTTTTTGCATTGGGCCACCCCAAACTCACTGTCAAATCACACATCATGTCCATGGGCACTGCCTTCACCACAAAAAACTCGGATCCACGGCTTCCTCGCCATACCGTGGCCCAAAAACATGGTTTTGAAGCACGGGTCCTCATGGATCCTCACGCTTTTTGCATTAGGCCACACCTAAATCACTGTCAAATCACACATCATGGCCATGGGCACAGCCTGCACCACAAAAAACTTCGATGCACGGCTTCCTGGCCACTCCATGACCCAAAAACGTGGCTTTGAAGCACGGATAATTTCAGTTTGGTTTGCCAGCTCCCAGCTCTTCATGGGGCGCAATAGTCACCTGTAGCTGCCATCAGGAGTCCCGGTGTGATCCTGGATGCTTCTGTCTCTATGGAGGCATTGGTCACAAATGTAGCCAAACTGGAATTTTTGAAGCTATGTCAGCTTAGGCGATCAGTGCCGTACCTGTCCCTTTCCAACCTAGCCATGGTGATCCACGCAGTAGTCAGCTGCAGACTAGACTACTTTAACTTGCTGTACACCTGAGCCAGGGAGTGCAGGGTATAAATGTGATAGAGAGTGAGAGAGAGAGATATGCAGGGCTACCCTTGAGACTGCTCCAGAAACTCCAAATGGTCTAAAATGCAGATGCATGAGTTCTTACCTGGACTTTGTAGAGAGCCCACATTCAGTTGGTTGTTCGTCAGCTGGATTGGCTCCAGGTGGAGTATCGAATCAGGTTCAATGTTTTGGTGCTAATCTTTAAAGCCCTAAACAGGCTGTGACCTTTCTTATCTGTGGGAATTATCTTCCAATACACCCCCCATGAGTGTGACGCTCATCTAACAGCAACCTACTGGTGGTCCCTGGCCCAAAACATATCCAGCTGTCCTCAACCAGAGCCAGAGCCTTTGTGGTGGAACGCTTTGTCTAATGAGACCAGGGCTCAGTGCAGTCTATCTCAGTTCTCTCACATGTCATGGTGAGTGGGCTTGCACATTTCTATGACCCTTGTGAGCGAAGCCGTTGGGATCTCGTACTCCCAGCAGGGTCACCCGAGGTGGTAAGGTCAAAGAAAATTAAATATGCTCAGAGTCCTGTAGTGATTTCATGCTCTTTATTGCAGCTTGTAAAACAGTGACTGAATTTCCCCCCAAACCTCAGGCTTTTATATACATTATTTACACAATGAGTCCCGTCTGACTGGCTGATTCTGCTTCCCTCCTGGAGCCTGATTGGTCTTTTCCTGCAAGCCAATCAGTTCTTGCATTCTAGGATCCTACTTGCCTATTGTTCTAGGATCCAAGCTTAGTACATAACAGGGAAGGAGCTAGACAAAGAATGACCCAAGAAGTCCTCAACGGCAGAACAGGCGGGTGATAACAAGCAGTGTGTTACAACGGCTCTGAAGGCGGATGAAGGCTGCAGCAGATAGGATCCACCAGTTCGTCGTGACTACTCATGCCATCAGAACAGAGCCCTACTGCGAAGGCTGTGCGTTGGTCAGCGTGCACTGATTTACAGACATAAAACAAATTCACGCACAGGAGTCTTCCAAAAACCCAACCCACCTCCCCCAAACCCTCCCCCCATGGCGATCACTAAATGGCTACGGGGGCAGGAATGTGAAGCCCCTAGTCATGAACCGACACATGGGCGGTCAGTCATTCTGACTCAAGGAATGAGGCAGTTGAGCAGCTCAGCAGCTGTATCCATGACTGAGCAGCCCTTTTTAGGATCCACTATGCTCACCCCGAAAAGGGGAAGGGGCTGGAAACGGTGCCCTAAACATAGTATGCCTCCCTTTTTCCCTGACTGGATTACCGCGCCCAGGTGGAATCTCTTTTCCCATAGTTTGAATCCATTATTCTGCATCCTAGTCTCTAGAACAGCAGAAAACAAGCTTGCTCCCTCTTCAACATGACATCCCTTCAAATATTTAAACATGGCTATCATGTCACTCCTTAATCTTCTCTTCTCTAGATTAAACAAATCCAGCTCCCTAAGTCTCTCCTCATAGGGCTTGGATTCCAGACCTTTTACATTTTGGTCACCCTCCTCTGGACATGCTCCAGCTTGACAATATCCTTCTTCAACTGTGGTGCCCAGAACTGGACACAGTATTTCAGGTGTGGTCTGACCAACCAGAATAGTGTGGTAGCATTCCTTCGCTTGATCTAGACACTATACTCCTATAGATGCAGCCCAGAATTGCATTGGCGTTCTTAGCTGCCACATCACACTGTTGACTCATATTCAGCTTGTGGTCAACTAAGATTCCCAGATCCCTTTCACAGGTACTGTTGTCAAGCCAAGTGTCCCCCACCTGTGCATTTCATTTTTTCTATCCAGGTGTAGTACATTACATTTCTCCCTATTGAACTCCATATTGTTGGTTTTGGCCCAGCTCTCTAGGCTATTCAGGTCATTTTGAATTCTGACCCTGCCCTCCGGTGTATTAGCAACCCCTCCCAGTTTGCAGTCATTTGCAAATTTGATTAGCACGCCCTCTATTCCATCATCCAAATCATTTATAAAAATATTGAATAGCACCAGGCCCAGGACAGAACGTTGTGGAACCCCAATAGTCATTTTTTTCCAGGATGAAGTTGAGCCACTGATGAGCACTCTTTGGGTTCAGCCCGTCAACCAATTACAAATCCACCTAACAGTAGCTTTGTCTAGCCCGCATTTTAGTAGTTTTTTTGCAATAATATCATGGGGGACCTTTTCAAAGGCCTTACTGAAGTCAAGGTAAGCTGGTACAAGGGAAAGCAGGATTGTAATTACCGTAAAAATTACTGATCACTTTGGATCAGCAGTCTCAACCTAACCCGCTATGTGGGGAGAGCCACGTGTTCCTTTGGAAGGCAAGTGGAATACAGTGTGATATACTGACAGCTGTTGTAAAAGATATAACTGTAACTTAAAATCCAGTATCAGAAAAAAATAAAAATAGATGGTCCCTGTGTGGATAGTCATGTTTGCATGATGGGGCCACCTCCAGTGACCATGTGGCCTGATATAAGAGGGTTCTAAAATCAGTCCTGAAAGTAGACTGATTGAGAATGACACACGCATAGCTTTTGCTCTGCCATTAACAAGGTGAGCTGAAGCAAATTCTTGCCTCCCTTTGGGCTTAGCAATGTTTCCTACAGCATTCTTGTTGAAGGGCATTGGAGAGTTAGGTGAGGGTCACTTTTCTGTTTTTCCACCAAGCCCCCAGACAAGAATGCTACAGCATCAGCCCCAAACACTCAGTCTCATAACAAAAAATACTCAACGGGGTTAGGGCTGAGGGTAGGGGAAGTACAATCATGATCTTTCCAGTCCTCTAGAAGCTGACCATTTTGGTCATTTTGGTCATGGAGCCAAATATCTGTTCCCAAGTTTAAAGATCTAAACAAGTAAAGAACAAGCTTGCCCTTTACATGCAAAAGCCCTGAAATTCAGCCCATTGGGCAACTGATAATGGGGCTGGGAGGAGGGAGGTAAGGACTAGCACCTTCTCTGCCCTCCACCTCCAACAGCTACACCTGAAAGTTTCATGATGGGGTACGATTTGAGAAGCTGAATGTTTATAAAGGCACTTAGCCAATTTCTGCCACGGAAATTCTGAACAGAAACACTCTGCAGGTTCAGCCCCCAAAAGAAACTGCTCTATGGTCTCTGTGTTGGGAAATGGGAACAGATCTTGCTCATCACCAACCTTCCCTCCACAAATCAGTATCACTATGAGGCTGAACTGAACAGCTTGCTCCAGAGTTTTAAGAGATACGTTTCTGTGGTGTTGTGGTTAAGAGCGGTGGACTCTAATCTGGTGAGCTGGGTTTGCTTTAAGGTCTGGCAGGGCAAATCCACCTCCTTCCTTTGCATCCGTTAATATTTTAAATTTTTTTCTGGGCTTCTTGCGCTGCCAGACAAATCTAGAGATAGCTCTCTGCCACTTCTTGAAGCAATCCATTTTGTCCACAATTTGCAATGTTTGAAACAGAAACAACATTCTAGGCAATACATTCATTTTTATCGCAGCAATACGGCCTAGCAATGAAAGCTTCAAATTTGACCAAATTTCTAAGTCTTTTTTCACTTCCGTCCAACATTTTTCATAATTGTCTTTAAATAAGTTCCCATTTTTAGCTGTCATATTAATCCCAAGGTATTTCACTTTCTTAACCACTGTTAAACCTGTCTCATTCTGAAACCTTTCTCTTTCAATCACTGTTAAATTTTTCTCTAAAACCTTTGTTTTTAACTTATTCAGTTTAAATCCTGCAACTTGACCAAATTCTTGAATCAATTCCAAAGCTCTTTTAGTACTAGATTCTGGCTCCTGTAATGTCAATACTAAATCATCTGCAAAAGCTCTCAATTTATACTGTCTAGCTCCGACTTGTATACCTTTAACCAACTGGTCCCTTCTAATCATATTCAACAAAACCTCCAGGACTGATATAAAAAACAATGGGGAAATTGGGCAGCCTTGTCGTGTCCCTTTTTCTATCTTGACGCTTCCCCGCTCCTCCACATGCAGGCTGCTGGGTGACCTTGGGCCAGTCACACTTCTCTCTGAACTCTCTCAGCCTCACCTACCTCACAAGGTGTCTGTTGTGGGGGTGGAAGGGAAAGGAGATTTTTAGCCACTTTGAGACTCCTTCAAGTAGAGAAAAGCAGGATATAAAAACTAACTCCATAAATAAGAATTCTATGGAAAAGGACCATCCCTGCCATGATGATGAAAACTATATGTTTGGATTTTGCTGTATTATACCAACCTGTGGAATATGACAGTTCACAGTTTCAAAATCTATTTGGCCACAGTTGATTGACAGTCTGGACACACGAAAACCTCTGGAAGATCTTTTGAATCCATGCCTATGCAAAAGCAGTGGTACCAGTCCTTGCAGTTTCCTTCACAGTAAACCATAGTTAGGTCACCACTGGGCCTTCTGCACCCTTCCTTCAAGAAACATAGTGACCAGCAGCCTTCAAACAAGGAAGGTAAAATATCTGAGCAATAGGTTAGTGTATCCTTCCATCCCTCTGGGCATGATTGAGACACAGTAATGTAACTCTCGTTCAAGATTTGTCTCTTCTTGGGAGGAACAGCATCAATTTCCACTTGAAAATATTTGTCTTGTCCTTCAGAATAGGTTTTCCCACAGTGCTGTATTATTTCTTTTGCAATCCAGGGTCTAATGGCAGCCATATCCTTTTGTATGAACTGTAATTGGGCAGCAGAAGCAGTCAGATGGGCAATGGTACATGTGAAAGGACCGTAGTCACTGGAATTACCTTGCCTGTGTATATCAGTTGGTGCAAAAAATGACCAGCCGCAAAACTGTAGGGATATTTTGAATCCATCTCATACAGACATGCTAAGAAGGATGTTATTGCATCAATCACAGAGTGGTTCAATCCATGTTTGGAATCTAGATAGAGCATGGTCTTCTTTTTAAAAATGATTACTATCAGTATCCAGTGGACTTCTCTGTCATTTACTGGAATAATCAAAACATCTTTCTTTAGCACTCCAAATCTCAAACAGTTCTTCAGAGCTTGCACTGGCAATCTTTGACATATCTGCATGAAGTGGCAAGTACGGTAAGTGGGAAAATTGTTCCATTGTGACCTAGCTCTTTGGCCATGATCACCCTGGAGACAAGAAAGGCATCTATTATGCAATCATTTATCCAGTTTGATCCTTTCAGTGTGTTTATGTCATAGTCATACACACAGATGTTGCCAACTGAACCCACAAGTCCCATGGTTTGTAGACTGAGTGTGGGGAAGGTACAGTTGTGCCATGGGGGAACTGATGTACAAATCAGTGATTTGTCCAAACACTTTGTCAGGGAACTGCCATCGGAGTTAGAGGCGGAGGGAAGGCTCCAGAGGGATGCCGGAGAGGATCCCAGTAGGGAGAGAGGCAGCCCATCTGCTGGGGAAGGAAATCAGCGTAACACCAATGGAGAAGGGGGGCAGATGGGGGAATCGGAGAGGAGGCTCCAAGACTCCTCGCCGGAGACCAGCGGAGAGAGTACGGGTACTCCGCTGCCCACACCCTCCCTGCGCAGAAGACTTCCGCGCAGAGAGAGTAGGAGGAGACTTGGCGTCAAAGAACTTCTTTGCTGGAAGAAGTTCAAGAAACGCCCACTGACGGATTCTGCCAGCGACTGAGACAGCCATGAAGCTAGAGGCTGTCCAGACAGAAAGGGTTCAACCAGGTAACCTAGCCAGGAGTGGCGGCAACTTACGCACGAGCAACCCCTAAACCCATTACACACTTCTCACTTTGTGTTGAGAATATGGGGCTGCTATCAAAAGAATCAATATTGGTCACTATTAAATCCTCTTTCCCACTTTTTGGAGTGGAGGTCATCTGAGGCTGAGTGCTTTCCAGGTGTCTCATAGTCAGTTGGTGATCTTAAGGAGTCCAACCCCTCAGCAGCCTGCAATGAATCAGATGCTGGGGCTACTGTTATCTTTTCCTGCAGTCTGGGGAACTTTCTTCCCGATCTACTCTTCTGTCTTTTATTTCACTTCAACTGTGTGAGCTGCAACTGGCAAGGCTTCCCTGGTTCTGGTGACATGCCGATAGATTTTGTGGCAGCTATAATATGGTAACAAGTCCTGGATGATGGGTGCACACACAATGTCCTGTATGGACTGTGCATGCATGGCAGCCTGTATGGACGCCGCGTGTGCGGCAGCCCGTATGGTCGCCAGGAGAGCGGCTGCCCATACAGCCTGTACGGCCGCCATGAGAGGGGCTGCCTGTACGGACGCTACACGAGCAGCAGCCTGTACAGTCACCGCGAGAGCAGCTGCCCGTATGGGCCATACGGTCACTGCGAGAGGGGCTGCCTGTACAGTTGCCGCACAAGCGGCAGCCAGTACAGCGACCGTACTGTCACTCTCCCCCCAGCATGGCACCCCGGGGCACCATCACCCCGCTGCCCCTTCATATGCCCCTGCAGTCAATCAAATGTACTATGAACAATCTGAAGTCATGCTGGGCACAATTCACCACTAATCCTGTTCTTTTTCTAAAAACACGTGGTGGACTCCAGGAAAGCTGTCAGCAGGCACCATGATGCCCATGGGCACCACGTTGGAAACCCCCTATTTCAAAGTTTGCACTGACAAAATCTGTTGGCAAGAAAACTTGCAGTTAAACCTCCATTTATAATTACCACCCCCCCAAGCAACCAACTTTTGTCCCAAAACCATTTGTAGCTGAATTGACGCAAGACAGGTGATTGTTTTTCATAGTTACTTTGGTGGTCTCCATCTAGTTGGTTTGATAATTTACATTCACAGGTAAGATCATCACAATGTCATTTTAATACAATGTTCTTGCTAATGCAGAACCATTTCAGATAGCGTTTTTATTTCGGTCATTCCATGGACATTGGTGTGATCTTACAATATAATTTGGTGGAGTCCATTTAACAATCATGCCGATCCATGAGGATTAAAGTATTTAATATAGTGTTTGTTCCTTGGCTGTGCTCTGTGGTTTTTGTGGTTCATTCTGTGGTCATATACATCATGTGTGATTTGATAGTGATTTCAGGGTGACCAAACATAAAAAACCTAAGGATCCATGGGGATCTGTGCTTCATGAGAATCTTTTTACAGCATGGCAGTGCCCCAAAGTGATCTGGCCATGAGCAGCATAGGTGGTTGGGTAATGAATATGGGGCGACCCAGAAAACTGTGGAGCCGTAAATTTTAAAAATATATATATATTCAATTTTATAAGGATAGGGAAGTACAGAAAGGGAAAAGGGGGAGGGGATAGATAGATAGATAGATTAGAAATTTAAGAGACCTATAAAGATTATCAAATCCTACAAAGTACTACTACTGATTCTATGATTCTATGATTCTACTACTACTACTACTACTACTACTACTACTAATATATTTGTACCCTGCCCATCTTGCTGGGTTTCCCCAGCCACTCTGGGTGGCTTCCAAAAATATGAAATAAAAATACATTAAAAAGTCACACATTAAAAACGTCCCTAAACAGGGCTGCCGTCAGATGTCTTCTAAATGTCAGGTAGTTGTTTATCTCTTTGACATCTGATGGGAGGACATTCCACAGGGCGGGTGCCACTACCAAGAAGGCCCTCTGCCTGGTTCCTTGTTGCTTTGCTTCTCGCAGTGAGAGAACCACCAGAAGGCCCTTGGTGCTGGACATCAGTGTCTGGGCAGAACGATGGGCGTGGAGATGCTCCTTCAGGTCTACTGGACCAAGGCCATTTAGGGCTTTAAAGGTCTTTCAGGACATGTGTTATATGGTCTTGGTGGCCACTCTCAGTCACCAGACTAGCTGCCGCGTTTTGGATTAGTTGTAGTTTCCGGGTCACCTTCAAAGGTAGCCCCACGTAGAGCACATTGCAGTAGTCCAAGCAGAAGATAACAAGAGCATGCACCACTCTAGTAAGACAGTCTCTGGGCAGGTAGGGTCTCAGCCTGCGTACCAGATGGAGCTGGTAGACAGCTGCCCTGGATACAGA
Source organism: Podarcis pityusensis (assembly GCF_964106645.2). Classification (NCBI taxonomy): domain Eukaryota; kingdom Metazoa; phylum Chordata; class Lepidosauria; order Squamata; family Lacertidae; genus Podarcis; species Podarcis pityusensis. The sequence goes on along the minus strand of NC_138045.1, from coordinate 29,577,238 downwards.
ATTGACCTGTGCATCCATGGATAACTGTGAGTCCAAAATGACTCCCAGGCTGCGCACCTGGTCCTTCAGGGGCATAGTTACCCCATTCAGGACCAGGGAGTCCTTCACACCAGCCCACCCCGTCCCCCAAGAACAGAACTTCCATATTGGCAGGATTCAACCTCAATCCATTAGCTGCCATCCATCCTCCAACCGCCTCCAAGCACTCACACAGGACCTTCACCGCCTTCACTGGTTCTGAGTTGAAAGAGAGGTAGAGCTGGCTATCATCCGCATATTGATGGACACCAAGCCCAAACCCCCTGATGATCTCTCCCAGCAGCTTCATGTAGATGTTAAAAAGCATGGGGGAGAGGACGGAACCCCGAGGCACCCCACAAGTAAGTCTGAACACTCATCCCCCACCACCACTTTCTGGACACAGTCCAGGAGGAAGGAGCGAAACCACTGTATAACAGTGCCCTCAGCTCCCAGCTCCTCTAGACGGTCCAGAAGGATGTTATGATCGATTGTATCAAAAGCCGCTGAGAGATCCAGCAGAACTAGGAAACCGCTCTCACCTTTGTCCCTAGCCCACCGGAGATCATCAACCAGTGCGACCAAGGCAGTTTCAGTCCCATGATGAGACCTGAATCCCAATTGGAAGGGATCCAAATTGTCTGCATCCTCCAGGCACGCCTGGAGTTGTTCAGCAACCACCCGCTCAATCACCTTGCCCAAGAATGGAAGATTTGAGACTGGGCAATAGTTGGCCATACTGGCCGGGTCTGAAGATGTTTTTTTAAGAAGCGGTTTAATGACCGCCTCTTTCAGCAGGTCTGGGAATGCCCCCTCACAGAGGGAAGCATTCACCACCCCGCAGAGCCCATCGGCCAGCCCTTCCCGGCTTGCTTTTATTAGCCAGGATGGGCAAGGATCAAGGAGACAGGTGGTTGGTTTCACGCATCCAAGCAGCCTGTCCACATTCTCGGGGGTAACGGATTGAAATTGATTCCATGCAACTTGACCAGACAGGGCTCTAGCACTCTCCCGCCCCAGCCCTGCTCCCATGGTGGTGTCTACTTCCTTCCGAATATTAGCAACTTTATCTGCATAAAAATTTGAAAAATCGTTGCAGGAGATCTTGGGGTCTTTACAAGGCCCCGGTGGTAAAGGTGGTTCCGTTAAATTGCAAACCACCTGAAAGAGTCTCCTGCTACTATTTTCTGCAGATGCAATAGAGGCGGTGAAGAAAGTCTTCTTCGCCGTCGCTATCGCCACTTGGTAGGCTCGACATTGAGCTCTAACCTGTGTCCGGTCCAATTCAGAATGAGTTTTCTGCCACCGGCACTCTAGCCGTCTCAGCGTTTGTTTCCTCACCCTCAGCTCCAAAGAAAACCACGGGGCTGTCCGGGCTCCATGCAGTCAGAGAGGGTGCTTCGGAGCCAGACAGTCGATAGCCCTGGTTAACTCCGCATTCCAGCAGGCCACCAGGGGAATCAGCTGAAAGGCCATCAACATGGGATAAAGCATGCCCTACCACTCTCTGGAAACCATTTGGATTCATTAAGTGGCGGGGGCGGACCATCCGCATTGGTCCCACCTCCCTGCAGAGGAGAAGGGTCACAGAGAAGTCCAGTTGCACCAGGAAGTGATCTGACCATGGCACTTCTTTTGTTTCACTTTTACCTAGTGTCATATCACCCACGTCACTAGAGGTGAACACTAGGTCTAAGGCATGTCCGTGACTATGAGTTGGGCCAAACTTATTCAGGGACAGCCCCATGGAGGCCATGCTTTCCATGAAGTCCCAAGCAGCCCCTTGTAAGGTCATGTTGGCATGGATGTTAAAATCCCCTAGGACAACCAAACTAGGTATCTCCAGGAGAACATCCGCCATGACCTGAAGCAGCTCAGGCAGGGAATCCTTGGTGCAGCGGGGAGGTCAGTACACCAAAAGGAATCCTGTACTGCCCCTATTGCCCAGCTTCCAGAACATGCACTCAGAGAACTGGGTCTTCCCAGTAGGACACCTAATGCAAGCTAGTGACTTCCTAAAAATCACTGCAACACCCCCCCCCCCGCCCACATGACCTGGGTTGCTGTGTGTAAGAGAAACCTGGTGGACAAGCAGCAGCTAGGACAGGACCAACTGCTTCATCCAACCAAGTCTCTGTTACACATGCCAGGTCAAGTCCTCCATCCACGATCAAGTCATGGATGGCAGTGGTCTTATGAATCATTGACCTAGCATTGCACAGCAACACCTTCAGGTCATGTGGGTTTCCCTTGTTGAGCGCAAATATAACATTGAATCACAATCGTACAGAATAACTCAGCAAGCTGACATTTATCAAGAGTTAAACAAAGGTTAGTGTACTAAATATTATTTCCAATTCTAGGTAGTTTGCTATTGGAGAAATACCATATATGATTATAAAAATCTAAAGCAAGAATTATTTTAAAATATGATTTCATTTCTAGATCAGACAGACAAGATTTCTTCTACTATATATTTCTTTCTTTATCATATACACACAAAGCTTCTATTTTTAAACAGGAAATATTTTTGTAACTAAGGTCTAGTATACAAATCCTTACAGATGTTCATTTTGTTACAGTTCTGTTAAGTTGTATACAAATTATAAAGATGAGTCAATTATTTACTAAATTCTCGAGTTTTGCCATTACTTCATATTCTGATAGTTTCTCTTTCCATGCATCTATTTCAGGACATATGTCAGATTTCCATATGTTAGCCAACACCACTCTGACTGCTGTGGTCATATAACTAAATAGTTCGACTGATGATTTCACAATACAGTAGCTGAAGGAGTCATTCCCAACAGCATAGTTTTGGGGTCCAATGCAAATTTAGGTTGTTTTTTTTTTACATTTTTTCATTTCGAAATGAACTTTCCTCTAAAACTTTTTGGTCTTTTCACAGGTCCACCATAAATGGAAGAAGATTCCTCAAGGTCTATCACATTTCCAGCAATGTCCATTCATTGCATTATTCATCTTCTGTATATTTTTCAAAGTTATATACCATTGAAAGAACATTTTTGTACAGTCTTACCACATGTTACGGCCGCTTCAGGTTACGTGTTTTTGGGTTGCAGACCACTGGAATCCTGGAAGTACCGGAACGGGTTACTTCCGGGTTTCGCCGCTTTCATATGCGCAGAAGCGCCAAATTGCACCGGTGCCTGTGCAGACGTGGCGCTTCAGGATGCGAACGCTGTGGGTTGCGAACGTGCCTCAGTCGCGGGTTATGTCTGCAACCCGAGGTTCCACTGTACCAATTTTGTTTTAGCGCTTAACTTGCAGTAAATTTTATTCCTTTATTCATAATTGTTCTCATTGTTCCACTGTGAACTGCTCTTAAAATTTTTGCATCCATTTTTTCATATAAGGTTTTGCTTGTTCGGGCTTGGTGTCATATTTGAGTAATAGTTTATAAATTTTACCCAAAAGGTAGAACTCTGTTATGATGGACTCAAATTCTGTCTTTTCACTGATTTAAATGTTTGCCATACAGTCTTTCTTGAATCTGGATATTAGTTGACAGTATGTAAGCAGTTTCATATTTTTTCTCCTCTTTAATACTTTGGCATGTAATTGATCTGTTCTTGAAGATGAACCATATCTTGGTACATTCCCCCCCCCCAAAATGATATTTATTAAAGTTTCCGATAAAAAAGACACATCAGTAAAAAAGAATTTAAAAGTAAAAAGAAAAATACACAATACAAAAATAGACAATACAAAATACAAAAAAAAAAGACAAAATAAAAAACAGTTAAAAACAATACCATCTTTTCATCGCCACTTTTGAATTTACTTATTTTCTGGACCTCCTCATACCTCCCTCTTTTGTATTCCAGTTCAATTTGTTTGTCCAGCAGTTTCTTTCCTTCTTTTTTAATCCCAATTCTTAATCTTAATATGGTATAACATTAAATTCTTATCTATTAATAGCCAGTTTTCCGTTCTTTTAACCTTTTTATGCCTAATCCTTAATCTTAGTCTGTATATAACTTTAACGCCTGTGCAGCTAGAAACCACTTAATTTCAATCCATCATCACTCTAACATTCTTTAATTTTGCAATGTTTCTGTAGGTAATCTTTAAATTTCTTCCAATCTTCTTCCACCGACTCTTCTCCCTGGTCACGGATTCTACCAGTCATTTCCGCCAGTTCCATATAGTCCATCAGTTTCATCTGCCATTCCTCCAGTGTGGGTAGCTCTTGTGTCTTCCAATACTTTGCGATGAGTATTCTTGCTGCTGTTGTTGCGTACATAAAGAAAGTTCTATCCCTTTTTACCACCGATTGGCCGACTATGCCCAGGAGAAAGGCCTCTGGTTTCTTCAAGAAGGTATATTTGAATACCTTTTTTAATTCATTATATATCATTTCCCAGAAAGCCTTAATCTTTGGGCACGTCCACCAAAGGTGAAAAAATGTACCTTCAGTTTCTTTACATTTCCAACATTTATTATCGGGCAAATGGTAGATTTTTGCAAGCTTGACTGGGGTTATGTACCACCTGTATATCATTTTCATAATATTCTCTTTTAAGGCATTACATGCCGTAAATTTCATACCTGTGGTCCATAACTGCTCCCAGTCAGCAAACATGATGTTGTGTCCAACGTCTTGTGCCCATTTAATCATAACAGATTTCACCGTTTCATCCTGAGTGTTCCATTTCAATAGCAAGTTATACATCTTTGACAAATTCTTAGTTTTGGGTTCTAACAGTTCAGTTTCTAATTTTGATTTTTCCACCTGGAAGCCAATTTTCTTTTTTTTCTTTTTTTAAAATAATTTTTATTAAAGTTTTAAACAACAAAGAAAAAAAGAAAAACATACACAATACATATAACAAAAACACACACCAAAAACAAAACAAAATTCAACAATAAAGAAACAAGAAACATAACAATTAAAAACAATATCTCTTTTCCATATCCGTTTTTTAGTTACTTATTTTCTGGACTTCCTCATACCTCCCTCTTTTGTATTCCAATCCAAATTGTTTGTCCAGCAATTTCTTTTCCACTTTTTTAATCCCAATCTTTAGCTTTAATAAGATATTAAAATATATAACTTCAACTTCTTTAAACCTGATCTTTAGTCTTAGTATCATATAACGTTAAAATTTTTCCTCTTAATATCAAATTTCCATTTCTTTAAACATCTTTAATCCTAATCTTTAATCTTAATCTATCCTTAACTTTAACCTGTACAGCTGGAAACCGCTTATTTTCAGTCCAACATCACTCTAACCTTCCTTAATTTTGCAATGTTTCTGAAGATAGTCTTTAAATTTTTTCCAATCTTCCTCCATCGACTCTTCTCCCTGGTCACGGATTCTACCAGTCATTTCCGCCAATTCCATATAGTCCATAAGTTTCATCTGCCATTCCTCCAGCGTGGGAAGTTCTTGTGTCTTCCAATACTTTGCGATGAGTATTCTTGCTGCTGTTGTTGCATACATAAAGAAAGTTCTATCCTTTTTTAACACCATTTGGCCGACTATGCCCAGGAGGAAGGCCTCTGGTTTCTTAGGGAAGGTATACTTAAATACCTTTTTTAATTCATTATATATCATTTCCCAGAAAGCCTTAATCTTTGGGCACGTCCACCAAAGGTGAAAAAATGTACCTTCAATTTCTTTACATTTCCAACATTTGTTATCGGGCAAGTGATAGATTTTTGCAAGCTTGACTGGGGTTATGTACCACCTGTATATCATTTTCATAATATTCTCTCTTAAGGCATTACATGCCGTAAATTTCATACCTGTGGTCCATAACTGTTCCCAGTCAGCAAACATAATATTATGTCCAACGTCCTGTGCCCATTTAATCATAGCCGATTTTACCGTTTCATCCTGAGTATTCCATTTCAGCAGCAAGTTGTACATTCTTGACAAATTCTTAGTTTTGGGTTCTAACAATTCTGTTTCTAATTTGGATCTTTCCACCTGGAAGCCAATTTTCCTGTCCAATTTAAATGCCTCCATTATCTGATAATAATGGAGCCAGTCTCGCACTTTGTTTTTTAGTTTTTCAAAACTCTGCAATTTCAGTCTATCTCCATCATGTTCCAAAATTTCCCAATATTTCGGCCATTTGACCTCCATATTGAGCTTTTTCAAGGCTTTCGCTTCCATTGGTGACAGCCACCTTGGGGTTTTGTTTTCTAACAAATCCTTATATCTTAACCAAACATTGAATAGCGCTTTCCTGACAATGTGGTTTTTAAATGCTTTATGTGCTTTGACCTTATCATACCATAGATATGCATGCCATCCAAAAACATTATTAAAACCTTCCAAGTCCAAAATGTCAGTGTTTTCAAGAAGCAGCCATTCTTTCAACCAGCAAAAAGCTGCTGATTCATAATAAAGTTTAAGGTCTGGCAGGGCAAATCCACCTCTTTCCTTTGCATCCGTTAGTATTTTAAATTTTATTCTGGGCTTCTTGCCCTGCCAGACGAATCTAGAAATATCTTTCTGCCACCTCTTGAAACAATCCATTTTGTCCACAATTTGCAAAGGTTGAAACAAAAACAACATTCTAGGCAATACATTCATATTTATCGCAGCAATACAGCCCACCAGTGAAAGCTTCAAATTTGACCAAATTTCTAAATCTTTTTTCACTTCAGCCCAACATTTTTCATAGTTATCTTTAAATAAATTCCCATTTTTTGCTGTCATGTTGATCCCCAGGTATTTAACTTTCTTAACCACTATTAAACCTGTCACATTCTGAAACCACGTTTTTGGGCTACGGTGTCGCCAGGAAGCCATGGATCCGTGATTTTTGTGGTGCAGGCTGTGCCCCTGGCTATGATGTGTGATTTGATGGTGAGTTTAGGCTGGCCCAAGGCGAAAAGCGTTAGGTTCCATGAGGATCCGTGCTTCAAAACCACGTTTTTGAGCTGTGGTATGACCAGGAAGCCGTGGATCCTAGTTTTTTGTGGTGCAGGCTGTGCCCCTGGACATGATATGTGATTTGACAGTGAGTTTGGGTTGGCCCAATGCAAAAAGTGTGAGGATCCATGAGGATCCGTGCTTCAAAACCATGTTTTTGGGCCACGGGATGACTGGGAAGCCGTGGATCCATGATTTTTGTGGTGCAGGCTGTGCCCCTGGCTATGACGTGTGATCCGACGGTGAGTTTGGGTTGGCCCAATGCAAAAAGTGTGAGGATCCATGAGGATCCGTGCTTCAAAACCATGTTTTTGGGCCATGCCGTGGCCAGATAACCGTGGATCTGAGTTTTCTGTAGTGCAGGCTGTGCCCCTGGACATGATGTGTGATTTGACAGTGAATTTGGGGTGGCCCAATGCAAAAAGCGTTAGGATCCGTGAGGATCCGTTCTTCAAAACTACGTTTTTGGGCCACGGTAGGGCCAGGAAGCCGTGGATCCGTGATTTCTGTGGTGGATGCTGTGCCCCTGGACATGATATGTGATTTGACAGTGAGTTTGGGTTGGCCCAATGCAAAAAGCGTGAGGATCCATGAGGATCCGTGCTTCAAAACTGCGTATTTGGGCCACGGTGTGGCCAGGAAACCGTGGATCTGTGATTTTTGTGGTGGATGCTGTGCCCATGGCCATGATGTTTGATCTGATGGTGACTTTGGGCTGATCTAGTGCAAAAAGTGTGAGGATCCATGAGGATCCGTGCTTCGAAACCACATTTTTGGGCCATGGCGTTGCCAGATAACCGTGGATCCGAATTTTTTGTTGTGTAGTCTGTGCCCCTGGGTATGATATGTGATTTGCCGTTTAGTTTTGGTTGGTCCAATGAAAAAAGTCTTAGGATCCGTGAGGATCCAACCTTCAAAACCACGTTTTTGGTCCATGGTGTTGCCAGGAAGCCGTGGATCTGATTTTTTTGTGGTGCAGGCTGTGCCCCTGGCCATGATGTGTGATTTGACTGAGTTTGGGGTGGCCCAATGTAAAAAGCGTGAAGATCCATGAGGATCCGTGGTTCAGAACCACGTTTTTGGGCCATGGAGTGGCCAGGAAGCCATGGATCCGTGATTTTTGTGGTGGATGCTGTGCCCATGGCCAAGATGTTTGATCTGATGGTGACTTTGGGCTGATCCAGTGCAAAAATCATGAGGATCCATGAGGATCCATGCTTCGGAACCACGTTTTTGGGCCACAGTATGGCCAGGCAGGTGTGGATCCGAGTTTTTTGTGGTGCAGGCTGTGAACCTGGCTATGATATGTGATTTGACAGTGAGTTTTGGTTGGCCCAATGCAAAAAGAGTGAGGATCCGTGAGGATCTGTGATTCAAAACCACGTTTTTGGGCCATGGAGTGGCCAGGAAGCCGTGGATCTCAGTTTTTTGTGGTGGATGCTGTGCCCCTGGCCATGATGTGTGATTTGACAGTGAGTTTGGGGTGGCCCAATGCAAAAAGCGTGAGGATCCGTGAAGATCCGTGGTTCGGAACCACGTTTTTGGGCCACGGTATGGCCAGGAACTCGTGGATCCGTGATTTTTGTGGTGCATGCTGTGCCCCATGGCATGATGTGTGATTTGACAGTGATTTAGGGGTGGCCCAGTGCAAAAAGTGTGAGGATCTGTAGCACCCTGCTTGTGGTTAACGCTTAGCTGGAATGAAATATTCAACGCAGCAATAGAGAAATTAAAATAATAATTTATTTGTCAGACAAATAAATGAGAGGCACAGTGGTATATGGTTACCAAGCTCTGGCCTGGTCTCCTGCCATTATGGCCAGCACTTATATTCCCTCAGCCCAGCCCCCTTGCTCCTCCTTTGGCTGCCTCTGTCCAATCAGCCTGGTTGAATTTCCTATTGGCTGATTGCTATAACCAATCCTAAAAGATACACCCATTTCCTATTGCCTTTTATGGGATACAAAAAGCTATATATTCTTCTATCTATAAATGACAAATAAGCAGTCATATATCTTACATTTGTCTCAACAAGGAACCTTAATTACCAGCTCACCTCTTGCCCTCCTTGCCCTATTGCCCTCCAAAACAGATGGTTAATAGTTTTAAATTTTTATCTTAAACAGATGTCAGAGATCTTGGGTTCACATTCTCATGCATCATCAATGAAAGATCTCCTTTTTGGAGGTCTTTAAACAAAGGCCTGACAACCATATGTCAGGAGTGCTCGATGGCGTCTCCTGTCTGGCAGGGGGCTGGGCTCGTTTGCCCCTCTGGTCTCCTACAGCAATATGACTCTATGAAATAAGAATTTAACATTTCTTTCTTTCTAGATCCTTTGCATAATTACATTTAAGCCAGTATATTTCATACATTATCATAGATAGCTTTTTAGAAGAATAAACCTTCTCAAAGTAAAAGGAAGGAATAGTTTACAGCCTCAAAATAAAATAGGAAAAAAGCCTCTTCTTCTGTTTACACTCCCCTTCTCCAGCCAGTTGCTTTCTTTTCCATTTGCTCTTGGCCTTTTTAACCTTAGGAAGATATGACTCAAGTTTAATGGGAGGCACAGGGTTTTATTTTACTATTTACCAACTCTTAATTATGTAGGGTCAGTGTAACCTTGCTCTCAGCCTGTAATTCCCTTTTTTACGACTTTGAGAATTGTTTTCTGCTATAAATCAGGGGGCCCCCTTGTCCAGGAGGATAAACATCTTGCCAAAGTACTTAGGCAGCTGGTCTTCTGCCTGGCATAAAACATTTGAAAATCTTTAAGCTCATTTTAAAATACAGACCCTAATCAAACTATAAGCCTTGATAAAAATGCAGGCTATGATTAGATGCCTCATTCCCCCCTTTCAAGCTCAAGGACCTTCATCCCAAGTGTCCTTGATAGCTTGACCTTCATCATATTCCTGAGGTAAAGCTCTATATAGGGCCATGATATGAGGTAGAGTTTCATTCGAAATCATCTTGCTAATTGTACTTCTAAAACATGAAATGATACATGGCACCATACATAAAACCATTATTACTACCGTCAAGAAAAACAAGCAAGACAATAGTATCCCTTTGAGTCCCGCAACATTAGGTAACCAATTGGTGAGCCATCCCATATCCCATCCTTCCCATGTTTGTACTGGGACATGTGCTATACTCTCCATCTTTGTGGCCAACACACGGATTGCCTCACCATTATCAGAAATGTTAAAGCAACAGGCATTCCCTGTCAAGTTCAAGACTCCACATAGGCCTCCCTGCCTGGCAAGTACATAATCCATTCCCATTTTCAGCTGCAAAATGGCGGCTCTACTTTCATCCAGCTGTTGTGCAATAAGTCTCAAACTCTGGGCTGTTGCATTGGTTACAAGTTCCACTACTGCTTGCAATCGAATTATTCTGTTTAGATTATAAATAGGATCCCGTGCCCCTTGTATGAGCTCACCAGGATTCCAGGAGGCAGGATCATAATAGGCTATAATGCGCTCTGGTGGCCAATCATCAGTATCGCTCCAACTTTGGGTACTTCCTCCTGCTATATGAGAAATATCAGCGTTTCTTCGTGTACGCTTGGCCGAATTAGTGGGCATAATCCACATTGGTGGTAATACCCATCCCAGGAAACAAGTCCCACTCCATTTGGAAGGGAGCTTCTTGTATGCCCATTCTCCACATATCCACCACAACCATCGGGTCTGAGGTTTTTGGTACGTGGAGTGCAGAAGGCGAAATATCAAAAGGGGTACAGAGTTCACAGTGCAGTATGTTAGATTGCCTTTTTCTGTCACAGTTATGTTCCATACCACTTTCCATGCATCAATAAAAGGAGGTGCACAGGGCAAGGTATTCCGAGTTCGATAGGTAGTACCGTTTACCCAGGTTTGACTATTCTTAATATAATCCCAAGTATAGTAACAATGAGAAGAGCCTATCATGGTAGGATCAGCTGCATCTGATGATTTATGTACACAGAATTCCCCTTGCACAGGTATAACTCGTATTGGTTTAGTTGAGTTCCATCCGGGGAAATTCTGTACTTCTGTTTGGTGTGGCATTTCGCTTACCATACCAATGGCATTTAATGGTATCGGTAATAAGGGCATACCTCCCTCTGAATCATCTGGCCCAAGAGAGCAAACAAGGCAATTGGTCCTATTTGCAACATTGGCTACCATCTCAGCTAAGCCTACCCACATATTGTGGTCATGGCAGAATCCATATTTAGTAAATTTGGTCAGATTCAAGGACCCTTCCCCTTCCCAAGGGATCAGGATTAATAATAAAATCATGTTGATGTGTAGTATATGCATTCCTTCCACAAAAGATTACCTTATTGTGATAGCATAAAAATATTAGCCCCAATATAATTCCCCCAGTGACAGAAATGGGGAACCGCCAAGACCAAAACATATATCCCAAGGATCCCCAATGAGTAATATCCCTGATAATTGTTCCGCAAGGGGGGGCAGTCAATTAATTGTATTAGAGAATCTTCCCGTTCACAATCGCTGGTTTAGACGCTCCTCAAGCTTCAGGCGTGCGCAGGTCAGCCAGCTTCCAGGTTGTGGCTGCAGCAGGCCGGTCGTCTAATGTTGCCCGTGACCTAGCCCGTTCCCCGTAGGGCTAGATACAGGGGTTTTTGGAGAGAGTCAGTTTTAAAGGATTAGAGGGGTCACCTTTGCACGTCCAGCTGCCTTTGGACTTCTTCAAACGGGAGTGATGAATCCAGGGGGTCACCTCAGCTACCTTCACCGCTGTTGGAGTAGAGAGCAAGACGGTGTAAGGTCCACGCCACTTAGGTGCAAGTGGATCACGTTTCCACTCTTTCACCCATACGCTATCGCCAGCCTGGAACTGATGAATTGGCTCGGCAATGCTGCACGGCGTGCGCTCGAGGGCCCACCTGTTAAGAGAAACAAAAACACGGGAGAGAGATTGCACTTGTTCCTGTGTCACATGGTCTCCTATTTGTTTGAGGTCAGCTGGAATATCCTGAACAAAGGAGGGCGGCCTCCCATACAGGAGCTCAAAAGGTGACAACTTAAGTCTTTTTGTGGGTGCACACCGAACACGAAACAGTGTTATGGGTAACACATCTACCCATCCCAATCCCGTTTCCTGGGTTAATTTTGCCAATTGGGTTTTCAGAGTCCGATTCATTCTTTCAGTTTTCCCTGAACTCTGAGGCCTATATGCTGCATGCAGTCTCCATTTCACTTGTAGGACTCGACATACTTCTTGTACTACTTGATCAATGAACGCTGGCCCATTATCACTTCCAATGCATCTAGGTAACCCAAACCTCGGGATCAATTCAGTGAGGAGTCTCTTAGTTACCTCTCGTGCCTTTTCAGTTCGGGTGGGAAAAGCTTCAACCCATCCGGTAAGAGTATCTACAAACACAAGGAGATACTTGAATCCCTTAGAAGGGACCAGCTCTGTGAAGTCCACAATTAGGCTTTCCATGGGGACATATCCCACATGTTGGATTCCAGGAGGTTGTACCGGTCCCTGCCTGGGATTGTTTTTAGCACAAAGAACACATTTCTGTGAAATGCAAGTTGCTAATTGTGATAGGTTAATAATATACAACTTCCGACTGAGACTCTCTCTGGTTGCAGTACCGCCAAGGTGAGTAGATTCATGATAATTTCTTACAATTGTGCCTGCTAGGTGATGAGGTACATAAATCCTATTGTCCGGCAGGATCATCCAACCGTCCTTCACAACCGCTCCTTCCTGTTCAGCCCACTTCCTCTCTTCTGGGGTATAGTGAGGTTTAACTTCTTCTGGAACTACCTCTGGTATGAGGGCTGCTATAAATCCTCCCACAGGCTTTTGGGCTGCCTCTCGGGCTGCTTTGTCAGCAGCATGATTTCCTCTGGTTATTGGATCCCTTCCTTGTCCATGACCTTTGCAGTGCATTACAGCAATCTGTTCTGGAGCCCATACTGCTTCCAACAGGATTTCTACTTCAGGTCCATATTTCAAGGCCTTCCCGTGGGCTCCAATTAGACCTCTTTCTTTCCATAGAGCACCATGTGCATGCAGGGTTAAGAAGGCATATTTAGAATCAGTATAGATGTTTGCCTTACATCCAGCTGCCAATTGCAGAGCTCTAGTTAAACCTATAAGTTCAGCTTTTTGTGCTGAGGTGCCAGCAGGCAAAGCTTCAGCTTCCACAACTTCCTCATTGGTGACCACAGCATATCCTGCTCGTCTGGCACCTTCATGCAGGTAACTGCTACCATCAGTATAATATACAACATCTGGATTTTTCAATGGTTCATCTTTCAGATCAGGTCTACTGGAATAAACTTCATCCATTATTTGGAGACAATCATGTGATTCTTCATCATCTACCTCTGGTAGGGGCAGCAAAGTTGCTGGATTGAGCATATTCACTACTCGTAGATGAATCCTGGGATTTTCACACAATAGGCCTTGGTATCTAGCCATCCTTGGGTTCGTTAGCCAATAACTACCCTTATATTCCATGAGTGTCAGAACAGCATGAGGTACATTCACATACATCGTCTGGCCGAAGGTAAATTTATCAGCTTCTTTGACAAGGCTTGCAGTGGCCGCTACTGCCCTTAGGCATGGAGGCCATCCTTTTGCTACTGAGTCCAATTGTTTTGACAAATAAGCTACTGGACGATTCCAACTTCCTAATCTCTGGGTCAGGACTGCCACTGCAATCCCATTCTGTTCATGTACATACAGCTGAAAGGGTTTTTCCGAATTAGGCAGTCCAAGGGCTGGGGCCTCCATAAGTCGTTGTTTGATAACTAAAAAGGCTTGTTGCTGCTCAGGTCCCCATACGAATGGGTCCTTTTCTGCACCTCGAGTGCTTTCATGTAAGGGCTTGGCCAGACTGCTGAAATCAGGTATCCATAGTCTACAAAACCCTGCTGTTCCCAGGAATCCTCTGAGTTGTTTCCTTGTGGTAGGTTCCTTGATAAGGCAAATAGCTTCTTTCCTCTCTGGCCTCAATGCTCGTTGTTGGTGTGAGATGTCAAAGCCCAAATATTTGACCTTTTCTAAACATAACTGTGCCTTTTTCTGGGAAACTCGGTAGCCAGCTTCCCAGAGCAAGTGGAGCAGTTCCTCTGTCCCTTCTTTACAGGTATCAAAATCCTTTGCTGCTAATATAAGGTCATCTACATATTGCAGAACCACCTTTTCTCCAGGTATTGAGGGGTAACTTGTTAGATCCTTCGCCAAGGCAGTGCCAAATAAAGTTGGGGAATTTTTGAATCCCTGGGGCAATCTCGTCCAGGTTAGCTGGCCTTTTGTTCCTGTTAAAGGGTCTTCCCACTGGAAGGCAAATATAGGTTGGCTCTGTGGTGCCAGCCGGCAACAGAAGAATGCATCTTTCAAGTCCAATACAGTAAAAAATGTTGCTTCTGGTGGGATCAAACTCAGCAGGGTATATGGGTTTGGTACATTTGGGTGCAAGGTCTCGATAGCCTGGTTTACGAGCCTCAAGTCCTGTACTGGCCTGTATTCATCTGTCCCAGGTTTCCGAACAGGCAATAGAGGTGTGTTCCATTCTGATTGGCAGGGCTTAAGCAGACCATATTTTAATAGGTGGTCCAAATGTTTCTGGATGCCCTCTGCTGCTCGCCGGGGTAAAGGATATTGCTTTACAGATACAGGGGTAGCCATAGGTTTTAGGGTTACTACAATTGGAGCTATATTCTTAGCCATTCCTGGTGGGCTATTTTCGGCCCATACTCCTGGTGGCACCTGTAGGGTTCGGAGGAGCTTGTTTAACTCTGTATCCAATGTGGGTTGGACTTGCAGGGCTGACATTAGGCGCCATGATTGTTCCTTAGGTACTGAGAGGGAAATTATTCCTGCTGCCTTTGATGGCAGTTTCATTTCTGGACCTCGAGGAGTGAAGGTGATTTGGGCCTGCAATTTGGACAGCATATCTTTACCTAAGAGAGGTATTGGACACTCAGGTATATACAAAAACTGATGGGTTAAACGATGTCCCCCAATCTGGCATTCCAAAGGTTGGAGGAAAGACCTCTTAGCTGACTGACCAGTGGCACTTTTAATGACTACACTTTTGGATGCCTTTTTCTGCAATAGTTCTGGGAGTACTGAGTATTCAGCCCCAGTATCAATCATAAAGTCTATTAAATGGCTCCCTAATTGAATCGTGACCGTGGGCTCCTGGAAGCCTAACTTTATGGAGTCCGGTCGTTCCTAGTCTTGGGTAAAATCCTCCTCTGCCAGTCCAATGAAATTGTCCCTACTCCGTCCTTGTCCAGGTCTCTGATATCTTCCATCTCGGATCATTCCCCGTCCCCGTCCCTGGTTTCTTGGGCCGGAGCCTGGGCCTGGGCCTGGGCCTGGGCGTACTTCTTCCAACCTCAGGGGTTCAGGACACTCCCGCTTCCAATGACCCTCCTTCTTGCAATTTGCACATTGATTCCTTCCCAGTGGTGGATTCCTTCCCCGCCCTCTCCCTCCATTTAAGGGGCGGTAGTCTTGCTTCACTGCTGTGGCTAACATCACCATCTTTTCCTTCTGCCACTTCTTCTTCTCTTGCTTCTCAGCCTCATCCCTATTCCGATAAACTCGGCGTGCAATGGCCATAATTTGGCTCATCAGCATCCCTTCCCATCCTTCTGATTTCTGAATTTTCTTACGAATGTCAGAAGCGCACTGGGCCACAAATGTAGCAGTAATCATTCTGCTGTTTTCAGGGGCTTCAGGGTCAAAAGGAGTCCATATACGATAGGCTTCCTGCAGCCTCTCTAAAAAGTCTCCTGGACTCTCATTTGGTTTCTGTTCTACTTCTGAGACTTTAGACGTATTAGTGGGCTTCTGGCATGCCCTGCGGATACCTTGCACAAGCGTCTGGCGGTAGGTGGTAAGCCTGGCCAGATGAATTGCATTGTTTGGATCCCAATTAGGATCTTCCAAGGGAAAGTTGTCCCGGAGATGACGGTCAACATTTAAAATATTTCCCACTCTGGCCTGCTCACGCAAATATATCTGTGCCTTTTCAATTATGTCTCTCCTTTCCTCAGTGGTGAACAGAGTATTCAGGAGCTGGCGGCAATCTGTCCAAGTAGGACTATGAGTATTTATTATTGAAGTCACCAAGTCCATCATAGCCTGAGGTTTTTCTGCAAAAGATGGGGTGTGTGTTTTCCAATTCATCAGATCCGTAGTTGTGAATGGAATGTACTGGAGGGTCGAAGTTCCAGGTGGCCGTGGTCTGAGTTGCCCGTTAACCAGCACAGGCTCCTCAAGTGCATCAAATACTCTTCTGAGAGGGGCTACTACGTGATCTTTCTCTTCGCTTTGCTCTAGGGGCCTCAAATCATAGGGGACAGTATCTGTCCCAAGGCGTTCTTTTAGCAGCCTTATACTCCTGGCTGTATTGCTTGCTGACCGATTAAGGTCTCCCTGTAACTTCTGTAATAATTCTCTAGGACTTGGATGTACAGGGGTTTGGGGTAGGCAATCAGTTGTTCCACTAAAAGAGACTGTAGATGGAGTTCTACTGGGACTCACAGGTGGAATAACCACTTCTGCTTGGGCTTTATTATAGGCCTCCAATGCCTCCTGAAGATATCATAATCTATCAAGGAATCAAGTTCTGTGACTCCAGCCCCATTATTCATTCCACTTTCTTGCCTTGGGGTTACAACTGGTGGAGTGTTTGGATTAAGCTCCCTTCGATGTGGAGCATAGGGTGGAGGTGGAAGCACCTCTTCCTCTGGTCCCTCAAAAATGGGTTTGAGTTTATTTGGCAATATTCCTTTCCTAGCTTCGGCTTTTACAGCCAATAATTTGCATCGTTTGACTTTGCATTCCCTTATCCATGGAGGATTTTTATTTAATGTGCTCAGCCAAGAATCTATATATGAAAATTGTTCTGGGCACCCTCCAGTTTCTTTGGCGATATTAGACCAAAGTTTGCTTACTAAATTTATATCAAAGGTTCCCTGAGATGGCCATTCAGTATTTTGTTTCGGCCACTCTAATTCACATAACGTTCTCAAGCGCTCTGGCGTCATTTTGACTCCATATGCCCCTGAGAAGGCTTTCTTAAAATTATTTAACATACATTCAAGAGGTGTATTTTCCCCCTTTGAACCCCCAACTCCCATTGTATGGCCCTGTGAAGTATCCACTCAGTCACTCACACACACGCTTCGTGAGATTCCTTGCCCAGTGAAGTCGCCTTACCGGGAACCGAAGTACTACCCACTCCACACTCAGGTCAGCTACAAATTGTACTTTCTCACACATACAATGCGCTGGATACTTCACCATACTCTACCTCCCAACCTTTCCCTTTCCCTACACCAGATCACCATCTGATGTACCCAACCACCTAGCGTACTCAGTTCCCCTTTACTGAGACGCAGAAGTTTGATCAAGACTTCTCTTCCTCCCAATTAATTGGAGGGCCAAAAACCCCTTAGTGCACTTACCCTTAGTTGGTTGCCTGTTTATTTCTCTGGTTCCCCCTGGTCCGTCGCCGTCGGTGGGCAGGGTATCAGACAGACGAGACTTCTGCGTTCCCCTGGAAAAAAACTTTCCAGTGCGCGCTGGGTAAGCAGTGAGTGGTCCTCTCTCTTGTACCCTGCCCAGTAAGGCGAAGGGGCTGCGTTCCAGCAGACCACTTATCTGAGTCACAGGCACCATAAAATGTAGCACCCTGCTTGTGGTTAACGCTTAGCTGGAATGAAATATTCAACGCAGCAATAGAGAAATTAAAATAATAATTTATTTGTCAGACAAATAAATGAGAGGCACAGTGGTATATGGTTACCAAGCTCTGGCCTGGTCTCCTGCCATTATGGCCAGCACTTATATTCCCTCAGCCCAGCCCCCTTGCTCCTCCTTTGGCTGCCTCTGTCCAATCAGCCTGGTTGAATTTCCTATTGGCTGATTGCTATAACCAATCCTAAAAGATACACCCATTTCCTATTGCCTTTTATGGGATACAAAAAGCTATATATTCTTCTATCTATAAATGACAAATAAGCAGTCATATATCTTACATTTGTCTCAACAAGGAACCTTAATTACCAGCTCACCTCTTGCCCTCCTTGCCCTATTGCCCTCCAAAACAGATGGTTAATAGTTTTAAATTTTTATCTTAAACAGATGTCAGAGATCTTGGGTTCACATTCTCATGCATCATCAATGAAAGATCTCCTTTTTGGAGGTCTTTAAACAAAGGCCTGACAACCATATGTCAGGAGTGCTCGATGGCGTCTCCTGTCTGGCAGGGGGCTGGGCTTGTTTGCCCCTCTGGTCTCCTACAGCAATATGACTCTATGAAATAAGAATTTAACATTTCTTTCTTTCTAGATCCTTTGCATAATTACATTTAAGCCAGTATATTTCATACATTATCATAGATAGCTTTTTAGAAGAATAAACCTTCTCAAAGTAAAAGGAAGGAATAGTTTACAGCCTCAAAATAAAATAGGAAAAAAGCCTCTTCTTCTGTTTACACTCCCCTTCTCCAGCCAGTTGCTTTCTTTTCCATTTGCTCTTGGCCTTTTTAACCTTAGGAAGATATGGCTCAAGTTTAATGGGAGGCACAGGGTTTTATTTTACTATTTACCAACTCTTAATTATGTAGGGTCAGTGTAACCTTGCTCTCAGCCTGTAATTCCCTTTTTTACGACTTTGAGAATTGTTTTCTGCTATAAATCAGGGGGCCCCCTTGTCCAGGAGGATAAACATCTTGCCAAAGTACTTAGGCAGCTGGTCTTCTGCCTGGCATAAAACATTTGAAAATCTTTAAGCTCATTTTAAAATACAGACCCTAATCAAACTATAAGCCTTGATAAAAATGCAGGCTATGATTAGATGCCTCAGATCCATGCTTCGGAACCACGTTTTTGGGCCACGGTATGGCCAGGCAGGCGTGGATCCGAGTTTTTTGTGGTGTTGGCTGTGCCCCTGGCTATGATATGTGATTTGACAGTGAGTCTGTGTTGGCCCAATGCAAAAAGCGTGAGGATCCATGAAGATCCATGCTTCAAAACCACGTTTTTGGTCCACGGTGTGGCCAGGAAGCCGTGGATCCGCGATTTTTGTGGTGCATGCTATGCCCCTGGACATGATATGTAATTTGACGGTGAGTTTGGGCTGATCTAGTGCAAAAATCATGAGGATTCATGAGGATCCGTGTTTTTTAACCATGTTTTTGCGCCACTGCGGCACCACGAAACAGTGGATGCGTGATTTTTTTGGTTCTGCCTACAGACTAAGATGTGGTCTACAGTATCATGGTGTTTTTATTTTGTTTCAATATAAAAATCATATGAATTCATGAGGATCCGTGCCTCAGATCCATGTTTTTGTGGTGCTGCAGCGTGGCAAAGTGTTGGATCCACGTTTTTTATAGTCCAGTTTGTAGGCGTGCCTTCTAGGTGTGATTTGACACTGCATTTGTTGGAGTTATTTTTTAAAAAGTGGAGGATCCATGAGGATCCGTGTAGATCCGCCTTTTACCCAGACCCGACCAGCCCAAAGTCACCATCAGATCAAACATCATGGCCAGGGGCACAGCATCCACCACAAAAATCACGGATCCACGGCTTCCTGGCCATACCGTGGCCCAAAAACGTGGTTTCGAACCACGGATCCTCATGGATCTTCACGCTTTTTGCATTGGGCCACCCCAAAATCACTGTCAAATCACACATCATAGCCAGGAGCACAGCCTGCACCACAAAAATCACGGATCCACGGCTTCCTAGTCATACCACAGCCCAAAACCGTGGTTTTGAAGCACGGATCCTCATGGATCCTCATGATTTTTGCACAAGACCAGCCCAAAGTCACTGTCAAATCACACATCATGTCCATGGGCACAGCCTGCACCATAAAAAACTCAGATCCACAGCTTCCTGGCCACTCCATGGCCAAAAAACGTGGTTTTGGAACACGGATCCTCATGGATCCTCATGCTTTTTGCACTGGGCCACCCCTAAATCACTGTTAAATCACAATTCATGCCATGGGGCACAGCTTGCACCGCAAAAAACTCGGATCCACGGCTTCCTGGCCATACCATGGCCCAAAAACGTGGTTTCGAAGCATGGATCCTCATGGATCCTCACACATTTTCCAGTGGGCCAATGCCCTTACCTGCACTGTTAATGTCACCACTGCAATATTATTATTAGAGCCGATAAGTGAATATATGTCTACCGTATTTTTTGCTCTATAGGACACACTTTTTACCCTCCAAAATTAAGGGGAAATGTGTGTGCATCCTATGGAGCGAATGCAGGCTCCTTGGCTTCAGCGATAGCAACACGAAGCCTCCGAAGCGCAGAGGGAGCGCTCCCTCTGCGCTCCTGAGGCTACGCGTTGCTTTCGCTGAAGCCTGGAGAGCGAGAGGGGTCTCGCTATCCAGGCTTCAGGGATAGCCGCCTGAAGCCTTTGGAGTGCAGCACAAGTTCCCGCTGTGCTCCGAAGGCTTGCGGATAGCCGCCTGAAGCCTGGAGAACGAGAGGGGTCGGTGCACACCAATCCCTCTTGCTCTCCAGGCTTTGCTTCGCTGGAGAGGCGCTGCACAGTTTTTCCTCTCTGCGCAGCGCCCCTTCAGTGAAACTAATGTCCAGATTCAAGAAAGACTGTATGGCAAACATTTAAATCAGTGAAAAGACAGACTTTGAGTCCATCATAACAGAGTTCTACCTTTTGGGTAAAATTTATAAACTATTACTCAAATATGACACCAAGCCCGAACAAGCAAATCCTTATATGACAAAATGGATGCAAAAATTTTAATAATAATAATAATAATAATAATAATAATAATAATAATAATTTATTATTTGTACCCCGCCCATCTGGCTGGGTTTCCCCAGCCACTCTGGGCGGCTTCCATAGAAACCAAAAATACAGTAAAATATCACAGATTAAAAACTTCCCTGAACAGGGCTGCCTTAAGATGTTTTCTAAATGTCAGGTAGTTATTTATCGCTTTGACATCTGATGGGAGGGCGTTCCACAGGGCGGGCGCCACTACCGAGAAGGCCCTCTGCCTGGTTCCCTGTAGCTTTGCTTCTCGCAATGAGGGAACAGCCAGAAGGCCCTTGGCGCTGGACCTCAGCATCCGGGCAGAACGATGGGCGTGGAGACGCTCCTTCAGGTATACTGGGCCGAGGCCGTTTAGGGCTTTAAAGGTCAACACCAGCACTTTGAATTGTGCTCGGAAACGTACTGGGAGCCAATGTAGGTCTTTCAAGACCGGTGTTATGTGGTCTCGGCGGCCGCCCCCAGTCACCAGTCTAGCTGCCGCATTCTGGATTAGTTGTAGTTTCCGGGTCACCTTCAAAGGTAGCCCCACGTAGAGCGCATTGCAGTAGTCCAAGCTGGAGATAACTAGAGCATGCACCACTCTGGCGAGACAGTCCGCGGGCAGGTAGGGTCTCAGCCTGCGTACCAGATGGAGCTGGTAGACAGCTGCCCTGGATACAGAATTGACCTGCGCCTCCATGGACAGCTGTGAATCCAAAATGACTCCCAGGCTGCGCATCTGGTCCTTCAGGGGCATAGTTACCCTATTCAGGACCAGGGAGTCCTCCACACCAGCCCGCCCCGTCCCCCCAAAACAATACTTCTGTCTTGTCAGGATTCAACTTCAATCCATTAGCCGCCATCCATCCTCCAACTGCCTCCAGGCACTCACACAGGACCTTCACCGCCTTCACTGGTTCTGATTTGAAAGAGAGGTAGAGCTGGGTATCATCTGCATATCGATGGACACCCAGTCCAAACCCCCTGATGATCTCTCCCAGCGGCTTCATATAGATGTTAAAAAGCATGGGGGAGAGGACGGAACCCTGAGGCACCCCACAAGTGAGAGCCCAGGGGTCTGAACACTCATCCCCCACCACCACTTTCTGAACAAGGCCCAGGAGGAAGGAGCGAAACCACTGTATAACAGTGCCCCCAGCTCCCAGCCCCTCTAGACGGTCCAGAAGGATGTTATGGTCGATTGTATCAAAGGCCGCTGAGAGATCCAGCAGAACCAGGAAACAACTCTCACCTTTGTCCCTAGCTCGCCGGAGATCATCAACCAGCGCGACCAAGGCAGTTTCAGTCCCATGGTGAGGCCTGAATCCCGACTGGAAGGGATCCAAATGGTCCGCATCCTCCAGGCGTGCCAGGAGTTGTTCAGCAACCACGCAGTTCACAGTGGAACAATGAGAACAATTATGAATAAAGGAATAAAATTTACTGCAAGTTAAGCCCTAAAACAAAATTGGTACAGTGGAACCTCGGGTTGCAGACATAACCCATGACCGAGGCACATCTGCAACCCACAGCGTTCGCATCCTGAAGCGCCACGTCTGCACAGGCACCGGCGCAATTTGGCGCTTCTGCGCATGTGAAAGCGGCGAAACCCGGAAGTAACCCGTTCCGGTACTTCCAGGATTCCCGCGGTCCGCAACCCAAAAACTCGTAACCTGAAGCGGCCGTAACATGAGGTAAGACTGTACAAAAATGTTCTTTCAATGGTATATAACTTTGAAAAATATACAGAAGATGAATAATGCAATGAATGGACATTGCTGGAAATGTGATAGACCTTGAGGAATCTTCTTCCATTTATGGTGGACCTGTGAAAAGACCAAAAAGTTTTGGAGGAAAGTTCATTTTGAAATGAAAAAATGTAAAAAAATACCCTAAATTTGCATTGGACCCCAAAACTATGCTGTTGGGAATGACTCCTTCAGCTACTGTAGTGTGAAATCATCAGTCGAACTATTTAGTTATATCACCACAGCAGTCAGAGCTTGCAGGGCAGCAGCTGAAGAAGGAGCAAAAAGGGTTTTCTTGTGTGTGTGTTTCTTTGTGGCTGATTAGCTACTCTCCCTGTGCAAAGGTCAGAGGGGGCAGGGTTTCTGTTGAGGCAGGTAATTAGCTGTGGGAGGAGCTTATCAGAGCTTGCAGTGCAGCAGCTGAAGAAGGAGCAAAAAGGGTTTTCTAGCGGCGCACGCAGTTTGATCCATCTTTTAGATTTAGGGGAGCTAGTGTCAAACGTTTGTTGGGGGAGACCTAGGGTTTTTTTGGTTTTTTTTTGGGGGGGGGAGTTATTTGTCCTGTCTTCACGCTTTTTATGATGGAGGATCGCTGTAGACACCCCCAACGACACGTTCTCAAGATGCAGGGGGAGGGAACAGCTGCAGTCGCCTGCGGTTCCTGCGCAATGTTTGCCATCTTGCCAAAGATTGCAGGCAGCTTTACCTGCAGCAATTGCATGTTGATTGCCCTCTTAGAAGACAAAGTCCAGCAACTGGAGGAACGTGTAGCTACGCTCCAAAGAATTAGAGAGCTGGAGCTCTTCTTGGAAGCAACAGAGCACACCGTCTCCACCAAGGAGGAGACAGGGGACTCCCCTGAGAAGGAGGCTAGTTCACCAACACAGGAGCCAGATATATGGAGAAACGTGACTCAAAGAAGTAGGAGGCCCAGGGTTCGCTCTGATTGTTTAGAAATACACAATCGCTTTGAGGTCCTCTCCCCTAGCATGGAAGACGAAGAGCAGACTCCATTTGAGGATCTCTCCCTCATTACAGTCGATCAGGTATATGAAGACGAGCAGCAAAGTCAGTCCTCAGGGAATGTGCAGGCGACCTTGGAACGGACAGCTCATGGAAGAACCCCGACCAAACCTAAGAGGAGGCGTGTAGTGGTGATAGGGGATTCCCTACTGAGGGGAACAGAAGCAGTGATCTGTGGGCCTGACAAGATGTCTCGGGAAGTGTGCTGTCTCCCTGGGGCTAAGATCCAAGATGTAACTGAACAACTGCAAGGAATCATAAAGCCCAGTGACAAATACCCCTTCCTCTTGGTTCATGTGGGAACCAATGACACTGCAAGCAATAGCCTCCAGAAGATCAAAAGAGACTTCGAGGCTCTGGGCAGGAAATTGAAGCAATTAAATGCACAAATTGTCATCTCATCTGTCCTCCCAGTTGAACGACGTGGCCCAGGGAGAGAGGGAAAAATAGTGGAAGTGAACAGCTGGCTTCGCAAATGGTGTAAACAGGAACGGTTTGGATTCTTAGATCACGGACTGCAGTTTTTTGAAGATGGACTTCTGGCAAGCGATGGGCTGCACCTCACAACGGTTGGGAGGAATGTTTTTGCCAAAAATCTCAGAAACCTCATCAGGAGGGCTTTAAACTGACTAATGTGGGGGAGGGAGACAGTGCTCCTGAAGGTAGGAGTCTATCAATTGATGAAGATGATCATCCAAATGTCATAGACCAAATGGAGCAAACAGCACGCAGACCTAGTGGTGGGAGGAAAAAATCCTTAAATAAGAGATACGGGGGAATGATTAATGGACTTCAATGTCTGTACACTAATGCGCAAAGCATGGGAAATAAACAAGATGAGCTTGAGCTCTTGGTACAGCAAACTAAATATGACATAATGGGCATCACTGAAACCTGGTGGGATAAGTCCCACGATTGGAATGTAATAATGGAGGGATACAATCTATTTCAGAGAAACAGACCAGACAAGAAAGGAGGAGGAGTGGCGTTATATGTCAGGGATGTGTATACCTGTGAAGAGATCCAAGATTTAGAACCTCAAAGCCAAAGTGAGAGCATTTGGGTCAAAATTAAGGGAGAGAAGAATAACAGTGACCTCATTGTGGGAGTTTACTATAGATCCCCAAGCCAAATGGAGGACATAGATGATGCCTTCCTGGAACAGATGGCCAAGCATGCAAAAGGAAGGGAGATAGTAGTAATGGGGGACTTCAATTACCCGGATATTTGTTGGATGTCAAACTCAGCCAAGAGCATAAGGTCAAACAGATTCCTCACTGGCCTTGCAGACAACTTCATTGTCCAGAAAGTGGGAGAAGCAACAAGAGAAACAGCCATTTTAGATCTGGTCCTAACCAATGTTGATGACCTGGTTAGTGGGGTAGAAGTGGAAGGATCATTAGGCGCGAGTGATCATGCTCTTCTGAAGTTTACTATAGAGCGGAAAGGAGCAGCCAAGCATACTAGGACTCAATTTCTTGACTTTAAGAAAGCCGACTTCATAAAACTTAGGGAAGTGCTGGGTGAGATCCCATGGACAGTAATACTAAAAGGAAAGGGAGTTCATGATGGCTGGGAGTTTGTTAAGAGGGAGATAGTAAAAGCACAACTTCAGGCAATACCAATGAGACGGAAACATGGAAGGTGCCTAAAGAAGCCAGGGTGGCTATCTAAAGAACTTTTAACTGAGTTGAGATTAAAAAAGGATGTGTACAAAAAATGGAAAAGGGGGGAAACCACCAAAGAGGAATTCAAACAAATAGCCAGCACGTGTAGACACAAAGTCCGAAAAGCTAAAGCACAGAATGAACTCAGGCTTGCTAGAGAGGTTAAAAGCAACAAAAAAGGCTTTTATAGGTATGTTCGTAGCAAAAAGGAAGAACAAAGAAACAGTGGGGTCACTCAGAGGAGAAGATGGTGAAATGCAAACAGGGGACACAGAAAGGGCTGAACTCCTCAATGCCTTCTTTGCCTCAGTCTTCTCTGATAAAGAAAACAATGCCCGACCTGAAAAATTTGGAGCAAATGATTCAGCAGAGGAAACACAGCCCAGAATAACTAAGGAGATAGTACAAGAATACTTGGCTAGTTTAGATGTATTCAAGTCTCCATGGCCAGATGAACTGCATCCAAGAGTATTAAAAGAACTGGCAGATGTGATCTCAGAACCACTGGCAGTCATCTTTGAGAATTCCTGGAGAACAGGCGAAGTCCCGGCAGACTGGAGGAGGGCAAATGTTGTCCCTATTTTCAAAAAGGGGAAAAGAGAGGACCCAAATAATTACCGCCCAGTCAGTCTGACATCAATACCAGGGAAGATTCTGGAGCAGATCATTAAGCAAACAGTCTGTGAGCACCTAGAAAGGAATGCTGTGATCATCAATAGTCAGCATGGATTTTGGAAAAAGAAGTCATGTCAGACTAACCTGATCTCGTTTTTTGACAGAATTACAAGCCTGGTAGATGAAGGGAACGCAGTGGATGTAGCCTACCTTGATTTCAGCAAGGCATTTGACAAGGTGCCCCATGATATTCTTGTAAAGAAGCTGGTAAAATGCGGTCTTGACTATGCTACCACTCCGTGGATTTGTAACTGGCTGACTGACCGAACCCAAAGGGTGCTCATCAATGGTTCCTCTTCATCCTGGAGAAGAGTCACTAGTGGGGTGCCACAGGGTTCTGTCTTGGGCCCGGTCTTATTCAACATCTTTATCAACGACTTGGATGATGGACTCAAGGGCATCCTGATCAAATTTGCAGATGACACCAAACTGGGAGGGGTGGCTAACACCCCAGAGGACAGGATCACACTTCAAAACGACCTTGACAGATTAGAGAACTGGGCCAAAACAAACAAGATGAATTTTAACAGGGAGAAATGTAAAGTATTGCACTTGGGCAAAAAAAATGAGAGGCACAAATACAAGATGGGTGACACCTGGCTTGAGAGCAGTACATGTGAAAAGGATCTAGGAGTCTTGGTTGACCACAAACTTGACATGAGCCAACAGTGTGACGCGGCAGCTAAAAAAGCCAATGCAATTCTGGGCCGCATCAATAGGAGTATAGCATCTAGATCAAGGGAAGTAATAGTGCCACTGTATTCTGCTCTGGTCAGACCTCACCTGGAGTACTGTGTCCAGTTCTGGGCACCACAGTTCAAGAAGGACACTGACAAACTGGAACGTGTCCAGAGGAGGGCAACCAAAATGGTCAAAGGCCTGGAAACGATGCCTTATGAGGAACGGCTAAGGGAGCTGGGCATGTTTAGCCTGGAGAAGAGGAGGTTAAGGGGTGATATGATAGCCATGTTCAAATATATAAAAGGATGTCACATAGAGGAGGGAGAAAGGTTGTTTTCTGCTGCTCCAGAGAAGCGGACACGGAGCAATGGATCCAGACTACAAGAAAGAAGATTCCACCTAAACATTAGGAAGAACTTCCTGACAGTAAGAGCTGTTTGACAGTGGAATTTGCTGCCAAGGAGTGTGGTGGAGTCTCCTTCTTTGGAGGTCTTTAAGCAGAGGCTTGACAACCATATGTCAGGAGTGCTCTGATGGTGTTTCCTGCTTGGCAGGCGGTTGGACTCGATGGCCCTTGTGGTCTCTTCCAACTCTATGATTCTATGATTTCAAACATGGATTGAACCACTCTGTGATTGATGCAATAACATCCTTCTTAGCATGTCTGTAAGAGATGGATTCAAAATATCCCTATAGTTTTGCGGCTGGTCATTTTTTGCACCAACTGATATACCCAGGCAAGGTAATTCCAGTGACTACGGTCCTTTCACATGTACCATTGCCCATCTGATTGCTTCTGCTGCCCAATTACAGTTCATACAAAAGGATATGGCTGTCATTAGACCCTGGATTGCAAAAGAAATAATACAGTACTGTGGGAAAACCCATTTTGAAGGACAAGACAAATATTTTCAAGTGGAAATTGATGCTGTTCCTCCCAAGAAGAGACAAATCTTGAACGAGAGTTACATTACTGTGTCTCGATCATGCCCAGAGGGATGGAAGGATACACTAACCTATTGCTCAGATATTTTACCTTCCTTGTTTGAAGGCTGCTGGTCACTATGTTTCTTGAAGGAAGGGTGCAGGAGGCCCAGTGGTGACCTAACTATGGTTTACTGTGAAGGAAACTGCAAGGACTGGTACCACTGCTTTCGCATAGGCATTGATTCAAAAGATCTTCCAGAGGTTTTCGTGTGTCCAGACTGTCAATCCACTGTGGCCAAATAGATTTTGAAACTGTGAACTGTCATATTCCACAGGTTGGTATAATACAGCAAAATCCAAATATATAGTTTTCATCATCATGGCAGGGATGGTCATTTTCCATAGAATTCTTATTTATGGAGTTAGTTTTTATATCCTGCTTTTCTCTACTTGAAGGAGTCTCAAAGTGGCTAAAAATCTCCTTTCCCTTCCACCCCCACAACAGACACCTTGTGAGGTAGGTGAGGCTGAGAGAGTTCAGAGAGAAGTGTGACTGGCCCAAGGTCACCCAGCAGCCTGCATGTGGAGGAGCGGGGAAGCGTCAAGATAGAAAAAGGGACACGACAAGGCTGCCCAATTTCCCCATTGTTTTTTATATCAGTCCTGGAGGTTTTGTTGAATATGATTAGAAGGGACCAGTTGGTTAAAGGTATACAAGTCGGAGCTAGACAGTATAAATTGAGAGCTTTTGCAGATGATTTAGTATTGACATTACAGGAGCCAGAATCTAGTACTAAAAGAGCTTTGGAATTGATTCAAGAATTTGGTCAAGTTGCAGGATTTAAACTGAATAAGTTAAAAACAAAGGTTTTAGAGAAAAATTTAACAGTGATTGAAAGAGAAAGGTTTCAGAATGAGACAGGTTTAACAGTGGTTAAGAAAGTGAAATACCTTGGGATTAATATGACAGCTAAAAATGGGAACTTATTTAAAGACAATTATGAAAAATGTTGGACGGAAGTGAAAAAAGACTTAGAAATTTGGTCAAATTTGAAGCTTTCATTGCTAGGCCGTATTGCTGCGATAAAAATGAATGTATTGCCTAGAATGTTGTTTCTGTTTCAAACATTGCAAATTGTGGACAAAATGGATTGCTTCAAGAAGTGGCAGAGAGCTATCTCTAGATTTGTCTGGCAGGGCAAGAAGCCCAGAAAAAAATTTAAAATATTAACGGATGCAAAGGAAGGAGGTGGATTTGCCCTGCCAGACCTTAAACTTTATTATGAATCAGCAGCTTTTTGCTGGCTGAAAGAATGGCTGCTTCTTGAAAACACAGACATTTTGGATTTAGAAGGCTTTAATAATGTATTTGGATGGCATGCATATTTGTGGTATGATAAGGTCAAAGCACATAAAGCATTTAAGAATCATATTGTCAGGAAAGCATTGTTTAATGTCTGGATAAGATATAAGGATTTATTGGAAAACAAAACCCCAAGGTGGCTGTCACCGATGGAAGCAAAAGCACAGAAAAAGCTCAATATGGAGGCCAAATGACCGAAATATTGGGAAATTTTGGAACAAGAGGGAGATAGACTGAAATTGCAGAGTTTTGAGCCTTAAGAGAGAATATTATGAAAATGATATACAGGTGGTACATAACTCAAGTCAAGCTTGCAAAAATCTATCATTTGCGCGATAATAAATGTTGGAAATGTAAAGAAACTGAAGGTACATTTTTTCACCTTTGGTGGACATGCCCAAAGATTAAGGCTTTCTGGGAAATGATATATAATGAATTAAAAAAGGTATTCAAATATACCTTCCCCAAGAAACCAGAGGCCTTTCTCCTGGGCATAGTCGGCCAAATGGTGATAAAAAAGGATAGAACTTTCTTTATGTATGCAACAACAGCAGCAAGAATACTCATTGCAAAGTATTGGAAGACACAAGAGCTTCCCACACTGGAGGAATGGCAGATGAAACTGATGGACTATATGGAACTGGCGGAAATGACTGGTAGAATCCGTGACCAGGGAGAAGAGTCGGTGGAGGAAGATTGGAAGAAATTTAAAGACTATTTGCTGAAACATTGCAAAATTAAAGAATGTTAGAGTGATGTTGGATTGAAAATAAGTGGCTTCCAGCTGTACAGGATTTAAAGCTATGGATAGATTAAGATTAAGGATTAGGATTAAAAAAGTTTAAGGAAATGGAAATTTGGTCTTTAAAAGGTAAAATTTTAATGTTATATTATATTAAGAGTAAAGATTGGGATTAAAAAAGAGGGAAAGAAATTGCTGGACAAACAATTTGAACTGGAATACAAAAGAGGGAGGTACGAGGAGGTCCAGAAAATAAGTAAATGTAAAAATGGAGATGAAAAGGTGATATTGTTTTTAATTGTTCTATTTTCTTTTTTGTCTTTTGTTTTTTTGTTCCTTTTTTTTACTTCTTTTGGATTATGTATTGTGTATTTTTGAATTGTGTATTTCTTTTTTATATTTTATGTTTAATTTTTTATTGAAACTTTAATAAATATCATTTTTTAAAAAATGAAATTGCAGAGTTTTGAGAAACTAAAAAACAAAGTGCGAGACTGGCTTCATTATTATCAGATAATGGAGGCATATAATTTGGACAAGAAAATTGGCTTCCAGGTGGAAAAATCAAAATCAGAAACAGAACTGTTAGAACCCAAAACTAAGATTTTGTCAAAGATGTATAACTTGCTGTTGAAATGGAATACTCAGGATGAAACGGTGAAATCTGCTATGATCAAATGGGCACAAGATGTTGGACATAACATAATGATGGCTGACTGGGAACAGTTATGGACCACAGGTATGAAGTTTACGGCATGCAATGCCTTAAGAGAGAATATTATGAAAATGATATACAGGTGGTACATGACCCCAGTCAAGCTTGCAAAAATTTATCATTTGCCCGATAATAAATGTTGGAAATGCAAAGAAACTGAAGGTACATTCTTTCACCTTTGGTGGACGTGCCCAAGGATTAAGGCTTTCTGGGAGATGATCTATAACGAAATGAAAAAGGTATTTAAATATACCTTCCTGAAGAAACCAGAGGCCTTTCTCCTGGGCATTGTCGGCCAATTGGTGCCAAAGAAGGACAGAACTTTTTTTATGTACGCCACAACAGCAGCAAGAATACTCATTGCAAAGTAATGGAAGACACAAGATCTACCCACTCTGGAAGAATGGCAGATGAAGGTGACGGACTATATGGAACTGGTGGAAATGACTGGCAGAATCCGAGACCAGGGAGAAGAGTCGGTGGAAGAAGATTGGAAGAAATTTAAAGCCTATTTACAGAAATATTGTAAAATTAATGAATGTTAGAATGATGTTGGATAGAAAGTAAGTGGCTTCTAGCTGTAATACTATAAGGGAATATGAAAAATGGATTACTAACAGGTAAAAATTTAACGTTACAATATTTTAAGATTTAAGACTTGGATAAACAAAGAGGGGAAGGATTTGCTGAACCAACAAACCGAACTGGAATACAAAAAAGGGAGGCGTGAGGAGGTCCGGGAAATAAGCTAATGAAAAATAAGTAATGGAAAGAATGAGTTGTTTTTAACTATTTTTATTTTGTATTTTTCTTTTTTTTCTTTTTATTTTGTAATATTCTGAAAATTTCAATAAATATCTTATTAAAAAAAAAAAGAGGAGCGGGGAAGCAAACCCAGCTCACCAGATTAGAGTCCACCGCTCTTAACCACAACACCACAGAAACGTATCTCTTAAAACTCTGGAGCAAGCTGTTCAGTTCAGCCTCATAGTGATACTGATTTGTGGAGGGAAGGTTGGTGATGAGCAAGATCTGTTCCCATTTCCCAACACAGAGACCATAGAGCAGTTTCTTTTGGGGGCTGAACCTGCAGAGTGTTTCTGTTCAGAATTTCCGTGGCAGAAATTGGCTAAGTGCCTTTATAAACATTCAGCTTCTCAAATCGTACCCCATCATGAAACTTTCAGGTGTAGCTGTTGGAGGTGGAGGGCAGAGAAGGTGCTAGTCCTTACCTCCCTCCTCCCAGCCCCATTATCAGTTGCCCAATGGGCTGAATTTCAGGGCTTTTGCATGTAAAGGGCAAGCTTGTTCTTTACTTGTTTAGATCTTTAAACTTGGGAACAGATATTTGGCTCCATGACCAAAATGACCAAAATGGTCAGCTTCTAGAGGACTGGAAAGATCATGATTGTACTTCCCCTACCCTCAGCCCTAACCCCGTTGAGTATTTTTTGTTATGAGACTGAGTGTTTGGGGCTGATGCTGTAGCATTCTTGTCTGGGGGCTTGGTGGAAAAACAGAAAAGTGACCCTCACCTAACTCTCCAATGCCCTTCAACAAGAATGCTGTAGGAAACATTGCTAAGCCCAAAGGGAGGCAAGAATTTGCTTCAGCTCACCTTGTTAATGGCAGAGCAAAAGCTATGCGTGTGTCATTCTCAATCAGTCTACTTTCAGGACTGATTTTAGAACCCTCTTATATCAGGCCACATGGTCACTGGAGGTGGCCCCATCATGCAAACATGACTATCCACACAGGGACCATCTATTTTTATTTTTTTCTGATACTGGATTTTAAGTTACAGTTATATCTTTTACAACAGCTGTCAGTATATCACACTGTATTCCACTTGCCTTCCAAAGGAACACGTGGCTCTCCCCACATAGCGGGTTAGGTTGAGACTGCTGATCCAAAGTGATCAGTAATTTTTACGGTAATTACAATCCTGCTTTCCCTTGTACCAGCTTACCTTGACTTCAGTAAGGCCTTTGAAAAGGTCCCCCATGATATTATTGCAAAAAAACTACTAAAATGTGGGCTAGACAAAGCTACTGTTAGGTGGATTTGTAATTGGTTGACGGGCTGAACCCAAAGAGTGCTCATCAGTGGCTCAACTTCATCCTGGAAAAAAATGACTATTGGGGTTCCACAACGTTCTGTCCTGGGCCTGGTGCTATTCAATATTTTTATAAATGATTTGGATGATGGAATAGAGGGCGTGCTAATCAAATTTGCAAATGACTGCAAACTGGGAGGGGTTGCTAATACACCGGAGGGCAGGGTCAGAATTCAAAATGACCTGAATAGCCTAGAGAGCTGGGCCAAAACCAACAATATGGAGTTCAATAGGGAGAAATGTAATGTACTACACCTGGATAGAAAAAATGAAATGCACAGGTGGGGGACACTTGGCTTGACAACAGTACCTGTGAAAGGGATCTGGGAATCTTAGTTGACCACAAGCTGAATATGAGTCAACAGTGTGATGTGGCAGCTAAGAACGCCAATGCAATTCTGGGCTGCATCTATAGGAGTATAGTGTCTAGATCAAGCGAAGGAATGCTACCACACTATTCTGGTTGGTCAGACCACACCTGAAATACTGTGTCCAGTTCTGGGCACCACAGTTGAAGAAGGATATTGTCAAGCTGGAGCATGTCCAGAGGAGGGTGACCAAAATGTAAAAGGTCTGGAATCCAAGCCCTATGAGGAGAGACTTAGGGAGCTGGATTTGTTTAATCTAGAGAAGAGAAGATTAAGGAGTGACATGATAGCCATGTTTAAATATTTGAAGGGATGTCATGTTGAAGAGGGAGCAAGCTTGTTTTCTGCTGTTCTAGAGACTAGGATGCAGAATAATGGATTCAAACTATGGGAAAAGAGATTCCACCTGGGCGCGGTAATCCAGTCAGGGAAAAAGGGAGGCATACTATGTTTAGGGCACCGTTTCCAGCCCCTTCCCCTTTTCGGGGTGAGCATAGTGGATCCTAAAAAGGGCTGCTCAGTCATGGATACAGCTGCTGAGCTGCTCAACTGCCTCATTCCTTGAGTCAGAATGACTGACCGCCCATGTGTCGGTTCATGACTAGGGGCTTCACATTCCTGCCCCCGTAGCCATTTAGTGATCGCCATGGGGGGAGGGTTTGGGGGAGGTGGGTTGGGTTTTTGGAAGACTCCTGTGCGTGAATTTGTTTTATGTCTGTAGATCAGTGCACGCTGACCAACGCACAGCCTTCGCAGTAGGGCTCTGTTCTGATGGCATGAGTAGTCACGACGAACTGGTGGATCCTATCTGCTGCAGCCTTCATCCGCCTTCAGAGCCGTTGTAACACACTGCTTGTTATCACCCGCCTGTTCTGCCGTTGAGGACTTCTTGGGTCATTCTTTGTCTAGCTCCTTCCCTGTTATGTACTAAGCTTGGATCCTAGAACAATAGGCAAGTAGGATCCTAGAATGCAAGAACTGATTGGCTTGCAGGAAAAGACCAATCAGGCTCCAGGAGGGAAGCAGAATCAGCCAGTCAGACGGGACTCATTGTGTAAATAATGTATATAAAAGCCTGAGGTTTGGGGGGAAATTCAGTCACTGTTTTACAAGCTGCAATAAAGAGCATGAAATCACTACAGGACTCTGAGCATATTTAATTTTCTTTGACCTTACCACCTCGGGTGACCCTGCTGGGAGTACGAGATCCCAACGGCTTCGCTCACAAGGGTCATAGAAATGTGCAAGCCCACTCACCATGACATGTGAGAGAACTGAGATAGACTGCACTGAGCCCTGGTCTCATTAGACAAAGCGTTCCACCACAAAGGCTCTGGCTCTGGTTGAGGACAGCTGGATATGTTTTGGGCCAGGGACCACCAGTAGGTTGCTGTTAGATGAGCGTCACACTCATGGGGGGTGTATTGGAAGATAATTCCCACAGATAAGAAAGGTCACAGCCTGTTTAGGGCTTTAAAGATTAGCACCAAAACATTGAACCTGATTCGATACTCCACCTGGAGCCAATCCAGCTGACGAACAACCAACTGAATGTGGGCTCTCTACAAAGTCCAGGTAAGAACTCATGCATCTGCATTTTAGACCATTTGGAGTTTCTGGAGCAGTCTCAAGGGTAGCCCTGCATCTCTCTCTCTCTCTTTCTCACTCTCTCTCTCTCTATCACATTTATACCCTGCACTCCCCGGCTCAGGTGTACAGCAAGTTAAAGTAGTCTAGTCTGCAGCTGACTACTGCGTGGATCACCATGGCTAGGTTGGAAAGGGACAGGTACAGTACCGATTGCCTAACCTGACATAGATTCAAAAAATCCTGTTTGGCTACATTTGTGACCAATGCCTCCATAGAGACAGAAGCATCCAGGATCACAAAGGGACTCCTGATGGCAGCTACAGGTGACTATTGAACCCCATGAAGAGCTGGGAGCTGGCAAACCGAACTGAAATCATTCTGGCCCAGCCATTAGGCGCCCATCTTTAATGGATAGAGATTCAGCCGACTCCGTTTCCTCCATCCCAGCACACCCACCTAAAAATTGGCCAATATATCCAGGGTAGCATCTGGCCAGGGCCATGAAGCAGTAGATCCATGATGTTTGTGGTCAGATCTGTGGTTATGTACAAGATATTTGAATAAAGGGTGAATTTTGGGTTCCCCAGTGCAAAAAGTGTGATGATCCATGAGGATCCGTGCTTCAAAACCATGTTTTGGGGCCATGGAGTGGCCAGGAAGCCGTGGATCCGAGTTTTTTGTGGTGCAGGCTGTGCCCATGGCCATGATGTGTGATTTGACGGTGAGTTTGGATTGGCCCAATGCAAAAAGCGTGATGATCCATGAGGATCCATGCTTCAAAACCACATTTTTGGGCCACGGTATGGGCAGGAACCCGTGGATCCGAGTTTTTTGCGGTGCAAGCTATGCCCCTGAGCATGATGTGTGATTTGACGGTGAGTTTGGGCTGATCTAGTGCAAAAAGCGTCAGGATCCATGAGGATCCGTGCTTCAAAACCACGTTTTTGGGCCATGGAGTGGCCAGGAAGCTGTGGGTCCTAGTTTTTGTGTTGCAGGCTGTGCCGCTGGACATGATGTGTGATTTGACGGTGAGTTTGGGGTGGCCCAGTGGAAAAAGCGTGAGGATCCATGAGGATCCGTGCTTCAAAACCACTTTTTTGGGGACTTCCGGGGTGGCGCCATCGGCAATGGAGGACTCCCTCTGATCTGGAGGGACTAGCTCCGCGCGAAACGGGTCTTTTCCGCTACGGAGAAGCGGGGACCCTTTCAAAAATCACAGGCGGATGAAGCCTGTGACCATGGGACTCGGCGGGCACCCTTAGCGCCCCCCCAACCCGCAAAGGAACCCACTAACGGGCTCCGAAGCGAAGAGGGGGAAGTGGCGCAGTGCTGAGAGTCAACTGCTTTTTCCGTGGAGCGAAGCCTCATAGCCGTTGCCGGAGAGCGCTGCCTTTTTCCTGGGACAATTTGGCTTCTAAAATAATCACCCGTGAGTACTTAAATTTCGGACAATTGGACTTTAAATAAGGACTTGCGAGCAGAAAGGAATTGGACTTAAAAATTTATTTTAATTTGGCACTGAAACGGGAAGGTCTAAACAGGAAGTCAGCCTTCCGTTTTTTTTGTAGACAGAATAAAGCAATGACAAGGTAAACTAGAGCTCAGAAAATCACTTCTAAAAGATTAACTTTCATCATTTAAAATTGT
This sequence comes from Podarcis pityusensis, assembly GCF_964106645.2. NCBI lineage: Eukaryota > Metazoa > Chordata > Lepidosauria > Squamata > Lacertidae > Podarcis > Podarcis pityusensis. Next base: position 29,541,241 of record NC_138045.1, on the reverse strand, counting down.
TGAACCCCCCTTCGGAAGCAGGAGAAGAAGGGGGATCTTTTTTGGACTGTTTAAACCTGCAGAAGTGAGTTTAAAGTAAAGTAACTTTCCACCGTCCTGATCCTGGAGCGGGGTGTCAGACTGACGTTTGAATCTCATTGACCAGAGACAAACGTTTTTGACAGATAGCTAAAAGAAGAGAAACATAGTGACTCCACTGTTCCCTTTCGCATTTTAAAGGAACAAATATTGACAAAATATCTCAAAAAGGAAACTTTGTTGCTAGATTTGTCCTTAAAAGAAAGAACAAATAGAAGTTTTCCCCCTAGAGGGAGACTGTGAAACTGTAACCAATTCCAGGGAGCTTGCAGCTGTTACAGATTACAATCGTGGGAATAGACTTGTGACCTTGTAGGACAATGTATTCAGAAGCTCTGTTGTGTGCTCTCTGTAAAACAAATGCCCTACTGGAACAGTTAAATGAGAAGACGGATTTGATGACTAATGTGGTCAGAATTTTTGAACAGGCATTGGGAAACTATATGGAGCCCACCCAGGAATTAAAACAGGAGTGTGCCCTGACAGAACAGATGAGAGAAGAGGATGTTGCTGAATCTTGGGCGCCAGAGATGGAGGGAGCTGCGGCCCTGCAGGAACATGAGCTTTTGGATTTGACCAATGAACTTGGAAAAAGCCAGATTTGGAAAGATAAAGTTTGGACTGGTTTGGAAATGGGGGGTTGGATAGACCCCCCTATGCAGGGATGTTTGGACTTTCCAAGTCTGGCAATTGGCCGTGAGATGTTTGGGGCTGTGGGGGCTCTTAATTTTAGAGGGATTCTGAAACATGTTCTTAAATACCACATGGAGTTTAGTCTGGACTATGGAAAAGGGGCTGATTTGTTGAAAAGGGTCAAAAACATTACCAAGCTGGAGTTCCCACGAGTGAAAGGAGAATATGAAGAAGAGCCGCGGAAGGGACATGGAAGAGACTTGAGGGCCTCGGATATAAGGTTACCAGGTTAATGCGCTAGATCGATGGGATAAAAAGGACTGACAAAACCCGGGACCAGGAGGAAGGGACGCTGGATGAAGATTGGATTGTTTTTATTTCTTTTTTTTTATTACTAGGATTGTTTTATAAAATTGATGAATGTTAGACAAATGTTGGAACGAAATTACTTGGCTCTAGTAAAAATGTTTAAAGAATTAGGTAAGAATATTATGGTTATGAGAAGTTGGTAAAAATAAGATTTAAGTTTTAAGTTTTAAGGTTTTCTATAAGATAAGATGAAAATAGATTAAGGTAATGTAATGACAGAATATTATGAAATATGGAAAGGATTTGCTGCGATAATTAATAACCAGGATACAAAAAAGGGAGGAGGAGGAGGTCAAAGAAAGAAGGTAATGAAAGTTGAGGATTCAAGAATGATGGCTTTGTTTTTGTCTGTTTGTGGTGTATTTTTGTTTTTTTGAATTTGTATTGTTTGATGTGGTTTGTTTTTTCTTTGTTTTCTCTTTTTTCTTTTTCTGCTTTGTTCTTTTTTGTAATTCTAAAAATTTTTCAATAAATATCATTTTAAAAAAACACCACAAAACCACGTTTTTGGGCCACGGTATGGCCAGGAAGCCATCGATCCGTGATTTTTGTGTTGCATGCTGTGCCCCTGGTCATGATGTTTGATCTGATGGTGACTTTGGGCTGGTCTTGTGCAAAAATCATGAGGATCCATGAGGATCCATGCTTCGGAACCATGTTTTTGGGCCACGGTATGGCCAGGCAGGCGTGGATCTGAGTTTTTTGTGGTGCAGGCTGTGCCCCTGGCTATGATATGTGATTTGACAGTGAGTTTGGGGTGGCCCAATGCAAAAAGCGTGAGGATCCATGAGGATCCATGGTTCGGAACCACGTTTTTGGGCCACGGTATGGCCAGGAAGCCGTGGATCCGTTATTTTTGTGGTGGATGTTGTGCCCCTCACCATGATGTTTGATCTGATGGTGACTTTGGGCTGGTCTTGTGCAAAAATCATGAGGATCCATGAGGATCTGTGTTTTTTAACCATGTTGTTGCGCCCCTGCGGCCCCATGAAATAGTGGATGCATGATTTTTTTGAAGCTGTCTACAGAGTAAGACATGGTCTACAGTATCATGGTGGTTTTATTTAATTTGAAGGAAAAAATCATATGAATTCACGAGGATCCGTGTAGATCCGCCTTTTACCTTTTTCCTAATAAGAATAATTATTCTGTTGGGAGCCGCCCAGAGTGGCTGGGGAAACCCAGTCAGATGGGCGGTGTATAAATAAATTATTATTATTATTATTGTTTCCTGCTTGGCAGGGGGTTGGACTCGATGGCCCTTGTGGTCTCTTCCAACTCTATGATTCTATGATTTAATAAAAACTTGGTTTTTTCCGATTTTTCCGTTTTTTCCCAAGCCTTCCCATCTCTAAACCTGAGATTATTATTATTAGGGTTAGGGACAGGGATTAGGGTTATTATTATTATTATCTCTCTCGCCCTGACCTAGCCACTGTGATCCACGCGACGGTCACCTCCAGACTGGATTATTGTAACTCGCTCTACGTGGGGCTGCCCTTGAGACTGACCCAGAAACTCCAGCGGGTGCAGAATGCCGCGGCGAGACTCCTTATGGGGTCTTCGCTGCGAGATCACATTCATCCGGTACTATACCAGCTGCACTGGCTCCCGGTGGAGTACAGGATCAGGTTTAAGGTGCTGGTTTTAACCTTTAAAGCCCTATACGGCCTAGGACCCTCGTACCTACGGGACCGCCTCTCCTGGTATGCCCCACAGAGGAACCTACGGTCTGCAAATAAAAACATCCTGAAGGTCCCAGGCCTCAGAGAGGTTAGGCTGGCCTCAACTAGAGCCAGGGCTTTCTCGGCTGCGGCTCCAATCTGGTGGAACACTCTGTCACAAGAGACTAGGGCCCTGCGGGACCTGACATCTTTCCGCAAGGCCTGCAAGACAGAGTTGTTCCACCAGGCCTTTGGTCAGGGCCCAGCCTGACTCCCTCCTCTGGCAACCTGCACAGAACTTTGCTTAACGGTTGCCATTAAATTGATTTTAATTAATTTTATAATGAAATGTTTTAGAATGTTGGATTATTTGATTGTTTGATTATTTGTTTGTTGTTAGCCGCCCTGAGCCTGGCTTTGGCTGGGGAGGGCGGGATATAAATAAAATTTATTATTATTATTATTATTATTATTATTATTATTATGTTGGGGGCCGCCCAGAGTGGCTGGGAAAAAGTGTGGGATAATTGGAAAAAAACCAGGTTTTTATTAAATAATTATAATAATTTATTTATACACCGCCCCTCTGGCTGGGTTTTATTTTTTTCATTTTTTCTGGGGGGCAAAGGCTTAAAAACCCCCACCATAACCCACCCCCCAAAAAACTGTTCCCTCCCCCCAATTTTCCTTTTTTCCCCTCCAGGCCTTCCCATCTTTAAACCTGAGCCTGCAGTTCTCCTGGCTGCAATTCTCGGAAGCTTTCCCAAACCGCCCAGAGATCTTGAGTAGGGATGGGAAGGCCTGGGGAAAACCAGGTTTTCCCCCTGATTTTTTTCTATAAAAAATATGGGAGGGGGAGTGTGTGGAATATTCAAACTATGTCAAACTGTTTTTTCCAATTTTCCCCGGGGAATAACAGGAAAAAACAAGTTTTCCCCCAGGCCTTCCTTCTCTAATGTTAGGTGAATTCCTTTATTTTTTAATTTAATGTTATTGTTTCATCGTATCTCATCATTATTAGTGATTATTAGCATTTTTATAATTATCATTATTTGTATTATATTATTATATGATATATTATTGCTGTTATTTCTATCCCACCCATTTCATAAAGAAATAAAAAATGAATCAAGGAAGAACTATGATGGCTTTGGGGCAACCCAGGCCAAATAATAAATTTGTTGTTGTTATTAAATTCGGGGACCAAAACATACATATTCCAAGGTGTTCCGGATCTGTATTATTTATATCCCACCCATTTCATAAAGAAATAAATCAAGGAAGAACTGTGATTATTTTCAGGTAATCCTCTCAGATGGGCAAATACAAACAATAAAATGATTTTATTGCGGTGGATATTGTTGTTACATTTTTATGTTTGTACTATTATTTATTTCCCCCACATTTCATAAAGAAATAAGAGTCACGGAAGGACTCGGATTAGGTCTGCATTTCTAAATTAACATTATTATTAATTAATATTAATATCAATTATTATTATTTGCTACTTAATATTACTTAATATTATTACTTGCTTTGATTAATTAATATTAATTAATAGTCCACACTAATATCATCATATATTACTATTAACCAACATCATTATGGATTAATATTAATTAATATTGTTTAGGAATAGCCCATATTTTAAAATAAATATTATTATTAATTTTTTAGGGGGCGAGAGATGTCACAAACACAAGATCGATATGAAGATTTGTGTATTGGCATAAATTTGCATATAAGTTACACATCTTTCTACATAGACAATGTAATTTCCATATATCTATACATATATAGTCTTTATTATGAATAATATATACAGGCATGTAAAAAAAGGGAGGTTCTCTGTGTCCAGGGGGAACCCCAATGGTCATCCAGTCCAACCCCGGGCAAGGCCACCTCAGTGCCAATCATTGCAATGGGTGGAGTCATCTGACCGTCTCCCGGCTTCCTCCTTTCCTTCGTCCCTCCCTCCATTTTTCCATTCTTCCCTGTTTCCTTCGTCCCGCCATCCCTTTGTCCTTCCTTCCTTCCTACCTACCTACCTACCTACCTACCTACCTACCTTCCTACCTTCCTTCCTTTGTCCCTCCCTCCATTTTTCTGTTCTTCCTTCCCTGTTTCCTTCCTTCCTTCTTTCCTTCTTCCCTTACTCCCTTCCTCTTTTCTTCCTTACTTCTTTCCTTCATTCCTCCCTCCCTTTCTCTCTTCCTTCTTTCTTTCTTTCCATTGTTCCTTCGTCCCTTCGTCCTCCCTCCCTTTCTCTGTCCTTCCTTCCTTCCTTCTTTCCTTCCTTTGCCAATCCTTGCGACGGGTGAGGTCACCCGACTGCCTCCTGGCTTTCAGAGCCGGGGGGAGTGGACTAGATGACCGCTGGGGTCCGCAGATGGAGCCCTGGGCACCTCAGCGAGAATGGCCTCCTCGTCACATTTCCCTGAACATCCTCTCGGTGGGCCGCCGGTCCCGTCAATGGGCGCCTGGCTCCTCGCCCGCCTGCCTGGCTGCCGACTCCTCCGCCGCCCTCACCAGGGCTGCGTAGTTCCTCGCCACCTCCTCCACCTGGGCCAGCAGCACCCGCCGCCATGCCTCTTTGCCTGCCGCCCCCGCCACCGTCTCCGCCAACCGCACCAGCACCCGGAAGCTCCTGGCGACAGCTGGCAGCAGCTGCGCCGGGCTCTTCTCAGTGCTCGCCACCTGCTGGCAGGCGGCCCTCAGCTCTCTGAAGGCCAGCGCCAGCTCCTGCTGCCCCTCATCCGGCGCCAGCACCCCGTTTCCCCCTGCCACCGCCGCCGCACACTGCTGCAGGGTGCTCAGCAGCCGCTCGGCGTCGAGCCTCACCGCCGAGAACCCACCGGGGAAGGCGTACTCCCGGCCGCGCAGCTCCTGGATGCGCTCAAGGCTTGACGCCACCCGCAAGTTGATCTCCTGTGTCTGGGACACGGCGTCTGGGATTGGCAGCACTGAGTAGCACAGCTCGTCAGCCTCGTTGACTGCCCGGGCCGAGAAGCAGGAGGGAACCAAGCAGCAGCCCTCTCCACCCGGCGCCAGTTGCCGTGGGCACATTTCCTCCGGGAAACACGGCGTCAGGTGCTCATCCAGCGCCGGATTGCCCTCTTCTGGAATGGCCCCTTCCCCACCGGTGTGGTGCCACAGCTTCTCGTAGCGGGCCGCCGCCGCCACCACACACTCGGTGCCCAGACAGGAGGCGCACTTTTCCGTGTCTCTCGGCTCCGAGCTACTCTGGACTTGCGCTACCCGCTGTGGGCAACTCTTCCTCCCTCGACAGTTGCACTGCGACACACTGGGTGCTGTCCGCACAGGGCCGGCACCCGCCGGGCAGACACAGCCCGCCGGCGTCGGACCCTTCAGGAGCTGCTCCAGAAACTCCAGCTCGAACTGCTTTACTTTGTGGAGCTGCGCCCGGCGCTCGTCCGTCTCCTGTTTGAGCCGCGCCAGGAACGTCGCGGAGAAGAACTTACGGAAGCGGAATGCTGGCCGGGGTACCTGCGGGTGCGCCGGGACATCTGGGTCCTCTCCTTGCAGCGCCTCGAGTTCGAGATCAGGCGCTTCCCAGGGCGGGGGAACCATAGCATATCTCCGAATCCTCTCCGCCGGTGCCTGGCAGCTCTCTGTCTCCTTCTGGGGATGCTCGGGTTTGGGGTTTGAGGGGCAAGCCTGGGCGCTGGGACTTGGTTCGGCCTCGGCGAACTGCACTGGCGAGGACCTCCCGGTCTTCGCTGGCGAAGTGGGCGCCCCGCAGCCTCGCAAGCAGAAAGCTAGCTCCTTCTGGGCCAGGAAGCCGTCCCGGTTGACCCCCTGCGCCAAGAAGTAGGTGATGTTCGGGGAAGCGTCAGCGTCACGGCTGCAGTCGGGGTCAAGGGTGGCCAGGACGATGAGATCTGGAGCAACCACACAGGGCGGGAGCGTTAGGATGTTGAATAACAACAATATCCCTTATCCCTGTCCCTAACTCCTATCACTATCTCTAACCCTTATCCCTAACCCTAATAATAATGCTAGTCCTAATTACTATCCCTATCTTGAACCCTTATCCCTAACCCCAATAATAATAATAATAATAATAATAATAATAATAACCCTATACCTAATCTCTATCCCAGGGGGTGGGCTCGACGCCCTCTTTAATACCTGTCGCCGGAGCCAGCAGCCTGTTCTCCGCCTCCGCCAGGGCTTCCAGGGCCTGCAGGGTGGACACCAGCGCCTCGTCGAGATCCTGGGCTCGTTCCCGGACCGTCCGGGACCCTGGTGAGGCTGCCTGGACGAAGGTCACCGGGAACTGGCACCCACCGTCCTCACTTGGTGCCATCCGCTGGCACCGGGCGTCGTCCTCGTCAGAGCTGTTGTCGCCGAAGCCAGGTGGCGGTGCCGCGATGGCTGGGGCAGCGCCGGGGTCGTCCTCGTCGCCCTCGCTACCCGGCAGTGGCAGCACCGTCAGGTCCAGGCCAGCACAGCCGAGTTTCCGTCCAGGACCGTCCACTGAGCGGGTTTGGGTGCGCTGGGCACCGCAGTCCTCACCCTCGGTGCCCGGGAGTTTCAGCACAGGGTCCGATTTGGTCCTGGGCCGGGTTTCCTCATAGCCAAAGATACGGTTCTGGTTGAGGTCGGGGTGGTGGCGGCGCGGCAGTTCTGCCGGCGCAGCGGTGCGGTTGCTGCCAGCGCTATGGTTCCCAGCCTCCTTCTCTCTGCCTGGAAAAGGAGAGAGAGCAAGCGGAGGGTGAGTTTGGTTGACGGGGAAGGGGCTCTGGGGTTGTATAGTCCACTCTCTTCACCCAGGATGGAAAGAAGCTGTCCTGGGGCCTGATTCGAACCCGGAATCTCCCGTTTGTCCATAGGGCATTCATATTTTCTGTTGTTGTTGTTACTGACATCTCCATTCTCAGCGGAGAAATGTAAAAGCATGATTGTTGTTGTTTTCTTGTTGTTGCTGTTATTGTTGCTGTTATTTAGAGTGTTCCTATTTTCATAGGAGAAACGAAAGAGTAAAATTGTTGTTTTGTTGTTGTTATTACTTACGTCTCTATGCTCAGCGGAGAAATGTAAAAGCATTAATGTTGTTTTGTTGTTGTTATTTAGGATACGCCTATTTTCATAGGAGAAATGTAAGGGTGTTATTGTTGTTGTTGTTGTTGTTGTTGTTATTAAGATTGTCCCTATTTTGTTGGAGAAATGTAAGAGTAAATATAACAACAACAACAACAACAACAATAGGGACCCAGGCTGGCTTCCCTCAATCCAGAATTTCATCCCCTCCAGAAAAATCCGGCATCTTGGCTGCTTGGAATTTCCCTTGCTTGGAAACATACCTGCCTTGGTCATGGGAGGCGGTGCGACCAGGAAAAGCGTCTTCCTGGAGTTGGCCAGTAGGTGGCAGTAGCCGGAAATGAGGCCAGCAAAATTGGTGGCTTCCGGCCACTCCATCAGAAGCACCAGTGGCTGGGGAGAGAAGTAGTATTGGAATCATAAAATCATAAAATATTTATCATTATTATTAATGGAATAATAGGACCATACAATATTCTAGTTTATTACTATGTTATTATTCTCATCATAGTAAAACCCAAATACAGTGGTACCTCGGGTTACATACGCTTAAGGTTACATGTGCTTCAGGTTACAGACTCTGCGAACCCAGAAATAGTACCTCGGGTTAAGAACTTTGCTTCAGGATGGGAACAGAAATCGTGCTCTGGCGGCACGGCGGCAGCAGGAGGCCCCATTAGCTAAAGTGGTACTTCAGGTTAAGAACAGTTTCAGGTTAAGAACGGACCTCCGGAACGAATTAAGTACTTAACCCGAGGTACCACTGTATTATTTAAATGAAAAACCTGTTTTAAATGAAAAAAATCTGATCTAAATCATAAAATTCCGATTTAAATCAAAATCTGAATTAAATCGAAAGAATCCGATATAAATCGAAAGAATCAGAATTTTTTAAAAATGTGCTTTAAATAGAAAAAATCTGTTTAAATAAAAAATCTGTGCATAAAAATGTGATTGAAATAGAAAAAATGTGATTGAAAATTTCAAAAATCTGATTCTTTTTTTTTTTTAAAAAAAGAAAATCCAAGTGACGGAATGGCCCCTAGATGGCCCTCCAGCCTGCTCACCTTGGCGTCCACGATGCCAGTCTCCACCCTTGCCACGCCCAGGTTCTCCCGGAAGAGTTGGACTCTGCTGATCTGGCTGAATTCGCACAGGACGGTGGTCAAGTTGGTGTGGAGGTCAATGACGTGGCTCACGCCGTGGCGGGGGCCCACCAGAATGGTGGGCGCCGCGTCTTGGCCATCCTACGAGAGTCAAAGTAGTCATACTTGAACCTGGAACCCAGAATACAAACCCAGAACCAGAACTGAACCAGGAACCAGAACCTGGAACCTGGAACCAGGAACCAGAAACCGGAACTGAAACCAGAATCTGAGCCCGGAACCCTAACCGAACCGAACTGGAAACCAGAACCAGGAACTGGAAACCAAAACTGGAAACCGGAACCCAGAATACGAACCCAGAACCCAGAACTGGGAACCAGAAAACAGAACCTGGCACCAGAATCTGAGCCAGGAAACCGAAACCAAACCAGAACCCAGAACCCCTACCATCCCGACAGTCTGGAAGATGACGCCGGAGAAGGTGGGTAGCCGGTCGAGGAGGCGCAGGTACTGGAGCTTGGCCCGGGTGGGGGAGACCTGCGAGGAGAGAATCGGGGGACCCCTGGGGTCATCCAGCCTGACCCCGGGTTTGAGGTGGGGTTAGGGTCCCACCCCGGGGGTTAGGGTCCCACCTGGCTGCTGCGCCGCTGGTGTGCCTTCAGCTGATGCGAGAGCGACCGGCGCAGGAGCTTGTCCTTGGTTGCCGGCAACAGAGAAGGAGGCAAGAAGGGCTCCAGACCCCACTCCTTCCTGGGGAGAAAGAGGAAAGGCACGCACTCCAACTTCCTTCCTTCCTTCCTGCCTACCTTCCTCTGTTCTTCCTTCCTTGTTTCCTTCCTTCTTTCTTTCTTTCCTTCATTCCTCCCTCCCTTTCTCTATCCTCCCTCCCTTTCTCTGTCCTTCTTTCCTCCCTCCCTCCCTCCCTCCCTCCATCCCTTTCTTTCTTTGTTCGTTCTTTCTTTCTTGTTTCCCTCATTTCTTTCTCTATTCTTCCTTCAAATCCAGAGTTTGGATTTGATATCCTGTTTTATTTCTACCCGAAGGAGTCTCAAAGCGGCTAACATTCTCCTTTCCCTTCCTCCCCCACAACAAACACTCTGTGAGGTGAGTGGGGCTGAGAGACTTCAGAGAAGTGTGACTAGCCCAAGGTCACCCAGCAGCTGCATGTGGAGGAGCAGAGACGCAAACCCGGTTCACCAGATTACGAGTCTACTGCTCTTAACCACTACACCACACTGGCTCTCAAGGAAGGAAGGAAGGAAGGAAGGAAGGACAGAGAAAGGGAGAGAGGGAGGAAGAACAGAAGGCGGGGAGGGAGGGAGGAAAGAAGGAAGGACAGTTTGCTGTCCTGGGTGAGGGAACGGATTGGTCTGGATGACCCTCAGTGTTCCCCCTGGATCTCACTCACTCGACGTTTCTGAGTGCCACCTTGTGGCTGGGACGGGCAGCCGAGACGGTGATGTAGATGTGTAGAGCTGTCAGGACCAGAAGCGAATCCGGATCGGGGTGGGTGCCAAACCGCTCCCGGATGATGTCGTTGCGGCTCTGGAGGGGGAAGGAGAAACATCACCTAGAGCTGAGAGCAGGGGGCTGGGAAGCAGCGCCTAGTGGTTAGAGTGGGGGGGGGCTGAGAACACTAGTGAGCTGGAAGCAGGGTCTAGTGCTTACCCACAGCAAAATAATAATAATAATAATAATAATAATAATAATAATAATAATTTATACCCCACACCTTGGAGGGGCAGTGAGGACCACTAGGCAGAGCAGCCAGCTAGAAAGAAGGAAGGATTGGGACCCTCTAACCACACATTCATACACACACCGCTGACCTGGATGTAGAGGTATTCGAAGGCAGCGGCGTCTCGCTGCAGCAGCTCAACGGGGTCTTTGGGATAGAAGCTGACCCGAAAAAGGCATCGCATGCCTTGGTAGTGGGTCCGTTGAACGACCTGGGGGGGAGGAAGGAGAGCTCTGGCAAGCGGGGTGGGCTATATGACCCTGGGGTCACTTTCCCCGTCCATCCTAGTAAGATTTAGGAGGGAGGAAAGAAGGGAGAGTGGGACGAAGGAAGGAAGGAAGAACAGAGGAAGGGAGGGAGGAAAGAGAAATGGAGAAAGGGACAAAGGAAGGAAGGACAGAGAAAGGGAGAGCAGGACAAAGGAAGGAAGGAAAGAAGGAAGGAAAGAGAAAGGAAGGGAAGAAAGAAGGAAGGAAAGGGAGAGCGGGACAAAGGAAGGAAGGAAGGACAGAGAAAGGGAGGGAGGGAGGGACAAAGGAAGGAAAGAAGGAAGGAAGGAAGGAAAGAGAAAGGAAGGGAAGAAAGAAGGAAGGAAGGAAAGGGAGAGCGTGATGAAGGAAAGAAGGAAGGGAGGAATGAGGGAAGAAAGGATATAGAAAGGGAGGGAGGGACTTAGGAAAGAAGGAAGGAAGAAGAGAGAAAGAGGAAGTAAAGAAGGACGGAAGGAAGGAAGGAAGGAAGGACAGAGAAGGGAGTGAGGAAAGAAGGAAGGAATCGAGGAAGGAAGGAAGGAAGGAAAGAAAGAAAGAAAGAGAAAGGGAGAGACGGACAAAGGAAGGAAGGAAGGAAGGAAAGAAGGAAGGAAGGAAAGAGAAAGGAAGGGAAGAAAGAAGGAAGGAAGGAAAGGGAGAGCGGGACAAAGGAAGGAAGGAAGGAAGGACAGAGAAAGGGAGGGAGGGAGGGACAAAGGAAGGAAAGAAGGAAGGAAGGAAAGAGAAAGGAAGGGAAGAAAGAAGGAAGGAAGGAAAGGGAGAGCGGGACAAAGGAAGGAAGGAAGGAAAGAAAGAACGAAGGAAGGAAGTACAGAGAAAGGGAGAACAGGATAAAGGAAGGAAGGAAGGAAGGAAGGAAGGACAGAGAAAGGGAGGGAGGAGGGGATGAAGGGAGGAAGGACAGAGAAAGGGAGGGAGGAAAGAAGGAAGGAAGGAAAGTAAGAAAGAAAAAGGAAGAGAGGAAGGAAGGGCAGAGAAAGGGAGAGAGGGACAAAGAAAATTGTGTATTGATATTGATTTGTAATGATTTCTTGGGTCTCTGGACCATAATAAAGATTGATTGATTGAAAGAAAAGAAGGAAGGAAGGAAGGAAGGAGAGAAAAAGGAAGAGAGGAACAAAGGAAGGAAAGAAGGAAGGAAGGATGGAAGGACAGAGAAAGAGAGGAAAGAAGGAAGGAAGGAAAGAAAAAGGGGGAGAGGGACAAAGGAAGGAAGGTCAGGGAGGGAGGGAAGAAGGGAAGAAGGAAGGAAGGATGGACAGAGAAAAGGAGGGGGAAAGAAGGAAGGAAGGAGAGAGAAAGGCAGGGAAGAAATAGAAAGGGAGAGCGTCATGAAGGAAGGAAGGAAGGACGGAAGGAAGGAAGGACAGAGAAAGACAGAGAGGGAGGGAGAGAGAAAGGGAGGGAGGGATGAAGGAAAGAAGGAAGGAAGGAAACAAGGAAGGAAGAACAGAGAAAGGGAGGGAGGGAGGGACAAAGGAAGGAAGGAAGGACAGAGAAGGGGAAGGAGGAAAGAAGGAAGGAAGGAAGGAAAGAACAAAGGAAGTACAGAGAAAGGGAGAGCAGGACAAAGGAAGGAAGGAAGGACAGATAAAGGGAGGGAGGAGGAAGGAGGAAAGGACAGAGAAAGGGAGGGAGGAAAGAAGGAAGGAAGGAAGGAGGGAAGAAAGAAAATGGGAGAGAGGGACAAAGGAAGAAAGGACAGCAGGAAGTAAGGGAGGAAGGACAGAGAAAGGGAGGGAGGGACGAAGGAAGGAAGGATGGAAGGAAGGAAGGAAGTAAAAAGAAAGGGAGGGACAAAGGAAAGAAGCAAGCAAGCAAGGACAGAGAAAGGGAGGGAGGGAGGCAGGAAGGAAGGAAGGACAGAGAAAGGGAGGGGGAAAGAAGGAAGGATGGAAGGAAAGAAAGAAAAAGGGAGAGAGGAAGGAAGGAAGGAGAGAGAAAGGGAGAAGGGGCAAAGGAAGTAAGTAAGTAAGGGAGGACAGAGAAAGGGAGGGAGGGAGGAGAAAGGGAAGGGGGAAAGAGGGAAGGAAGGACTGAGAAAGGGAGGGAGGGAGGACAGAGAAAGGGCAGGAGGAAAGAAAGAAGGAAGGGACAAAGGAAGGAAAAAAGGGAGAGAGGGACAAAGGAAGGAAAGACTGCAGTAATGAAGGAGGACAGAGGAAGGGAGGGAGTGACAAAGGAAAGAAGAAAGGAAGGAAAGAGAAAAGGAGGAAGGAAGTAAGGAAGGATAGAGAAAGGGAGGGAGGAAAGAAGGAAGAAAGGAAGGAAAGAAAGACAGAAAAAGGGAGAGAGGGAGAAAGGAAGGATGGAAGGAAGGACAGAGAAAGGAAGGGAGGATAGGGAAATGCAGGGAGGATAGAAGGAAAAAAAAGAAAGAAGAAAGGACAGAGAATGGGAGGGAGGAAAGAAGGAAGGAAGTGGGGAAGGAAGGAAGGAAAGAACGAAGGAAGTACAGAGAAAGGGAGAGCGGGACAAAGGAAGAAAGCAAGCAAGGAAGGAAGGAAGGGCAGAGACAGGGAGGGAGGGAAGAAGGAAGGAAGGAAGGAAGGAAGGACGGAAGGAAGGAAGGAAGGAGAAAGGAGAGAGAGAGAGAGAGAGAGAGAGAGAGAGAGAGAGAGAGAGACAAAGGTAGGAAGGAAGGAAAGAGAAAGAGAAAGGGAGGGAGGGACGAAGGAAAGAAGGAAGGAAGGAAACAAGGAAGGAAGAAGAGAGAACGAGAGGGATGGACGAAGGAAAGAAGAACAGAGAAAGGGAGTGAGGAAAGAAGGAAGGAGCAAGGAAGGAAAGGAAGGAAGGAAGGAAGGAAGGAAGAAGGAAAGAAAGAAGGAAAGGAAGGAAGTGGGAGGGAGGAAAGGAAGGTGGGAGGAAGGAGAGAAGGAAGGACAGAGAAAGGGAGGGAGGGACAAAGGAGGAAGGAAGGAAGGAAGGAAGGAAGGAAGGAAGGACAGAGAAAGGGAGGGAGGAAGGAAGGAAGGACGGAAGGACAGAGAAAGGGAAGGAGGAAAGAAGGAAGGAAGCATGGAAAGAGAAAAGGAGAGTGGGATAAAGGAAGGAAGGAAGGAAGGAAGGAAGGAAGGAAGGAAGGAAGTATCGAAAACGGGAGGGAAGGACGAAGGAAAGACAGAAAGAAGGGAGGGAGGAAAGAAGAAAGGAAGCAAGCAAAGAAGGAAGGAAGGAAGGAAGGAAGGAAGGAAGGAAGGAAGGAAGGAAGATAGGACAGAGAAAAGGAGGGAGGGCTGAAGGAAAGAGGGAAGGAAGGAAGCAAAGAAGGAAGCGAAGGAAGGAAGGAAGGAAGGAAGGAAAGAGAAAGGGAAGGCGGGATGAAGGAAAGAAGGAAGCAAAGAAGGAAGGAAGGAGTGAAGGAAGGACAAAGAAAGGGAGAACGGAAGGAAGGACAGAAGTAAGGAAGGATGGAAGGAAGGAACAACAGAGAAAGGGAGGGCGTGATGAAGGAAAGAAGGAAGGGAGGAATGAGGGAAGAAAGGATATAGAAAGGGAGGGAGGGACTTAGGAAAGAAGGAAGGAAGAAGAGAGAAAGAGGAAGGAAAGAAGGACGGAAGGAAGGAAGGAAGAACAGAGAAGGGAGTGAGGAAAGAAGGAAGGAATCGAGGAAGAAAGGAAGGAAGGAAGGAAGGAAGGAAGGAAGGAAGGAAGGAAGGAAGGAAGGAAAGAAAGAAAGAAAGAAAGAAAGAAAGAAAGAAAGAAAGAGAAAGGGAGAGACGGACAAAGGAAGGAAGGAAGGAAGGAAGGAAGGAAGGACAGAGAATGGGAGGGACAAAGGAAGGAAGGAAGGAAGGAAGGAAGGAGAGAAAGAAAAAGGTAGGGAGGGAGGAAGGAAGGAAAGAAGGAGGGAGGGAAGGATGGAAGGAAGGACAGACAAAGGGAAGGAAGGAAGGAAGGAAGGAAGGAAGGAAGGAAGGAAGGAAGGGACAGAGAAAGGGAGGGACGACCAAAGGGGAGAGAAAGGGAGGGAGCGAGAGAGGATGGAAGGAAGGAAGGAAAGAGAGAGAATGGGAGAGTGGGAGAAACCAAGGAAGGAAGGAAGGACAGAGAAAGGGAGGGAGGAAAGACAGAAGGAGGGAAGGAAGCAAGGAAGGAGGGAGGGAAGGAAGGATAGAGAAAGGGAGGGAGGAAGGAAGGAGAGAAGGAAGGAAGGAGAGAAGGAAAGATGGAAAGAAGGAAGGAAGGAATTAAAGAAAGAAAGAAAAAGGAAGAGTCTGTGATTAAGGTGAATGTGCTGCCAAAGATGCGACCAGAAGGAGGAGTATCAGGAAGATTGGATTAAATTTAATGATCACTTAGTTAAATATGTTAAGTTAACTGAAAACAGCTTGCAGATACTTAATTGGTTTAGGATTTAGTGTTAAGTTAAGTGATGAATTAATATGTTTAATTTCATAATGTGAAGATCTAAGGATGTTAATGCTTAAGTTAAATTATATAAGAACTGTGATTTGGAAAACTGTTAAAAGGACATGCAATGAAATTCAACCAAGGGGAAGCGAGGAAGTCACTTCACAATGTTAATAAGTGTATTTTTTAATAAGGCTATGATTTATGTTTGTTTGTCTTATGTGTCTGTTTGTTTATAATGTTGTGAAAACCAATAAAAAATTGGGGGGGGGAAAGAAAGAAAAAGGGAGAGAGGGACAAAGGGAAAGCAGGAGGGAAGGACAGAGAAAGGGAGGGAGGGAGGGAGGGAGGAAGGAAAGAAGGAAGGAAGGAAGGAAGGAAGGAAGGAAGGAAGGAAGGAAGGACAGAGGAAAGGAGGAAGGGAGGAGCGAAGGAAGGATGGAAGGAAGGAAGCAAAGAAGGAAGGAAGGAAGGAAGGAAGGAAGGAAGGAAGGAAGGAAGGAAGGAAGGAAAAAAGGAAGGAAGGGAGGACAGAGAAAGGGAGGCAGATACAAAGGGATGAAGGAAGGAAGGAGAGAAGGACAGAGAAAGGGAGGAAGGGAGGGGAAAAGGAAGGAAGGAAAGAAGGAAGGAAGCACAGAAGGAAGGAAGCACAGAAGGAAGGAAGGAGGGAAGGAAGGAAGGAGGGAAGGAAGGACAGAAAGGGAGGGAGGGATGGAGGGGGATTAAGGGATGAAGGACAGAGAAAGAGAGGGAGGAAAAAAGAAAGAAAGGAAGGAATGAAATAGGGAGAGAGGGACAAAGGAAGGAAGGAAGAAAGGAGGGATGGAAGGAAGGAAGCAAAGAAGGAAGGACAGGAAAAGGGAGGAAGGAAGGAGGGAGGGAGGGACAAAGGAAAGATGGAAAGAAGCAAGCAAGGAAGTACGGAAGTAAAGCAAGAAAGAAAAAGGGAGAGAGTGACAAAGGAAGGCAGGGGAACAAAGGAAGGATAGGAGAAAGGGAGGGAGGAAGGAAAGAAGGAAGGAAGGAAGGAAGGAAGGAAGGAAGGAAGGAAGGAAGGAAGGACAGAGAAAGGAAGGAAGGCGGGAGAAAGGTAGAGAAGGACAAAGGAAAGATGGAAGGAAGGAAGGAGGGAAGCAAGGAAAGAAAGAAAGAAAAATGGAGAGACGAACAAAGGAAGGAAGGAAGGACAGAGAAAGGGAGGGAGGAAAGAAGGAAGAAAGGAAGGAGGGAGGCAGGGAAGAAAGGACAGAGGAAGGAAAGAAGGAAGGAAGGAAGGAAGGAAGGAAGGAAGGAAGGAAGGAAGGAAGGACAGAGAAAAAGAGGGACAGAGGGACGGAGGAAGAATGGAAAGAGGAAGGAAGGAAGGAACGAAGGAAGGAAGCACAGAGGAAGGGAGGAATGGACGAAGTAAAGAAGGACAGAAGGAAGGAAGTACAGAGAAAGGGAGGGAGGGAGGAAGGAAGGGAGGAAGGAAGGAGGGAATGAAGGAAGGACAGAGAAAGGAAGGGAGAAAAGGAGGAAGGAAGGAAGGAAGGAAGGAAGGAAGGAAGGAAGGAAGGAAGGTAGGAAGACAGAAAGAAGGACCGAAGTAAAGAAAGAATAAAAAGGGAGAGAGGGAGAAAGGAAGGAAGGAAGGAGGAAAGGACAAAGAAAGGGAAGGAGGGAAGGAAGGAAGGAAGGAGAGAGAAAATGAGGGAAGGAGGGAGGAAGTACAGAGAAAGGGAGGGACAAAGGGAGGGAGGAAGGAAGGGGAGAAGGATAGAGAAAGGGAGGAAGGGAAAGAGGAAGGAAGGAAGCAAAGAAGGAAGGAAGGAAGGACAGAGAAAAAGAGGGAGGGAGGGATGAAGGAAGCATGGAAAGAAGGAAGGAAGCATGGAAAGAACGAAGTAAGGACAGAAATGGGAGGGAGAGCACTTCTGGTTGGTAGCCCAGTAATGGTAGACAGGAGTTCTTTCGGCTGAAAAAGCCCCAGTGCAGTGAAGCAAGGGGAGACCGCAAGAGCGACGCGGTGCCCCCCCAAAAACCTCAGCTCGAGTGTTCTGAGGACCTGGTGTTCCGGTGGGTGCCTTTTGCTGACTCCCCCACTCCCCGGTAAGCTCGTAAAGAGCCCCGAGAGCAAGTGGGGTTGGAGACGCAGCACAGCGGAAATGACTCACTTTCTTCACAGTGCAAAGCTCCGAGTTTGGCGATTGTGAGTGGCCAATTCCTCCCAAAAAGAATAAAGAAAATTTGGAACTGTGAGTAAAAGTTAAAGCTTAAATCAGGTTATTTTTTGGACCAGAAAGGTATTTAAAAACGGAGTTCGATCCCTTCTGCTGAATCAAAGGAGAGTCGGTTACTGCGGACCAAAGCACTAAGTGGGAAAAGACTGTTTGAAAGTTTTCAAGTAAATCCTAAAACCCTCCTTCTTCAGGGCAAAGGGGAGGGAAAAAATTTCTAACTTTAAGAACCCTGTGAGACTGTGTACTAAATCAAAGAGGCTCCTTCATTCTGCAGAGGACCTCCTGGTAGGGAAAGGCTAGACTCTATTGTGACGTCACAATGGAAGAGGAAACAATCAACTTTCGTTTCAAGTGACTTTGACACACTGTATCCTGCCGCTGTCTGGACTTGCTTTTAAGTAGCAAAAAGTATCTGGTACCTCCAGAACTGCCTTTCAAACACCAAAAGGGATTGAGAATTTTTTTTTTTTTACAGTCTGCCTTTCAGTAATAATGATCTGGGAGGCTGCTGCCTGCCTGAAACTGACTCCTGTGGGATTGTCTTGGGAAGCTGTTTTTCTCTCCCCCCCCCCCCGCCTATTGTGGGATTGACCTTGAAATTCCTGAGCAACTATGTGTGCTGATAAAACAGACAAGGGAGCAGTAAGAAGAAGCTCTAGAAGTGCAGCTTCTGAGGACTCTGTAAGGCAACTGTTGTCTGAAATTTAAGATAATACAAATCGTAATACAGAGGAATAAAAAGTTTGAAGATTTAAGTGCGGAGTTGAAAGAGGTGAAGACTGAGGCTACAACTCATGAGACAAGGTTGACACAGCTTGAGACAGAGTCACCGATTTGGAAAGATTACAATATGAAAATTCAAATTTGATTGCATTTCTTCAGATGAAGGAACGGGAAACCCATCTAAGATTGAGAGGTGTCCCTCAACAGAAAGAAGATCAACTCAGGGAGTGGTTGACAGATCAATTTATGGCGTGGTGGGACTTGAAAAAGGAAGAAGTTGATTTGTGGATAGAAAAGGTCTATAGATTTGGCCCCCAAAAAGATTCAAAAATTACCTATGATTGTATAGTGGTCTTCAAGACCAAAGAACAAAGAGACACCATTTTGGGGCTGCATTACGAAAAAGGTTTGAAAATTCAGGACAAAGCCATCGTCCTCTTTAAAGATATCCCTAGACACTTCCTGAGCCTGAGATCTAATTACACAGATTTGACCAACATTTTGAGGAGGAAAAAATATTTTCTTCAGGTGGGAATTCCCAGAGGGTCTCTCCTTCAAATATGGAGGAAGAAAGCAAAGAATTAAGATGGTTGGAGAGAAAGACAGATTTCTGCAAAAGTACTCGGTTGAACTTGGATTGGACGCAAGGGCATCCTGATCAAATTTGCAGATGACACCAAACTGGGAGGGGTGGCTAACACCCCAGAGGACAGGATCACACTTCAAAACGACCTTGACAGATTAGAGAACTGGGCAAAAACAAACAAGATGAATTTTAACAGGGAGAAATGTAAAGTATTGCACTTGGGCAAAAAAAATGAGAGGCACAAATACAAGATGGGGGACACCTGGCTTGAGAGCAGTACATGTGAAAAGGATCTAGGAGTCTTGGTTGACCACAAACTTGACATGAGCCAACAGTGTGACGCGGCAGCTAAAAAAGCCAATGCAATTCTGGGCTGCATCAATAGGAGTATAGCATCTAGATCAAGGGAAGTAATAGTGCCACTGTATTCTGCTCTGGTCAGACCTGACCTGGAGTACTGTGTCCAGTTCTGGGCACCACAGTTCAAGAAGGACACTGACAAACTGGAACGGGTCCAGAGGAGGGCAACCAAAATGGTCAAAGGCCTGGAAACGATGCCTTATGAGGAACGGCTAAGGGAGCTGGGCATGTTTAGCCTGGAGAAGAGGAGGTTAAGGGGTGATATCTATAAGATCGCTTATAGATATATGGGATAGGTATAAAAACCTATTAGAACCAACACTTCCTCACTGGCTATCTCCATTAGAGGTGATGAGTGTCAAAAAGATCAATATGAGGGGGAGATGGATAACATATGGAGAGTTGATAATTAAAGAAGGAGGGAAATGGAAAATGAAACCGTATGAAGAGGTAAAAGAGTATGTATATGATTGGTTGCATTATTATCAGATTAATGAAATGTTTAAAAAGGATTTTAAAGAGTGCGGTTATGTGGAAAAGGATTCAAAATTTCAAACAGAAATACTAAGTAACGATTACAAAATTTTATCAAAAATGTATAAATTGTTGCTGGAATGGTATACAAAAGATGAAGAAGTTAAATCGGTGATGGTACATTGGGCCAGAGATTTTGGATATAATATACAATTTGATGATTGGACAAAACTATGGAATGAAAAATTAAGATTTATGGCATGTACTGCGTTAAAGGAAAATGTTATGAAAATGGTATATAGATGGTATATCACACCAGTAAAACTGGCAAAAATGTACAAAACATGTAATAAGTGTTGGAAGTGTAAAGAAAAAGAAGGGGCATTTTATCATATGTGGTGGGAATGTAAAAAAGTGAAAGGCTTCTGGGAAATGATTTATAATGAATTGAAAAGATGTTGAAATATACATTTGTTAAGAAACTGGAGGCTTTTCTTCTAGGAATTGTAGGAAATGAAATATGTAAAAAAGACTGTAAACTTTTCCAATACGCAGTAACAGCGGCGAGAATACTCCTGGCCCAAAAATGGAAACAGGAAGAATTACCGACGGTTGAAGAATGGAGATCGAAATTGACGGACTTTGCAGAACTGGATAAACTAACAGGGAAGATTCGATATTTGCGAGACCAGAAGTTCATCGAGGACTGGGGAAAATTTACAGATTATCTGAAAAGTATATGTGATGAACAGACAACGCTTGTAGGTTTTCAAGATGTTCTGTGAAAATATGAGGAATATTGTAAAAAAGGGAATAAGACTGGGGAGGATATATTCTAAAGGCAATATCAAAATTAGAAAATGTGTAAACAAATAAATAAAACGGAAGATTGGCAGAGAAAACTGAGGGAAGTAAAAAAAGAAGAAGATTATGTGATAAATTCTGATAATGGTTGTATAAATTTGTATTTGAAAATGAATAAAAATATTATTTAAAAAAAAGGGGGGAGGAAAGAAGGAAGGAAGGACAGAGGAAGCAAGCTAGGGGAGGAAGGAAGGAAGGAAGGAAGGAAGGAAGGAAGGAAGGAAGGGGGAGAAAGGGAGAGAGGGAAGGACAAAGGAAGGAAGGAAGGAGGAAAGGACCGAGAAAGGGAGGGAGAAAAGATGGAAAGAAGGGAGCAAGGAAGGAAGGAAGGAAGGAGGAAGGGAGGAAGGAACGAAGGAAGCAAAAAAGGAAGGAAGGACAGAGAAAGGGAGGCAGGGACAAAGGGAGGAACAATGAAGGAAGTAGAGAAGGATAGAGAAAGGGAGGAAGGGAAGGAGGAAACAAGGAAGGAAAGTAGGAAGGAAGCAAAGAAGGAAGGAAAGAAGGAAAGAAGGAAGGAAGGAAAGAAAAAGGAAGAGAGGAACAAAGGAAGGAAAGAAGGAAGGAAAGAAGGAAGGAAGGACAAAGAATGGGAGGGAGGAAAGAAGAAAAGAAGGAAGGAAGGACAGAGAAAAAGAGGGAGGGAGGGAAGAAGGAAGGAAGGAGGGAACACAACAGAGAAAGGGAGGGAGGAAAGAAGGAAGGAAGGAGGGCGGGAAGGAAGGAAGTTAAGAGAAAGGGAGGGAGGGAGGGAGGGAGGAAGGAAGAAGGACAGGGAAAGGGAGGGAGGGAGGGACAAAGGAATGAGGGAAGGAAGGACAGAGACAGGGAGGAAGGAAGGAAGGAGAATGGGAGAGTGGGAGAAACGAAGGAAGGAAGGAAGTACAGAGAAAGGGAGGGAGGATTGAGCGACAGAAGGAAGGAAGGACAGAGAAAGGAAAGAAGGAAAGAAGGAATTACAGAGAAAGGGAGGGAGGGACGAAGGAAAGAAGGAAGGGAGGAAGGAGGGAAGGAAGGATAGAGAAAGGGAGGACGGAAGGAAGGACGCGAGGAAGGATGGAAGGAAGGACAGAGAAAGGGAGGGAGGACAAAGAAGGAAGGAAGGAAGGAAGGACAGAGAAAGGGAAGAAGAAGAAGAGTTTGGATTTGATATCCCGCTTTATCACTACCCGAAGGAGTCTCAAAGCGGCTAACATTCTCCTTTCCCTTCCTCCCCCACAACAAACACTCTGTGAGGTGAGTGGGGCTGAGAGACTTCAGAGAAGTGTGACTAGCCCAAGGTCACCCAGCAGCTGCATGTGGAGGAGCGGAGACGCGAACCCGGTTCACCAGATCACAAGTCCACCGCTCTGAACCACTACACCACACTGGCTCCCTGGGAGGGAGAAAAGAAGGAAAGAAGGAAGGAAGGAAGGAAGGAAGGAAGGAAGTAGGGAAGGAAAGAAGGACAGAGAAAGGGAGGATGGAAGTAAAGAAAGAAAGAAAAAGAGAGATGATTTCCCCCTCTGAAAACTAGGTGCGCCCTATGGTCAGGTGCGCCCTATGGAGCGAAAAATACGGTAATAAAAAAATAGGTTTGGACTTCATCTCGTCAGACAAAGATAAAAGAAGAGTAGTTTTCTATATAAATCCTGCACTAGAACCCAAATTGATTCAGACGGATGAAAAAGGAAGAGTCTTAATAATACAAATAAAAATTCAGGGAGAGAATGTGATACTGGTACATTTTATGCACCCAAAATAGAAACGGAATTACTTGAATTTGCAGATCAAAAGATGAGCTTAATGGGAGATTTAAATGGAGTCCCATCATTAGAAAAAAAAAAAAGATCAGCTAGAAAAAAGAGACAAAAGAAGGTAAACTTCCAAAGACTTTTTTCGACATGGCTCAAAATTTAAACCTGATAGATATATGGAGAATAAGACATATCTTTGATAAAGAGTTCACTTATTATAGCCATGTTGATGACAGCAGTTCAAGAATAGACTCCTTGTGGATCTCCAAAGAATTGGAACCACGAGTCAAAAAATTGGAAATTAATCCCAGAACCTTTTCAGATCATAATTCCTTGATTATGGAACTACAAAAATAAAGCCAAATTTAATTCAGATGGAGGTTAAATGAAGACTTACTAGATGATCAAAAATTTATGGAAAAAACAAAAAAGGCCTTGACTGATTAGTTTGAAATAAACAGACTTCAGGGTTAGCGCCTCCGGCAATGGCGGATTTCCTCTGACCAGGAGGAATCCGCTTCGTGAGAACTAGGGTCTGGACCGCCGCGGCGAGGCGGAGACCCACTAAAAACCACAGGCGGGAGAAGCCTGTGGACGTGGGATTCAGCTGGCACCTTTTGCGCCTCCCCTACTCGTGGGGAAACCCGGTTTCGGGGATCCGGAGCGACGTGGGGCGAATGGCGCGGTGCTTCGAATCGACTGCTCTTTTCACGGAGTGAAGCCGCATTGCTGTTGCCGGAGAGTGCTGACTTTTTCCTGTGGACAATTGGATTTTAAACAACTGCCCTTGAGTAGAACGGAAAATTGGATTAAGAAACTTTTTAATTTGGCACCGAAGTGGGAAGGTCTAAACAGGAAGTCCGCCTTCCGCTTTTGTAAATAGATTGAAGCAAAGACATTGCAAGCTAGAGTCTGGAAAGTCGTTTGTAAAGGACTAAATTTCCATCAGCTAAAATCACTAAACCCCCCTTGGAAGCAGGAGAAGAGGGGGGGAATCTTTTTAGACTGTTTAAACCTGCAGAAGAGAAAGTAAAGAAAGATAAATTTCCACTGTCTTGATCCTGGGAGCGGGGTGTCAGAGACAGACACTTTGGGGAAGTTCATTGACTGTGGATAAAACGTTTTTGACAGTTAAAAAAGAGAAACATATTGATTCCAATGTTCCCTTTTGCACTTAAAAGGAACAAAATATCTGGAAAACGAAAGGAACTTTGTTGCTAGAGCGGCTTTTAAAAAGACGGATACAAATAGAAATTGTTTCCTCTAGAGGGAGCTTGTGAAACTGTTGCTGGAGTCGATCTGGGGAATTCCACAGCTGTAGAGATAAAAGATCGTGGGAACTAGACACCGACCTTGAAAAAGAATGTGCCCAGAAGAAGCTTTAGTGCTTGCTTTTTGCAAGACAAGTGCTTTACTGGAACAGCTTCATGAGAAGATGGATTTGATGACTGTTGCAGTTGGAAATTTTGGACAAACAGTGAATACTTATATAGAAACCACTCCGGAATTAATCCAGGAATGTGTTTTGACAGAGCAAGTGGTGAAGAAGATAAAGGAGGAGGTAGTTGCTGAACCTCAAGTACCAGAAACGGAGAGAGCTGCGGCCTGGCAGGAACATAAGTTGCTGTTTTTGATGACTGAATCTGGAGAAAGTCAGATTTGGAGAGATGGAGTACTGTTTGGTCTGGAGATGGGAAGATGGATAGATCCCCCTATGCAGGGATGTTTTGACTTTTCGGATCTGGCTTTGGGCCAGGGAGAGTTTGGAGTTGTGGGGGCCCTCAACCTTGGAGGGACTTTGAAACATGCCTTCAAATATCTTTTGGATTTCGACTATGGAGAATGGGCTGACTTGTTGAGAAGGGATAAAGATATTGTCAAGTTGGAGTCTCCCCGAGATCTACCCCTCAGTGAGAAAGGAAAGAAATTAAGAATAAGATCAGCAGAAGATAAAGTAAAGTGCAGGTATAAACATGAAGAAGACCTGCAGAAGGGACATGGAAAAGACTTAAGAGCCTCGGATAGAAGGTCACCAGGTTGATGGACTAGATGGATGGGACAGAAAGGACTGACAAAACCCGAGACCAGGAAGAAGAGACGACGGATGAAGATTGGAAGAAAGTTTTAAAAATTCATCTAGAAAATTATTGTAAAATTAATGAGTATTAGAAAAATGTTGGAATGAAACTATTTGGCTTTAGTAGAAATGTTAAAAAGAACTATGTATAAATATGTTTTGTTAAAAAGAATTAAGTATAAATAAGATTTAAGTTTCAAGCTTTAGGGTTTTTTATGGTAAAATAAGGTTAAAATAGATTAAGGTAATTTAATGACAGAATATTGTGAAAGATGGAAAGGATTTGCTGAGATAATTAATAACTAGAATACAAAAAAAGGGAGGTGTGAGGAAGTCGATGAAACAAGTTAATGAAAGATAAAGATTTGGGAATATTGGATTTGTTTTTAAATTTTTTGTTTATTTTTGTTTTTTGATGTATTGTGTGTGTGTTTTTTTTTACTTTTGTTTTTATTGACTTATATTGTTTAATCTCTATTTTTATCTACCTTCTCTCCTTTTCTTTTTTCTTGTTTTTTTCCTTCTCTTTCTGTAATTTTAAATTCTCAATAAATATCGTTTTAAAAAAAATAGTTTGAAATAAACAGTCAAGGACAAACAAAATTACAGATGGTCTGGGATGCAAGCAAGGCAGTGATGAGAGGACACTTTATACAACAAAATTCATACAAAAGGAAATTGAAAGAGAAAAGGAAAAGGGAGATTTTAGAGGAAATTACAGTGAAGGAGAAACAACTGTCAAGGAAAGCAAATAAGGAGGCAGTCAAACAGGCAATTAAAACTTTACAAACTCAATATTCAGTGATAGTTAAGGAGGAAATTAGTTGGAAAATAAAAATAATGAAACAAATATATTTTGAGCATGCAAACAAACCAGGAAAACTGCTAGCCTGGCAGTTAAAAAAAAGTGAACAAAGGAACTCCATAAATAAAATCAATTTAAATGGAAAGATCACAGATAAGATGAAGGAAATAAGAGTAGGATTTGTAAAAATACTTTTCAGATTTGTATAGGAAAGGGAAGAAAAAAATGTTTAAGATAGAAGAGTACATCAGAAGTAGTAATTTACCACAAATAAAAGAAGAACAAATGAGGATTTTAAATACCCCAATAACAGTGCAAGAACTGCTAGAGGTAATAAAATGGTCAAAAAATGGCATGTCACCCGGTCCGGATGGATTTACAGCGAAATATTATAAAAAACTAAGTGAGCAATTAGTGAACCCATTGAAATATGTCATGAATGAGATATGGAATACAGGTGAAATTCCAGAAACATGGAAAGAGGCCTATATTACAGTAATCCCAAAACCAGACTCAGACTTGTTGCAAATTAAAAATTACAGGCCTATCTCTTTGCTAAACAACGATTATAAATTATTTGCAAACATATTAGCTAACAGATTGAAAAAAAAATACTAAATGAGTATATACATCAAGATCAGGCAGGGTTTCTTCCGGGTAGACAAATGAAGGAGAATATAAGGAATATTTTGACTGTAATAGAATACCTGGAGGTTAAAAACGAAAAGAAAGCAGCAATGATGTT
This sequence comes from Podarcis pityusensis, assembly GCF_964106645.2. Lineage (NCBI taxonomy): Eukaryota > Metazoa > Chordata > Lepidosauria > Squamata > Lacertidae > Podarcis > Podarcis pityusensis. The sequence goes on along the minus strand of NC_138045.1, from coordinate 29,515,366 downwards.
TATAGATGCTGAAAAAGCCTTTGACAACGTCTCTTGGAAATTGATGACAAAGTTACTTGAAGAAATAAAATGTGGTCCCAAATTTTTAAAAGGCAATTTATTCAGCAATTTATTCAGAACAAAAAGCAAAACTAATTATAAACCAGGTGATAACGGACGAAGGTAAGATACAAAAAAGGAACTAGGCAAGGGTGTCCATTATTACCATTGCTGTTCATCCTGGTACTGGAAGTACTTGCCAGAAATATAAGAGCAGACAAAGAGAGGTGTAAAAACTGGGGAAAGTGAGTTTAAGTTAAAAGCATATGCAGATGATTTAGTGATAACAGTGGAAGAACCTAAAACTTCACTCCCTAAATTAATAGAAAAGATCCAGAAATTTGGGGAAGTGGCAGTATTTAAATTAAATAGGAATAAAATAAAATTTATTAGTTAAAAATTTGAAGCAAGAGGAAAAAATGGAGTTAGAACAAAATATTGAGATTGAAGTTCACAAAAAGGTTAAGCATTTAGGGATATGGTTAACATCAAGAAATATAAATCTATTTAAAAACAATTATGAAAAAACTTGGCTTGAGGTAAAAAGAAACCTCGAAATATGGAGCAGAATGAACCTTTCATTGTTAGGCAAAACTGCAGCAATTAAGATGAATGTGCTGCCAAAAATGCTATTTCTTTTTCAATCAATACCAGTCATCCTGAAAGATGAATGTACCCATGCCCCCCTCCTCTTTGCGGTGGTGATACCAGGGTTCCCCGTTAAAGGGGTTGTTTGAGGGGAGGCTTTGGCTGTACGCCTAGAGGTCGTCATTGCTCTCCCCTGCGACAGTGGCATAATGGGGGCGGGCTCTCTCTGCTTGAACATATGTTCTCCAGAGCCAGCCCATCCCGTCCCCCACACTGGATAATCCTGATGTTCCCCAGATCCCCGGCGGGGGGCTGGGAGGGATAAATGCCCAATGCCTGAGCCAAGGTCTACCCACATAGAATCATAGAATCATAGAGTTGGAAGAGACCACAAGGGCCATCGAGTCCAACCCCCTGCCAAGCAGGAAACACCATCAGAGCACTCCTGACATATGGTTGTCAAGCCTCTGCTTAAAGACCTCCAAAGAAGGAGACTCCACCACACTCCTTGGCAGCAAATTCCACTGTCGAACAGCTCTTACTGTCAGGAAGTTCTTCCTAATGTTTAGGTGGAATCTTCTTTCTTGTAGTTTGGATCCATTGCTCCGTGTCCGCTTCTCTGGAGCAGCAGAAAACAACCTTTCTCCCTCCTCTATGTGACATCCTTTTATATATTTGAACATGGCTATCATATCACCCCTTAACCTCCTCTTCTCCAGGCTAAACATGCCCAGCTCCCTTAGCCGTTCCTCATAAGGCATCGTTTCCAGGCCTTTGACCATTTTGGTTGCCCTCCTCTGGACACGTTCCAGTTTGTCAGTGTCCTTCTTGAACTGTGGTGCCCAGAACTGGACACAGTACTCCAGGTGAGGTCTGACCAGAGCAGAATACAGTGGCACTATTACTTCCCTTGATCTAGATGCTATACTCCTATTGATGCAGCCCAGAATTGCATTGGCTTTTTTAGCTGCCGCGTCACACTGTTGGCTCATGTCAAGTTTGTGGTCAACCAAGACCAAGTTCTGAAACATAATAAAGTTGCGGCCAATTTTAATCCCATAGCACATTGTCTTGAGTTGTTATTCCACACGGGGGGCACCCAGGGTTTGGGGGACTCCGCCTGTCCACGCAATACTTATAAAGTGCTGAATAGCGCAAGTATTTTATTAGAGAAGTCAAAATCTTCCATAGGAAGGGAGACACTCCCAAACTGCTGCAAGGCCAAGTGCTCCTGGCAAAGCTGCAACCCATCTCATCTAAGCACCTTTGAGATTATGTCTCACTCTGACTGGGAAAACTGCCATGAGCCCCTTGCAATGTGAGTTAAAAGGACCCTGCCAATGCCTCTGAGATAGGGTGGCCAGATGCAGAGGGAAACATGACAAGTTATACATGCTGAAACCACCTCTTCTGCAGAACTATTAAAGTAAAAGAGCCTTTTTGCCATCTTCTTATTTTGTACCAGGTAGGACTCCTGTTGGGTTAGAAACAGGAGAATGAGCTGAGTGAAGCCCATGAGGCGTCATTTGTCCTTCCCTATGTCAGATAAAAATCAGAGACATCACCTTGCCAACAAGGGTCCATATAGTTAAAGCTATGGTTTTCCCAGTAGTGATGTATGGAAGTGAGAGCTGGACCATAAAGAAGGCTGATCGCCGAAGAACTGATGCTTTTGAATTATGGTGCTGGAGGAGACTCTGGAGAGTCCCATGGACTGCAAGAAGATCAAACCTATCCATTCTTAACAAAATCAGCCCTGAGTACTCACTGGAAGGACAGATCGTGAAGCTGAGACTCCAATACTTTGGCCACCTCATGAGAAGAGAAGACTCCCTGGAAAAGACTCTGATGTTGGGAAAGATGGAGGGCACAAGGAGAAGGGGACAACAGAGGATGAGATGGTTGGATAGTGTTCTCGAAGCTACCAACTTGAGTTTGACCAAACTGCGGGAGGCAGTGGAAGACAGGAGTGCCTGGCGTGCTCTGGTCCATGGGGTCACGAAGAGTCGGGCACGACTAAACAACTGAACAACAACATGTCAGATAAGCGCAGGTATCATTTGTGCCTTGCAGAAAATGCCCTTGCTTGTGTAGAGTTTGATACTGTGACTTTCCTGTCTCCCTCTTCCCCTAAACATTATCTAATCCTCCAGGCATCCATCACGGGTCTTTGCTTAATAAATGACAGCTCCTGGCATTTCAAATCCTCTGCCAAAATAAGCCAGTAGAAATGAATACTGTTTGAATGAGACAAGTGCTTTGAGGGTGGGAGCCAAAAATTGTTGTCTCCTCTTGCCACCCCGCTTACTTGGCTTGGCTTCAGGCCTTTTCCTCTGAAGGGGAACACATTTTTTTTTACCATCTGTA